>NC_080189.1:172136161-172761161 GCF_030028045.1 Hippopotamus amphibius kiboko
TCTTGGATTTCTTAGCCTCCATAACTGTGCAAAATAAATTTTTGTTGGGTAAGCCATCCCATCTATGGTATTTTGTTATAATCAGCCCAAGCTGACTAAAACAATGGCTTAAGCCTGACCACCTTCTGTAGGGTGAGGGAAATGGATGCCAAATGCTGCCCCTCTCCTCCTTTTTCTCCTCCCAGCCATTGCAGGCTGTACCATCCACCCCCACACTTCCAGAATGCTCCATAATGTAATTAAGCACCATTCTCCACATTCAGGAAGCCACTTAAACTCCAACATCAAGGAGTCAAGCCCTCTAAGAACTCCCTCCCCTGCTCCCTGGTGACAGGCTGGGATGGCTGCCAGGATTCTGAGTTCAACCAGCATCCAGCCAGGGTGTGAGATGCCAGCCTCCCTTTCTAGAAGCATCTACCCCAAAACCCTTTGATGGTTTTCTGGGAATCTTGTTACTTGAATCTGGAGATGAGAATGCCACACATTCCCCTCGGGGCCTAAATTCCCCACATCAGTGAGCCACTGGGTGGCTCCCTTCAAAAGTCACATCTTCACTTTATGAGGGATGGTTGGAAGGTGAAGGGGGGAGCAGGTGGTGATAGTGACACGATCAATAGTTTATCTTCGAAAGCCATAAAGGACAGGTCTGCCAGCTCCCTGTCACTCTCTTGAGAACGTGGGGGAGCTTGCCTGCTCACCTCAACTTTGGGGCTTTATAAAAATCTCCGAGAAAACAGAAAAAGTCTCATGCACAAGTAGGTTGCTCTCCCCTATAGAGCTTGTGTCCATGGATCATTGACTGTAAATATGAAGAGGTGTGGAGGCTGTGTGTCAAGGCTGGCGTTAGCTGCTGGGGTCAGGGGCATGCAAAGTGAACACACACATAAAGGTGAATTTATAACCAGATTCTGACCATCCCTCTGCTGAGTAAGCAAAAGCACACTAGAGACACGTAATGAGGGCATTTTCCAATCAGCTGGCAAATATTAGCAAGAACCATCAATGTGGCGGGCACTGTGACAGGTGCTGCAGGTATAGAAGTGATCAGGACCCAAGGGTAGAGGAAGGGGGGACAAGCCTCATTTGTAAAACCATTCAGGTACCTAAAGGGTAAATGAAAGCCAAAAAAATCCCCAATCACACTCCTTCCTAAATGGATTTGTAATTGCACTATTGGGAGCAGATGGCAATATCAATAACTACAGTATAATGAACTGACTTGCTATTCAATGTTCATGGGGAAGTTTGCAGTTTTTCCACTAAACCATGAATCATATTTATTTGAAGACCAATTTCCTCCCCGCCCAGTATTCACAGGAAGAAGTGCATTCATCGAAGAGGCTCCATTAGTCCCTCTAGCTTCCCAGTACCAGTCTCAAGAAAGTGTCAAGCATCATACATCATTGCCTCTGAACTGTCACTCATTTCTCAGTGTTTTAAGAACTCGTGTAAATGGTTATCTTTCAAGATGCACCAGATTAGAGGGGGGGAAGTGAATAATATCCTGAAATTAGGATTCTATCAGTTCAATCAGTGAGAATGTCCTTTTGCTGGTTGACTCTTCAATCACCATGACTACCCGATTCCCATACGGAATAACTAGGCTCCATTTGTTCGCACCAGAAAAAATGTTTTGTCTTCATTTCTTCCTGGGTGTCATTCCTATGTATTAAAATCCTACTAGGTGCTGGGAACTTTGCACCGATTGTCTCTTAAAACAACCATAGAAAATAGGTAATGTGATTCCCATTTAATAGGTGAATAAATGAGACACAGATATTAAGTAATTTGCCTACACTCATGCAATTAGCAAGTGTGGCAGAGAAGTTCAAGCTATGTTTGTCTAACCCAGAGCCTACACTCTTCTCCTACACCATCTCTTTAAAGAAGATTAAAGAGAAATATTCTGAGAAACGTAGCCAAGAAGTGGGAAGGAAAGCTCACAGACTTCTACTAAATAGGTCAGCAGCAGCAACTCCCACACTGGATATATTATGTGCCAAATACTCGGGAGTTTGCTAAAAATCCCCAAGATGGATAACACAATTATGAATTTTCTTTATCTTAGTGGTGTTACACCAAAATGAAAATATCCACAACTCTCAGTCCTGCTACATGTGTGAGTTTCCAAAATTGGAGAATCTCAGAGTGAGGTTTCTGCATCATCTGGTCCCCACAATTCTTTCTAGACTCTCCACATCTCCTCCCACGTGTCTTCCAGCCCCTGCTCATCCAGAGCCGAGGATGGGAACTCACTGACTCCCCAGGCAGCCCCTTCCATCTCTGCACAGCTCTGAGAGAAAGCACTTCCTCATTCTGACCATGAATCTCATGCCCTGTGGTTTCCACCCGTGGGTCTTCCTTTTGGGACACAGAATAATTTGAATCCATCTTTTACATGATAGCCATCTCATATTTGAAGGCATGTCTTCTATTCCCAACTGAAGCATCCAAGCCTCTCCTAGCTTTTTAAAATACAAATATGACATGATTTTTAAATCCTTTCATTATTCTAGTCACTCACCTCCAGGCTGCATTGTTACCCTTTGCTCTGAGCCTGACCAGTTACAGAAACACCTTGACTGGTCTTCCTGCTTCATTTCTAAACTCCTGTAGTCCAAACAAACTCCACTCTGAAGCTGGAATGTTTCTTTAAAATGTAGAAATGATCATACCTCTCTCCAACCCCAAACCTTCCAATCAATTCATGTTTAGGACAAAATTCATACTTCTTTCACTGCTGAATTAGAAGTTCTCTCTTTTGCTCTCAGAGAGTGATGGGCAGCTGACCTGAAACAATAAAATTTCAGCATTGCTGGGTGATTTTGCAACTGCTCTGTATTTTATTCACGTTTAGATAAATATTTATGTGGAATATGTACAGAGCAGTTTCAGAGGTAAGTTTGATTTGCATGATCTGAAATGCAAGCAGGTCCAAAAGGGAAAAACCTTAACCTCTGGTTCTGACCTTGGAAATATTTTATGAACTTTTCAACTCATTGTAGATCCCAGCTCTTCTGATACAAACTCTGGCTTTCCATCATTATGAACATATCTGTATATCAACATATCTATTATGTTGCAAGTTTATTTTTAGTTTTCTCATTAAAGAAGGACATTCCCCCATCATTCTTAATAAGCCCAAAATAATACAACTAAAAATATGAGTGAAGTATGTTTTATGCTATAGCACCTAAACCAGGAGTAATCAGCATAGACTCCATGGGCCCCTGAAACTATATATGAAATTCCATATGTTTGTGTGTGTGTGTGTGTGTGTGTGAGAGAGAGAGAGAGAGAGAGAGAGAGAGAGAGAGTAGGAGGGAGAGGGAATGAGATGCACACAATGCATCCTGGCAACCTGCACTACCCATTCTAGCACTTCCTGCTTGGACTATAGTAGTGTGTTTACTTGTCTGCCTTCCCCCACAGACTGTAGACTCTGTGAAGGCAGAGTTCACCTCTGCTCTCTTGTCCTTGGTTCTATCCTGTGGTCTAGTGTGGCATCTAGCACCTGCTTGGTGCTCACCAAATGCCGGTTTTAAAACACCATAAACTAATGAAAAGGTACCCCAAACCCCTTTCATGAAAATCTCTGCATGAATCACTGGAACCCACAAAGGGAAGATCAAATATGTTCACCTCTCATCCACTCCTTCATCCTCAACAACTGTTTCCTGAGCTTTTGCTGAGAGTCAGCACCATGCCAAGCATGGGGAGTCGATGAAGGGAATTCAGACAGGCCTGCCTACCTTGTGGAGTTTTCAGTCCCATGTTGGAGACGTACATTAAATCAGTAATCATAGAAATCTGCTATTATAGACTATGATAATGATGTGCAGGAAAAGCACAGGATAACCTAATTTAATGATGGGGCCTTAGAAAGGCATCCTGGGAGAGTGATGTTTCAGTTGAGAGCTAAAGGATGAAAAGTAGATAACTGGAAAGGATCTCTGCAGGCCTAGCACTGAAGGACTCTGCCTCTCCAATAGGTAGGTTTCTGGGAGACATCCCAAGAGGTAGGACTTGCTGTGTGTAGTAGCTTATCTCCAAAGATGACACCAACAGTTCCTACCCTCTTTGTACCCACATACTACTCCATTCTCTTGAATCTGAGTTGGCCTTTAACAGCTTTTACCAATAGAATGTGGCAGAAGTGATGCTATGCTAGGGCACCTTCCTCTTGCTTGGAGACCTGAGCTGCCGTGTCCAGGCTGCTCACCTGGAGACAGAGGCCAGGTGGAAGAGCACTGGGGCTCCAGACCTGTGAATGTGATCCAGCCCACATGAGCCTTCTGATGACTCCTGCCCTGGCAGCTACCTAACTGCACGTGCAGGAGAGACCCCAAGCCAGGGCTGTCAAGCTGAGCCTTGCCAACTCACAGAACCATGACAGATAATAACAAATTGTTGTTTTAAGCCAGTAAGCTTTGGAGTGGTAGGTTACACAGCAGAAGATAACCAGAATACCTTCCAATGACCATGTTAAGACTCATTTGGGGGCTTAATCTGAGAGAATTAGGTTTGTAGCAGCTGACAGGACTGCCTGAGAATAATATGTTACATGTGTTCTTACTTGCAAGGCAGGAAAGGAGAGTTTGGTCCTCTCAATGGATCCAACACTTACCTGCCCATCTGTCAAGCTTCCCCTTTTTCTGAGCTGATGAGGAGTGGCTTTTGACAAGGCCCTACCCTGATCTTTGACCTGAGTCTCTTTGAGAGACTCTATCAGTTTCTTCTAGTTAATTATACTGCTGTGGTTTCCAAACCTTTCTTAAAAGTCCAGCTCCAAGGCAGACAAAGGTGGTATTTGTCTTCCTTGCAATGGAGAATTTCCTTGTCAATTTCATCTCTTGCTTGTCAGGATCCAGTATCTGCTGGAGAAGACCTACTTTCTGCTACTATTGTGTTCTTAAGATGAATCTGGGATGGGGAGCAAGGGAGAGGGGGAATCATGCTTTGAAACAAGTTAGAGTGTTTTTATTTGCACAGCCTGCATTATTAATATTCCTGTTTAGCATAATTAGCTACCTTCTCTGGCTTACACACAACCTGCAGCGTTTATGCCTATGTTTGATAGCTGAACCATCAGCAAAGCAGCCCAGATCCCTGAAGGCTGAATGCAGGTGGTCCTGAATGCTGCAGGATGCCAGTTGCTCAGAAAAGCAGGAGACATAAGCTTTAATTGTGGATAAAAATATATTCGCTAGAAGAATCAGTCTCCTTCAGTCTATCTGGAGTGGATAAAAGCATATGTGGATTCTGCAGTCTTAAGAAAGTCCTGCAGAACAAAGGAGAGGCGGACAAACGGGAACAATGAACTTTATTAATGGCCGGGGGGAGATGCTAATACAGAACAATATTACTTCTCTTTATTTAAATAATTGGCAGTCCATTTTACTCAGACAATGACTATTGCCTCAGAATGTGATTTCAGACTCAACAAAGCAGTGTAATTTAAGTTCCGTCATGCCTTATTGTCAAGCTTCAGGCAGCCTGCAGTCAGTAATTCAGCATCCCTTATAGAATCATGGTCAATTAAAGCTGAAGGAGAGCTTAGAGATAGAATTATGCCTTGTATGATATCTCATTATTATATGATGTATTCTATGTATTATTTGTATTATATTATTATATGTATATTTCAGTGTATATTAACCAAGTTAATATTTTTCCATCAACCACTTATTCACTATTCAAGAAACAGTTATCTGTGAAGGAAAAAAGTAATCCATTTTGACTGGTCAGAAATGAGTCTAGAGAAAAGGATATACACATATGAGGATGGATAAAAGTGACACCCTCAATTTGATGAGCAGCACCCTGGCCTAACATCCACTGGGAAACCCCAGTCAAATAACACTCTAAGCCAATATTAACATAGGGTTTATAATGTGCTGGACACTGTCCTCAGTGTTATCTATATTTAATTCATTTAATCCTTCAAAAATCCCCATTACTATTACACTATTGCTGTCCTCACCTGATATATAGGAGAACTGAGGCATAGAAGTTAAATAAATCACCTATGGCCACACTGTTATTTTTTTTTAAGCTCTTTATTGGAATATAATTGCTTTACACTCTTGTACCAGCTTTTTTATTTTTTTTTATAAATTATTTATTTATTTATTGGCTGTGTTGGGTCTTTGCTGCTGCACACAGGCTTTCTCTAGCTGTGGTGAGCAGGGGATACTCTTCGTTGTGGTGCAAGGGCTCCTCATTGCCGTGGCTTCTCTTGTTGCAGAGCACCGGCTCTAGGCGCATGAGCTTCAGTAGTTGCGGCACATGGGCTCAATAGTTGCGGCTCACGGGCTCTAGAGTGCAGGCTCACTAGTTGTGGCACATGGGCTTAGTTACCCCGCGGCATGTGGAATCTTCCTGGAGCAGGGCTTGAACCTGGGTCCCCTGCATTGGCAGGCAGATTCCCAACTACTGTGCCACCTAGGAAGTCCTTGTACCAGCTTTTGAGGTACACCAAAGTGAATCAGCTGTATTTATACATATATCCCCATATCCCCTCCCTCCCACGACTTCCTCCCACCCTCCCTGTCCTGGCCCTCTAAGGCATCACCCATCATCGAGTTGATCTCCCTTTGTTATACAGCAACTTCCCACTAGCTATCTATTTTACAGTTGGTAGTGTATATATGTTTATGCTACTCTCTCACTCTGTTCCAGCTTCCCCTTCACCCCCCGCCCCTGCAACCCCATGTCGTCCAGTCCATTTTCTGCATCTGCATCCTTATTCTTGCCCTGTCACTGGGTTCATCAGTACCAATTTATTTATTTTTTTAGATTCTGTATTTATGAGTTAGCACACGGTATTTGTTTTTCTATTTCTGGCTTACTTCACTCTGTTTGACAGTCTCTAGGTCTATCCACCTCATTACATATAGCTCCATTTCATTCCTTTTTGTGGCTGAGTAATATTCCATTGTATATATGTGCCACATCTTCTTTATCTATTCATCTGTTGATGGGCATTTAGGTTGCTTCCATGTCCTGGCTATTGTAAATAGTGCTGCAATGAACATTATGGTACATATTTCTTTTTGCATTATGGTTTTCTCTGGGTATATGCCCAGCAGTGGGATTACTGGATCATATGGTAGTTCTATTTTTGGTTTTTTAAGGAACCTCCAAACTGTTTTCCATAGTGGCTGTACCAACTTACATTGCCACCAACAGTGCAGGAGAGTTCCCTTTTCTCCACACCCTCTCCAACATTTATTGTTTCTAGATGTTTTGATGATGGCCATTCTGACTGGTGTGAGGTGATACCTCATGGCCACACTGTTATTAACTACCAGTTTGGGACCCAGGAAATCTGGTGCAAAATTCTGTGCTTAATCACCACACTATACTGCCCTTCAGAGTTGAATGTTTCCCTATTTACCAATTATCAGGTTTATTTTACCCCAAAAAAGTTAGTACCTACTTTTTAGTGTATGTTTAGTATGCATATATACAGAATGCATACAAATAAATATTAAAGTAACACAAACAATTTGATAGAAAACTGGTTAGGGCAGAGTTGGGCACCAATGTCCATGCCTTTAATGGGCAAAAATGTAAAAATCTATCTATGAAAAGTATTGGAGACAGAGCCATAGGATCTCTTATGTACTGCTGTTGGAAATTTGAATTTGGAAAAGTTTGACATTACTAAAGATGAAAGTTCATGTGCCCTGAAACCCAGAAATTTCACTCATGTGTATTCTCAAAAGATATTCTTGTACATCTACAACTGGAGACATATATAAAAATATAAAAATATATATATCAGCATTGTTCACAATAACAAAAAGTCTAAAATAACCCCAATGCTCATTAACATGACAGTGAATAAATATGTAAAAAATTTCATTTAATGGGATATTATATAGCAGATAAAAATGAATGGATTATAAAAATATACACCAACATGTGTAAATCCTAGGACTATAATACAAAGTGACAAAAGAAGCAGGTCTCAAAAGGTAAATAAACCTATAGAAAAAAAAAAAGCAAAGGAATGATAAACATCAATAGATTTGAGAGGGAGAGAGCCAGGTACATGAGATATAGGAAAGGTTTCCACATAAGAGACAGAATTCTAAAATAACCCCAATGACCCACAGCCTTGTACAATCCCCTCCCTTTAAGTATGACTGGGATCTGTAACTTGCTTCTATTCAATACAGCATAGCAAAGGTGATGGTATGTCACAGCTGTGATCAATTTATGTTATATGGCAAAGGTAAAGGATTTTGAAGATGTAATTAAAGTCTGTAACAGATGACTTTAAATAATCAAAAGGGATATCCTAGGTGGACCTTACCTAATCAGGTGAGCCCTTCAAAGAAGATTTAGAGGTCAGAGACTCGAGCAGCAGAGATTCTTTCTCTCCACTGCTGACCTTGAAGAAGCAAGCCTCCATGAATTCTACAGCCTCAAGGAAATTGATTCAGCCAAGAACCCTTAGGCACTTCCCTAGTCAACCTTCCTCATGAGATCACAGCCTGTCCAACACTGTGATTTAAGCCTTATAAGAGCCAGAGCAGAGGATACAGCTGTTATGGCAGATTCCCGATCTACAGACTATGTGATTTAATATATAGATGTTTGCAGACATTTTATATGCAGCAATAGAAAACTAAGGCAGATAAAGATTTTGTCAAAATCTTAGCTTTTGTTTTAAAATGCAGTCCACCAATATTGTTTAAGTTACTAGTAAGTAACTAAATAGTAAAAGCAAGCCATTTTCAAATTTAATAATATGTTGTAAAGCAAAGATTATAATTAATCCATTTTTGTATACCTGCAATAAAAATGAATGAGGAGGGGGAAAGGAAAGAAAAGACTGGGGGCCTGGGACCTGCTCTTTTCCTTGGGCAGGGAGCTCAGATTAGACCTTCCAGACCAGTGCTTGTTTCCACTCCCAATTCAAATCCTAAACACCTAGAGTCCCTAAGAAGAGTTCAGAAGAGAGTGGTTATATTAAATTTTATTCAATCTATGAAACCTTGAATGAATCTACCCATATTTTGTCACACCAAACCTTTCTAGTCATGCTGTGTCTTCTGCTACTATTCTTAGAGAAGAGTCTATGGTGCCTGGAGAGACAGCTAAGACTACAGTCCCCATAATTCTTCATAACCAACTACTCTGATCACAGCAGACTGAACCAGGGTGGTCACTGAATCAAAGACCACCATTGATAGTCTGGCCAATAATCTATAAGGAAGCCGGATGCAGCAGTTGGACTAGATGGAGTAAGCAGTTGGACTAGTGGGAGTAGTGAGAGTTGGAAGATATCTTTGGTGCACGTCCAAAGTTCATTCCATGTTATTTTGATAAGATGTAAGAAAAGAAAGAGCAAAAGTTGAATATTCTGTTTACATCTTTGGCTTCATTCATAGGCTATAAAGAGAAAGAATAACAAAGAGAAAATAACAAGGGCAGCTTTCCCAAACTCCCTTGCTGGGCTTGTCTCCTGCTTGAAGAAACTGAATGAGGAGCTGTACGGCAGAGAGTTCTTGAAGGGTGTGGCATAGCCAGCAGCACTCCTGGTGATCTGGGCTTTGGGTGGGGGGATGGGGAGGTGGGTCAGGGGTCTCTGACCAAGCAAAGACAGTGATTGGTGCAAAAGCCTCACCCAACTGGGCATTCAGTCCTGGAGGATAACTGGCTCCCATCAGTCCTTTGTATGGAGAAGACAGTATTGTTGGTGGACAATAAGATAGGCAGAAATGTGTATATATAAAGTGGGCAAAATGCAGAAGCCACAGGCAGTAGAGGACATATATCAGAAGATGTCATGTGGTGGAAAGAAACTGAGTAGAAACAGCTAGTGGTTGAGTGTGATAGGAGGGCAGAAGCATGAGAAGTAGTTACACACAGTAACTAAGTCCCCACAATGATGGAACAATAGTCTAGGAGCGATGGATTCAATCCCACTGAAGGGATAGGCAGATGCCAGGGAATCACGGGTGACCACTGAGTCTTTATTTTTCTGGCCTCTCCATCTATCCCAAATACAAACTTCCCTTACTTAAGATAGCATAAGAGTGTCTCTGTTCTTGTCCCTCGTAAGAAACCACCTAGTGTAGTGATGGAAAGCAGGAGCTCTAGAACTAGATGGCCTGGGTTGCATCCAGACTCCATCACTGTCAAGCAATAGCAGTATGACTGGAGCAACTTACCTGACCTCTCCGTGCCTCTGTTTTCTCCTCTGTGGGGGATTTTATCATGGGGATACTATTACTACTTACCTTGTGGGACTACTATGAGGATTAAATAAATTACCAGTTATAAAGTTCTTAGAGCAGGACTTAGCACATAGCAAGTGGTATGTAATCATTTGTTGAGTGAATAATTTGTAAGAAGGGGAACTCTTCTTCTCTACTCCTAACACTCTGGGCTGGTCCCCACCTCTTGGTCACTCCTTTCCTCACTCAGAGCCTGAGGAGATGGAATTACTTATCTGATTGGAGAGTATATCAGTTAGAATTGGGCTCAGCCTTAAGTGACAGGAAACTCAAAATAATAATTAAAGAAGATAAATGTCATCCCTCTCCCATACAAGAAGTCTGAGTTAAGTAGTCCAGGATTAACATCACTCCTTCTAGTTTGTTTGCCATCCTCAAAATTCAGTTTCCATTTCATGGCCCAAATGGACACTCCAGCTCCTTATTCTTGCCAGAAGGGACAAGGAAAACTAGGGGGAGAAATGCAGATCCTCATTCATCCTAGAAACTGAGCACAACATTTCCTTTTACTCTCACCCTCTTGAACGAAGTCACATGGCCACACCTAGTTGCAAGGGATATTGGGGACTGTAGTCTTTATTCTGGGGAGCCGCCAGGCCCCACTGAAAAATAGGGGTTGTATTACTGTAGGGAAAAGAAAGAGGAGATTTAGGGGAATAACTAGTAGACTCTGACATAGTGAGTTTGCACAGAGAAACAGAATGCTTAATTCATACACTTGTTGGGAAAAAGGCTCATCCTCATCTAGCAGGGATGGGTGGATGTCTGCTTGATTCTAGGGTTCAGGATTAGAAAGTTGCCTTGGCCACCAGTAGAAGCTATTCTCTAACATCATCATTACCACCACATAGGTGATACATTTATCTTTACCTGCTGAACAATTTTTCCTTATTTTCAATTGTCTCAGAACCCTGGTGGGGAAGAAGGGTGATAGTTTTACAGACCCTTCAGATTTCCAATATAACTCAATGAGGAAAATACTTGCACAGAATCTGTCAACGCACCAGGAGTCATATAGATTACCATACATGGTGGACTCATGACATGGAGAGAATCAAGGGTGCATTTCTGGCTACACTTCAACTGCACTACTCCTAGATCCAAGATGTGTTTGGTGGATAAATATGTCTGGATGTAATATTTTAAAAAGCTTCAGTGAAAGCAATGCCAATATATATCCTCCATTCTGGGAAGATTTTCTATTGAGTGGGATCCAGGGCTTTCATGTTAATCCTTTAGCAGAGTAGGGGTTTTTGGCTCTAAACTGACTATTCTCTACCATGCACTGTTTTAACATTTAGAAAGTGTCCATTTTTAGCAAAAGCACAGCTGTGTGAATGTAGCATATTGGTGTGGAGGAGGGTTACATTTCAATTTGCTATATTAGAGAAGTAAGAAAATCACTGACTTTTAGATCTGAAGGAAACTTAAAGATCCTCTAGCCAAGCCTACTTATTACAGATGAGAAAAGTGAAGCCCAGAGAAGGAAAGAAAAGCTGGCCACTCAAGCTAATAAATCATAGAATTGGACAAAAACCCAACAACTACCAGTCCTGTATACTTTTCAGAACACTATACCAGGCAAAACTCCCCTCCATTCTGTTCCCTATAGTCAACACAATTAAGAAAGAAATGAGATGGGTTACTTGAACTAAATAATTCTCCATGCCTCACTTCCCCATCTATATAATGAGAATCATAATGCCCATCTCACAGGGCTATCCATAATGATTAAGTTAGATAACTCTAACACAAACAAAGTAAATGTACCTCTAACAGAGTAAGGGCTCACAAGGGGTCTTTATTAAAAGAGGACACCATGTGAAAGGTTAAAAGTTCTAAGCAAAGACTGATGTCATATAATCATTGTCACTTGTTCATTCATTCATTCAATCAAGAGTAAATACACAGTTATTATCTGCTCTATGGCAAGCATTGCACTAAATTCCGGAGATACAAAGGTGAATCTGATCATGTTTACAGTGAGAAGAGGATATAAAAGACTACATAATATATTAAGGGTAAAAAGGTAAGTACAGGTATGAGGTGTAAAGAGTAACCAAAGAATTCTCTTGGTTAAAGCTGGGAGAGGAGAGATTAATAGAAAATATCTCCTAAGGGAAGTGACTCCTGAGCTTGATTTTCAAAGAAATGACATGTGCAAAGGCACTGAGACATGAAACACCATGTTATTCATAGAAAAATAACAGAGTTCAGTGTTCGAGAATAAGGTGCAAAGAGGACAGAAATAGGAGGTGAAGTAGGCAGGAACCAGAACATGAAGACTGTTCAGTCCATGCTGAGAACTAAGATTTTATGTGCAGGCAGTGAAGACCTTGTTGAACACTTTTGAGCAGAGAGGTGTGGCCAGATTGCTTTTGGTATGAGTTGAAGAAAAAGAGCAATTTGATGAGGCAGGAAGCAGAAACACCAGTTAGGAGACAAGGTCAAGACTGAAAGCTGTCCACCGATATCCATCCAACATCCATTCTCCCTTCTTATAGAGGGATAGAATTTACCTGGACATAAGTCTGCCCAGAATGAAAATTATATTTCCCAGTTATCTCCTTGCAGTGAGGTGAGGCCATGTGACTAATTCTGTCTAATCGAATATGAGTTTAAATTACACGTCAGACTCTGGGTTAAAGGAAAGATAAAATACTCTCTCATTTCTCATATCTCCCTTCTTTCTCCCTGGAATTCAGGGATGGTGGCGAGCCACCTTGGACCATGCAGATGAGAGCAGCACCTGAAGCTGGTGGAGCACCAAAATAAAAGGGATCTGAGCCCTTGCAGAGGAAGCGGCACCAGACCAGCCTGGATCATTATGTGACAGAGAAAAGCAATTCTATCTTGTGTTTTAAGCCATGTTACTTTAGGGTCTTCATCATATGTAGTCAAACCTATATTGTAACAAATCTATGAGATGCTGTTACCTAGTTGAAAGAAGATGGTCTAAGTGAGGACAGAGGGAATGGAACAGAGATTTGAGAGAAGCTCTTGGTCTTGGAGGATGAAGGAGACAAGAGAGAAAGAAGTGCCAATTGCACCCCCTAGGTGCCTTTGCTTGAAGACTAGGTGGACGGTGACATCATTAAAGAAGAAAGACAGGAGAAATTACTTCCAAACATTTTAAAGGACTTGGAAGTTTGCTGGGAAAGATCTCAGTTTTCAGTGCATTTGTTCATCCATTTAAAAACCCTTTACTGAACTTGCACTAAGTATAAGTAACAAATGATTTTTTAAGTTAAACATTAGCAATGGAGTCAGTTTTAAAAAAAAGGGATATCTCAGCTGCAAAAGAAGTGAAGTACAGAAATCTCTAGACTATGCACAAATGTTTTGGACCCTCCGTGCTTGAGCTATTAGAAGGGTGTCTCTCACCTGGTGTGCTGTGACTCCAGATTTGCACAGGCAGGAAACCTGGAAAAGGGAAGTGTGCAAGACAGGCTCTTAGCTGGAAGAGTTCATCAAAGCCCACTTGTTTGGAACTGAGGTGCTGTGAGAAACAGAAAGTCGCTAAAGTGAGGATGATTCCACGTAACCACTCATTCAGTTGTGCTGTCATCCCAAATGTCCTTAGGAAGTCCATTTTAAACTAAATTGTTGGAACAAAATATGTGTATGCACATCCCATACATTTTGAAACATAGCCCTGTTTAAATAATCTCTGCACATTTCTGCAGCAGACTTTCTTTTTGTACTGTTTATTCTCCTACACAAGCAGCTTAAATAATCACCCCCACGTGATAGTCCGGATTTCCTGAGTAGAATATCTTTTCTCATATTGATTAACAATTCAGAGGCTATCTACAAATCAGGAATGTCGTTTCACATTTATGCTAACATCCATAAATGTTAGGCTGCCTCCAACATACCCTAAAATAGGTTTCTTAAACATAAAATTATACAGGAAGGAAGATAAACTTATTTATTCTCTCTTAATGGATAGTTGACATCATGTTCATTCCTGCCGCCTCTGTTGCCCTCCGAATGCTCCGCCAACGGTCAGATGAAGGTATTTCTCAAAGAAGTCAGACAAAGGGAAAGCGTTGGTTCAATTGACTGGCATTCAGTACAGTTCTCCAGGTTATTTCTTGAACACCTGCTAGGTGCCAGATCCCATCCTAGGCCTGTGGGGATGCAGGATTAAATAAAATTGTTGTTCTGTTACAGACGCAAGCAAAGAGCCCAGAGCCCTAGAGGGAAAGATGAACTCCTTATAGTTAGAATCAAAACACTTCCTGAAAATTCCTATGTTTGAGCTGAACTTCGGAAAGGAGGACGGGCTGGGCCTGCCAAGGAGGCAGATCTGACAATCCGGGCAGAGGGTATTAGTTTCCATGGGTGTTTGATGAACAGTACAGAGCCCGGTAGGAATGGGCTCTGGGCTGTGAAGGAGGTGTGTCTATGGGCTGAACTGTGTCTTCCAAGATTCATATGTCAAAGTCCAAACCCCCGTACCTCAGAATATGACTATATTCAGAGACAGGGTCTTTAAAGAGGTAATTAAGCTAAAATGAGGTCTTTAGGGTGGACTCTAATCCAATATATGACTGGTGTCCTTATAAGAGGAAATTTGGACACAGACACTCACAGAGAGAAGACCATGTGAGGACACAGGGAGAAGATGGCCATTTACAAGCCAAGGAGAGGCCTCAGAAGAAGCCAACCCGCCAACACCTTGATCTCAAACTTCTGACCTCCAGAACTGTGAGGAGATAAATTTCTGCTCTTTAAACCACTCAGCCTGTGATGCTGTGTGATAGCAGTGCTAGCAAACTAATACGAGGGTAACGTGTCAAAGTTTGTAAAAGGCTGTCCAAGGCGTCATCCTTGACCCTCACATCATCCTTGCGAGGTACACGTTATTGTGCACAGTTAAGGAAACAGGCTCACAGAGGATAAGTAACTTTCCCAAGGTCACACCTCTACAAGCAGCAGGAAAAAAAATAAGTAGAGAATTGGAATCACACTGCTCATATTTTTATTTGCTCACTTTTAATGAGTGGTATTATCCTGGACACTCCCTATATCACTAAAAATTTGAGCATGTCGATTTAGGTTTGCCTGTCTCAACTTTGAATAAGCTGCTGAGGAACTAAAACATCCTGACGGCCATACAAATTGGGAGATTGGGATTGACATATATACACTAATATGTATAAAATAGGTAGCTAATGAAAACCTGCCGTATAGAAGGGAACTCTACTTCACCTTGCTGTATAGTAGCAACTAACACAACATTGTAAAACAACTATACCCCCCCCCCGCAAAAAAAAATAAACTTTTTAAAATCTTGAAAACTATATTGGAAAAAACAAAAATGAATCAATACCTATTAAAACTGATATGGAATTTCGTGATCACCCAAGAAAGCCAAACACCGTAATAGATAAGAACGTGGCTATGACACAACGTGGAGCCTGGGAAGGCAGCCCTAGCCTATGCGGATGTTCTGGGGAGAACTTTCTCATCTTCCTGGACCCAAGACCTATGAAGAGCTATATAGGTGGCTGATCTTTCCCTACCCCTGGATCTGATAGAGCAAAAGGGATGATGGTGATAGTGCTCTATGAGAAGAGGGAACGAATGGTTCACAGCAACACTCAGGAAGCATTAGCAATGAACTCTATGATGTGCAAGGTAAAAATCAAGAGTTCTGTCCTTGATTTTTGTCTAGAGATTATTCAACTCACACTCTATAGCAATTTTCAGCCTGATTATGGGTGATCGTTGCAAGACCCTATGTCTATATCCAGTGAAATCCATTGAAGAACTGGGATCACTCAAGAAGAAAGAAAAGAAAACATTTATCACCTTCTAGAATCTTACTATCTGGTTGAAGATAACATAACAAAATCTTTTTTAAAATTAGAAAGAAAAAGGAATATGCTTAAAGCAGCCTTCAAATTATTTTTAAATAACTTAATAAGAAAGGTTAAGGAACCTCCATACTGTTCTCCATAGTGGCTGTACCAATTTACATTCCCACCAACAGTGTAGCAGGGTTCCCTTTTCTCCACAGCCTCTCCAGCATATATTGTTTGTAGATTTTTTGATGATGGCCATTCTGACCAGTGTGAGGTGATAGCTCATTGTAGTTTTGATTTGCATTTCTCTAATAATTACTGATGTTGACCATCTTTTCACATGCCTCTTTGCCATCTGTATGTCTTCTTTGGAGAAATGTCTGTTTAGATCTTACACCCATGTTTTGATTGGGTTGTTTTTTTTAATATTGAGCTGCATGAGCTGTTCGTATATTTTGGAGGTTAATCCCTTGCCAGTTGCTTCTTTTTCAAATATTTTCTCCCATTCTGTGGGTTGTCTTTTCATTTTGTTTATGGTTTCTTTTGCTGTGCAAAAGCTTTTAAGTTTAATTAGGTCCTATTTGTTTAATTTTTCTTTTTATTTTCATTACTCTAGGAGGTGGATCAAAAAAGATCTTGCTGCGATTTATGTCAGAGTGTTCTGCTTGTTTTCCTCTAAGAGTTTTATAGTGTCTTCTCTTACATTTAGATCATTAATCCATTTTGAGTTTATTTTTGTGTATGGTGTTAGAGAATAGAGTTGCCATACGATCCAGCAATCCCACTCCTGGGTACACATCAGGAGAAAATCATAATTCAAAAAGATACATGCATCCCAATGTTCATTGCAGCACTATTTTCAATAGCCAGGACAAGGAAGCAACCTAAATGTCCATCACGGACAATGGATAAAGAAGATGTGGTACATACATATAATGGAATATTATTCAACCATAAAAAAGAACAAAATAATGCCATTTTCAGCAACATGGATGGACCTAGATATTGTCATAGTGAGTGAAGTAAGTTAGACAAAGACAGATATATGATATCGCTTATTTGTGGAATCTAAAAAAAATGGTACAATGAACTTATTTAAAAAACAGAAATAGAGTCACAGATGTAGAAAACAAACTTGTGGTTCCTAAGGAGGAAAGCATGGGATGGGGAGGGATAAATTGGGAGATTGGGATTGACATATACATACTACTATATATAAGATAGATAACCAGCAAGGATCTAGTGCATAGCACAGGGAGCTCTACTCAACACTCTATAATGACCTATATGGGGAAAAGAATCCAAAAAAGAGTGGATATATGTATATGTATAACTGATTCACTTTGCTGTACCACAGAAACTAACACAACATTGTAAATCAACTATACCCCAATAAAAATTAATTTAAAAAAAGAATCTGTGTGAAAATGCTTTGTAAAGTTTGAAGCATCATAACAGGTTAAGGAGTTCTTATTACTGTTCATTGAACAAATACTGAGGTTTTCCTATATGTCAGGCATTGTTTTGTGGTTATTCACAATCAATGCATGCAAGTTAGCATAGCAGAGTTCAAGTTGAGTTAGTGTTGCCCAAAAGGCCTAGAATAAAGGAGCAGTTTAAAAGGGTTGAGAGTTGCCTCTCCTAAAACTGCCATAAATATTTTGGAGACCATCATGGCTCTGAGGTATAATAGGCAAGGCGCAGGTCAAAATTCAGGCCCAGGGCTGGAAACCCAGCTCCACCATTATTTGACCCAGTTAAGTCATGAAAAGATCGTTGACAATAATGTACCTTGAAGGGTTCCTAAAGATTTCATGAGAGCATGTGTAAACTCCCCGGCCCACAGTCAAGGCACTGTAAATGGAAACTTTTATTATTCTTGGGAGATATGTTGGTTTCCTAGCACTGCTGTAACAAAGCACCACAAATGAGGTGGCTTAAAATGACAGAAATTTATTTCTCACCATTCTGGAGGCTTGGAAGTCCAAAATCAAAATGCTGGAGGGGTGGATTCCCTCTGCAGGTTGTGAGAGAGAGTATGTTCCACACCTCCCCTGGCTTCAGGCAGGGACCAGCCATCCTTGGCATCCCTCGGCATGTAGAAGAATCCCTCCAGTCTCTGCCGCCATCTTCACATGACCTTCTCCCTGTGTCTCTGTGTCTTCACAGAGCCATCTGCCCTCTGTGTCTCTCTCCTCTTCTTATAAGGAAACCAGTCATGCTGGGTTAAGGATCTACCCGACTCCAATATTATGTCTGCAACAAACCTATTTCCAAATAAGGTCACATTCTGAGGTACTGGGAGTTAGGACTTGAACATAGCATTTTTTTTTGGCAGGGGGTTGGAGTGGGAGTGGGCAGGATTTGGGGACACAATTCAACCCATAATGGGAGTTTAATTTCAGCTTCTCATCCCACTCTGTGGCAAGTGACCTTGAAGGAGGCATTGCTTCTGATCATTAGCATCTTCCTTTATAAATGGAGGTAATAATACTGCCTTCTAAAATCGCCCTAAGAATCAAGAGAGACTATAAGTGAGAGTGCTTTGGGGACTATAGAGCATCACATAATTTAAATTAATCGCAAGCATTCTTCCGGCATTACAGGCTTTGGATGCCCATTCTAATCCAGCAGCCAGGCCCCACAGCTCCTGTGAACCACTGGATGCACCACAGTTTTTTGCTTGCCTTCAACAATCCCAAATAGGATATTTTATTACTTATTCATTCTCTTAACTCTAAGTGAACTAAATTATGCCTGCAAATGACTGGGCAGCAGCAATCAAGTTACCTGACAATTTCCGTGAAAGTCACAGTGCTAACCTAATGCAATGTGACAGCTCTTTCCCGTAGCACATTCTCAGAATTTGATTATTCTGAATAAAAAAAAAAATTCATTGGGAGCCTCACTCAGATTGCACAAGGCCTATTCAGTTTCCGTACGGAAAGACTAAGCTTCAGGAGTGACAGCCCACAGCAGCCAGTCTGCCCGTCAATCATCTTTCTCGGGCTTCAAATGGAGCAGAATTGACGTGTACCTGGTTCTGTAACCTTTTTCAGAATAAGGGACTTTGCTAGTCCGTGAATAATGAAATCCTCTATTAGTCATAAATTGGAGGACATAGTCTGTGTTTTGACTCCAAGAAAACAATTTACAAGGAAATAGGCCTTTGACACGTTCATAGACCACCACATTAGAGCATCCAAAATAGCCTCTATTCAGGTTTTTCATTCCACTGGTTTTTATTGCATATTGTAGGCATTCAGATCACTCTCATTCAGTTCTGGACTGGAAAATGTAGCTTCTCCTTTTTTCTATTTCCACATGGTGCTTCTCATCATAAGTTATTACCATCCCTCCAGGGCCTCCAGCCACCATCACCACAAAAGCATTGTGAATGGTTAGTGCCATAAAGATTAAGCCTGGGGTTTTCACTAGTCTGAAATGGCAGCAATCCCAATGAGGAAGACAGGGAGAGGTGATCTTAGAGCCATCTAGAATGTCACTTGCAAGACACCAGGTCAAGGCCACATTAACGAGGCAGGCCACTACCTCTCCCCAACTCTCCCTTCACCAATGGAGAAACCCCAGGATAACTAAAATCACCATGGGTTGTTTCCATGTCTTGGCTATTGTGAATAGTGCTGCTATGAACATTGGGGTGCATGTGTCTTTTTGAATTATAGTTTTGTTTGGATATAAGCCTATATGCCAAGAGTGAGATTGCTGGATCATATGGCAACTCTATTTTTAGATTTTTGAGGAACCTCCATACTGTTTTCCATAGTGGCTGCACCAATTTGCCTACCCACCAACAGTGTAAGAGGGTACGTTTTTCTCCACACCCTCTCCAGCATTTGTTATTTGTGGACTTCTTAATGATGGCCATTCTGACTGGTGTGAGGTGATAGCTCATCGTAGACTTGATTTGCATTTCTCTAATAATTAGCCATGTTGAGCATCTTTTCTCATGCCTGTTGGCCATCTATGTCTTCCTTGGAGAGATGTCTCTTTAGGTCTCCTGCCTATTTTTGATTGGGTTGTTTATTTTTTTGTTATTGAGTTGTGGGAGCTGTTTATGTATTTTGGAAGTTAAGCCCTTGTCAGTCACATCATCTGCAAATATTTTCTCCTAGTCCTTAGGTTGTCTTTTCATTCTGTTTATGGTTTCCTTTGCTATACAAAAGCTTGTAAGTTTGATTAAGTCCCATTTATTTATTTTTGCTTTTATTTCTATTGCCTTGGGATACTGACTAAGAAAACATTGGAACAATTCATGTTGGAGACTGTTTTGCTTATGTTCTCTTCTAGGAGTTTTATGGTGTCATGTCTTATATTTAAGTCTTCAAGCCATTTTTGTTTGTGTGTGTGTGTGTGTATAGTGTGAGGGTGGCTCTAACTTCATTGATTTACATGCAACTGTCCAACTGTCCAACTTTCACTGAAGAAATTGTCTTTTCTCCATTGTGTATTCTTGCCTCCTTTGTCGAAGATTAATTGACCATAGGTGTGTGGGTTTATTTCTGGGGTCTCTATTCTGTTCCATTGATCTGTTAGTCAGTTTTTGTGCCAATACCATGCTGCTTTGATTACTATAGCTTTGTAGTAACAATGAGCTTTAAAAATAAAAAGAGACAGAGAAGAAGAAATATGTATCTTATACATTGTACTTTTATTATAAATTATAAAAGATAAGTATACCACATCTTGAAAGTAACAATATAGTATATAATATTTATAGAGCTTTACACAGCTCTGTGAATATGCTAAAAACACCACTGGTTGCATGGGTCTTGAGTGGAGGGAGTGGGGAGTGGGAATGGGGAATAACTGCTAATATGTATGGGGGCTTGGGGGGAAGCATTGAAAGTGTTCTAAAATTAGATCATGGTGGTGGTTGCACAACTAGGTGAATATACTAAAAACACCACCAAACTGGAAAGATTTATACAGGCAATCTACTTTCTATCTCAATGAATTTTCCTATTCTCAACATTTCACATAAATGGAATCTAACAGTATATGGTTTTTGTGACTCACCATAGTTTTTATTGTGAATTCCAAATAAGCCATCGATTCCCACAGAATGCTTTTCTTGAGTTTTGCTGACCTCTTGTATCCATAAACAACCAACAGTTGCAAGTGATGATCGAATGTAGTTCCAACGTGGTAATGATATTTTCACTTACATTCACAGGTAAAGTCTGAAAAGGTGGAGACATACATCAGAACTTCAGCCATTCATCAGGGATATGAGCAACTTCTTTGCGCAACAGCAAAATAGTCTTTGAATACTGAAGAGAGTATTTTCTCAACATTCTATGCCATTGACAATGAAACAGTCATAAACACAATACACTTGTAAGTTTAATCTTGATGATTAACATCTTCTGCATCACTTTTTAAGTCTAGACCAGGGATCAGCAAACTTTTTCTTAAAGGGACACCGCACATATTTTAGGCTTGTGGGCCATACAGTTTCTGTTGAAACTACTCAACCCTCCCATTGTAGCATGAAAGCAGCCATAAACAACATGTAAATAAGTGGATGAATTCTAGTAAGATCTAATTTACAAAAACAGATCACAGGCCCACAGACCATACCTCTGGTCTAGGCAATCAAGAAAATAAATAAAAGAATTTATTTATAGTGCTTGCCAATTTCTGGTATGTAAATACTTCCACCACTCCCACCAGGATTTCAAGCTACCAATATGACATCACTGAATGCAGAGTTATGAAGAGATGCATAGTAGGAGGTGGCATGGTGTTCTGCTAATAAAAGAAGAGAGAATAATAGAATATCAAAAGCATAGTACTTAAGATATGAGATCTACTGACTGTATAAGGCATCTTAATGTTCTATTTTCCTGCATGATTACTAATGGCCTTTGCTCTGGCCATTTTCTCTAAAGATAAATTATAAGGGAAAAGAAAATGTTATGTATTTTCTTCAGGCTAATAAACAGTATTCTTCATTGGTAGAATATGGATTTAACACTTTAAGTGGCTGAAGATATTGTATTTTCTTATGAAATGATAAATATTAAATAGAATAGTCTAAATAGATTTTAAAGATGTAAGAAAGTAAGTTTCTAATGAGAATATGAACAAACCTTTCTCCAGCAACTGATTTCTTTCTGTGATTTAAAGAGAACTGTTGGTCACAACAAAAAATGTATTTCTCATGAGGTTATATTGAAATTCAATGACAACTAAAATATTCAGACTGTCTTCAATAATTCAACAATATAGTTTATTTCTAAATTGTAATCAAAAATACTAAGATATTATAAGATGTTGATAATGTGGCTATAACATTACTTGACTTGAATTCCTTACTTACTAACAAGAATTTGATGAGTGCCTACAAGATCCAGTCACTCTGCTAAGTAACGTGAAGGATCCAGAGACACTCTTTTCTTTCCATTTCCATTTCTAACACTCTGGTCCAGGTCATTGTCACTCACGTCAGGATGACTGCAGTTGTCTTTCAACTCATATATCTAACACTACTCCCTACTTTGTTCAGCTCACCTTACATATTACCAGGTCAAAGTTTCTAAAACACAACTTTTATAATATCAATTTCATGTTGAAAAACTTTACTGGATCCCTATTACAATTAAAGCACAAACTTCTTAGCTTGGCATTCAAAGTCCTCAACAGTGAAGTTCCTCTTCAGCCTTGTCTTTCTTCCTACACACACTCTTGTCTCCAACTACTCTCTGAATCGCAAATATATCTTTAGAATTGGGACTGTCACCCTTTTGCACATGCTGTTCTCCTTGCCTGGAATCTTCTATAATCAAAGATTCCTCTCCATCTAAGACAACGCTTTAGTCAAGCATCTCATCTTACCTGCCCTGTCCCTAAAGATCTCTCCAGCTCCTGACTTCCTATTATTTGATTCTGATTCTAATCTGTACTATGTATGGAACAATTGTAGCTGTATGGGCTTTCAACTATGTCAACTGTATTAGTCAGGACGCTGTTAAAAATCCAACCCGAGCAAGATTTGACCAAAAAAAAAGAAAATTTAGGGACTTTCCTGGTGGCACAGTGGTTAAGAATTCACCTGCCAATGCAGGGGACATGGGTTTGAGCCCTGGTCCGGAAAGATCCCACATGCCACGGAGCAACTAAGCCAGTGCACCACAACTACTGAACCTGTGCTCTAGAGCCCATGAGCCACGACTACTTAAGCCCATGCTCCTAGAGCCTGTGCTCTGCAACAAGAGAAGCCACCGCAATGAGAAGCCAATAAACAAATAAATTTATTTTAAAAATGTATTGAAAGAACACTGGGGAAACATATTATTAAGGAATTGAACAATCCAATAGCAAGGTCAGAGAGGTTCAGCTGGAATTCAAGAGCAATTGAAACTGAGCACTTCCTGGACTCTGGGTCTTGCCTCTGCTTCTCATGAGTTGACTTTGTTTCCTTCCAAAGTAGATGACTTCTTCCAAATGGCAGAAAATAGGACACCCAACAGTTGCTGAATATCTCATTTCATCATGCCTCCTTCCCCCGTAAAAGAAAGTTGTTTTTGTTTTTTTTTTCTTTCTAAAATCCAGTCAGAAAGATACTAGGGAAGGATTCAAATTGGTTTGATATAGGTCAGGCACCCATTCCTGAATCACTCAGTTGTAGCTAAAGGGACAGCATTATTTAGTACATGTGTGGCTATTGGGAAACCAACTGCAAAATATCAAGGGCTATCCAAGAGTAAAAAGAATATTCATGAATAAGACAGTAATTGCAAAAGGTGTCTCGTACATTCCACACCTTGTCTTCCCAACGTTAAGTGTGTATGCACACGGTGCATGGGCACACTCACATACACACACACACCCTGTTTTCAGGGGACTGGAGTGCCATGGCAATAAATGAGGACAGTGCTCTCACTGATGTGCCTGTAGATATATCCTCTGGATTCGAGGTAGTTATCTGGACACCCCTCAGTGCCCCAGAGCCATTATTTGTGAAGCCATTTGTCAGTTCCCTCAGACTGTACTCTGGGGTAAGGGTTTTAGATCCCCAAGCAGAGCCACTACTGTGCCCCTGTTCTATCAGTCTCTGAACCCCTACTCCTATAGAGCTTTAGAATCTTGTCCAGTAAGCCAAACTGGGGTCATGGCTGTCTCTAGTCCCATGCTATTCAAGGCTGCTGAAAACCTTCATTTTATCTCCAGATCCCCTCTCCAGGCTGCTCTGCGCCCTGCATCAAGCTGGCCTGAATAGACTACATAGAAGGGTTGCCTTTCCCTCTAGCTTCTAGTTGAGTAAAGCTATTGGGGAGCCCCTGCAGGAGACCAGATATAGGGAGAAGAGTAAAGTCAGAAAATGTAGGCCTCCAGCTCCATCCCTGTGGGGTTGCCATGGCTCACTACCTTCTTTAACTGAAGGTCACAGTTCTTTTCTGCCCACATAGCCTCTCTCTCTTCAAGTCCTATTAACGTCTCATAGTTTTGTTCTACAACTTCCCAAGACACTTCTTGTCTTGGGTCCTGACATGTAACAAAGATAGAACAATATAGCTTTTGGCAATTCAGCTCAAGATGGTAGGGGAATAAAAGATTCTTTGAACATAATTCATCAGACTTATGAGGTTCCTGTTGGCAGTATCCAAGGGCTGCTTGCCTCAGGGCTCTACCGAAGGGTCTGAAGACCTCACCCCTTGTTCCCTGCCCATTCACCACCACCACCTCATTTTCTTACAGAAAAGAATCAGCTGGAACTGAATGACTAGTGAGAAGTCAGGCTTAGAAGAATCTTGGAATCCTGAGGTAGCATCCTGGAACCAAAAACTAAATGCAAGTATTGGGTAGGGGAGAAGCAGGGATCTAAGACAAGGGGTGGTTTTCCCAATATACTGCATGAGGATTGAACATAGGAGACTGCCCACTAGACCCAGGATGTAGGACTTTGGACCTTAGAGAAGCCTGGGTTGAACTGGATAGAACTGGGACCACTCATAAATCCATGGACCAGCAATGGACTCAAGAATGAGATCCAAACCTGAAGCAAAGAACTCTTGAATATTCTTCTGGAATCTGGATATATGTAACCTGCCAGAAGCTAAAGTTGCTTAATACTGCAGTGCCTCATTCCTCGCTTCCATGATGAAGAACCTAGTCCTCCATTAAATTTTGTTGAGTCCAGGGTTAGTGGAGTCATTTCCCACTGCTGTAACCAGTGATCTCCCAAACAGGCAGCCTCTCCATGGGTCCCCCATGAGTCACCTGGGTCACTTAAATAGATGATAGGTGGTTAGATAGATAGATACATAGATACATAGATAGATAAGGGATTTTTAAAACTAATCTCTTCGAATTAGGTTTTATTTGAAATCAGCGCTACTATAGTCAGCACAGACACACCTCGTTTTATTGTGTGTCACTTTATTGTGCTTCACAGATACTGCATTTTTTACAAATTGAAGGTTTGTGGCAACCCTGCATCAAGCAATTCTGTTAGCACCATTTTTCCAACAGCATTTGTTCACTTCATGTCTCTGTGTTGCATTTTGGTAAATCTTGCAATATTTCAAACATTTTCACTATTATTATATTTGTTACAGTGACCTGTGATCAGTGATCTTCAATGTTACTACTGTAATTGAGGGGCCCCATGAACTGCACCCATGTAAGACAGAGAACTTAACAAAGGTTGTATGTGTTCTGACTGTTCTACTAACAGGCCATTCCCCCATCTCTCTCCCTCTCTTCCAGCCTATGTCCTGAGACACAGCAATATTTAAATTCGGTCAATTAATAAGCCTACAATGGCCTCTAAGGCCATTCATTTTCAAGCAAAAGGAGGAGTCACATGTCTCTTACTTTAAATCAAAAGCTAGAAATGATTAAGCTTAGTGAGGAAGGCATGTTAAAAGCTGAGCTAGGCTGAAAGCTAGGCCTCTTACCCCAAATAGTTAACCACATTGTGAATGCAAAGGAAAAGTTCTTGAAGCAAATTAAAAGTGCTACTCCAGTGAACATGTGAGTGTTATTGCTGATATGGAGAAAGTTTTAGCAGTCTTGATAGAAGATCAAAGCAGCCATAACTTTCCCTTAAGCCAAAGCCTAATCCAGAGCAAGGCCCAAACTCTCTTCGATTCTATGAAGGCTGAAAGAAATGGGGAAGCTGCAGAAGGAAAGTTTGAAGCTAGCAGAGGTTGGTTCATGAGGTTTAAGGAAAGGAGCCATCTCCATAACATAAAAGTACAAGGTTGAAGCAGTAAGTGCTGATATAAAAGCTGCAGCAAGTTATCCAGAAGATCTAGGTAAGATAATGAAGGAAGCTACACTAAACAGATTTTCAATGTAGATGAAACAGCCTTATACTGGAGGGAGAGGCCATCTAGGACTTTCATAGCTGGAGAGGAGAAGTCAATGCCAACCTTCAAAGGACAGGCTGACTCTCCTGTTAGGGGCTAATGAAGCTGGTGATTTTCAGTTGAAGCTGATGCTTATTTACAATTCTGAGAATCCTAGGGCCCTTAGGAATTATGCTAAATCTACTCTGCCTGTGCTTTATAAATGGAAAAGCAAAGCCCGGATGACAGCACATCTGTTTACAACATGGTTTACTGAATAGTTTAACCCACCATTGAGAGCTAATGCTCAGAAAAAGAGATTCTTTTCAAAATATCACTGCTTATTGACAATGCATCTAGTCACCCAAGAGCTGTAATGGAGATGTACAAGGTTAATGTTTTCATGCCTGCTAACACAGCATCCCTTCTGAAACCCATGGATCTGCAACTTTCAAGTCTTAAGAAATATATTTCGTACAACTATAGTTGCCATAGTGATTCCTCTGATGGATCTGGGCAAAATAAATTGAAAACCTTCTGGAAAGGATTCACCATTCTAAATAACACTAAAAACACTTGTGATTCATGGGAGGAGGTCAAAATATCAACATTAATAGGAGTTTGGAAGAAGTTGATTCCAAACCTCATAGATGACTTTGAGGAGTTCATACTTCAGTGGAGGAAGTAACTGCAGATGTGTTAGAAATAGCAAGAATAGAAGGAGAGCCTAAAGGTTTGACTGAATTGCTTCAATCTCATGACAAAACTTTAATGGATGAGGAGTTGCTTATTATAGACGAGCAAAGAAAGTGGTTTCTTGAGATGGACTCTACTCCTGATGAAGATGCTGTGAAGATTGTTGAAATGACAACAAAGGATTTAGAATATTACATGAACTTAGTTGATAAGGCAGCAGCAGAGTTTGAAAGGGTTGACTCCAATTTTGGAAGAAGTTCTACTGTGGGTAAAACACTATCAAACAGCATTGCACCCTACAGAGAAATCATTTGTGAAAAAAAGAGTCAATCAGTGTGGCAAACTTCATTATCTTGTTTTAAGAAATTGCCGCAGCCATCCTAAACTTCAGCAACCGCAACGCTGATCAGTCAGCAGTCAGCAGGGAGGCAAAACCCTTCACCAGCAAAAAAGATTAGGACTTGCTGAAGGCTCAGATGATAGTTAGCATTTTTTAGCAATAAAATATTTTTAAATTAAGATATGTACATTGGTTTTTTTTTTAGACGTAGTGCTATTGCACTCTTAATAGACTACAGCATAGTGTAAACACAACTTTTATCTGCACTGGGAAACCAAAAAATTCCTGGGACTCGCTTTATTGCAATATTCACTTTATTGCAGTGGTCTGGAACCAAACCTGCAATATCTCCAAAGTATGCACGTATAAGACAGTGTGATTGAAACATACACAGTAGCCACATTTTTTGCTGTAAGAATTACTTTTCCAGAGGGAAGAAAATCAAAAATTAACCACCCAAAAAGTCAGCTGCAGGTGTGGCACTGTCCTGAAAGCTAGGAGGATATGTACTCACTTTTTATTGTTGCCATGACCACCAATTTAGTGACTTCAAGCAACAAAAATATATTATCTCACAGTTCTGTAAGTAAGATGGGCTCGCCTGCTTTCTCTCCTCCTGGGTCTCAAGGCCAAAATTAAAGTGGTGATCAGCCTCAGATCTTCTGCAGAGGATCTGGAAAGAATATGGTTCCAGGCCCATTCAGGTGGTCGG
This sequence comes from Hippopotamus amphibius kiboko, assembly GCF_030028045.1. Lineage (NCBI taxonomy): Eukaryota > Metazoa > Chordata > Mammalia > Artiodactyla > Hippopotamidae > Hippopotamus > Hippopotamus amphibius. Next base: position 172,164,295 of record NC_080189.1, read on the forward strand.
CAGAATTCAGTTCCTTTTCATTGTAGAACTGAGGTCCCTGTATCCTTGGAGGCTTGTCAGCCAGAGGTTGTCTCTTCTTCTAGAGCCTTAATCATGGTTCTCTTCATTTTTAAAGCCACTAACAGGGAATAAAATGCTTCCTGAGCTTCAAATCTCCCTGTCTTCTCCTTCGGCCACATTTCTCTGTCTCCAGGTGGAGAAAGTTCACTGTTTTTAAAGGCTGTGTGATGAGATTCTGCCCACCTGAGTAACCCAGGATACCCTCGCTATTGTAAGGTCCGTTACCTTAATCACATCTGCAGAATCCCTTTCACCATGTAATGTAACATATTCACAGATTCCAGGGTTTAGGGCATGGACATCTTGGAGGGCCATTCTGCCTACCACAGAAGACACTGAAGCTGGGTCACGGCCAAGTGCAGAGAAGGAGGCATTTTAGGCCAAGACGGATACCACTTTCACGTGGGATTTTTTGTTGTTGTTTAATCTAATACACTGGAAAATGCTATGAAAATAAATTTGTTGATTTCAATATATATTTTTCTTATTATATATAAACATATGATATACATTTAGAATATACAGACATATGTATTTACATAGTCAAAAACTTGGGGCTTCATATTTAGCTCATTCATGTCATGAAAAATATCTAGCATGTAACCTAGTTAGAAAAGATAGTCCTCTTTATCAAGTCAATCAATCAAATCTGACTGTCAGGAAGAAAAAAAAAAAACTTTGACTTTACCCAAAGTAATGCATTAACTATAAAATCTACTAAAGAAAATACAAGTGACAGTGAAAGTTTATAATACTGTAAAATAAATTACAAAAAGTTGTCAAGATTAAAATGACACAGATCTAATATCAAAAACTTACAGATTTTTGTAAGTTACAAAATCAACCATATATTTGCTGGGACTTCCCTGGTGGCACAGTGGTTAAGACTCTGCCTGCCAATGCAGGGGACACGGGTTTGAGCCCTGGGCCAGGAAGATCCCACATGCCATGGAGCAGCTAAGCCCGTGTGCCACAATTAGGGAGCCTGCGCTTTAGAGCCTGTGAGCCACAACTACTGAGCCCATGTGCCACAACTACTGAAGCCCACGAGCCTAGAGCCCATGCTCTGCAACAGAGAAGCCACCACAATGAGGAGCCCGCACACCACAAGGAAGCGTAGCCCCCACTCACCACAACTAGAGAAAGTCTGCGTGCAGCAAAGAAGACCCAACACAGCCAATTAATTAATTTTTTTAAAAAAGCTATTTGCTGTTTTTCATTATTTAACTCATCGTATAAAATTTAATGTATGGTTAAAATTATGCATTTTTTGTGAAGGGGGCCTAGGACGAAAGGCAGAGTGCTATTCTGTCATCTGTGTGTGTGTGTGTGTGTGCGTGCGTGTGTGTGTGCGTGTGTGTGTGTACACTACTGCAGATGTTTGGGGGATGTTGTGAAGAAAATTACCTTGATGCAATGGTAGCTTCCAACTATGCTCTCAGGCAAGATTTCTCAAAGGTCACAAAGGTTCACTAACCAAATCAAAATACCTGAATCACACAGGTTATTTAATCAATTTATAGCACAGTAAGAAGCCAGGGGAAGCGATGAAGTAGGCTAACACTTAGGATGCAAGCAGATGGAACCAGCACAACTTCTCCATCAGGAATTGCAGAGTCAGTGCCTAGGGTCCAAGGCACTTTTAGGAGCCCACGAAGAAGTTTTAATTTATTTTACAACAGAAGAAAAAAATGTCATCCATCCTGGATTGTACTCGTCTTTATACCAATACAGTAGTAAATGCAATTTTTAATATCTCTTATTGGAAGAAGGGGCCCAGGAAGGAAGATTCAAGTGCTCAGGGTTAGGGACAGACATCTTGCAGCCCAGGATGGAAAGATCACACTACCCAAATCTTGGGTCACACAATGTTTGCATCGTGTCTTTCCCACATCAATAATCCCCACTGATGACTGAGGTTTGAACACAGGGCTCTGCAGACAAAGTGCCTCGAGCCAACACAAACATGAGCTTCACTCAAGAGACTCAGAACAAGAATGCCTGGTCACGACAACAGCTTGGCAATTAGCCTGCTCAATAGCTCCGGGTCTTCACTGAGCTTCTTAGGCAGCACACAAGTGGGGCCACAATAGGGCCATAGTGGGAGACTCCAATGGATGGTCAATTTAAGGATGCCCAGAAGTGGCATCATCTTACTTTATGACTTGGTTTTTCCATGTCTTTGTACTCATAAGTAACATTCCTATTTGTTCCACCACACATTCCATTTATTCTATCTTCAACCTGCCTCACAGGTTACCTACTGTCTATGTTTAACACTTATGCGTTCTGCCTGCATCTCACAAGCTATCTGTTTGCCCCTTATTTATCCCAAGTATGTCCTATTGATTTTGCCTTCATCTCATAAGTTGCTAGCTTTCTCACTATGCTTAACACTTCATGACTTTTACCTATCCTGTTTGTTGTCTTGCCTTTTATAAAAGAACTGAATATTCTCAAATAATACAGAAACCACATTATAGGAAAAGTTAAATAAGAATAATGTAAAAGGTTAAGAAATAACACCATTAATTTCATTAGACTTTGTGATCAAACATGTTTTATGCGGATAGTTACAAACTGTAAAAGACTATATAGTTCTAAATGTCCATCAACAGATGAATGGATGAAGAATGGTACAAATATAGAATGGAATACTACTCAGCCATAAGAATGAATGAAATAATGCCATTGGCAGCAACATGGATTGACCTAGAGATTACCATACTAACTGAAGTAAGTCAGAGAAAGACAAATATCATATGATATCACTTACATGTGGAATCTAAGAAAATGAACTTATTTACAAAAGAGAGACAGACTCACAGATATAGAAAGCAAACTTAAGGTGACCAAAGGGGAAGGAGGCAAGGGATAAATTAGGAGTTTGGGTTTAAGAGATTCACACTACTATATATAAAACAGATGAGCAACAAGGACCTAGCACAGGGAACTATATTCAACACCTTGTAATAACCTATAATGGAAAATAATATGTAAAAGAATATATACATATATTTATATATAACTGAATCACTTTGCTCCACACCTGAAACTAACACAACATTATAAATCAACTATACTTCAATTAAAAAAACATTTTTTAAAGACCGTGGTTTATCAACTTTTCATCATGCTTTCATCATCATGTTTCTTTTTTATATTAGGAAGTATACAAAATAAACATTTTATAAGATGAAATACAATGAGCATTTTCTGTAGTTTAAACATATATTTACTGTTATAATTATAACACCGATTTAAACTAAGGAATCACACAAAAATTTTATCCACAGGCTTGATCCAAGGTGACTTGAAAATTTGATAGTTCCTGAAAATATTCCAGTTACATTTTTCACATTAACCATCACTAACCTATTCTATTCAAGCCGCTCACAGGTGCTTTTCTGTCTAGATAATGATGTCATAGGGATAAGCATTGAGAACAGCTAACAAGGATCACTTATGTGAAATATGTTGGGTGGTGAGGGTGTAAAGGAGGAGACCCATTTCTAGTTTTCATTATTTCTTATCAATACTTCGCTTAACTTCATCAGATTCTCAAGAGCTATGCATTTCTCCATAATAGTGAGGGATAAAAGAGCAGCTCATGAAATGAAAATCAGACAGATGCATGGTCTACGGTTAATATATTTCAGGATACACCAGCAGGGGACAAAACATCCTTATTTCCAGTGCCATGCTTTGTCTTTAACAGAAATATGTACAAGATAGGAAAGGAAAGAAAGATTGGGGTGCGGGTGGTCCTTGATCTCATCAATGAAAAGACTCTTCCCTCAAGACAATAGTTCAGATTGACTGCCCTGGAGAGGAGAAGGGAGGTTTATAAGGCAGAGCAATAAACCACAGTAAGAACTGGAAAAAGTAAAGTGTTTACCTTTCTTAGATGAAGTGAGAGATGGGCTATGAAAAGGGGAAAATGGGACAGGACCACTCTCCAATGCCAGGAGAGAGTACCCCAAGGGTCTAATAGCCCAGTTCGAAGGCAATGGTCTGTATCTCTCAATTCAACTGATAATTGTTTACTGACACTATCATCATAAAATGTTTTTTAAGAATCTTAAATTCAAGGACCTCTTCTTATACTCCATCCCCCATGATGCCACACATATAATAGGGGACCAGTAATAACTATTTGTTGTTCACCCAGTTATGCATTCATGCATGCATGCATTTGCCAAGGACCTATTGTGGACCAGATGCTAATATGACAAGTAAGCCAATGAACATTTACTGTCACTTACTCTGTGACAGGCACTGTACTAGACACTGGAGAGAAATAATGAACCAAACTGTGTCTTTGAGAAATTGATTAGCACTTGCTCTGTATATTTATAGACTAAATTCCTGGATCTCCTTTGTTTAAAAATTTGATTCTGGTCTCACTACCACTGTTTTTGCTTGATGTATGTGTCAACTGAGGAGAGGTAAATATGAAACCATTCTTACCCCACAGACCACACAAAAAAGAGGTCATGGCCAGATTTGACCCCTGGACCATACACTGTTCACCCCTGACTTAATAAAAGTAGAAAGAGAAAGAAAACCAGGGAACAAATTTTCCATAGCAACAATTAGTTGTATGTGCTAATATACCATTATTAGTTTTGCACCATTGTCCAAAGAGAAAGGAAAGAATAACAGTTGTGATTTGGGATTTATCTGAGAAGAAATGGTTGATAGGAACATCATTTTTGAGCCAGCTGTGAAGGTCAGAGGTTGCAGGAGGAAAATAGGACACAATAGATAAGTAGGGTAATGAGCTATTGCATTGTCAGGACTTTTTAATGCCTCTAACACACCCAGGCTTGTTTCTCTTAATATCTTGGCTGAAGAATGGCTACCATCAAGGTGCTATCACAGGAAATTCACTGCTGAAAACGGTTTGGTTTAAAATTCTTTCTCCTTCTCTGACATGACAGCACATCAGAAAGGATTGTTTTGAAATGAGTTTTTTGGTATGAAAACGTACATATCTCTGAAAAACATGCTATTATTGCTCTATTGTTTTTTGTTTTGTTTTGTTTTAGGCAATGTATTGGCTTCCTGATATGATGACTAAGTCTCCTCCTCTCTTCCCCTTCCCCCACCAACACTTGCACATTCTCCATCCTCATCGCCTCCTGCTCAACATGGTCAAGTCAGTGCTTGTGAAATTATGCATCTCTGTGCTATTTATAAGTAAGACATGCAGCAAAATATAGCACTTTTTTTTCGTTTTGTTTTGTTTTTGCTTTTCTGAAACCCATCTTGCTTTTCCCTGGAGCTAATTAATATCATCCTTCCATCCCTTAGTTTCTATGTTCTTATCAGTAATTCAACTTCAAATTTTCCAGCAGGATCTTAAGTCCCCTCTTATGACATGCATCCACATTGGATATTCCATCAGTTTCATCTTTACTGGGGAAGACGCTCCCAGAACCTTCAGACCTGTCCTGTCTAGGCTGGTGACCCCCATGCTTGGTGCACTCCATTCACCCTGGGGGTCTTACATGCTTTGCTGCCATGTTGCATCTCCCAATTTTAAAATTACATTTGTATTACAGTAAGAAATGCTAGTTGACACAAACCATGACCCTTCAGGTCTTTACACAATGCATCCTTACTTCTTTTGTTTGTCACAGTCAGTTGTAGCCATGTATTTTATGTCTCCATCTATTATCTAGGCCATCTATAGAAAGTGCTTCCAAAGTTGCCTATGAAGAAGAGATAGCTGGAGGGTTGTGTAGAGTATTGTTAAGAGCCAGGCCTAGAAATGGTTTACATTACCTCTGCCCACCTCCTGTTGGCCAGAACTCAGTCACAAGACCCTCAGCCTGTTGGGGACTGGGACACATAGTCTTCCTGTGTGCCAGAAGAAGTGGTATAGGGAACATCTAGCATTATGTCTGCCAAGTCTACCCAACTGATCACCAAAGCATTTTATTTTTCTTCCAATGTGTGGACAAAGGACAACCCAAAGCAATAACCTCCATTGGTTTCCAACCCCCTTGGTCTGGCAATGAACTAAAACCAAAAATCATCAGTTTTGTATAAACACAAAAATTGAAAATTAGTTTAGACACAAAAATTACTTCTACCAAAAATGTTGAAGAGCAGCAGACCCCAGACAATCACTGCCCCTTAGCAATTCTGAAATCCAGCTGGGCGCAGGGAGGGCCCCCAACCCTGGGGGCAGGGCAAGTTCCTGGATGGAGCCCTGATTCTGTCTCTTGAAGGAACTCCTTTGGCTATCATTCTCTGTGGCCCTTTCCTCTGCTGTTTAGGAGACTCTGATTTTTATTCTCCTTGGTCACATCTGACTGGAGTGTTGTCTAGCATGTAGCTTTTGGAGCCCTTGAATCCTCTTTTCTAGTTGTGAAGTTTGGGCTGCAGGGGTCATTTTAGTTCACAAACTGAGGTTTTTTTAAATCAAACTCATTGCCAATACAATTCCTTCAGAAGCCTAAGTTGTAATGTATTTGTTTTCAATCAAATTCTTATACATGAATACAAAATTATTTTCTAAACATAGTCCTGCCTTCTAGATACATACTTATTTCATTGCCTCCTCTTCCCTCCACATCTTTCTCCCAATTTAATGACAACAACGTGGAGGCTATTAAGCTTGAATGGTACCATCACACCCAAGTCACTTTATCCAAATGTGAAGTTTTACTTTATATCTCTTACCTTTTGTGCTTTACAAGAAGATGGCTTTCTGGGCCCAAATTTCTATATACCTATTATTCACTTGTCTTTCTCCTTGCAGATGAGCCAATTATTTCCTAAGGCTATCTCTTTCTTGTAACAACTTGCCAAATGAATCCCAGACTGACCAACACACATCAGCATCTTTGTAACTAGTTCTCCTTGGGCTGCTGGCTCCCACATCACAGCAAGTGATATTTGCCAAATGTTTGCCACTGCATAACTTGGGTCCCCATCTCCTCAATTTCTGATATCTGTTCCTCTGCTGCCCACCACTGAACCATTGAGCAGAGGCCATAATTTAAGTTTCTGTTACATCAGCACCCAGTTTCCGAGTGTGAGAAAGCAACAGTAGTGGCTACAATAGACAAAACCCCAAACCTCAATGGCTCAACTTAATGATTTTTTACAGGGATATCAACTCGATGATTGGTAATGACTTAGAGGGTGGGATAGGGAGGGTGGGAAGGAGTCAAGGGAGGGAGGGGATATGAGGATATTTGTATAAATACAGCTGATTCACTTTGTTGTACAGCAGAAACTGGCACAAGAGTGTAAAGCAATTATACTCCAATAAAGAGCTTAAAATAATAATAATAATAATAATTTTTCATTTCTCACTCATGTCACAGTCCAGTGCAGATCAGGTGGCTCTCCATCTCAGAAAGCCATCTCAAGGCCTCAAAGTAACCATGAAAAGGAAAGAGACCAGAAGATCATTCTGGGTATTTTTATATCCAGACTTGATGGCGTGATTACATCACTGCTTCCCACATTCCATGGTCCAGGATTCATTTATGTGGCTTCAATATAAATGCAAGGGGTTCTGGAATATATAGTCTTCCTGTGTGCGGGGAAGAAGAAACGGTCTGAAAAACACATAGCATTGATTGACACACCATGTCTTCTGATTACTCGGTGCTTTTTTTTTTTTTTTTTTAATGGAGCACATCCTCCAGTAACTTCCTGAGAAGCATTAGAGAGAGGTAAAATTTGGGGCACCTCCCATGTCTGAAAATTTCTTTATTCTAACCTCACATTCATTAATACCATGTTTAGATGTACAATTCTTAATTGGGAATTTTGATTTCCTCTAGAATTTTGTAGCCATTGCTCCAATATCTTCCAGCTTCCTATGTTTGTGTGTCTTTGAGAATGTCTCATCATTCTTTTGCATGGGACGTGCTTTTCATTTGTAGGGTTTTGTTGTTATTATTCATTTGCGCGTGCTCTCTCTCCCTCTCTCTCTCCCCCTCTCCTTGGAAGTTTGTAGAATTTTCTCTCTCATGCTCCAGTGATTTGAGGTAAATTTCACATGGGTTGTCTCAGTGTGCATCTATATTTATTCATTTTTCTGGACACCATGAGCTTTTCAATCTAGGAACTCATGTCTTTCCATTTGGGGAATTTTCTAGAAATTATTTTAGTGGATTATATCCTATCATTCTCTTTGTCATTACCCTTTCTGAATACCTGATATTCAGATATTAGACCACCTGGGCTAGTTTTTGTTTTCTGTCCTATTGTTTATGTTTTTGCCATTTTGTTCTATTTTCTGAAGAGGTGTATTCAATGTGATCTTCTCTTTATTGAATTTTCTTCTTTGCCATAAAGATTTTACTTCCAAAAACTCCTCAATAGTCTTAGAATATTGTTTTATGGCAGCTTGTTCTTCATGCATGGGTGCCACATCTTTTCTTCAAAGTTTCTCTAAGGATATTATTTGAAGTTTTTTCCGTGCACAATTGGTTTCTTCCAGAACGCTTTTTCTTTTTGTTTTTATCATGACTAGTCTTTTTCAGGCCTCTGCTAATTGTTGATTGTCTGCTCCCATGAAGAACTAAAAGGCTGACTAGAAGTTTGACCATATGCAGGGCAGGGAGGTGGCGGGGGGAGGCAGGGGGCAGGGGTACTGACTGTGGATACCCAGTCATATTTTTCACCAAAGATCCTCTAATTTTCTGCCTGGATTCCAGCATTCCTAAGCCGAATGGGGGTAGACAGCTGGAGGTGGGACTGGGGTCTCCACATTTCATAGACATGTTTCAGTAAAACCCCCAAATCTGCAGTTTGGCATCCTGACTTCAATGATGCCTGACTGCTCCTGGTCCACAGACCTTCTTTTTCCCTTTCCAGTTAATGAGGGTAGTTTCTTTCCTGGGTGAGAGAAGGGTCCTTGCCCCAGAAGTATGGAGCAGGAGAAAGGATGTAGGGATCTCACCACTTCTTAAACAGCTCTCAACTCCTCTTTCATACAGCAGAGATCCTCACTTCTGGAAGTCCCTGAACCTCCCAATTTCAAACCTTTTGAGGATTTTGTGGTTAAACCAGGTTGGTTCCTCCTTTTCCCCACTGTTGGTTAAAAATTGAGGCTTCTTGTATCTGCTAAATCTGTTCCTGCTTATTCATCTTGTTTTCCAGTTTCAGAAATTTTGTCATTCTGGGCTTCTTTCTGGTTCATCCCATCAGTACTGCCTCAGATCTGGGCAAGAGGGGGCCTGACTCTGAGCGGCTCCCATCCCAAAGAGGCAAAGGTTCTTTAAAGCAAGCAGTCTTTACCATTCGCTTTGGGATCACACTGTGGGCATAGAGGATCCCCAAATTCCCCTTCCAAGCAGTCCCCAGAACATGCCTAGGGCTCGCCTGGGTTTCTTTAAGGGGCAATGCAGCAGGCCGCATCACTGATGTGTGCACCATAGACCTGAGAGATGGCCAGGAAAAGGCTCTTTGCGAGGGCTGAGGGCAGAGCCCAACTGTGCTGGGGTGCTCACGTGTGCACCACTGCCTCTTCCCAAAGCGAGCCACGGCTTTGACAAAAGGGAAATGAATTTTGAAGTTGCACTCTGCAGCTATTTGACATGAACATATAAATAAATATATTTCAATTTTGTCATTATGAGGGTGTATTTGTCACAGCAGGAGGAAAAACTATAATAGTTCATTAGCTTGATTTATAACTTTTAAATATTTAAACATACAGCATGGCCCTCCATACACTTGCTCAGGGGCTCTGTAAGTGTTAGGGGTAGCCTGCTCCCCATCTTTATAGCTTTGTGCCTTCAAAAAATCATTTGGTTATAAGTTTTTTGAGGTGTTTCAGGAGGGAGCAAAGTTAGGCAGGTGGGTCCAATCCACCATCCTGAACCACAGGTGTGCTCCTGATTCCTTCCCTACTTGAGACATTTCCGGGGCGCCTGATGTTCTCACATAGGCTGTGGCTCTTCCCTCTCCTTTTGGATATTTCATTGATACTCTCACTGAAGTACTACCAAAGAAGGAGTTTCATAAGGAATATTTATTCTTGTGCTTTTGCCCAAGAATCCTTTTGCAGTTTTTCCTCTTATATATATGTCTTTTTTTTTTTTCCTTCTGAGGTCAATTCAACTTTTTAGAAAGTTTTGATGTCTTCTCATGTCTTTTCACTGTATTTTAATCATCCTTCATTCACCCTTAAGTCCCATACATTTAGTGTAATTCCTTGCTCGTAGTAGAAACTTAATATTTGTTCCACTGCCCTGCACTGAATTATAAGAGCTTAAAATCTATGTCAAGGGATGTTATTTTGAGATGTCACTGACTCCCTTCTCTTTGCTGAAAGAAAACAAGTGTCACTATAACTGGACTATTTAAGGCATGATTATATCTGTGTGCTTCCTGCCAAAAGAGTGGTTAATTGTACCGACTGGTTGTTTCAGAACTGTGAAAGACAGTCTCAAAGATACATAATCAAAAGAGCTGAAATTCTGCCTCTGCACAGTCTTATTACAATTCCTGGTAGTAAGGACTATCTGATAGAAAAATTTCTGAGCTCTCAAAAATTACTCTTGACAAAATATTTCCATCTAGACATGTCCCTTATGTATCACTACTCTGATGGACGCGGCATTGAGGCATACTGTATACTTCAGCCATGGGCCAGTGGCGGCAGAGAAGTAGCCAGCACTGCGAGAACAGGAAGAACTGGTTTGGTTGTAGGTATCAAGGGACCCTTAGCAAGAGAAGAGAAGCTGCAGCCAGCAGCCAAGACACAGCCCCTAGAGGGACACAATGAGTCCAGCAAAGACTTGAACCAGCATTAAATACTTAGAGTTGTCAGACATCTTGGAAAGAAGTTCCCAGAGAGCACGACAATTGAAATTCAGAAGGCCAGCAAGCAGAGCAGTAACTCTAGGTAGCCTATCGTTTAAAGTAGACTACTCCAGTGACCATTTGAGGATAAGCCTATCAGGGTCTATCCTCTGGAAGAATAAAAATATCTAAGAACGTCATCATCTAGCCAAGCACGATGATGGGGTCTGGGCAAGGTTCCGATCCCAGCAAGGAGAACAGGGGAGCTCATCTTGAATCCAGGTCAACACCTGTCTTCAATGACTTTTGCCCTGCTTTCTTGGCCATCTGAGAAACCTTTGTTCAAAAGGTCACATTAAGGCCATGGGCCATGTGTTCTGATTTGCACTTCATTGTCACTTGCTTAAAACAAAAGTAACAGTCTTGACTCCCTGCCTTTAAAAGTAAAGGAGATTTATTAATTTGGGACAAACAGGAGACAGTTGCTATAGAAATATTTGGTACCAACTGAAGTCAAAGCTAGGTATAAGTGGGCCAACCTAGCCTCTTAGAACCGTGTCTGAGTTTTCTCCAGGATGAGAGAAAAACAGAACTGAATCCTCAGTAAGAAATTCCAGTTACAAAAAATAAAATGATTTTACAAGTTTTGTCCTACAGTTCCTACAAAACCAGGGACTTCTAACCAAGATACCCACTGACTCTCACCCACTGTCTTTACTGGGCACACATTGCTGTGGTTCCTCCAATTGCTAATTTTTTCTACTCTTGGGAGCTGGAGCATGTCTCCCAAGCTTTTCTCATACCATCAGAAAAAAAGAAAAAGTTCAACTCTATCTAAAAGCAATTTAAAATATTGTGTTAGGAATGAGAAATCTGTCTAGCTCCAGAGAAAAAAAAAGTAAAATGAACAAAAGCCAGATTTTAGTGGTTGGGTTTGAAATTAAGGGAAAGACCTTATGAACCAGAATTTGAGTGTTAGGACCTGTCTTCCCCCCAAAACAAAAGGCAATATAGATAGGCTCTAATGCCCTCTGTGTAACAGCTCCCTCTGGCTTTAAATTACTTAACAATATATGTGGCTTTGAGCTTCCAGGATCCCTCACTCTGAAACCCTGCCTCTGCCCCTGTAAAAAGGAAGTATGACTTGAGAAATGCATCGTCATCAACACAAGAAAAGACTGTAGAAGAAGAGCTCCAATCAGTCCTTGAGGACCTTAGCGATGCCTTACTAGACTTTGGAAAATATTCTCTTGCGTCTTTAACATCGAGCTGCCAGCACACACCAAAGAAAATGGTCTTCAAGTTGAGGTATGGAGAGAGCGAGCGTGCAATATATGGGAAAGAAAGAGACCCAACAAGGATCAGTAGCAAAAATGATTATTGATCTGTCATTCACAAAGGAAGCTTCCATATTGTTGAGGCTTCCATAATTCTTGTGTGTGCTCAGTTGTGAGGCTCCTAAAGTGAGCTCTGAGAAGAAAGAAAATGCTCTTGCCTGCTTTTGATTCTTAGTATGAATACAGATAATAAAAGGGAGTTTCTGGATTCTTCTTGGGGGGGTTAAGTGGAAGGTGTCAGAAAAGTTCCCAAAGGCTTCACTGGCTTTTGGCCGTCCACGGAGCTCAATTTCATCTTTTTGACCCTTCAAAGTGAGTCCTTCCTATGGAGAAAACAGGCTCAGTAAGCACTGGATTTTTCATCCTAATTGGATGAGGGGGGGGCCAGGAAGTGGGGTGGAGCCATGTAAGTCCACGGAGAGGGGCTGAAAACCATCTTGGAAAAAATCCAGCCAGAGCCGAAAGAGCCTTCTCCTGGCTCTAGAGAAGATACGGTGGTCTGGGATGGGTCTTCCCTGTGATACTCTTGCCTTGGAAAGCATTGTGCTCTGTTCCCCTTGGGTGAATTCTTACCGACCCTTAAATACCCATGGTGGAGATAGACATTTTGTGCCTGAAACAACCACTATCTTGGTATCTTGGTAGGTCTTAAAATAAAGCCAATGCAGCTAACAGCAAACTAATGTAGCAAGCTGCGTTAGTACAACTGAAATGCAGATTTTTTAACAGGTTTATACAGGGTTCAACTGGGTATGATATAATCAGGAAATTGTTTTTTCTCCCACCAATGCCTGGGTCAGATTCCATCACCTTCAAGTCAATTTCAGCCATTATAAAAGTGTCATATTCAGGAATTTAAAAATTCAGTCCAGACCATTCCAAATCAAAACTTTAAACCTGTGCTCAGTTCAAACTTCTTCCTCCATCCAGCTCAGGCTTGATTTCAGGTCTGGGAATCAGCATCTTTGGAGGAGTCATTGTCTGGCCTTCTCTCTCTCAGCAATACCTCTGTAACTGAAGGTGGGGTCTGGCTGTTTGCCACTCACAAGCCAATAAAGAGGCCAGGTTGGTAGAAAGGAAACTTTGCATTATTTTGGATGCCGGCAACCAGGGGGGAAGGGCAGATGTCTGTCCAAAGGCTGACTCCTCCCTCCCGCCCCCAGCCCCCAACAATCAGGAGGCAAGAGCTTTCATAGATAGAAGGAGGGGGTTACATGCAGAAACAATACAGTCAGCTCTGACAGTCATCTTGAAATTGGTCATCCGTGGTCTGACCAGCGTCATCTTGACTGTTTTAGGTACAGTTAATCTTCAATTCCAGGGTGTTTGTTTCCATTTCTTTGAGGCCATTTCTCAGAATTGTGGCAGCTTATGTCACGGCTACAGCCTGGTCATCATGCAGTTAACTTCTTCCACCTGGTGGGGGTTTCAGTATCTATGAGACAGCTTGCAGGATACGGCTCAGAATATTATCTATAGCCCTTGAGGAGGAACTAAATGTCCTTGACTTTGCTTAATGATTAAATTATTATTTGGTCTCCTTTGACTGTTTTCCTTTGCTTCTGCATTTTTCTCACTTCTCTGATTAAACTTATTTTTTGGCTAAGGTTTTTCCACAGATAAAAGGCAGGCTGAGGACATGGGGCAGGGGGATGGGGGAAGGACCATAGGGTCCTGCTCCATTTTACCTCCTACCCCAGCTCAATCCACCCAGTGCCTGCTTCTTGGTTCTCCAAGTACAAAGAGATGAGAAGGAAGAGATCAAAGGAATTTTTACTTAATTGGTGCTGTTCAGTGCCTTGATGGGCCTCTGTCATACAAGTACTGGCTTTATTTTGCAGGCAGAAGTTAAGGGTGTGTTGAAGACCATTTGGGGCCCCTCCTTGTGGCAAGCAATTCTTCCCCTGGCTGAGACCCTATGACCCCAGCCCCTCATCATCTCCTGCCCTGGCAGTGTATGTCTGGGGTCTGCTTATGCAAGAAAATAGGCTTCTTAGACAGGATCCTTTCAAGACAACTTGAGCCCAGATCCGTTTACATGTCCGCCCGATGCCTTGGGGATACCTTCTTGCCCCTCAAAGCAGTGCAAGTGCAGCTTGCTCAGCCACTGAACTTGCTCCTGTGAGCTGTTGCAGCCAACCTCCCACCTTTAGACTTCTCCAGGGGACACCTGTTAATCTCTCTAGAGAACTCTGTGCTCAAATAGGCAAGCTAATGAGTTTCTGACTCCAACGGGCATTCAGCCAGGAAATGTGACATGTCTCTCCTTCTAGCAGACCACACCAAAGTCTATGAGAAGTTCTGGTGGTTTTATTGGGTCTTCACCATTTGGCTAATGAATGAGAGCAAAAAGCAGCAGCACCTTCTCCTCTCCTCTTTTCCCTTCCCTGAGGAGAAGACCCATAGCTGGCTTTATTCCTACAAATACTCTTCAAAGTAGTTCAACCAGTAAATGCCAATCTTCCAGTAAGATAGACCTGGTTGATGGGTGCAGGTGTTCAAAGGACAACTCTGGTTCCTCTTTGGTAAATTCTGAGTGAATGTGGAGTTATTTATTTATTTAGTCCATTGCCCTCAACTTTAAGGCTTTAGCTGAGATTCCAGTGCAGAGATAAAAGTCTCTCTTCATAGGCCATCTCAAGGATTCAGCCTCTTTGAGAATGAAGTCTACCTCTACTGAGATTAAAAAAAAAAAATCACAAGATGAGGTAACAGGGTGAGGTGTCCACTTCAAACAGTCATCTCCCCACCTCCCCATCTCTACTAGACTTCTCTTTGGCTATGCCAAGGAGCTCTTACTTAGCATTGACCCTCGGCTCAAAGTCATATGTCTAGCCCCAGTGCTATGAACTTTGATCCCTGTTCAGGAGGTTAGGTATCCTTCCCCCAAATGCACAAGTTTTCAAGGGGCCTTCAGACACCTGGATGTGTCTTCAGCCTTTACGTCCATAAGGCACTGAAGCATTGTATTGCGAGAACTGCTACTTACGCAGGAATAATTGAAAACCCTTAACCAACAGCATATGTTAGCTCATGAAACAGGAAGTGTTTCTTCTAATCCCAGAGGACATCATCAGAGGTAGTCAACAGAAGACACACCCAAAGATAAGTGATAACATGGAACTTTATGACTAGCATCCACTTTCAGTTACCCCTTTGTGATTTACTGAGAGGAATACGTTCATCTTATCCAGGTTCAGTTTACACCCAGCTCACTTGCTCCTTGTGTTGCTGTGGCATCCAGGAATAAAATCTAACTTAATATCACTCCCCAAAAGACAAGCAGACAGTTCATTTTGCTCAGGGAAAAATGCCACACAGTACATCCTAAAGACAAATGCAGATTGTTTAGAGAAATTCTGTTAACATTAAACTGCCTGCAAGTAACATAGTGAATCTTATAGGAAAAACCAAAGTATGCACAGGCTTGAATGTTTTTACACATCAAAGCTATCGAAAGTTAGAGTGACAGGGATATACCATGACCCAGGTCCAACCTGCCTTATACTGTGACAAAGCACTGACAAAACAAGTGCACAAATGAATTGCCAGCAGGGGTCCACTCTGAACACTCAGAAGAGTAATGGGGCCATGAAAAGGATGTGGTGAGCCGGAGGAGGGAGAGGGGTTGAGCCTCAGCCAGGGCACATCCCTGCTAGGACACGCTCCAGTCTGGGCCAGCTCCCCAGGTTCGCTGCTGGAAAGGAGGAGTGGGGAGCAGCTGAGAGCTGGGCCCTCGGGCTACATCTACCCTCACCCGGTGCCTCCTCTGGGGCAGCCAGCTCCACTGGCCATCAGACTGGGGACCAATCGAGGCGACTCATTCACATGTCAGCTCTGTTCCTAGTGCCCTCCCGGGCACCCTCCTGGCCTCGCCATCCCTGTGAGCTCTGGAACCCTGGCCTCACCTCCCTTTCCAGCCCACTCTTGTTCCCTGGGTTTCACAGGTCACTGTGTTGTCCACCTTCAGATTTTTTAAGGAAGGCTTTGAAAGACTCAAATTTACTGACGTCTGCTTCAGGCGGTCCAGTCAATTCCCCCGTCACCATCCTATCCTCCTCCCATTGAGTGCTGTCACAACTGGGATTGTTTCCATCTGAGAGTGTCACCTCTGACCCATTCACATCCTTTAAACTGCTATTCCCTTCCCAGTTCTATTCTAAGCTAGGAGGAGCTGACGTTCAAAATATTTAACAACCGGTATATGGTACAGGCACCAAGCAGCCAGAACGGATTCCAAAAGTAAACAATCAGCAGGAAAGGGCTGGTAGGCACCTCCCAAATAAGGATCCCGAAGTGAGGGTGAAGACACTTAGGCCTGTGTTTAAGATCCATGGCTTTTCTTCCATTGTTAGCCCTTGTGTTCATCAAGAGTCCCAAGACGGTCTGAAATTAGAGCTGCGACGGCTCGCATCGCTCACAGAGGGGAACGCCTGTCTAGATGGGAACGAGAGGCGTCGTGCCTATACTGGGGTGGGGGTTTGGAGGGCTTGAGGGCTGTTGATGTTTTCTTTCACACTTAGGTAATATGCCCCTATAAATAAACGCCTCCACACCTAGAAATTTCAGCAAATGTATTTTTCTGAAATAACTTCCCTTCCAAAGGACAAGCCTTTTCCATGTTGCCGTGATGCAGTTTACTAGGAAACTCCAAGGAAACCCGTCACTCTGAAGTAGGGCTTCTTCTACGTTCAGGGGACAGGAAGAAATAAACTAGCTCTCATGAACTGTCCTCCATTACCGCCCCAACGGGTCTGTGCCAGCTGTCTTCTTCCTCTCCAAATAAAGTAGACTGATTGGCATCTGAGGGAGAAACCACAACAAATAAAGATGCCCAAATATAAATTCTATTTTAGTGGCCAAAGTAAGAAGTCATAATTAAGACACTAGCCATTTCCTGGAAATAAAAGCCCACCCGGAGGTGTTTGGGAAGCTAAAGTACCATCAACACCAGCTGGCGATTCATTTCCAAGGAACACTCTTTTTCTAGTGTCTCTGTTACAGGCTAAATATATCCCAAATATAATTTAAAAATAGATTTGCTATCTATTTCTTGCATTCCCTGGGGCTGCCAACGAAAGACAAGGATCATCCCAACAGCCCTTGGCATCACAGGGTATTCATTGAGGAGAAGCACTGGCTATATTAGCTCATTAGCATCCCACATCTGCTGAACCAGTCTGGATTTAGCATAGTTAAACAATTTCTCTTCCCTCTGAAAAAAAAAATTTCATGAATTTCTTGAATTATTCTTTACTATTGAATTGGTATAGCAAAATGCGTTTGAATCAGGGCACTGAGGGACTTCCCTAGTGGCACAGTGGTTAAGAATCCACCTGCCAATGCAGGGGACACGGGTTCAATCCCTGCTCCAGGAAGATCCCACATGCCGCAGAGCAACAAAGCCCGTGCGCCACAGCTACTGAGCCTGCGCTTTAGAGCCCAAGAGCGACAACTACTGAGCCCATGTGGTGCAACTACAGCAGCCTGTGCATCTAGAGCCCGTGCTCCTCAACAGGAGAAGTCACCACAATGAGAAGCCCACACACTGCAACTAGAGAAACCCCACTTGCAGCCAAAAATAAACTAAAAATAAATAAATAAATTATATTTTAAAAAAACCAGGGCACTGAAATTAGTTGCAAAACTGCAGTTATAAACCTCTGCTTTTACCATAAGGTTTTACCACTTTTGAAGCTTTGGACTGAAATATATATTGTATACACAAATGTATTTAGTCAAAGTATTCAAATAACTCAAAAGGCCAATGACTGCTAAAGGAGAGAAATTTATTACTAGGGCTACAGGATGAAATGGTCTTATCAGAGACTGAGGGCCTTTCTCATTTAGTTTAGCATTTTGTGGACTTCTCTGGGGTATAGTAAGAGGAAAGCTGTTGCATCAAAGAATAAAAGGACAATTACAAGAGAAGCGTATTGGTCACAGTTTCAAATTTTTTTAGAAAACACCTAAGTACATAATCAGAGGGTAGCAGAAAAATAGCCACACAGGGCAATAAACAAGAAAGAAGTCAACTGCCACTGGAGCCTCAGAACATGGAGAGAAACGCCAATTCGTACCAGTTTTGTTTGACCCAATGGGCCAAATTTTATGCAGATTTCAAGAACCTGATACAGCTCTTAACAAGCTGTCTGTGCTTCTACACGTAGGGAACATGTCCACAGTTTTATAAGAAAATACGCTGGCCCTAATTTTTAAATCTCACCCCAAAGGTAGTTATTATTCTTAAAACTTTGTTCCTCCTACGTTACTCATGCAGGCCAGGTACACAGGATTGTGCTCTGAACAGCCACAGGCTTCTCTGGCAGAGATTTACCTTTGGCTTTTGAAACATGCCATTGATGAAGCTGTAACCAAGAGCACAATTTGGATCCGGGACAGATTTGACCAAGCTGGGTTCTGGGACCAAATGCCTTGTAGGGGCAGGAATATAGAGGCAGATAAAAGAGCAGTCAGGTTCGAAAACTAGGATTCAAAGGCTTAGTTCTCTAAGGTCAAGGCTCTGGATCAGGTCCCAGGCCGGGGCCAGATGGCAAGATGCACAAGGTACAGGTAGAGATGTACTCCCTGAATGGGCTGGGTTGGAGGGAATCAGGATAGAGGGGCAAACAACTGTGGATCCAAAGGCAGTCTATCAGCTTCCATAACCTCCCAGGAGGTGTCCCGAGCAGAGGTGTGCAGCGAGGGTCAGGGACATCCTGGTGTCAGAAAGACTGAGGGTTTGCCACTGGTCCAAGTTTGATTGGCTAACCCCCGACAAGTCAACTCTATCATCAGTCTCCACAACATTAAGCATCCATTTGCATGTGGCAGTTTTCATACAGCCCAACTCTCAACCACAAAGGCTCCCAGCTCTGCAGGACATTAGTGTACCGAACCTCTCAGCGCACCCATGCCCCCACCCCCAGCTCTCCGTTTCCCCACCATGGCCAGACCTATCCAAGGCTGGCACCTCACCACAGTCTAGGTCCAAACCAAGCCAGGTGCGAGGAAGGAACTGGTGGAGTCACTTCAGTTCTCCCCCCTCCCTCCGCCCCCCGACCTGTCCCTGCCTACCCCACTGCCCATCTGGTAGGGCTTAACTGGTAGGGCAGACTGACAGGGTTAGTAGTGCCCACCCGTGATAGTTAGGTAGCTAGGCTACAGCTCTGCACCTGGACCCACGCTGGCTGTCCTCCTGACCTCTGAGCCCCAGGACTGATCCCCGAGCTCACACGTATCCCTGAGGGCAATTCACTACCTCCATTCTCGTAGTAGGGCAATCAGGGCTCCTGCATCCTGGAATTCCCAAACCCAGACAATCTCCACGTGCCCCAGATCATAGAACTGGGCTTCTGCCTTGTACCCCGTGTTTCGAGGTCCTGTTCTTGATTCTCCAACCTGGTTCTCCAGGTCCACTATTCTGATTTTCCAGTCCCCCAAGAGATAAAAGCCCTAGCCCTAATCACAATCAGGTCAGGGCTTTCCAACCCAGCAGTGGGCGCCCTCTGCTGAAAAGTTGATTTCCACTCCATCCTCCAGCCCTCCCTTGGGCCGAATCCAGATGGAGAGCAGAAATCCCCTTCTTTGGATGCCTTTCCTGACTCCCCCACACCAACAAGGTGAAGGGCCTCACCCTTAGGTTTCAGAGCCCAAGGAGAAACTGCCTTGCCTAGTAGCTGTGACTTTGAAGGAAGGGAGGACGTTTTGACCATTTCTCTATAACCTTAGTGCCAAATGCGGTGCCTAGCACAGAGAAAAAACAAAATACTTGCCAATTGGAAGAATTTTGGATGGATGAATGAGGAAATGAGCTTTCTTATCAATAATAGCCAGTCCACCTGGACTTCTTCTGCATCCCCCGAATTTCCATGACCTGGGTCTGCCTTTATGACGAGCGCTCGCTGGACCTCCCAGAAAGCTAAGCCCACTTAGCTGAACCTCAGCTGTGGGGATCTGTTGCTGGGTTCAGCTTAGAATCTACCCCAGCCTAGTGGTGATGTCTGTGGTAGGATGTCTAGAGCCACCCCAGCCCTCCTGACCACTCTTTACTTTGACCCTGTGTCACAGAAAGCCAATTGTCTGGCCACACTGAAATTCTGTTCTGCAACTCAGCACCCTTTTAAGTGATGGTTTAAACTGCTACCATTTTTAGAATGGCATTGATGCCTGTCTCCTTAAATAATATTCCTACAGCAACTGACTCATGTTTCAGAAACCACAAAGTTCACAGGCTATGGAAGAGAAGAGAGGAAGAGCAAGGAGAGGCATTTTATAATTTATCCAAAACACAGATGCCAAAATCTTTCAAAATTCACTGCACATCACGTAGAGAACCCGCGTTTAACCATGACTGTGGGCAGGCTTTGCAGTCTCATGTGTAGCTTGTCCCAGCGCCTCATGAGGGTA
Organism: Hippopotamus amphibius kiboko; assembly: GCF_030028045.1. Classification (NCBI taxonomy): domain Eukaryota; kingdom Metazoa; phylum Chordata; class Mammalia; order Artiodactyla; family Hippopotamidae; genus Hippopotamus; species Hippopotamus amphibius. The sequence goes on from NC_080189.1 coordinate 172,184,880, forward strand.
AACAGATAAATAATCAGGAGATTAGTTTAAGAGAGCCCATTCCACTAGGGGGAGACCTGGAGGGGCAGCAGGACCAGGTTATGGGACTCACCCCCCATCATGCAAGACTTTCCAGAACAGTCCTGATTTCAAATATTCAGTCCAGTTGTACAAACAATACTTCAACACTTCCTCATCCAAACTGCATGTCCTGGACACTCGCTGTGTGGCCCTTTCACTAGATTGATCAGAAAGGAGCTTCTCAGGCTTTTCTGAGAATCCTCAGAGAGTCTATAAACAACAACCAGCCTCTGGCAGGAGTGGGGAGAGTATGAGAACAGAAGATTCTAGAAAGCACCCACACCTACGGAAGGCACGGGTTTATATCATGAGACAAGTCTTATCCAATGAGGCAGGAAACTGGGAGAGTTTCTGGGCATTGAAAAACTGCAGTCACTGACAACTCCTGTGGGGCTGCCTCCTAGGGCCACTAAAAGCCTCTTTTTGATCCGTTGGGATCAAGTAATTGCAAGACTCTCCAATAGGATGTATCCACAGAGTCTCCAAATTGGGTCCCCCAGGTACTCAGGAGTCTAAAAGCACTTTGTAGCAGGGTGAGACTCCCCTGGCTCTTCCTTTAAAGACTGCTTATCAAAGTCCTTGATCTTGGCATTATCTGTGTTATTGTAGTCCATCTTTCCTACTCATGAATTTGTTACTTTTATCATGAGTATAAACCTTTATTTTTGGAGGTGCTCCGCTCAAGCTTTGTCGTCTTCCCTAATTTGTGCAGCTGCCTTAGGGGTAGGTATGAGGAGATCCACCTTCTGTACATTTAGTCAGGGGCTTACCCTGCTGGTAAATTTGTACCAGCCACTACCACCTAGAAATTCTTGAACCTGCATTCACCACACAGATAGCACATCTCCAACCCTAGCACCCAATAGGTATCAGAGTATTTGAGTAGCTATTAAAGGCAATTATCCTTCCCTATCCATCCATTGTCCTCCAGCCACAGCACAGTGGACAGATGGACTTATTCTGGGGGAAAAAAATAGAATCTTGCTACATGCCCTACAGACAACAAGCCCAGTCTTCCCATGAATGGGAAGCTCACACAGCTCACTGCATTCCTCCACCCAGCACATTCCTTTTGACCTAAACTCAGTCACATCCCAATATTCCCATCTTTACTCTGGCACCTGGCCAATACCTTACAGGGTTCCTATACACCCTCTGGTGTGCAAAAAGAAAAATAGACAAAAGCAGTGGCTTTCAAATCAGGATCTGGGAAGTTGTAGTCAAGGGATCCATAAGTACACTGAAATTGTGTGTAATGTTCTTTTTTCTTTATGCAAATATGACTCTCATCAGCTCTCACAGGAATCCATGACCCAAATAATGTTAAACTCCACTGCTGTAAGGTACATTCCAGTTAAGTAGGAGTCACCCTTTGGTATAAAATGGAAAATACACCACTTTCCTGTTCCAAAACTGGAAAACCGCTGGCAGGAGCCTTTTGAGGTAACCAAAGCCATAATTCCACAGTCTTCCAGTTCTGCCAACCTCCCTTCCCAGTCATGTACCCCATCTTCCCCTGGATATGGCCATGCTTGGCTCACCACATCTCTGATCACTGCCCACACATTGTGGTGACCCAGCTTGGGTGCCCAGAGTTCATCACTGGGGAAGCATCTGTCCCCATGGACATCATGGCCAACATGGTACCCCATGGACATCATGGCCAACTTCCACCAGGAAGGGCACAGACCAGAAGAACAACTTCTGGGTGTCCTCTTTCCCCACATCCAGCACACCTTTCCATCAGGGGGTCCAGAAACCATCTGTCGTGATCTACCAGTAGAAGAGGACCCAAAAGTTTGGGATGTGGAGTCTTCCTTGTCCCTGAACATTTAAATGCAACTAAGTGTACCTACGCATCCCTCTGTAGAGTCAAGTAGAAGGTCATTACAAGCAAGAGTACTCCACTAGTGGTTCACCCAGGACTACTCCCCTGCTTGGTCCTGCCAGGAACTACCAGACTGTGCATTTCCCACTGCTTCCTGTGGCTCTTGATTTCAGCAGGGACCCGGTTCAATCACCTTCTTTGGCTCAACAACTTATTCAGCTCTTGCTTTACATGTTTCCTCAGTTCTGGCCCTTGTCAAGAAAGAATACACTAACCCTTTGGCCACGCAGAGCTTCCTCTTTACAGTCCGGCTACTGTCCCATGCTTCCCACTTCTCATCTCCTCAGATCTGCCTCTGAAGGTTTCTGAAAGAGTTCTCATATTTATTAGTTTTTCAGATGTTTGGAGGAAAGAAGGGCATTTCAACCACGGACCAAGGCAGTAAATGTGCCCTCATTTTGCTATTTGAAATTTCTAAAAGCAAAGAGATTGAGTACTATGTTGAAGCATTATTTTTTCCTCTTCCTTGATCGAAGGTGGAGCCCTGGCCCTCACGGGGCAGATGTTCAGATGCTTCCTTGCCATCTCAAATGAAGCTATAATGAGCGAAGGCGTTCCTCCTTTCCTGCATGCTCCAGACTGCCCAGCAGGCCAGACCTCATCCTAAAAGTTACTTCTTTCCCAGATGGCCTTGGTGGCTCAGGACGGCTGGAAGGATGCTTATTGTGAGGTATTTTCTGGCTCTGCAGTGTTACCCCATGTGACGATTGCCCATCTCCAACCCCAAGCCCCGGGGCACTGTCCCTGGTCCTGACCTGCGTGTTCCCTGGAGGCACCTCACAGTCTTTCTTTCCTTCTTGGGAACCAGCCAAAACCAGATCCATCTGGATGTGACTTCCTAGATAAACTATAGAATAGTGTAATGGAATAGAATAAACTATAGTACAGTATTTCCTGGAAATGATCTTTTTGGCTGGTTGCCCTCTGACTCTCTGTTGTAGCGTCCACTCACCCCCACGGAGCGATGAGTTTGGGCCCCAGTTGCCCTGTTCCCAAGGGAGGCAGACATCTGAGAAAAGGAGGGCAACAAGGTCCCGTGAGTCTCCTTCCAGCACCTCGAGCTCTGCCACTTCTCTTCTGGACAGCATGCTGCCACTCGCCTTCCCCTCCTCTTTCTAGCCCGTTTATCTCAACTCTTCTCCTCATTTCCCTCCCTCTCCCCCTCCTCTTCAGTCAAAATCCAAGTGCAGTTGCAATTAAGTTTGGGAAGGAAAAGGGAGACGTGCTGAGTAAGGGAAGGAAGAGAATAAGAATGTACACAACCTGACTCTTTACTCTGCTGCTGGAAACACCGGCACTCTGGGACTTTATAGAATGAAGGTGGCAAAGATCTATGTAAATCGAGACTGCAGAGCTGATTATGTCTTGGCCTTTAGACGATGAGGCTTACACTCCTCACCTTTCACTCAGCAGGAGAGTCAGGCACAGTCTGCTTTGTCATTTTGTCAGGAAGGAGGAAAGCGAGTGAGGAGCAAGCCTTTAGCATCCCAGGACGTGAGGCTGGGAGCTGGCTGTGTGAACCTGGGTCCCTGAATCCCAGGGGCTCAGTTTCAACTTGTGCAAAATGGGAACAGACACAACCACAGTACCCTCCGGACTTTTCCCAACAGTGGTGGGCACCCAAGTGTGTTGAAGTGTGAATTCTGAAAACTTCACCTGAATCCAAACTTAAAGATTTGTCCCAGCATTTTATGGGTGGGAAAGCTAGAGCACCAAAAAGCCAAGAGTCCTCTCAAAGATGACAGACCCCTTCTTCACCCAGAGGACATTAGAAATCCCAGCAGCCTTTTGCCAGTCCCTGATAGGTGATGGTTCCCTTTATTCTTTCTAAACATAAATAGCTATGTTTGTCCCCATAAAACTCAGCAAACAATTACTAAACACCCCCTGAGTAAGAGGCACTGTGGGGCAGTATGTGCAGCGTGAATGAAATAGGGGTTTTGATAGGACTTGGAGCCTTTAAAAGAGCCTGGAAAAGAATAAAGCGGCAGTATGCTGATACCCTTAAAACAAACAGTGTTATCTGTGAGCAGGCAGCAGCTCAATCTGTATATTTGTTTCTTAGGAAAGGAAATGTGTAGAGACTTCAACGAGCTGATATTAAACAAATAACATGCATGATATTTGCCACAATGAGTGGAGGAAAATCTCTACCTTAGCCCTAGATTTGATTTTTTTAGCCATTTGTACCACAGATGGAATTGGGTGGACTAAAATTCTGTCCCCTCTCAGGGGCACTGTTTGTTAATTACGCATATGGAGAGACAGTCGCAGCCACTCTTGATTTGGGCTCTTCTGGGTCAATACATGGTCATTTCCAGCAGGGGTTATCACTGGCTTTGCGAATTGGACATTCTGTTTGGGTGGCCGGTTAAGCAGCCTGTTCCCCGTTGGGAGGGTGGTCGGTGGTGAAGGACCTGGCTTGGAGGGGTAAGTTACAAATAGTCAGAAAAGCAAGGCTCCTCCAGAGGAAGACCTCCCAGAGATGCAGAGGCAGACAAGGCCACAAAGAAGAAAAGCAAAGCCAAGACTTGGAAGCAGCCCTTCCTTCTTTCCTTGATTCTCTTAGGAAGAGATTGTCACTGAGGTCCTGTCCACACAGAGCACACACTCTATGTGAGAAGACATTTCAGCCCCTAACGACAGAGAATAGTGAGTGACAAAGGCGGCAGAAAAGAGGCAGGGTCGGGTTGCGCAGCCTGAGAACAGGAAGAACATCTTGTAAACAGCGTAGTGATTACAAAGGGAAGCCTGCTGTGTTTCCAAGTCCACTTTCCTATTTGTCAGGGACTAACCCAAGGTCATGTGGGACTGAAGTCTTGAGTCACCAATTCCATGACATTTTCCAGGTTTTCTCTTTAATAAGTAGCACACCACCACCAAGGCTGCTCGCCTCTCCTAGGACAAAGCTAGGAAGTCAACTGAGTAGAAAACCCGATGCAAGCAATTCACAAGCTCCTCTGTTATTGGCAGAGTTGGGTGCGGGGTATGCATACTCCTCCAGTCTTTATATACATGGACTCTGTTATAACCACTCTCGACATTGGGGGGAAGGAAAAGATTTCTATTTTAAACATTCAGGGGTTGCAACTTCTTCTGCCTTCTAGGGAAGTAGCACTACCCATCTCCTTCTAGATGATTTTTCTGTTGAGCTGTCAGGTTGATGGGCCTCTTGAGATGTGAGGAGTGAGGCCACTGAGCTAGTCTAGATGTGTGCAGAGTAAGCCAAGGAGAGCGAAATTGCTTTGCTTCACAAAGCAACCAGAATTTTGGAGCAGTGTGCAGGTGCCACCAGGGAGAGGGGCTGGGATCTTGGAAGAAATGGGGAGGTAGTGTAGGTAGCAGCAATGAGGGGGAGGGGTGCACTAGGGAGAGAAGTGGCCGCTGGAAAACCCCCCAAAGCCTGGGATAGCTAGGGAATTTGGTCTTCTATTCTAGGCAGTGCTAAAATTTCTTCCACTAACCACAAACCTTCAGATACACAAAAAGAAGTAGCTGTGTTTCATTCATTCAAAGCGGACAAGAGCAAAACAAGAAAAGTTATAAGAGGCCAGGGAGAGTGAAAGAGGGAATTCAACAGGATCAGGAAAATGGAGAAAGGGAAAAACCAAAGAAATTCAAGGATCACAGAAAATCCTTGGTTATATTTGGGAGAACACTAGATCTCTCAGAATGGGGACTCCAACGTAGTGATCTGGTTAGTAAAGTAGAGAGAGGCCTGATTTGGGGAGACAGGAAGACATGGGGCCTGCACTGCAGAAGGAGGACAGGTGACATAGCTTTCTTGCTGCCTGTCTTACCCTGGATCTTCTCAGCCATCCCCCGTCCCCTCGTCAGCCTCAGTGGAGTCAGTTACCCTCAAGCTCAGTCAGAAGCCTGCTCTGCTTATTCCATTTTTCTCACTCGGTCTCTCTCACCATCACTAGCACTTGCCCTTGTGTCGTTTTGTCCAGACGTTCTTACTTCTGTGGAGCACCCCCATCAAGATTCTGTGCTTGACTCTCAGGTTCACGTGGAGGAGAGTCCCTCTTTCCTTCCTTCCCTCATTCCACTCTCCTAATAACTCCTCAGAACCAGAGCAGAGAACAACTCCCCTCCCTGTGCCCTCTTACAGCTGTCCTGTTCGATGCAATTCAATTGTCAAGGCCTTCGTCGGCAATGGACATCATACCTTCCCCCAGATTTATGAAGTGGTGAAAACACAAAAGAAAATCAATCATAAAATGGCTAATGCCGACTTTATTTTAGAGTTTGTAGGGGAGCATTCCAGAAACAGTCATCCATCTTTGTCATTCTAAAGCTCTGTCCCCTAAAGATTTGACAGTCAGGTCACATAATGACTGCAGAACGGCTGATGCCAAGAGTCACCAATTCAAGGCAACTTTTATTACTTTTTCGCAGGAAGTATGTACTACTTTTATTTCCAAAGTCTTGTCACATGTTTTTTACCAGCCCACCACAGCTATGTCCTGAATTAGTTCCCTAAGGCTGTCATTTCTAAATACTCTGATGCATCTAGGCAGATCAGACCGCACAGGAGTCGGGGCAGAAAACGTGATAACAAGTGTTGGGAAAAACTGGAAAGCCCCAAAGAGCTCCACCTAAAATCTGATTCCGCAAAATGGCTGTTCGCTTCCCTCAGCCCAGAACCTGGCATGCTATCCTTACCTCCCTAGTCAGGACACAGAAGCAACATACGGGTGTGCAAAACTGCCCTGACTTTCTGCTGTCAGCTAGACTGGGGCTCTGCCACTCGCTAGCCATGTTTACCTCGGGCAAGTCCATCTATTTTCTCTGAGCATCAGCTTCTGCATCTGTAAAATGGAAATAATTATTCTCCCTGGCAAAGTTCTTAGAAGAATTACATTATATCATGTACGTCAAGTACCAAGCTGAGTGTCAAGCAAAGAGTGGATCCTTAGTGAAGGTAACTGTCTTTCTCTCCACCTCCCTCCCTCTTCTCAGCTGACCAGGCTGAACCCCTTTTATCCTTTGACATAAGGATCCTTTCCTAAATGAGGGAGAGAGTGGTTGGGAATCAGCTTCGCTGTTTTCATCTCCAAAAAGTCACATTCAATTCCATCCTTGGATACGGATGTAAGGAATTATCTTTAAACCTTCAAATGCTTGACAAACAACAAATGAGCTTCTCTTCTAGCTGATGGAAGCTTATCCTCTACTAGCAACACTTTCTGGAGTGCTTGGGTTTCCAATGAGCTTCTAATGTCATCAGAGCTCCCACGGCTTCAAGCCACCATGATGCTTTGTCTGTGTCAGCTGAGCTGGGTCATAACCTCCTCCTGGAAGGAGAGCAAGTTAACCAAAACACCAGGTCCTTTCTTTAGTCATTTCACAGCAGACCTTCAGATAGGCAGAGTACAAATACAAGTTTAGACCTCTGTGAAGCCCTTAAGAAGTCATGAAAATTGGGACAGTGAAGTTGTGCATGGAATCCACCAATCGCGTAATGAGGAAAACTGGGCTAGGTTCTTCTTAGACAAACATGTCACAAATTAACATCAACCCAGCTGAAAGGAAATGCTCCATGCAGGGGACTTATACTAGTCACTTCACCAAGTGTTTATCAAACATCTGTTTTTCTTGGACCCCGGGGTGGGGCAAGAGAGAGGAGAGACATAAACATGAATCAAACAAGGTCCCTGTCCTCATGAGTTCCTAGGCTCTTAGGGGAAACAAACACGTAAGCAAATAATGATCGCAACAGAACTGAATACATCAAGTAGCAGAAAACACACTTCAGACGGGTTTCCCAGAAGAAGAAACGTTCACCCATAAAAAAGGAAATGGAGTTTTCTAGGCAGCAGAAAATGGGGCAGGTCATTTTAGGCAGAAGAAAAGCAAGTGCAAGTTCCCATCATGTGAAACAGCAGGACCCATTGGGAAAGTGTAAGAACATTGGGAGAGCTGAACCCTGGGATGCCAAGGGGAGCAGCAGGGGCACAGGAGGCTGGGACCACTGCGCTGGAGCAGAGACTTCAGCCCATAGGTGATGCAGAACCACTGAGGAAAGAAGGGGTTAGCACCACTGTTTACCGCTTTAGCAGCAGTGTGAGGAGTGAGCTGAGGGACGACTGGGTACCACTGTCCCATCTGTGAGGTTCACACTTCAGAAAGGAAAAGCTGGTGAAAAAATAAAGACCCCTAGCTGCTCTCTGCTCTTTAACACCAATATTGCAATCTTTGGAAAGAGAGGGCGTGGCAGGGGGCATCTATTTTGTTGACCATTCTTAATCTGGAAGAGTTGCTAGAGAGGATGGGAGGGTGGGTATGTGATATGCCCTCCCTCTACAGCTTTGACTGGAGAGTGTTCCAAATCATGTAGTGAAACTAGAGTCTGAATAATTCAGGTGATGCCCATATAGTCAAGATAACATGTTACCCATCCACCTGTACTTCAGTTCAATATGAGTCCAAAGGATTCTGCTGAGAAGGCTTTTGCCTCCGTGTGTTCAGGCAGTGGGCAGAGAGGCCTAGCCTGGCCTCTGGGGTGTGTGACTCCAAGGAGTCACTAAACATGGCTAAGATCAGGAAAGTGGACCAGAGAAATAGGAAGCTCTCTTGTATTTCCAAGGTTTATTATCCATCTGCATTTGTGTGGGGCAAAGTGGAGCTAGAGAGTCATTACAAATTCTCAGAAATAGTTCTATTGGGAAGTGCTTTCTGTTAAGAAATTGGGTTGGGGGAGGGGGGGCGATGCTGGAAAGAGAGAGAAATCCAAGTCCTCTGCTGGAGAGGCAGGCTGCCCGGGGGAACCTGGGTGTAGGAGGTAGGGAACATCTCCAATGCAGATGTCAATTTCTTTGCACCTTGAGTTCATTAAAAAATGGACCATTGGGCTTTCTAGGTGGCGCAGTGGTTAAGAATCTGCCTGCCAATGCAGGGGACACGGGTTCAATCCCTGCTCCAGGAAGATCCCACATGCCTCAGAGCAACTAAGCCCGAGAGCCACAACTATTGAGCCCATGTGCCACAACTACTGAAGCCCACGTGTGTAGAGCTCATGCTCCACAACAAGAGAAGCCACTGCAATGAGAAGCCTGTGCACCACAACGAAGAGTAGACCCCACTCATCACAACTAGAGAAAGTCCGTGTGCAGCAATGAAGACCCAACACAGCCAATAAATCAATCAATAAATAGATTTATAAAAAATAAATAAAAGTGGAATCTTGATGCAGACAAGAGGGGAAAGAATGTGAGGTTGTAACACCTGGAAGACAGGAAACAATTTCCCTCTCCCTAAACCGAAAGGGCCCCTGGGTTTCTTGGGTGGGCCTCTGGTTTCTCCCTTCCTCTGCTATCTATAGAGATTTTTCTGTACTTTCAACATTAATTCCTTTTGCCCCCTTTTCAGGGTTAAGAGGCCCTAACAATCCATTCACATAAGATCTATGCATCCATCTTGTCAGGGCTACTCCCCCAGCCCACCCACAGCCAGTGTTGCCATAACTCAGCCCAGCAAGTTTGCCAAGGGGGCTTGGCTCTGTGTTCCTGCTCCTGTAATGGAGCTTTTGCTGGCAAGGGTCTCCCAGTTAAGTTTCCCCTATGCCCACCTTCCCCAAAGAAGGCAGAAATTCCTTATGAAGATGCGTGATCTCACGTAAGTTTGTGTCTGGCAGGACATATAGGTATATATAATTACTGTACTTATACCACTGGCAGTGTACTGGAAGCAGAGACCCTCATATCCTATTGTTCCAGATGCTTCAGTCCATGGCACTGGGCAGATTCTATGGGTAAGGACTTAGTCCCAGTCACTACTGGGAACAACAGGAAATAAACAGCAGGACCCTGTTTATTAGGGTCTCACAGTTTAGCTCTACAGATGCTCCCCGGGTTATGAAATACCCATGGGCAAATCTCCCCTTACATGAATGGTTTCTAATGGCACTGACTACCATTTAAGAGATGGCTAAGCTTACGCCTCTCTCAAGTAGACACAACGTAGTCTTGAGCATAGATGCAAACCAAGGAGAGAGGGGAGGGGTGGGAAAGGGGAGACTTTTGCTTTCAGCCCCATGTTTCTGAATCATCTGGATTCTTCCTTCATCAGCTCACATTACATCTGGGGTTTGTGTGTTATTCCCTCTCCACTGACCCACGTGCATCCTGTTATTGCAACTTCATTGTAATTGGAGATTATAGCTCAGGGGAAGGTGCAAATCATTTTGAGAGCATAAGAAAGAAAACACAGAGATCCTAATTCATCTTGTGGCCAGTCATGGCTGATTCAGAAGGTTGAAAACCTATTCCCATCTTTATGAGGTCAAAGTGATTTGTGGCGCTTTGGGGTGGCTTCTATAAAATGAAAGCAGAAGAAATATATCTTTTTCATCAGCTTATGGGAAATCTGACTTGTACTTGGAAAAGGGTCGTTGCTTTAAGCGGGGATGTGTCCGCACACATTGGCATATAACCTAGTATGCGCACATAACCACACAATCAAATGATTCCAGTATATGAGAAATGCCAACTGGGAGACGTCCATTTGTGTCAGTAAGCCTCAGGATCGAGGAAGTCTGGAGGGCTGCAAGGCTGCATGGAGCAGCTGAGTCTTGAGTAAGGGTGGGTGGGATTTACAAGGGGAAGAAAAAACGAGGAGGCTCCTATTGGAGGAGGAAGGCTGCCAAGCATTTCTGCAGAGCCAGAGGAGCTAGTCTCTGGATGTGAATGGACCCATTTGCATGCAAGATTAATGTGGACAAACAACATGAAATAAGAGTAGACAAGTAGGGTGGAGCCATCACGTGCAATGCCAAGGACTTTGAAATTTCTCCAGTGAGAAGCTAGCAGTCGGGGGAGTGATAGCAACTGTGCTACTGGAAGGTTCTCTGGCATATCCTAACATTTATACAGTCCCAAACTTTCAGCATCACCTATTGGCCCTTTTCTCCAGTGAATGCAGACAGCAAGTGAGGGCTGCTCCTTTTTACAAACTGAGAGAAGGAGGAACTAACTCTTCTTTCCTTGGCTAGTTTCTCTCACTACTCTGTAGTAACTGACATATTTAGGCTGTACATATGCATTCATCAGGTACTTCTAAGGGGCAGATGGATGGCAGGAGATTGAGACATCTCAAAACCTTGGAATAAAAAAATATTCAGAGCCTCAAATATGAGAAACTGAGTCAAATGTGTGCAGTCATAACAAGACACAAAAACAAGAAACCAAATTGCCATTTGATCATATAGTTTCCCACTGGAAATGGAATTTATTTAATGAACTTCAGTGCTTCTGGGACTAAGGGGGTTTTTTGGTCTTGTTCCCTATTATGGGTCTAATTAGACCCATAACTGTAGTTATGCCCATTTCTTAAAGGAGCTAAACTACATAGGGCGCAGCCATTAAAAAAATCGTATAGGAAAGAGAATGTGAGAAAATGTAATGCATTACTAAATGCAAAAAGAAAATTTTTGTAAAAGCAATATAAATATTGTATGCATTTATATATGTATTTATTGTAAATCTGAGAGGGAGAGACACTAAAGCAAAAGAGTATGTATTTTTGCATGGAGATGATTTTTGTTGCTTTTCTTCCCCTTAAGACCACTAAAGGGGCTTCCCTGGTGGCGCAGTGGTTAAGAATCCACCTGCAATGCAGGGGACACAGGTTCGATCCCTGCTCCAGGAAGATCCCACATGCCACGGAGCAACTAAGCCCGTGTGCCACAACTATTGAGCCCATGTGCCACAACTACTGAAGCCCATGTGCCTAGAGCCCATGCTCTGCAACAAGACAAGCCACGGCAATGAGGAGCCTTCGCACCACAACGAAGAGTAGCCCCCGCTTGCTGCAACTAGAGAAAGCCTGCGAGCAGCAACAAAGACCCAACACAGCCAATAAATAAATAAATAAATTTATAAATACCACTCTAGTTTAATATTTAGCATGTATGTTTACACTAGTAAGGAACTGTGTTATTTTTTTTTAATTGCATAGGAAATGGGGATGAGAAAAGATCCAAGGATTATAGTTTAGATTAGAGGAGGTTCCTGAGTCCTTTGACTTTCTCTAAGCAATTTGACGATCGCAAAGGTTAAAGAAGTCCCTGGTTGATTTAAATCTGTTACCAGTCCTCCACTACTTGCCAGTGCAGGCATTTTTTAGGGTGTCTCTCCGAGAGAGAATGAATTCAGGTGTTTCCTCAAGTGATTAAACTCATCTAGCTAGTGATAGATGCCCAGGTAAAAAGACAAATGATAAATAATTCAAAGCATTTAATCCAAGGTTTTTGTGTGCCCTCCCAGGCCCCCACACACTTAGTCAGCTACAAGTTTATGGCTGCCAAGGTGATGTACGTTTCATTGAGATGATGCATCACCTGTTTCCTTGCCCTCCAGATCATAAGCAGCTGCACTTAATGCATCGCACCACACTGCTATGCAGTGCAGAAGAGAAGGGCTTCTTGGTGGCTCTGTTTCATGCTGGACATCACTTATCAGGCCGTCAGTAGAAGACCACAGACAATGTCCTGTAGCCCAAATACCACAAACACACTAATATTATTTCTCTTAATGGTTTCCTTACACTACTGTCCAAAATGAATCTGCTAACATGTAGTAGGACTTATTAAAACAGGTTTCTGCTTCTTCCTTAGTACTTATCCTGAAAACCCATTGGTAATTACCATTATTGGGCTTCATTTTGCCTCTCTAAGTCTTAGAATGGAAACTAGAGCTACTGTACATGTTCTCTATCTACAACGTGGTTTCCTTTTCTTGGAATGCAATGCCATCTATGCTCACAAGAGATTGGCAGCAGCATGACAGACTGGGGTGTCAAGCAGAGATGACAAATTTCCATAATGGCAGTTCCTCCAACAGGTACCTTCAATATCCCTTTGTCCTTCAACAGACTCCTAATGGTTTCCGTTTCTCTCCCTCTCTGAATTAAAAGAACAAAAACAAAAACCAAGCAGCCTCTGAGATAGGCTAACCCTCAATCAGATAGGGTGAAGGATAAAACAGTATTTAAGCCAATCAGCTTCTCTTAATATGCCAACTCGACTAGTGCTTTTCAAACTTTAATGTGTGTTTGAAATCACCTGGAGATCTTGGTAAAATACAGATCCTTAGGTCTGGGCTGGGGCCTAGGATCTGGGATTTCTAACAAGTTCTCACATGATGCTCATGATATGACTGGTCCACAGTCCATACTTTGGGCAGCAAGGACCTTGACCTTTCCAACCTTGGCATCCTCTGGATCCCATTGGTTGAGATAATACATTAAAACCAACTTTGTGTGATGGTGACCCAAGATGATCAAAATTTAATCTTGTGATAAAGAGCTCACCCCTGACCAGGGAATATTATGAAGGAAGTCCAGTATCTTTGTGCCCCGAACATTCAGCAAAATGCAGGAGGACAAGGGAGGAGGAGGGCCCAAGAGAGACAGGAAGTGACGTAGAGCGGAGGACATATCCACGGTCCCTCCAGGAGCTAAAAGGGCTTTTAAAAGTGCCATAGCACATTTATTGAACTCTCCCCCCCGCCCCTGAAAAAAAAAGGAGGACAAGGCACCAAACCAACTCCAGAAGTAGAACCAGAACAAATCTGAAACAGAGCTACTGATTTTCTTAACTGCTTCCTCTTGGAATCCAAAATCGAAGGATTTTCAGGAAGAGAAGAAAAGGGGATCACATTGCCAGTGCCTCTATAGGTGACGTGCCTGCTTAAGGCGTTAGAAAAGCCAATAATGAGGCTCTTTCCGCATTCAACACTAGAAATGCAATTGGACAAACAAGTGAAGTACAAGGCAGATTCATTGAATCGGTTGTGGTAATGAGACTCCTTCATTCCTAATTTCCAGTGTTTTGTGACTTATGGGATGTTCGTGAATTAAGTATACCTGGGGAAGATACGTTTACTTCCTTCCTAGTGAAGCAAAGATGCCCACTCCTCTGTGCTTTCCATTTACATAAAATGGCAAGAGTGTACAGGTGTGCTCAGATACCCCCATACCATACTACATCAAGGGTAGAAGGCATTGTATACTCAGACTCTCAGATTCACAGACGACTCTGAGGCCCACAATAACTTGTCCAAGTCCAACTTCCAGTTGAAGGACTATTCTACCAGATCAGGAAAGGGGAGTCATTTATGGAAGAATCACAGAAGCTCCATACAGTCTGGATATATGGATTCCACTTGGCCCAAATTCAAGACTCATTTATAATTCCTTTGCATTTCCAATTTGCAAGCTTTAAGAAAAGAGCAAAAGGCCAAAGGGGGAAATTTTCACAAAAATGTATACTGCCTCTGCTGTGACTGCTTGCAGAAAACAGCAGATTCCTGAAAGAGGTGCAGCAACTGAGAATCCAGCTATGAATCACAGTCCTGGGGACAGGATAGGGGACAAAACCAAAGACCAAACAACAGTTCCCTATGGCAGGTAAAGAGCAGACCTCTGGCCCCTGAGTGAAAGACTGTGCTTCCTCTTGAAGGAAAGTCTTTTCATTGTCCCAGATTACCATTGCCAAAAACAAAAACTTGGACCCGCCCAGCTGGGCAAGGAGTTAAGATTTAAGGTAGAGGGGAGTATTGGCAGATATGTAAGGTCTATAACTGCCTGTAATTGTCAGGGTGACCTTTCTAAAAAGCTGCTCAATGTCATAAAAGGAAGAGAAGACAAATAAAGGGACTCATACTCGGAATCCCTAAGTGCTAGGGAAAGAAAAAGTGAGATGCCCTTACCTCCACCATCAAAAGGTTTCCTGGGGAAGTGAGTGACCTGATATCAGCTCTTCAGCCTCACTGATCCTGTGCTCCCTACCTTCCCTCCCAGCCAATCCCCTCTTCATGGCTTCTTTTCCTGTTCTGGAAGAACTCACAGTGAGACTCATAGTGAATTCTTTCTCAACACACAGGCTTCCTCAGTGTCCTAGCCCCTTCTCTTCCAGCCTATTTCCAACTTTGGACCGGTCCAAACATTCTCCCCTGACTGTGCTTCTACCTCTGTGCTGCTGAGCACTGCTTGACAAAGTCACCTCACAAGGTCTGCAGCCTCTCCTGGGATCTCAGTGTCCCGTAACAACCCTCTCCCATATCCCACCACAGCTATTTCAAACTTTCACCACTCTCATCAAATCCCCATCACATCCCCAACTTCCTGCCCTCAGCAGATGGACTTGCCTCCTACACTTCCCCAAGGAAAACAGAGCCTTCAAACGAGTCAGGAAAGCTCCTCTCTAGGGAATGTGTCCAAATCTGCATCCATCCCTCCTCACTCCATCTCCTTCAGAGAATATTGTCTATTCTTATGTCCAAGGCAACCCCACCACCAAAGCCCTGCACGCATCCCCTCTCCCCTCTTCCCAGCCCAAGGTTCTCCCTGGTGCTTCCCCAAACGCCTGTATTCTCAACCTGTCATCAGGTTCCCTTTGCACAGCTTTAAATGTGCCCCAGCGCACACCATACATGTGGAAGAAGCAAAAGTCTCCACTGATCTTTCCTCTTTTCTTGCAAGTGCACCCTGACCCCTGCCCAGCTAGTCAAATAAATCAGCTACCCCTGCTCCCTTCACTGCCTCCTTTAGATCACTGCAACTGCGCTTCCCGCCACTGCACCACTGAAAATGTTCTGGCAAAAGTCTTAGGCACCTCCTAAATAAGAAAGTGAGGCTCAGTGGACACCTTACAGACCTTATCGTAGGTGAAAGCCCTGCTACTCCTTTCCCCCGTGCCCTGCCCTAGCCCTGGCTCTGGCTTCTGTGACTGCCCTCTTCTGTTTCTCTCCCCTGACCCCTGCTTTACTAACTTCACTTGGTTTCTCTTCTTCCTTTGGCATGCCCCAAGATTCTAGGCTTTTCCCTCCACATGCTTAGTAGAGGGCTCTTACCCACTCTCATGGCCTTATCGCCTGGGTGGACGAGTGGACCCAGACTAACCAAGTCCTTTTCTAGCCATCTCCTGGCCCAAGTTTTCTAAAGAACACACAGGTACCTCATTTCCTGACTTATTCTTCCTTTCCCACAATTTCCAAGTACAAAGAGAGGCCCACTAAATGTGGGTGCCTTCCTAGAGGAAACGGTCTCACAAAGCAAGAAAGATTAGAGACACAAGACAGAAGAGGAAGGTCTCCACAAAATCAGGAAAGAAGGGGGTTATTGAGGGCACAAGTAGAGGGCTTAGCTTTGGAAATAACAGTTGTTCCTCTGAGGAAGAGAACTTAGCATTTATTGAGTGCCACCTGTAGGTGCCAACAAGGACTAAGCCTTTGGCTTAGTTTTATACTCATAATAGTCTTATGAGATAGGGAATATCATTCCTATTTTATAGAAGAGGAAATACATGCCAAACAAGGTTCATTAATTTGCCCAAGGTCACAAAGCTAGTAAGCGCCAAAGTTAAGACTCAAACTGAAACCAGGTCTCTTCAAAGTCATTTTTCCTAAGGCATGAGAGAGCTAAAACAAGAATCTGGGAAAGAAAGAAAAATGAAAAGTCTGACGTCTTCTGAATATGAATAGAAATAGAAAGAAGAATGTCACAAAATTTAATAAACTTGAAAGCCTAGTAGAATATTTCCCTATGTCTTCCCATCTCCCAATCTCCCTTTCTCCAAAAAATCCAATAGTTATCAAACTCAACAGTATTTCCCTTCCAACTGATATTTCTGTAAATGTGTTAAATCTCATTTGTGGTCTTTTTTTCTTAAGTTGAATTTGGAATGGAAAACAGAGGGAACAGAAATGCTTTGTGCCTTCATCTGCTGACCTTTAACTGTCTTTCCTCCTCCCATCTCATCTCTCCTCTCCCATGTCATGAGGGAATTTTGTACACTCCAGTTTGCTTTAGGTCTTGGTATCTGGGCAATCAACACTCACAATAGATACTCCCTGGGAGCTTTGATATATTTTCCTGAGACTTAATCTTGGTCACTGCCTTTCACCCTCATCACCGACTTTTTTAAAATAAAAAAATTTAACCATTTGTGTAATTTGATTGGGCTCTTGTGGGAGGGTGGAGGGGGAAGATGGAGCAAGAAATCTGTACTGTTTCCTTGGTTTTCTCTCTAAAGTTATTATGATTTCCTATCAGTCAAGAGAGTGATCCCTCCCTCTTTTGCTAAGCTTTGGAAATACTGTGAAGATCAGCAAGATCTACATTGGATGGTGGGTGCATATGGTGTGCATCTGTGCACATTTACATATTAAGGGTTGGCTGAGGGCATGACCTCTGAGGGCATGACCATTGAAAACCACTTCTCTGGCAAGGTTATCTTCCCACAGGGGAATTAAAAACTAAGAAGCCAAGCACTCTTTTTAAATATTATTGTAAGAAAGGGAACATGATCTTGACCAATAGTATCAATATCCCAACATTAGTCCAGTTAAGTCTGATTTCTAAATTTAGCTTCAGTTAAGCTGTTCAATAAACACCTCTGCAGTTAGAAGAGTCATTCAAAAATTATTTAACTAAAGGACACTGTGTTGATGTCTTAATGTTTTTCTCTCTGTCTAATGAACTCAATTAGACTCAAAATTTTGGCAATATACAGTGCAAGAACAATGGTCCTTGTACCTCTCCAGGCCGCATTCAGCCACAGGTCGTCTAGAAAAATCCATCCACATTTGTGCCGACTCCTCAAAGGAGCTTCCCCCTCGAGCATGTGTTAGAGAACAGGCTACCTGTTGCCCTGGAAAATCTTTGGCCCCAAGTCATCATGAAAATCATAGTGAAGCATAGAGCAAACCCCATAAAAACCACATGTAGAGGGGGAGAAAATGATAAGAGTTGAAGAAACTGGATCTTAACCTTGAGATTCAAGGTGTTGTCAGACGCGCACAGAGAGAAGACTGTGCCGGGTCTCTGACCGGCTGCAAGTGTGGAGAGGAGCAGCCCAAAGCACAGTTTAACTGAATGGAACCTTGGGGAAGGCAAGATGCCATAGCAACCCTCCAGTCTCGGGGGAGGGCCTCGTGGTGGGGGGGGAGGTGGGAGGGGCTTCAGACTTTGCCTGCTCTCACATTCCAAGTGAACACATGACTCTTCCTCCAGAGTCACTATTCATTTTCTTGTTCCTCTCCCACTTGATTAGAAGCCACTTAATTTATCTCAGAGCCCCAGCCCAAGCCTGGCACATACTAGGAAGCCAATGAATATGGAAGACTGGAAGGAAGGGAGGAAGTGGGGAGGAGGGAGAGAAGGTAAGACAACTGGGAAGCCTACATACAGACACAAGTGGAACAAGAATATAAAATGGGCAGCAGGACCGGTCTCAAGGGGACAGCTCAAAGACCCAGAAAATTTGGTGGAATTTTTTGAAAAATTCAGTGGGCTCAGCTCAATGGAGAAGAGCTCCAAAATATCACTAGTGGCTAGGACAAGAAAGGAAAGCCTGAGGATAGGGACAGAGACAGTATCCCCTCTTCTTTGCTCCCCTGAGGGCCAGGGCCGCAAGTGAGTGCAGAGCCTGGCTAACAGGCAAACAGATGTCCCCTAAAAAACATGTTGAATGAATGTGAAGCTCATTTCTAAGGCCCTTTCCAGCTCTGACGTTATGGGACCCTGCGTTTTAGGATCTCCTATTTCAGGCAAATCCCTCTGACGCCCCCATGCTTGGGCCTGGCAAAGCAGGGAAGGATAAAACTACATTTTGAAGGATAGAAAGAGGTCGAAGCAAAAGCTTGACCTTGGGAGGTAATCTCATGGTTCCAGCTTGGTGGACTCCATGGATTGCTGACTGTTTTCTCCAAGAAAGACCATTCTGCCCATTGATAGCAGCAGATACTGTGTTGGGAGAAGAGCCAAGGTACAGAATCTGCATCCTGATGACCCATTTGGTTGATGGGCTACACTACAGGACTCTGCCCCACATCTTCCCCACACTGGAGCCCTCCATATGCTAATTCAGAGCAGAGCTAGCTCCTGACTTCAGGCATATTCCCACTCTTCATTGCATTCCCTTCTGTTCTTACTAATGAAGGAGCTCAGCCTGGTTAGCCGTTCCTAAGGATGAACAATTTGGGGAAACTGTTCTTCACCATAACACGCAGGCCATGGGTGGGAAGAATTACTCGTGTGAGTTTTGGCCTGCATTTGTAAATGATAGTCAATCAGTATAGAAGGAAAGAAGGAAGGAGGAGGTGGAGAGAGAGAATGAGGGAGGAAGAAGAGAGGAAAGATGTGAAGAATGAAAGGAGGAAGGCAGGAAGGAAGGAGAGAAAGGAAGGAAGGAGGGCAAAATACAGATGCAGATGAAACAAGAACTGAAATTCTAAGCAGCCCCTTTCTCAAGTCCATGGCTAAAAAAAAAACCCAGAAATTTTAGTTGAATTAGTTTCTGAGAATGAAGACACTGAGTCAAATTTCTAAATAACTAGTTTCGAGTCTCAGTGCTACTTTCTAGCTGGGTGAAGAAGTCTCTTTAACCAGATGATCCAACGTAGGAACTATTGCTTTTCCTAACCTCAAAGGACTGGGAGTCCTTTATAAGTCCGCAGTGCCATTCCTTCACATGGTTCCAGGGTTGTGTTCCTAGACATTTTAATTGGACCCTTCTCTTAGGCCTGACTCTTCCTCACAAACCTTCAATGCTCCCCCAACCCACAGCCTGGAGGATAAAGTCCAAGTTCCTCAACATGGTATTTGAGAGCATTTGGGGTCTGGCTCCCCCACACCCCGATTTGGTCTTCCATTCTTAAACCCACCCCTACCTGCACACCTCTGTGCTTTTGCTCATGGTTCTGCTTTGCCTGGAACACTTACCTACCCCCACCCCCAGGCCAAGCGCTACTCACTGAGTCCTCTTTCTGGAACCTGCCATGACCCTGATGCCAGGTGGCAGGTGGGACCCCTTCTTCTGGGCATGACTCTTTTATTGTACCAGCCACATTCTGTGGCATTCATCGGCTCCATGTGAGGTCCTTTGGGCAGAGACACTGTCTCACCTCTATCACTGGGTGTCTGCCCTAGGGCCCCAAGCCAGGCACACAGTAGGCATTCAATCAATGTTTGCTGGGTGAAGGGATGAACGAACGAACAATCTCTCCCTGAACTTGAAACCCAGCCGTCCTTGAGAAGATTGAAAACTAAGTTTGAAACCACTCTACTTGTCACTCCCTCCCTCTGTCCTCTTGGTAGGTGCCTATTTTGCACCTTTTTCTCCTGGTATCTTTCTCATTTCTCCCTTATTCCCCTTTGTCACTTTAATGGCATGCCAGCTCCCAGACGCCAAGCAGCTTACAAGGCTGGAAAGCTGGCAGTAGTGACACAAGCAGAAAGCATCAACTCCCAGAGATGGCCTGGGGCAGCTGGGGGCATCAGCAGACAGAGACCTTCCTGAGATCTATTCCTAGGGACTCAAAGTGCATACCAGGAGGCACTGCTTTCTATTTTAAGTGAATGAGAGAAAGCCTGGTGTGCAAGTACGGGCGCCACATCAGGGATGCTGTATTCCAGTCTGGACCCCTCCCCACTCATGCTGGAAGTGGTCAAATAGCAGCTGAAGGGCCATCTGTCAGGATTACTACAAAGGGGATGTGGGCTCTGCAGGGTTGGAGTACGTGACCTCAACATTCCCTCTATTGGCAGGTCTCAATCTTTGAGTGCAGTCTGGGGAAACTGCAGCAAGCTTTTGACTGGGGCTGTGCTTCAGACCTATCATCTCATCCCCCTTTCCCTTCCTTCCCCAGCAGGCGGACTGCGGGGCTGGGAGGGGAGGGGAGGCCTCCAAAGGCCTGCATAGCCTTTGTCCTGGCCCCTCCCAAGGAAAGGCTGGGTCTTCTTTGCCCCTGGGTTCTTCCAAGGTCCAACCTATGAAAAGGAAAGTGAATATTATCGTTACAGAGAAAGACAGTTACCGAAACACCACGGTAACTGCTCCCTGGTTACCTGGGACAGCGTTAGCAGCAACAGGCTCCACGGTGATGCTTTCAGTGCCTTTGGCATAAGCACCTCCCTGGCCTTTATTTGGATGTACATGGTTAAGCACCAGCCCCAGGACCTTCTGGCATCTTCCACGGCTTACCTGACAGTTTGAATATTGGCATAAGCCCAGATGCCTCAGCTGAAGAGGACAAGGATGAGTACTGCGTGAGAAAGTCACTCTCAGGGACCCTGAGGACGATTTGAGAGAAACCTGAGGGGCTGGAGCCCCACAGGGCAGCTGGGGGGAGAGGGCGGGGCCAGAGGAATATTGTTTTGTGGCTGTTGCAGCTCTTCTAACACGCAGCATGTTGGATGGTTTCCCGTAGTTTTGCTGCATTCAGAACCACTGGACTAAGATGACTCCCGAGGGAAAGTTTGGGAGTAAAAGAGAAATGATGACTCCAACTCTGGACCCAGGAAGGCACCCTGAGTTGTGAGGTGGCGGCAGCAGCCTGCCTGGAGGACAGGAGAGCAGAGAGGAATCTGCTGCGTGATAGCAGTGAAGGGAGAGAAGACAACCACTGGGGCAAGAGAAGGCAAAACCGCCTTTTCTCATAATTATCCAGGCACTGGCAGGGAAGGTTTTCCTGGCTCACGTGGGCCTGGGATACGGGGCCTCAGAGTACTTTGCCAGGCCTGGGGTCCCCGGGGGGTGGGGGGCAGGTTCTGTGCACAGTAGAGCAATGGGATGCAATGCCACTACTCCTCACAGCTCTGCCTACACAGGGCACGGGCCCTGCTAGAGCCTGGAGCCCCATCCCACCTCGCTCATTTCTGCACTAGCACCTCACCCACTTCTGCACTAGCACCACCCACCCTCCCAGACCCCACCCTGCTTGTGGGATGGATCTTTTCACAAAAAAGCAAACAAAACTGGAACCGTCCACATTGCAGAGAGAGACTGAACTCCAAAGCACACGAACACTGTTAACACCCCCGGCTCCCTAGCCTTTCCCCAAACAGCCTTCCTGGCCTCGGAAGGCCAAAGGGGAGAGGGCTCTTCCCATGGGAAATGACCTCTAAATACCAAGAGGTATTTTTGAATAGGATCATCCAGGACTTAATCTGAGTCCATAGGAAACAGAGGAAGTGGGTAGATAGATACAACAGTATGGACCACAACCAAATCCTCCCAAACTGCAAGAGGCACGTCTTGCTGAAGTTGGCCAGCCTGCCTGCCGAGCGAATCTCACAGCCCTGACAGAATGCCCAAGGAGGAGGACCAGACAGGAGAGGCCGGAGGAGGGCTAGCTGCTCACTTGCATTTTCTCTCTCCAGAAGCCAATCATCCAGGATGGGGAGGGCGGTTATGGCCTATGGGGGATGTTTCAAATGTCCCTGTGGCGATGTATCCACCAGACCTTTGCCCTCACTGGCTTCTAAAAGGATAGGACTCGGGGAACAAGAGAGGGAGACAGAAAAAGAGAAAGGTGAAGGCACTACTCAGTCTTTTCCATTCTGCACTTGTACCTATGGGGGACGGCCTAACACGCTTTCTGACAAGGAGGGAATTTTCTGACTTTCCCAGGTGGTGTCACAGATGGCGCCTACCCTGAGCTCTCTCTCTTCTCCCTCCGCTGAGACAGAGACGCAGGGGCCCCCGGAATGGGTGGGGAGGGCACCTTCATATCACTCTTGGAGCCTTACCAACTCAGTGCCTTAGCTGAGACACTGGGGAATAGGGGGGCCTGGGCAGGAGGTCTCAAGGGCAGATGGCACCTCTGTGGTTTGTTGCTCACCTTCCAGCCCTGGGCAGGCACCAGTGCCCTCACTCCCAGGGCGTGGTCGCCTCCCCTGAGAAAACTCATCCAAGTGGCTGTGGGAAGAGAGGGGGTGCCCTGGCCCATCCCGTCCGGTGCGTTTGATGACAAAGGGGGGGCATCTCCCTGGTGCTCCAGTTGCCTCTACTAGGGTGTGGCTTTCGAGTTTGGATTGGAAGCTTCCCTGCAGGGAGACGCCGAGGAGAAAGTGGGATCTGGAGCTGAATGCGTCTCTCGATTTTATATCCCCGCCTGTCACCCACGGGTGGGGGCCGTGACCTTGGGCAAGACCAGCCCGCGGCCAACAAGAACTGCACTTCTGTTGCTGTAGACAAGGGAGACAGTCAAGCGTGAACTTCTCAAAGGGCCTGACAAGCCAGCAACTATTGAAAGGCTTTTCAGTCTCTCTTAGGTCTAAAGCATAACTAGAAAGGAAAAGTTGAAAGGGGAAACATACTCCAGAAGAAAAATATGTGCCAAGACCCAAACACTGGTTTAGGTATTTTTTCTACTGGATCAAATCTATTCTGGATACAGTAGCCCTGGGGTAATCTAACCCAGAAAATTCTAATCTCTTGATTTTTTTTCTTCTTTTAATCTTTTGTAAGAGGCCACCTCTTGCTTTGTTCTAATTGCCTTTGGGATATCTTCTGGGTCTCCTGTCAGAAAAGGTCCGAAAGCCTGGGCTTAAAGACACAGAAATGAGGGACATCTCCAAGGCCACAAGCACAGAACACTGCTTTCATGCAACAAGGACTCACGTTGTACACTTCCCTGCTCATTTGTCTGTAGGTTCTCTACACTTAAATCAGCCCCCTGGGAGGTAACAGGGCACAAGGCCTGCTTCGTAAAGTCCCCTGATGCTTCCATATATGTGTTTACCTCTTCTGTAGGCATCAATAAAATTGTTCACCTCTCCTTCAACAGATGGAGCTGTTTGTGCAAAGGCACAAACGTGATGCATGCTTGGGCTTGGTGTACCAGTCAGTGGTCAATGACCCCTTTGGCCTCACACTGGCCTGAGATGAAGCCAAGCATTCTCAGTGTCTGGCCTCCAATCTCCAAAGATCCCCCGGTCACGGTCAAGTGCACGTGGCACACATTTTCAGACACCAATGAATGAGTTGTTCTGTCTTCAGCACATGGTCCAGGGCCCTCGGAGCAGCCGGTCCCATGAAACCTCCTCCTCTGCCACAGAGCCCAGCATAGGGGCAGGTGTGGAAATCCTGAGAGAAACTGGTCTCCCGGGGCCAGGCCCTCCACCCACCTCATCCGAGAAGGCCCTCCCTAATCCCTTCAGCTCAGCTCCCTTTGGGTTCTTTTCATGGCCTTGGGCCACCTCTTCTCGCTCTAGACCTTTCCTGAGATCATTTTTCCAAAGCTTCTCACCCATGTTCAGTGTCTGGCCCCCCTCCAGCCTGAGGCTACCTTTAGCTTCCTGACCTGCCTCTATGCCTCGGACAGGGTGGGGAAGCCCTCCGCCCCAGTAGGGTTGGTCCTCCCCCTCCCCCCGTACCTAGACACCCTGGGATATGACGCTTTGTCCCACTCTGTGCAGAGCCCACACCCTCACTGGGAAGCAGAGCCCTGGTCCCACAGCCCAGATACGCTTTGCAGGCACCCCCTCTACAGGTCTTGCTGAAACAGGAGGGAAGGGGGCAGGGCACAACCTTTAGAAGAATGACGTAGCCCGAGGACATAACGTAAACTGATTAGAATCAAATGGGTCCACAATGGCGGACAAGTCAACTTCCAGGCGCCATGACAGTTCCAAGACTGACCATGCGGATCAAAAAGTGGGCGGTGGCCCAATTCTGGCATCCTCCGCCCACTCACAAGCCTATGAAATCACCCACCCTTACAAACACTGACAACACCCATACCCTGCTGCCTCTCTCACCTTCTGAGATGGCCCACACTCTGTCTGCGGAGTGTGTTTCTCTCTAAATAAGTCTCTAAACAAACTTCTTACCTGTCACTTTGTCTCTCATTGAATTCTTTCTGTGATGAGACATCAAGAACCTGAGCTTCATTCAGTCCTGAAACCAGACGTGTGATCTCGGTTGGAAGATCTCGGGTTTTGGCAGGGCTCGAGTCCCGGCCACGTGGGTTCACGTCCCAATCGGAGGTGCACAGTTTCATTGCCACTTCCCTCTTTCCTTTTCTCACTCTTCTCCTCAGGCTGCGGGAGTCTTTTTTTCCAGAATGAATGAAATTATTCTGTCTGTTTCTGGAAGATATGTTTGTCTGTATCCCCAAGCCGTTTCCTCTTTATACCATTTTTCATTACTCTGTTGGTTAGCCCGCAAGGATTCAGACTTTTGAGAAAATGAAAAAGGCAGAGAGCTGCTAGGCTCTTTCTGCTTTCCACCCAGTCACATCCTTCTCTTGCTCGAATGGGGGCGGGGGGCAGGGGCGTGGGGTGCGCAGAGGGCAGACTGAGGAAAGGAAAGAGGAAAATTTAAGGAGAGAGGAAAATGTTTATACTGGAGAACAATCATCCAGCCTCACTCATAATGTGCAGCCAGCTTTGGAGATTAAGTTCTTTCCTCTAGGAGCTCCTTAGAGACCTGGGCAGGAGACGGGGAGAGGGGATGGGGGAGGTGGAGAAGGTCCTGAGGTAGGAGATAGATGGGCTCCAGGCTAGGTATTTACAACTGGCTTGTTCATCCCTCTGGGATGAGAAGATGAGCTCCAGGCCAGACATCCATTACCAGCTCCCTGTTTACATTTCCTAAAGCAAGAGACAACTGGGCTCCGGATTACATATTTATGACCAGACTCCTGTCTATATTTTGAGATTTGCACCTCCATATAAGAAACAGCAACAGAAATAGGGTAAATAACTGGACAGTTGGACACTTTTATGGCAGGGACAGAGAGAGGGGCTAACCCTGTTAAGAGATCAAGAGGTCATACACTCCCCATTTTTGGGACAAGGGAGACACTATGCGTGCATAAAAGCCTTCATGGGGTCAAAAAGGCAGGGGATGCCAGACCATAAGTTGCTATCTGTCTCCCAGAGGCCTTTCCGATAGGATCCATCTTAATTGAGGGGTGCATGCACACCCCGGGGAGGATCCAGAGGCAAATGAACCCTGGGATCAAAACAATATGATTGGCCAAGAAGAAGACAAAGACGCGGAAGACTACCCCTTTATAAAGAATTTAAACTCCCCAAAGGCGCGACTCTGGGGACTCTCTCCCTGAGCTTGCCCGTGCGTCTTTCCGCATGTACTTTGCTTTTCCAATAAACTTTTTTACTTTTCTCTTTACCTTCTGCCTCCTCGCCTGAATTCATTCTTGACAAGGCAGGCAAGAACTAGGGCCCCAGGCCCTGGCCACTGGCCCCTGTGGTCCAGTGGTGGGGACTCCTGGTCTGGGAACTAAGAATGAAGATCTTGCTTCCTGTTACTGCCCCCTGCTGCTTGCTGCCAGCTGCCGCTGACTGCCGCCTGGGTTCGAAATCAGTCCCATTCCTCTCCTTGACACACACATGCCTATTTTCTGGGATAAGTCCTCCCTCAGGTCAGCTGGAAATTGGTCCTGGGACCCAGATCCCACAGTGCTGAGCTGGTAAAGGGAGCCAGCCCAGGGGGGTATAGAATATGTTGGGTGGGTGGGTAGAATATGTGTGCCTGGGTAGGTCTGGAGCTCAGTTCTGTGACCTGGCTTGGCCATGAGGCTATCCGGATCCCTCTCTCTGCACAGGGGACACCAAGTTCTGCCCCCATCCACCTTCCTCTTTCCCTGAGGGAGCAGACAAACTCTGCTCAGCCCCACCCTCCCACCCACCCAGGCAGGAAGGGGATAGAAAACAGGAGCTTGGATGAGGGTGCTCTTCGCCTCTAGTTAGAGAAAGCCACCGACCCCGTCCCATTCCCAAAAAAGAGATTGTCCAGTCCGAGGCCCTGCACAGATATAAAGTGTTTCTAGCATAGGAATCTTCTACAAATCTTCTGTTCCTATCTTTGAAAAGAGATGATACAGGTTCAAAACAAGAAGATTCATTTAAGACAGAAGAAAAGTGTTTAGGTATGCAAGAAATACTGAAGCCCTTCATTTTCTGTAAATCAATATCATTTCAGTTTCAAGATCCATCCTACCAGGAATGTAGGAAATTTCTACTTGTGTTGATGGTTTGGGCTGGGATCCTGGGACCCTGCATCTGCCCACAGCGCCCCTGGCCCTTCCTGCAGGGCTGCCCCGGGACTCCTCTGCTGAAGCCCGTCATGCTGTGTCCCATCCCTTCTGTGTGGGACCCCAGATTTCTCTCTGCTCTGTCCCTAACCTAAGGAAATGTCTTTTGACTTGGGGAAGCCTCTTTCCCAACCCTGCATTCTGAGTCACTGTGCTTCCTGTTAAATGAAATCCTCCTGTGGGTCTGGCTTATGAAATAAAGAGGCAAGGAATCCCGTTGCCATTGTATTCCTCCCTGGAGGAAATGAAGCCAGGACCCAGGAGCTGCTCTCAATGTGAGACAAGAGGGAGGGGGAAACACAGGGAGAAGGGTGAGAAGCTGCTATACTGTGTGTTCCTCAGTCACACTTGCTTTCAGAAGGAGTTACAATTCCTGTTGTAATTGGTGACCGGTAGTGCTTATCTTCTGTTCTTCTTTTAAGTTTGGCTTAGAGTTTGTGATTTATTTCAGAAAAGGTGTTACAACGAAGTAATCATAAGTGAAGATTCATTTGTGGTATCCTCAGGACAAATGGATCAATCCTAAATATTATTATGTAGAATTATGACTGGGAGCCATTCATGTTCCCACGTTCCCTAACCAGTCCTATTATGCCTTCTTTAAGATGCCACCTCTTACAGGAAGACTGCTTTGATTGTCATAGTATATGCTGATCCCCACGCTCTCTGAATTCCTAGCACTTTTGTGGTAATTCCTTGTACTTTTGAACAGAATCACATACACTCTTACTATGGTTCTTCCTCCAACCAGATTGCAGGATTTTACTGCCCCACACCACATGGTACAGGGCCTCTTAACTACAACATGGGATCCTTGAAGGTAGTGTTTTGTGGTGCCCTGTCACTCTCCCAGGCCCTCACACAGAGCCAGGCTCCATAAATATTTATTAAATGAATGGATGGATGGATGGATGGATGGATGGATGGATTGTACAGTCTTAACCAGTTACCATCACCATTAGCTATTTCTTCTTTTCTCCCCCTCAACAATAATTCAGTGGAGAAATCGTTTCAAATTTACATTCACTCATGGAAAGAAAGGAATGTCCCATTACCTTCTTCTTTCTATGGAATCAGACAACTACAGAATGTTGTTTAAGGCAGAGATTACTGCTCCACATAAAATGCTGAAACTTAAAGCCATAGATTATGCTAGCATTATGTGTACTTTTATTTCATATATTTGCAACTTATGCTGTTGATTCCAGAATGTTGGAATTCTCCAAGGTTCTTCATTTCAAAACAAATTTCTGATTTACTGAGGCCTTGCACTTGTTCTGTGCCTTAGGTGTCTTCTGCAGATGATTCAGTTTTGAGTCATTCATATAGACAGTTTGTTGATAACAGATTACAATATTGGAAAACATTTTAATGTTATCATATTCCAAGTGAGGAAAAAAATCTTTATTTATGCTGAATGATTCCAAGTGATGAATCCATAAATGACCTTTAAAATTCATTTACTAAACATAACTCTTTCAAATGGGTTGTGCGAGACATTTTTTAAAAATTTTTTTAGTTTTAGATTCTTGTAAATTACATTCTTGTAAATTAGATTCTTGTATTTTTACATTTATTTCCTAGAACGAGTTATACATAAAGGCAATGTGTGTTGACATGTGTGCTATCTCAAATTCACACAGCCATGCACGCACTAGCTTTTTAAAACTGAACAGTTTTGTGTTAAGTTTGTGTGCACCACAGTTTCCTGTGGTTGATGTAAATTCATAGGAGTGACGAGGGAAAAGTTGCCATTGGGGTCAGTCTTCTGTCTCTAGACATCTTCCAAGATACTTTCCATTTGCCTGGACCACTACGCTTTGCCCTGGGCTCCCCTCCCCTCACAGGTTACATCCCTCCAACCTCCCCTCTAGCTCACCCCAGATTTGGGCTCTCCTCCTCTGTTCCTACACTCCATAGAGGCCCTTACTCAACACTGTGGTTTTGGATTTGCTATTTATCCAACAAATAGCTTTGGATTTCCTACCACGTTCCAGCCACTGTGTCAGGCCCATGAAAACAAGGAGGGAAAGAGATCTTCCTCTAGGGGCTCTCGATATGGGGAAGATAGACAGTTACACAAATGGAGTGACTGTTGTTACCAAGGGATCACTGGAAGGCCATGTAGTCCAGTCCTGAAAAGGCAAGGAATTTTCTAGGAAACTGATCCCCACAGCACAGTGCCCAAGAAATAGAGTACCCATGAGACCCCTCTGGGATTATTAGGGCTAACTGGGGAGGAATTTGAGGGGCTGGCACCACACCAGGCAGCAGGGAAAGGCCAGAGGAACACTGTTTTATAGCTGTTGCTATGATTTATCCCAATGAGGCCAAGCAGAAAGACCTTTTCAATAAAAATATCAATAAACAAATAATAAAAAGTTAAAAAATAAAATTAAAAAAATAAAAATATCATATTTAGGTACTCTGGGGTTCTCTAAAAAAGGCAAGTCCAATTTACTATCATTCTGGGAAATTCTTAATCTTCAACCAAGGTATCTTGTTAACCTGTCCCTGTTTTCTGAGTGACTGATGCTACTCAACTCTAAATGCTGTACTCGTATGAGAGGATGTGGGTGAACGATGCCTTAGTATTATTCCGAAAATAGTTCTGGCCTCATGGACACCATGAGAGAATCTCAGGGATGTAAGAAGGTCACTGGACAGTACTTGGAGAACTACTAACCTTGAGTATGGTCTTAAAATGGATTCTGAGAATGCATGTGGATTAATAGGGGAGGAATTCTATGACTGATGAAAATACCTGTCTTGGGCATAGATGTAAGGAGTGGGGGCACATTTGCCATATATTTGACATCCCCACAAAACATAATTTCATATTTCCTAAGGTCATAGACATTCAAACTGTATCTATAGTAATAAGATTGGTTTTAAAATAAATATTCCTGGGAAGAGAGGTCACGGCAGTGGTGCTTCACACCTGATTCAGCCATTCTCTCAGCTGCTCCAGATACTGAGGGCCTACAGGCACATCAGAGCTGGAGCCATGCCAAGTCCCAGACACACCTGAGGTAACAGCACTGCCTGCAGGTTTCAACTGTGCTGTTTGCCTTCCTGGGAAACCCCACACTCAACCCACCTTGGGTGACCACCATCTTAGGAAGAAAAAAAAGTGCCATTTGTGAGCTGCCCTTTGGAGAGGTCCACATGGCAAAGAACTGAGGGGGGCCTCTCATACACAGTCCTTGAGGAACTGAGGCCTTCAGTCCAACAGCCCTCGAAGAACTGAACCCTGCCTGCAACCATATAGGAGCTTGCAAGAAGATCCTCCCCCAGTGGAGCCTTCAGACCTGAAACCTGGGAGGATTTGCATGAGTTTTAAGAAGGAAGAACCTCAGGCCAAACACCCAGTGGGACAGGAACACAATCCTGCCCATCCAAAGTTGGGGGAAAATGAGATGACAAAAAAATATGTCACAGATGAAGGAACAAGGTAAAAAAATACAAGACCAAATGAATGAAGAGGAAATAGGAAAATTGCCTGAAAAAGAATTCAGAGTAATGATAGTAAAAGATGATCCAAAATCTCAATAACAAAATGGAGAAAATACTAGAAACAGTTAATAAAGACTCAGAAGAACTAAAGAGCAAACAAACAGTAATAGATAACAAAATAACCGAAATTAAAATTACTCTAGACAGTATAAACAGCAGATTAACTGAGGCAGAAGAACGAATAAGTGAGTTGGAAGATAGAATGGGGGAAATAACTGCCACAGAGCAGAAAAGAGAAAAAAGAATAAAAAGAATGGAAGATAGTCTCAGAGACCTTGGTGATAACATTAAGCGCACCAACATTCGAATCATAGGCATCCCAGAAGAAGAAGAAAAAAAGAAAGAGTCTGAGAAAATATTTGAAGAGGTTATAGTGGAAAACTTCCCCAACACAGGAAAGGAAATAATTAATCAAGTCCAAGAAGCACAGAGAGTCCCATACAGAATAAACCCAAGGAGAAATAAATCAAGGCACATATTAATCAAACTAATGACAATTAAACACAAAGAAAAAATATTAAAAGCAGCAAGAGAAAAGCAACAAATAACATAAGGGAAAACCCATAAGGATAACAGCTGACCTTTCTGCAGAAACTCTGCAGAAACTCTGCAGGCCAGAGGGAGTGGCAGGATATACTGAAAACCCTGAAAGAGAAAAACCTACAGCCAAGAATACTCTACCCAGCATGAATCTCATTCAGATTTGACAGAGAAATCAAAAGCTTTACAGACAAGCAAAAGTTAAGAGAATTCAGCACCACCAAACCAGTCTTACAACAATTGCTAAAGGAATTTTTCTAAGCAGGAAACACAAGAGGAGAAAAAGACCTACAAAAACAAACCCAAAACAATTAAGAAAATGGTAATAGGAACATACATGTCAATAATTACCTTAAATGTAAATGCATTAAATGCTCCAACCAAAAGACACAGACTGGTTGAATGGATACAAAACAAGACCCTTACAAATGCTGTCTACAAGAAACGCACTTCAGACCAAGGGACACATATAGACTGAAAGTAAGGGGATGGAAAAAGATATTCCATGCAAATGGAAGTCAAAAGAAAGCTGGCATAGGAATACTCATATCAGACAAATTGGATTTTAAAGTAAAGAATATTACAAGAGACAAGGCAGGACACTACATAATGATCAAGGGATCCATCCAAGAAGAACATACAACAATTGTAAATATCTATGCACCCAGCATAGAAGTATCTCAATACATAAGGCAAATGCCTAACAGCCATAAAAGGGGAAATCAACAGTAGCACAATAATCCTAGGAGACTTTAACACCCCACTTACATCAATGGACAAATCATCCAAACAGAAAATAAATAAGGAAACTCAAGCTTTAAATGACACATTAGACCATCTTGACTTAACTGATATTTATAGCACATTCCATCCAAAAACTACAGAACACACTTTCTTCTCAAGTGCACACAGAACATTCTCCAGGATAGATCACATCTTGGGTCACAAATCAAGCCTCAGTAAATTCAAGAAAATTGAAATTGTATCAAGCATTTTCTCTGACTACAACTCCATGAGACTAGATATCAACTACTTGAAAAGAACTGTAAAAAATACAAACACAGGGAGGCTAAACAATATGCTATTAAACAACCAAGAAATCACTAAAGAAATCAAAGAGGAAATCAAAAAATGCCTAGAAACAAATGACAATGAAAACACAACAACCCAAAACCTATGGGATGCAGCAAAAGCAGTTCTAAGAGGGAAGTTTATAGCAATACAGTCCTACCTCAAGAAACAAGAAAAATATTGAATAAACAACCTAAACTTACACCTAAAACAATTAGAGAAAGAAGAACAAAAAAAAACCCAAAGTGAGCAGAAGGAAAGAAATCATAAAGATCAGCTCAGAAATAAATGAAAAAGAAATGAAGGAAACAATTGCAAAGATCAATAAAATTAAAAGCTGATTCCTTGAGAAGATAAACAAAACTGATAAACCATTAGCCAGACTCATCAGGAAAAAAAGGGAGAAGACGCAAATCAACAGAATTAGAGATGAAAAAGAAGTAACAACGGACACTACAGAAATACAAAAGATCATGAGAGACTACTACAAGCAACTATATGCCAATAAATTGGATAACCTGGAAGAAATGGATAAACTCTTAGAAAAGTACAATCTTCCAAGACTGAACCAGGAAGAAATAGAAAATATGAACAGACCAATCACAAGTACGGAAATTGAGACTGTGATTAAAAATCTCCCAACAAACAAAAGCCCAGGGCCAGATGGAGTCACAGGCGAAATCTATAAAACATTTCGAGAAGAGCTAACACCTATCCTTCTCAAACTCTTCCAAAATATAGCAGAAGGAGGAACACTCCCAAACTCATTCTATGAGGCCACCATCACCCTGATACCAAAACCAGGAAAAGATGTAACAAAAAAAGAAAATTACAGGCCAATATCACTGATGAATATAGATGCAAAAATCCTCAACAAAATACCAGCTAACAGAACCCAACAGCACATTAAAAAGATCATACATCATGATCAAGTGGGGTTTATCCCTGGAATGCAAGGATTCTTCAGTATACGCAAATCAATCAATGTGATACATCATATTAACAAATTGAAGGATAAAAATCATATGATAATCTCAATAGATGCAGAAAAAGCTTTTGACAAAATTCAACATCCATTTATGATAAAAACTCTCCAGAAAATGGGCATAGAAGGAAATTACCTCAACATAAGAAAAGCCATATATGACAAACCAACAGCCAACATTGTTCTAAATGGTGAAAAAATGAAAGCATTCCTTCTAAGAACAGGAACAAGACAAAGGTGGCCACTCGCACCATTATTATTCCACATAGTTTTGAAAGTTTTAGCCACAGCAATCAGAGAAGAAAATGAAATAAAAGGAATCCAGATTAGAAAAGAAGAAGTAAAACTGTTACTCTTGCAGATGACATGATATTATACATAGAAAACCCTAAAGATGCTACCAGAAAACTGCTAGTACTAATCGATGAATTTAGTAAAGTAGCAGGATACAAAATTAATGCACAGAAATCTCTTGCATTCCTATACACTAACAATGAAAGAGCAGAAAGAGAAATTATGGAAACTCTCCCATTAACCCTTGCAACGAAAAGAATAAAATACCTAGGAATAAACCTGTCTAAGGAGGCAAAAGATCTGTATGCAGAAAACTATAAGACACTGATAAAAGAAATCAAAGACGATACAAACAGATGGAGGGACATACCATATTCTTGGAATGGAAGAATCAATATTGTGAAAATGACTGTACTACCCAAAGTAATTTAGAGATTCAATGCAATCCCTATCAAATTACCACTGGCATTTTTCACAGAACTAGAACAAGAAATCTTATGATCTGTATGGAAATGCAAAAGACCCCAAATAGCCAAAGCAATCTTGGGAAGGAAACACGGAGTTGGTGGAATTAGGCTTCCTGACTTCAAACTATACTACAAGGCCACAGTGATCAAGACAGCATGGTACTGGCATAAAAACAGAAAGGTAGATCAATGGAACAGAATAGAGAACTCAGAGGTAAACCCACACACATATGGGCACCTTATCTTTGACAAAGGAGGCAAAAATATACAATGGAAAAAAGACAGCCTCTTCAATAAGTGGTGCTGGGAAAACTGGACAGCTACATGTAAAATAATGAAATTAGAACACTTCCTAACACCATACACAAAAAAAAACTCAAAATGGATTAAAAACCTGCACGTAAGGCCGGACACTATAAAAATCCTAGAGGAAAACATAGGCAGAACACTCTATGACATACATCAAAGCAAGATCCTTTTTGACCCATCTCCTAGAATAATGGAAATAAAATCAAGAATAAACAAATGGGACCTAATGAAACTTAAAAGCTTTTGCACAACAAAAGAAACCATAAACAAGACAAGAAGACAACCCTCAGAATGGGAGAAAATACTTGCCAACGAAGCAACAGACAAAGGATTAATCTCCAAAATTTACAAGCAACTCATGGAGCTTAATACCAAAAAAGCAAATAACCCAATCCACAAATGGGCGGAAGACCTAAATAGACATTTCTCCAAAGAAGACATACAGATGGCTAACAAACACATGAAAAGATGCTCAACATCACTAATCATTAGAGAAATGCAAGTCAAAGCCACAATGAGGTATCACCTCACACCGGTCAGAATGGTCGTCATCAAAAAATCTAGAAACAGTAAATGCTGGAGAGGGTGTGGAGAAAAGGGAACCCTCCTGCACTGTTGGTGGGAATGTAAGCTGGTACAGCCACTATGGGAAACAGTTTGGAGGTTCTTTAAAAAACTAAAAATGGACCTACCATATGACCCAGTAATCCCACTCCTAGGCATATACCCAGAGAAAAGCATAATCCCAAAAGAAACATGTACCATAATGTTCATTGCAACACTCTTTACAATAGCCAGGACATGGAAGCAACCTAAATGCCCATCAACAGATGAATGGATAAAGAGGATGTGACACATACATACAATGGAATATTACTCAGCCATAAAAAGGAATGAAGTTGAACTATATGTAATGAGGTGGATGGACCTAGAGACTGTCATACAGAGCAAAGTAAGCCAGAAAGAGAAAAACAAATACCGTATGCTAACTCAAATATATGGAATCTGAAGAAATGGCGCCGATTCACGTGGGTTGGAAGCATCTTATTCTCTCTGAGCCTCAAAGTCTGCAACTACAAAAGGAAGAAACCCAACTTGTTTCGTTTGGAAGACCAAAGGGCACATTTGTAAACTGCTTAGCAGAGTACCTGGTGCGTAACAGGTGCTCAGAAATGGTGGGTGTTTTATCTCTACCCATCACGACAAGCGCAGGTTTGGTAGACACATAGCAAGAGCAAAACCAAACAGGGCTGGAAATGCAGGCACCCAAGGAGTTGTCCATTTTATATTGGCAGGTTTGTCACAATGCCCAAATTCAGTGATATGCTGTCCAACCCCAGCAACATGCAACCAAGATCAGATAAAAGTAGGAAGGTGAAAGTAAATGTGCAGTAACCATAGTGGGTTAAGACTCTTCTTCCTGGGTTGCTGTGGGCTCCCCTGCCTGCAAGACAATGAGTTTCCATCAGCTCTGCCCTGATGAATGCCAGCCAGGCAGGAAGCCTGTCCCCAGACGACCCGTGGTCCTGAGCGTACATAGTTCCCATCCCAGCCTCTGTGACCACATTTGGCCCCACAAAAGAAAGGAAAACAGGAGAGACATTGGATTGGGTCTTCCAGAAGGTCTTTGTTGCAATTTTCTCCATCATTAAAAAAAAATACATCATCAAATAAAGACAATAGCAGCACAGCTTATTGAAATGTTACAAGCAAAGTTGCTTTTGTACTTTTCCTAAGAACATTACGAAATTCCCTCCTCCCCCCACCCTGCATTATTTTCCGTAAAATGCCTTTTTTTTTTTAGAAAGCACCATGAAATCCTACAGAGAGAAAAATAGGTAAAACACCTTCACACATGGGTTTATCGTTGTCACGGGGTCCCCTGCCTGTGACTCTGGGATGGGTAAGAGGCCAGAGACTGGCATGTGCGTTGGTTTGCATATCGCTTCTAGGCACCACTGCAAGTTCTCACTTCAAGCTCCACACCCTGATGGCAGAGTGGAGGCTTCCCAGTTGTCCTGGACAGCAAAGACTGCTGTATACATGGAGTGGGCACGCTCTCGATGAGTTTTGTGGCTTTTGGGGTTTTTTGTAATGCACAGGGAACTATTTGAGATTTTTCACTTAAGAACTGAGAACAGAAAGATTCCAAAGCTCTTAGGCACCTGTGAAAACGATCATTTTCGGTAAAATCAGAGACACCTCTTACTTCTCATTGCCACTGCACTGACGTCACCTGACTTGGGGACCTCCCTCGGAGGACTGAGGTTTCCGTGGACTGTGGGCGGGGTGGTGAAGTACATACAAAGTAGCTGGTTCCCTGTGCAAGGATAGAGGACAATACTTTATTTACAGTCCTGGAATCAACAAGCTGTTCCAGAGTTTCCATACACAGAAATCACAGCACCCACGAATCCAAATTAAAGTCACCTTTGTTTCAGAGAGTTGCCATGTTTACCTCCTAAGGCCATTACTAACTAGCTCCCACACTCTACCACCAGGAGCTCCCTCTGCTCACGCAACCCCTGTCTTTGCACACAACTGCATCATAACCGTGAGAAAGAGTAACGCACACCGCCCCCCCCCCAAAAAAAAAATTAGTGGGATGCAGGAAGCAGAGACATGAAATGCAGTACTGGCTTTTTTTAATCTTTTTTTTTTTTTTTTAGAGAGTCTCTGCAACATTTGTATTTCTGTGCCTTTCCTATGGTCCAGAAACCACAGTACATATTGGAATGGTCTGCATTCTTACCAAACACAGTGAGTAAAATTCTGCCCTACCCAAATTCTGGCCACATTCTCACTAACCCCCAAAACCACGCATACAAATATATGAGCAGCATCAACTCAACCAGGAACTATCACCTCAAAGGGAGGTAAGGGTTGATTTGCTAATGTCTAGTACAGCTAGCACTTTCAACATGGAAGGGTCCCCACAGAACCCAAAGCAGCCATTTCCTGTGTGTGTGTGTGTGTGTGTGTGTGTGTGTGTGTGTGTGTGTGTGTGTGTGTGTGTAGGGGTCTGAGTAAGAAATATCTGTCTATTGTACATGAAGTCATAAAGTAATCAAAGGGCACCTTTACTACCATTGACTGCAAATAGCAACAGCTTACAATTCTTTAGTCTTAACACCATGCA
Source organism: Hippopotamus amphibius kiboko (assembly GCF_030028045.1). Lineage (NCBI taxonomy): Eukaryota > Metazoa > Chordata > Mammalia > Artiodactyla > Hippopotamidae > Hippopotamus > Hippopotamus amphibius. Next base: position 172,221,997 of record NC_080189.1, read on the forward strand.
AACAATACCCACATGGCATGAGTCCCCCAGGTGACAGTGTGCTATAAGGTGATGGAGTGAGCCTACACAGGGCACGGAACTAATCTGGACACCAGGCTCCCAAATACACCTGGTCTCCATCAGTCACCCAGAAAACAAATCCCAAAGGGCCAGAGACTAAGCTCTCATCTTCGCCTAAAATAAGTGAGGCCCATTAGTCAGTATTTACAAGTCCAGCTAATAATGTTCTTAGTAAGTTTAATTAACTTGTGGACCAGGGAGTGTTTGGTCAGAGAACCGCAGAACTAGAATGGACCTTAACGATTCTCTGTGTTCCACTCTCTTGATGTGCTGACGAGGTAACAGAGATGTAGGCAAGGGAAACCTCCAGATCATTTCAGCACTCAATTACCAGGAGAAACAATGGACACTGCCTACTGAAGACACTGCCCCTGTGCTCTACCCATTGTGCAAAGTCAACACGTTTTCTCCAGGTTGATGGTGGGGCAGGGAGTGCAGGTTGGAAGGGCAGGGCTGTGCTGATGCGTGTGTAGAATCTGTAGCAGCTTTGCCTTATCCATGCGAATTCTAGGCATTCCTTGGCTCCACCTTAAAAAGGTAACTTTCAAGCAATTCCAAAACAACTGGCCTCCCCCCAAATCTTAGCTTGTACACACAAAGCTGAGTCCAACCTCTTAGGCACTCTCAGCTTCTCCTCTGGAGCACATTATAGCTTGTCAAACACTCTGGCCACCTAACTAACGGATCAGTCTCCACGAAGGGAGCGCTCTTCTTCGATTTTACTCGTCAGGGCCTCAGCCCCATTTGTGCTCGGAACTCCCAGGCAAGGGCTATTTTCGATCCCTCAGTATTACTGTGATTTGACTCTTCTGGGGGAACGTCAGACAACGCTCTGTTCTGTTTGGTAAAGTGTGCAGCTTAGAGCTTTGAATTGTCTTATTCGAGCTGTATGCCGAGTTCCTGCAAGATAAGCAAGTAAAGTGCAAAAGCGTGCTTTCAAAGGGCATTTTTAACAATACAGAAAAGGTGCCACATAGAGCATTCCCAAAACTAAGATCAAAATAGTGTCCAATGAACATCTGCAAGGGCAACACGTTAGGCCATGTTTACACAAAGACTTCCTACCATGTTGGTAGTAAAGATCATCTTCCCACCTCCGTGTGCTGTGTCCACGAAACTAGAAAGACACACACTCACAAACACACTCACACTCACAAGGGTGCATGAACGGACACTGTAGCAACGTTGAAAGCAGACTTTGGTCAAGCAGACTTTGAATACCAGCTCTACCACCTTCTTGCTGTGTGCTCTTAGTAAGTTAGTCACTTAGCTTCCCTGAGCCTTCATATCATTATCTGTATAATGGGTTTGCAAACACTTCCCGCAGAGTGCTGCTGGGAGGTTTCAGTGAGCCCATGCCCATAAAGTGCCTCATCTAGTGCCTGGCCCACGGAAGCCACTAGATAAATGACAGGGAAGCCTCTTGGCCAGATCTGTCTATAGGGTCTAGAATTTTAACCCACTGTGATAAAGAAGGTACCGAGTAACGGGGGTGGAAACCGAAATGAATGAGATCCTTGGACAGTTTAATCAGGAAGCTTTTAACTTGACAATGAGAAAGTCCCGGTTACCTACCAATTTCTTAAAACACATTTTATGTCAGGCTGGAATGATCCCCATAGTAAGAACCAATGCCTACACACGCATATACATCGTCTCCGAAGTGTCTATTCATTACTATGTGGACACAGGATGTCACCAGTGAGCCATAGCCCCATGGAGGCATTAACCCAAACCTACCTCAGACAGGAGAGGCTGCATCAAACTTGATTCTTATCTGGTTCCTTCCAAAAGCAATGCCAAAACTTTAACTAGAGCCTAAAATGGGGAGGGGGGGCGGGGGCAGTAGACAAAGGGGATGACTACATGTGCTCTAGACAAGGCAAAGCTCTGCATTTTGAGGAAATGGGCAGGAAGAGGTCTGCCATGGTACCAGTAGTCAAGGATGTGGTAGGTATAATTTTCCCTGGAAGTCCAGAAAGCATCAGATGGTTTCCGGAAGTTTCTGCTAGTCCCATGATCTTCTGATAATTCCACTCTGTGTATTAGTTATGTGACATCCCCACCATGGCACTGAGCCTTGGAGGCCCACAACCAGCAACTTCCCAGTGTTGCCAGGTCCAAATGCTTAAGCATGTGGCACACATAGCTAAGTCTGAACCAATATAATGGCCAGCCAACTCTGAAAAAGGCCGAGGCACACACAGGATGCTTGGCCTAGTACATATTTTTCCCTTTCTGATCAAAATCCACTTTGACTCCTCCTCTCCAAACCTATGATTAGCCAGCCATTCCCCGACTTTCCTTCACCAAAGTTCCAACCTCATGGAGCAGTCATAATTATCACCACGTGTAGGTTACTGCTTGCCTAGAGACAATTGATCCTAATGGTGGTCCAATTTTAGTGACTAGCAGGTGCGAGTAAAGAAACGAGCAAAGGAAAAGGAGTAATGCTTTCAGAATAAAGGAACACCCAAACATAAAAGTGAAATCTTTCAAATACTTCTTTTAAGTGTTATTTTTTTTAAACGGCAATAATGGCACTTAAGCTGCAAGCAATGAAAACAATTCAATCTTCTTGTACAAGGGTTGGTTGAGGGATTCATTTTCCTTTTGTTTGCAGACAGCAAGATTGGACCTCGTGTCACTATGTCTACCCTAAGACACCCAAAGGGACAAGAAGCCCTGAGATGGAATGATGCCATGGTCCTCCCTGGTATGTCTCAGACATGCAGGATGTCTATTTTTATAAAAATTTAGGATCAGCTAGACAGAACAGCAAGCCACCGGCATCATGCAAGGCAATAGTTTTGGTATTTTTCCCCCTCTTATCAAAACAAATTGTAACAGAAGTTCCACTAGAAAAGTGAACATGAACATTTCAAAAACCAGTTTGTTTTCACCATTGCACCCACTGAGGAAAATGCATGATTTCTGCCTGTAACCATGCAGCGGCTGAGGTTGAGTTTTCACCAATGCTTGCAAGTTCGTTTGGACTACCTGCGCCTATGAGAAAGACAAAATTCAGTAGGCTTCTGTCATTGGTTAAGGTGATATCCACAGTGTGATGTGTTTTTTTATTTACTTTTTTTCTTCTGTAATGAGGAAAGCAATTGCACCTTTCATATGTGTGCTCTGATCTGCTTCCAACAAATCCCAGGTGCTCTCGGGTCCCAAGGACATTCATTTGGAGCTTAGAAACACTAGGTATGCACTGAACGGTTTGTATCAAAATTGGAGCTCAGAGCAACATTCCAAAATGTCCACTCTAACCCAAGTTACAAGAACCAGCTCACCCCCCCAATCCGGTCCCCTTCTGTGTGCGCACTTATCACTAACTGTAGGTTCCGGGAAATGACTCCGTGTAAAAGACACACCTGTTCCTTTCAGACGGCTGGTCTAAGGAATAGCTGCCCTTTTCAAGCCGCCAAAGCGGGGCGGCGCTGCACTGGGGCACAGCATCACCTGGACGTGCCCTTGACCTTTGCGGCCATGATCGCCTATGCCTGCGAAGGCTCCCTGGGTGTCCTGCGGTCGTGATCGAAAGTGAAGTCCTTGTTCTTTGATTCCTTTTGGCAGAGCAAGCTTTCCCAGTCGTTTATGGCACAGTGAAATATATTCTTCAATGCTATGTAATTTCGGACTAACGAGAAGTCTTGTTTTAAGGCACGTGTCTCAGGGTGAATATTAAAAACAAAACAAAACAAAAAACAAAACCCACAACGCTCGGTCAAGTCCAACGTCCTTACCGTTTAGTTTCTGTCTTCAAGTAATGCGTTGTTCTCACGCTCCCTGTCTTTGGTGTCCGTGGAGAACACCCCGTTCTCCACCTCGGCCTGCGGCTGGATGTAGTCAGTCAACATGGCCGTGCTGGAGTGGTCCGAGTTACACACCTTTTCCGTCTCCTCCTCTTTCTTCTCCTCATCCAGGGAGTAATTCCGGAAGGTCTTGTAGATCTTCTGAACGTCCTCGGGCAAGGTCTTTCTGATGTCCTTGTTTTTCCTCTTGGTGAGTCTGGAGGTGGACCCGAACTTGTTAATGATGTTGTCCTCAGAGGCCCCCTGCCCGTGTTTGTTGAGCTGCTCCGACCCCTGCAGGCGCAGGTTGTTGGGCCGGTTGTTGATGCTCTCCTGGGACGACGCCTTGAAGCGGCCCGTGTCCAGCGCGGCGAAGACGGAGCGCTTCTCGGGGGAGAGCATGTCGAGCGAGTGCGCCCTCTGGTCCAGGCCCAGGCGCCGGCGCTCCATGCTGCGGATGGTGGCCGCGCGCTGCAGCTTGTCGTGAATCTCCACGCTCAGCCGCCGCCGCGTCTCCCGGAACTCGGCCGTCACGTTGGCCTTCCACTCGGCCGCGTGCGCCTTGATTTCACCCACCTGGCGGAGAGACAGAACCACAACCGCGCGCTGAGACATTCTCCTCCGCCCCATCGTTTCCCCTACCCTCCATCCCCACCCGCGCCCGCAGCCCTCGGGTACCCCCGAGGGAAGGAGGCCAGGAGGTGGTGGTCGCGCATCCGCCCAGCGGGAGGTCCAGGATGCTACTTCTGCCCTCGCCCTTCCTGCCGCCTAGACACCCATCTCAGAATGGCTCGGGGAGGCACACGTGCTGGGGAACCTGACTGGAGGCTTGGGATCTGGAGACGGTGCCTGAAGGAGAGGCGTTTGGCATTCCGGGGCAGAGATCAATATTTGGATTTGGAAAGGCCTGAGTTCCCATTGTTTCTGGCCCCTTTCTAATGGTCTGGACCCATTTCTCCGGCATAATTCTGGGGCAGTCGTGTCTAGCTCACAGTGTTTTTCCTGTTATGTGAGGCAGACATGCGTCTAGCTCGGTCCTGGGCACCAAGCCGGTGTTCAGCAGGTCCTTTGCCCTTCCCTGTCCTTCCAAGACCTCTATCTGGGTAAGGTGACCCATCTGTCCCAGTTAGCCTGGGAATGTCCCAGTTTTAAAAGAAAAAGTCCTCAGTCCTGGGGACACTGGTCGAGACGGTCACCCTATATATGGGCCGTGCTATGGCCTTGTGCTACCTGGCTTACCCTGGTTCAAGAAGACCCTCCAGGGCACCTGGTAACCAAATTTCCCCAGTCAGGGTGGGGGAAGGGAGCGTGTTCTGCCAAAGCCCACAAAACATACTTCCTTAGAGTGACGTTTTCCGTGAGGACCAATACCAAATCTCTGGGCTCTTTTTCAGCAGGGCTATTAGTACAAGTCTCATGCTTTCCCCTACAGATGAGTAACTTGGATTTTTGCACTGAGGAACATCGGTATTTATGTTGCTGCTTTCTCTCTTATTATAGCTGATTTTCAGCAGGTCTGTTAGCTATCTGGGGAATCAGACCGGAGAATGCCTTGACATTGTTTATGCAAGCCAGGAACATTAAACCGTTGCACCCAGGAATGATACGGGAGATGTCTGCATTCAACAACGCTCTCCCGGCACCTTCCGCATTGAATGGCTGCATTCTGGGAAGGGAACAGTCACCCTTAAAGAGGCTGTCCCTCTTTCTGTTTCTTTGGGTTTTATCTGCTTTCCTTCTCTTTACTTTGCCCTCTTTCTTTCTTATCACTTTTCCTCTCTTTCCAGATGAACTACGTGGATTTAAAACAAAAAACAAAAAAAAACAAAATCTGTATCTTTCTTCCTTATGCCTTCCTTTTCTTGCCTCTGTGTAGGTTTCCATGCACATTTACTTGAGGAAGGAAAGGCTGTGTGCCCCTGGCCACAGAAATATACTTGTTTCTACAGATCTGACAACCAGGAGGGGGCATAAGTGAAAGGGACCCCTTAAGTTCACTTCTCCATGGCCAGCCATGGTTCAGTAACTTCAGTCCCACACAGAATTGAGAAAAATTCACATATTTGCTGATTGGGGGCAATTGCACACCTCCTCAACTATCATCTACCTCTGCTGACTATGCCTGGTTTTTTTTTTTCTTTTTTAAAAATAAGTTGTTATTTACTAGTCTTTCCAGGAGCTGTGGTGGGGAGTCATCAGATTTTCTCACCTGCCAAAAAAGGATCCAGAAATAACTGCTATTTCATTTAACGTGGCATTTAAAATGATTCAAGGATTCAAAACAAGGAAGCCTAGGAGCCTTCCTTTTAGTAGGACCCAGTCTAGCCCATAGAATAGAGACAGGTAATTCTTAACAGGAGCTAATCTGATCTCAGGAACATTCACAGAATCTGGAAGGGGGTCCTACCTCTTCTTTTGTCTTTTTGGACAGAACCCGTAGCCAATCTCCAATCATACTGAGGACAGCTGCAAAGTAGGCAAGGCCAACAAGGATCCAAAACCACACTAGGGGCTTATACCACTCCCGGTAATTGATGCCAGCATTTCCCCCTGAAAACAACCAAACGTTACTTTAACCAGGACCTAGCATATGGTCTTTGCAGAGCAAACATATTCCAGTCCACGTAGCAGAGATGTTGTCCGTCACCATCTAACAGTCAGCTATTAGGCCTGCTGTATACACGATGTGACATGGGTGGGAGGGCAAGGAAAAGACTTGTCTCTTGCCTAAAGGAGTCTGACCTGTGGCTTAACTTCCTTTGACTCTTGACCACTAACCGTAATACTTGTAACAAAAAATATGTTGGTGGCCAACTTGATCCACCTAGTCTAAACCTGAGCTTGACGATGAATGACTTGAATTAGAAGACAACAGAAAGTTCTTAAAAAAAAAAAAAAAAGGAAGCAAGAAGACAACAGAGCAGCCCCAGCTGTCAAGTCTTTCTTAAACTGCCTTAAATTTAATAAAAATAAAATCTCATTAAATAATCCCAAATGGTTTAGAACTCTTGGAACCATGTCTTTCTTAAGCACATATGCATTTACCAAGAGATGAGTAGATGTATGTAAGTAAAATTAGACTTAATGGTATTCCTGAGACTTGGACCCAAGCAATAGTGATTTAATGCTAACCAAGGGATGTTGTTTATGTGATGCTAATCCACAGGGTCAATTAGACTGAGTAATTAGAATTACCGTGGGCTAGAATGAAAAGGGACTTTCAAGGCCAGCTAGTTCAATCCCTTTATTTTACAAATAAGGATTACAGTAAAAATCCATCAAACCAAATTGACTAGTTGCCTGACTGCATTGACTGGCTGTTCCATTGAAAGGCCCAGTCATTTATTCCAAGTAATTAGCTTATTTATTCTAGGCCTCCTACACACACTGCCAAAGGTAGCCATGCAAAAGAGCTTCCAAGCCCAGCCCCCTCTCCTAAAGAAGTCAGGAATCTCCATGAAATAACTCTCAGCCTTGCTGTCACTCTGCGAGATGTCGTTGCCCAATGATGCAGGCAGGTGGCCATTTCTGACAGCCGACATTAGCCATGGATTGGTCATTATGGTACCACATGGTGAGTGATCACTGGGCTTTCCCACTGGGTCATGGTTATAGCCTCATCTAGCATCCTTGAATCCATACTGAGCTCTTATGGTATCAATAATACCTCCCAAAGGCAGCTGGGCAGGCACTGTGGCTTTTGGCTCTTTTCAGTGTGACCAAACCCACTTTGCAATGCAGCCCGAGAGGTCTCCACAGCTACCGCCACTTCTTAAAATCAGAATTCCAAAATTTTGCTAAAGGTCTGTGCGGCAGACCCCCCTCAGTTTGGTTTAGCTGCCTTGTTTTTCCCTTTCAGACAACTCTCCCCACTCAGCTTTCTCTAGGATACAGTTTGAGTTTCTGCAACATTAAGTGGGTTTTGAGGTTCATTTCATCTCTGCGCTAGGAGGGAAAACTCTGCAGCTTTCTCCTTGGAGCTATCTAAAAGTAAATATTTACCGTAACAAGTCACCATGACCCAAAAAAGACTGGCACTAGGGCACACTAGCGAACAAGGCTGTAAACGCCCTTCTGCCTGTTCCTTTATCCGCTGCTAGTCTGGATTTCAGAACTCAGTGTGTACTCCCAGTCAGGGTTCAAAATGCTTGTAATGCTGTTAGAGTGTCCTAAAGTGAGTCAGCCACAGAGTAAACCAGCACTTAATCCTGCACAGTGATTGATATTCTGATTATATTTCTGAACTGATGCCATGTCAAATCACAGCAACCATCAGCTCTTGTTAATGTATCTTTTTAAATGACGGGCATCCTTCCCTTTCGCTCTTAGAGTATTGCCAAAAGGTTGTGACGCGCTTCCAGTGTTCTAAGGCATGCATTCTTCAGAGTGGTCTATGTAAGCTCTGGAAACTGCAGCTTAGAAGGGCCTGGTCCAATTGCAGTCAGCAGCATGAATTATAGAAGACCCGAGTCTGCGGAGACTTCAGGACAAAGGCTCTGTAATCAGCAGTAAGTAAGGGAATTAAAACAGTGCTATGCAGGGAACAATGCTCAATATTCTGCAATAACCTAAATGGGAAAAGAATGAAAAAGAAAAGATATATGTATATGAATAACTGAATCACTTTGCTGCACACATGAAACTAGTACAACATTGTAAATCAACTATACTCCAATAAAAATTTTTAAAAATTAAAATTGTTCTAATTTTTTTTAAAAAAGAAAGGTACTCTGTGGGAAACTATTTACATGCACAACCACTGTTATCAAAAACCCATGCGAAAACATGTCGATGTTTCTCTCACCCAATTACAACAAAAATACTTTAAAACATTTTAAAAGTTCTATGTGTTTATCTGTAGATTTGGCCATTTGCTTCATTAAAATCTTCCATTGCTAAAGATCACTAAAAATAATAATAATAATAAAACAGTGCTATGCCTGTGACTGTGGAGGCCACACCCTTACCAGGTAAGGAAACATCAGGTCAAGTGCTCACAGCCCATGGTGGCTCATAAGGATAAAAAATTTAAGTCATAAGTGATTTTTAAAAATCTCACTAAATTAATTCCCAGTGCTGTGCTATTTATTTGTGCCCCAGATTAACAGATTGAACGGAGCGATTGGTTAGAGAGCAGGGTTTGCCACAAGTGTCCTCCAGAAGACAGTCCTCCAGACAGGCCAGTGTTTGCACAGGGGGCTCTGTGGCACAACAGAGTGCAAATGATGCTTTGGGGAACTTAGAGATGTTAGTGCAATAGCTCTAAACTGCAGCTGCCGCTACGTGTGTTTACCTGGGATTGGAACCTCAACTGAGTTTTCCCACAGTGCAGCTATAGGTGATGCTAAGGAACTGACTGGACAGTCGTTCCTCTTATTTTCCTCATTTCTCTGTGTGGTGTCTTTCCAGAGTTTCAGGCCTCTCATCAAACGGCATCAAGTGACCTCTTGGTCAAGTGGAGGAGATGCACAGTGGTTGAGCACTGTGCACAAGGAAAGATTGCTGGGTCCCAGGCCTCGGGCTCTCTGTAAACAATTTTTAATCACTTTGACTTTGCTGTTCTTAGTTCCTCACCAATAAAAAGGAAGAAAAAATTAAAACTATTTCTGCAAGTAGACTTCAGTCTTTATCTTCCCAGTTGGAATAGCTACAAAATCACTCCGGAATTAACCCAGAGACACCCATGCACCTGTTGACCAGCCTTCAACATCCTCTCCAGAATCTGCTGTTTTGCAGATTGCAGGAGAGGAGATCCCTGTCCTCTATAAATGTATAACTTATAATAGAGTTGTTTGGTCAGAGTGTTCACTTCTTGGAGTAGAAAATGATCAACTCTCTGACCACCTAGAACTATTCCATTAGGAAAGAGAACGATGGCCTCCTCCTCCTACTCCTGCCTTCCTACCACACTCAGAAAGCGGTATGTGTAAGAAGCCAGATCTCATCTCAGTTTTCATGCTTCCTGTCCCTTGATGAATCTGATGGTGGTTTTCTTTTGCTTCCTTAAGCACAGTTCATCGGCACTTGCTTTTACAATGAAGGCTACTGCTTCTATATACATTCATGCAGAATCCATTATAATGTTATATTACCTTGGAGCAGTTTTCAGCTCCTGGTAGTCACCTGGGTCTTAAGTCTTACATCTGGACATGCCCAGGACAACTTTTGCAGGGACAGTGGCTCCCACCTCAGCATCAGGAAGCTTAATCTGCAGGCCACTGCAGACTAAACTCTACCCTAATCTCTCCAGAGTTTCATATCTGCCACTTGCTAATATAGCGTTTATCAATGGATTCAAAGAACTTTAATACAATTCAGAAGTCCAAAACCCAAAGAGAAATTCATTCACTCATAGTTCATGTGGTGATGGGAACACTCTGCATCCTGGGGAGGGAGAGGCCGGCTTCCTCTCAAGGCAGCAGCCTGCTGCTGTTTACATCGCATAGGATCATGGGTTTGAAACAAGCCTGTGCACAGCAGCAGTGATGCTGAGCCTTTTTCATTTACTTCTCCCACATCTTTTCTCATGGTTTGGAAAAGCACTGCCAACAGAGTATTTTCCCCACCAGGGCCCCAGTGACTGGGATGCCCAGGGTGCTTACCTGCCACATAATCACCAAAGCCCACCGTGGTGAGAGTGACCACCACAAAGTAAATGGACTCCAGGGCCGTCCACCCCTCGATGTATTTGAAAATGACAGCAGGGATTGTCACAAACACAACACAGCCGGCCAAGATGAACAGGATAGTTGAGATGACCCGGATCTTGGTCTGACTCACTTGCTTTTTCTAAAGAACAGCAAAGAAGAAAGAAAGATAGGCAAGTCAGCTCCATCACCCTGTATTCAGAAGACAGAGGTAGAGAAAAAAAAACACCAGTGGCTCTGAACCTTTCTTCGGTCATGGGCAGCTCTGTGAGAATCTGATGAAAGCTGTGGACCCTCTCCTAGAGAAATGCACATTCAGAAGTTTTCAGGGGGTGTACGGGTCCTTGGACAAGAGACGCCACTTAGCTCGCGCCTGGAATGACCTTTGCGTGGTTCCCTGACTGCAGCCGGAAAGCTGATTCTAACTTCCTCTCTATTTCCCAAGAACGGCTTGCTGCCATTTCTCACATGGTGTCACTGACCCTGCATTGTTCTTTCCACAGTGGTGGTGATGGATCTGCACCGGCTTTCCCTTGTGTCAAAGGGAACATGCTGGAGAAAATGGCTCCTGAGACAAGAAGGTTAGGATGAGAAGAAAGACACAGCTAACCCCACCCTCATTTGTGACAGCCTCCAGCCAGCTATCTGTGTGCTTCTTCACCTTCCTGCCCCCTGCCAAGGTTGTACACCTATAACACATTTTTTCTTTTAAAACACGTGTTTGAGGCAGTGCTGTGCTCATTGTGTTTGTTGGCTGTATTACCAGCAAAGGACAAGACAGGAGTCCAAGTTGAATAACAGGCTCACTGTCTAAAATGGATAATAGGGGCTTCATCTCAAGTCAGCTTCTGAAGGAGTCAGTAGTTGGGAAGTGAAAATACATTTAGAATGGAAACTACACTGACATCAGGGCAAAAGAATCATGCCCATGCAGTCCAGAGGCAGGCTGGAGGCACACTGGTGTCCTATTGAATGACACTCAAGACAACACTGGCATTGCCTCTAAACTGAATAATCCCTTAAGGTCTTCTCAAAGCTCCCAATTTACCATTGGAGACTGTCATCAGGGCACCCTAGCACCCTTACTGAATCAAAGCCACATACTACCATAAATATACATTTAACACCAGAGTGCCTGGTCCTTTGTACATTGCCTAGATTGAGTTTCTGCAAAAGTACACATTTAGGTCAATCGACATGGAAATCCTTACCATGTGATCTATTTTCTAGTCATTGCCTTCCAGTAAATTAGAGGGCAGAGGACCTCCAGAGTTTCTGAGAGAACTTTGCATTCATATACTTCATTTTACAGATGCAAAAACACGCCAAAAGAGGTAAGGAACTTGCATAAACTGCTGCTAATTAGAGGCAGAGCCGAGATGAGAATTCTGGTGTGATTAACTCTCAGTCCAGTGCGCAGTGATGGAAACTGCTTTTCAAATTACTCAACAATTCACCAGTTCAAAGCTGCCAGAGTCCTCTCCTAAGGAAAGAAACCAGACTAACCTCCATGAAGAACAGGCCATCCTGTTTCCCCTCTGGGAAACAAGACTAAGAATAAAAACTTGTCACTGGGCAATCTTGTCACCGTCCAGGAATTTCTAAGCTTCCATCACGGCAGGGACACCTCAGCCATGTTTTCCAGGACAGATATGGTCAAGAGAGAATCTTCTACAATCAACCATTCAGCTCAATCAGGAAATGCTAGCCAAGGAAATGACTACGTCTCCAAGATAGGAAGGTTGATTACAATTCTGCTTCTCTTCCTCCCATTCCCCTCTTCTTCCCTCTGACTTACGGACACAAAATCAGTACCACCTCTTCACTGGAAAAATGCCAAGGGACAAAAGGGGTGGGGAGGCTGCTCTCCTCTGTAATAATGCCTCCAAACCATCAGTCCTACCTGCCTGGGGTCCTGAGTCCCAGGTATGTTCAATGTGGTGAAATGGAGTGGGCAGTTAAATGACTAGGAATAGCAGTAGTGGAGAATATTTATTTGCACAAATCTCCATCAGCACTATTTACACTTCAGTTCCTGGGTCAGTATACTCCGCTAAATATTCATAGTAAAAGCTAAAGACATACAATTCTTAAAAAAAAAAAAAGGAGTCAAATTCTCTAACTCCTCAGAGAGTACTCAGTATACAAAGTGGGGAGAGGAAAAAATAAACTGATCATGCTTTTATATCATTCCCTCCCCATCTCCTCAGAAAAGCCATCAGAAAGAAAAGATAATTTATTGGTATTGTTGATACTGCATATGAAAATACCATTTTTTCCACAAATGAAAGTACTGTGACAAGATAAATTACCTGAGAACCACAAGGAATGTTTTACCCATTTCAAGAATTTCCAAATTGGATATTATAGGACTTTGAGGGGGCAGTTAAGGCCCCTCTGAGAATCCAGGAACTTAGTTATTATTAGCCTAGTTTTGTTTGTAAACATGTACAAAAATCCAAAGCCCAAAAGGAGATTTTACCATAGATCATTAAGTCAATCTAATTGCTGGCAATGGGAACATCATTTTCCCCCTCAATAAATCGTCCTCCTCAGATGCATAATGAAATTAAAGGGAATTAAATGTTTGCGAGACACTCGTTAAGTCAGAAATGAGGATGTGAATGCAACTGCAATCCAAATGAGGTTGAGGTTGGCAAAGGAGAGCAGCACGTACGTAGGAAGCTGGAGACATTCCCAGGCTCCAGGCGGTGGGCAGGAGGGAAGACAGCACAGGACAGCATTTCTTGGGTAGCGGAGAGGGACATGCGTAACAGAGGCTAGATGGTGGAAGCTTAACTGCATTACCTGTTGGAGAGTTTATCTGCAAGGTAAACACTTCACCACTGTTCACTGCCCAAGCCAACCAATGTGTCCCTGGGCTGCTTCCTCCAGACATCCTAGGGTGATGCTCAGAGAATCCTTGGGGAATTTAGTCATCAGAGTATTTTAGGGACTTATGAAATCAAGTGTCTTGCAGGCGTGTGTGTGTGTAGGCGTATAAAACTGCATATACCCATACCTCACTATAAAAGGAAGAGATATGGGCGTAAGGTTTTGGCAATATCTGTTATTCTGGATACTCATGTTTTTGCTGCCCTCTAGACACTTTAAAAAAAAAAAAAAGACAGTTGCCTTAATTGAACATTTTAAACTAGCTTTCAAGCTGGAACCACAAACTCGTCATCCAGTGATCTTTGGGCTTCTTATCCCCAGTAGCTCTGCACCCATTCACTACTACTGTAAAATAATGGTTGAGAACTTGGTGTCTAGGGACAGCCTGCCTGAGACACATCCCATCCCCACTGCTAAATGACTGAGTGACCTTGGGCAAGTTTCTCAACTTCTCTGTGCACCAGTTTCTTCCTCTAAAAATGGAGATAAGAGAAACCACTCATAAGATTGTTTGGAAGATTAAGTGTGTAAAAACTCAGCACAGTGCCAGCTAAGTGCGCAATGATTGTTCAAGTCTTTCCTTAGATGCAGACAGTCCCCAATTTAACGCTGCCCTCTGCTACTGAGGAATGTTCCCTCACGTCTGGCTTAAGATAATCTTTGTCTAGCTTCTGGTGGTCACTGCTGGTTTTCCCTTCCTGGATACATTCTCTCATATAATTACCTCCTTTTCAATAAGAGGTTTTTCATTGTCCCTCAGTTCTTCTGTGCTGGCTGTGGATTGAGTTCTCAGACAGTCTCAGCTCCCAATCTTGGAAGCTTTTTTATTTGCCTTTCAATTAGTTTCCCCCCAGTTTTTCATCATCCTTCGGAAACTGACAAGAATTGCAGGTAATGTTTGCGTTGTCAGGAACCAGCTGCAGAGGGTCCCTAAAAGGCACGGCCCTTGCGTTCCTTGAACTGTATCCCCCCCACCTCCCCCACCACTTAAAGAGTCAAGCTGTGTTTCCACAGTGGGGTTGCTAGGCAAAATCCCATTGCTTATTTACCATTACATAGAGCAGCTAGCAAAAAGCTATGTGAGAGCCCAGATCTGACTGAGCTAATGTGTTTTAGGCTAACAAAATTATCTGGGAAGAGATGATTTGATACAATATTTGGGTAGAAGTGATAGAATAGTTGTATATATCTATCCAAATCTTGTTTTCACACTTTGTTGATTAGAATCGCTGGTGTGGTTTTCCCTTCTCCTTATGCAAATGGTATTATGCAAAACTATTTCCCGTGTCGGATTGGCACTCACTGTAGGAATTTTTGAGGAACTCAAACCCCACCTCCTGTAGAGTTCTTTTAGTTGTCAAAATTATGTGCAATTATTCCAAAGAACAAAATACACTTCATAAACAGGAGGCAGGGGAGCCAGCTCTACGAACTCCCCTTCGAGAGAGGATGTACGTGCCGACAATTCCACGGCATTTACTTGTCTCAGACCTCAGAGGGCTCAGCCACACATCCAATGCCCATTAAGCACAGTGGCCTTCCCGTGTTCACTTACTTCCACAATCTTAGCAAGCAAGTATATTTCTATTCACTTGTGGGCTATTTATTTTTTATTTTTTACCCCTCTCTAACATCTATTCTTCTTTTCACTTTTATATGATTTCTTAGAATTCTGAGATTAGCAATCCAGATTTTTGTGTCTGGCTGAGAAACTGTTTATTTGCCGTGATTTTTAGCCGGGACACTGGAGATTTTATTCCATAAAAAAGATACGGCAGTAAAAACCCTAGGACGGGAGCTAGACATGCAGAACTCTAGTTTATGGTTCAGTTTTGTTTTGTTGAAATGCAAACACATCACCATGGTAATACAACTGAACTGAGAATGATTTCTCAAAATGAAAAGATAATAGGAGCTGCCTCACAAAAGAGTTGACTCTATTTTCTGATATTATTATGTTGTCCACAAAGATTTCTTTTTTAAAAGTCCAGTTCCAACTAATGGTTTCAACATCACAACAACCATATAATACCAGCAATTCTATAAACTATGAGAAGAGCTTTTAAACACCATTTGCCTACAATCTCCAAGGCAGAGATACTATAAACACACATTAGTAAGAACCGTGCAGTAAAATCTCCATGGAGCCTACAGAAAATGTCCTACTCAAAAGCGGGATAGTATCCATACCAAAAAAAAAAAAGAAAGAAAAGAAAAAAAATGGATACCAATTATACAAATAGATAGTATCTACACACACACACACACACACACACAAGTTATATCGAGCATCTGACTCTGAGCCACACTGCAGCAGCCAAGAGATTTTTGGCCAGTTCAGTGCTTTGCTGGTATCACCATGCAAAGTTTTCGAAAAAGCTTGTGGTATATACAATTAAGTTGTTTTTATTGCTGAAATGCTAATATAGGTGCAGCTGGGATGGATAAAAACGAAAATCCAGAAATAATAAAAATTCTCAGCTGTTTCACTCCAGGAACACTTTAATTAAAATCTTTGAAAGTTTTCTGTTCGAAAATTCTGTGGCTTTTAACATTTGAAGATAAGACTCCATCGGAACACAAGATTTTGCACTCAAAATTCAACCAGGTGATGCATTCAGCACATAATTATTAAGAACCTTTTCCATGTCAGGGGTTGTTCTAGTTGCAAGGGACACAGCAGTTAGAAAAAAAGAGAAGCTTCCTCATGCACATAAACTTCCTCCTGCATCAAGTTGGCTAGGGCAGGGTGAGAACAGCCGAGTCGACGGCTTAAAACAGTCTTTGTGGCGCTGTCCATGGTGCCCAGACCTGGTCTGACCATTGCAGGCAAAGTTACTACCTAATGACATCCCAGTGATTGAAAGCATCACCTGGTAGAAAAGAAAGGAATATTCTTATAGCTATTATAAGCGGAACACAAAAGTGTGCCACCTGTAATAGATCTTTGAATCTGTGTTAGCTTAGAACTCAGAAACTATGTCCCAGAAATCAAAACAACACACAAGTGATCACACCAGGGTAGGAAACACCCAGCTGTAACCCTGGCTGAAGGACGATCTTTCTCTTTAACTGAGGTATGAAAGGCAAGCATGAGAAGGAGAGGAGGATGGGGACACCTCTTGATGAGCCACATTAACAGAATAACTCCTGGCAACCGTGATAGATGCCACACCCAGCTGCACACTTATCCAAATTCTAAATTCATTTAACCCAGATTTCAGCAGCAAAATGAACAATGTTCCCACCCAGAAATGCCCTCTCCACCATCATTCACACAAGCATAAAATAATAATGCTACAGTAACAATGCTACAGACAGCTGAAAGGTAGACTCACTTTTCTCCCTCCCTTGACTAACGAGGGTTCAAGGTCATTGTTCATTGGCCAAGCAGTCCACAATAGTCAAGACACAAGAGCCGCTGAGTAGAATAAATGTTCCTTCCCATCCCTGATGCTTTCTCCCTTGTTCTTGGGACTCCACTCACTGTAACACACAGATCTCTCTCCAGCCTCTGACTTGGATGCAAGAACTGAGAACTCAGCCTCTTCCTCTCTTCTTCCTTTTGGGAACAAGCTGCCCTCAAGAAGTACCCCCTTGTGATCTCCTAATTCTCAGGTTGTATCAGGAAACCCATTTTTCCACAGGTATAAGCCAAGTTCTCCCGTGTTGAGGGGACACAGTAACATTAGGTTTCAACCTGTCATCTCCTTTGTCTTATTTCTCAATTGGTACATACCTTGGGTGGCAAAGAGGGGATGCTATTTGGTTCTTTCAAAGACCCCAATCATCTCAACTCTGGTACCACGTTTGTTTGTTTTTTAATTTTGGCAATAGCTCAATAATTATTCCACTATTGGCAGGGAGAAGGAGGTCAGACCACATACTGTGGGGCAAGTTCTTTTCAGTGGAAGGCAAATTCCCTTCTTTAGATTATGGGCCTCACCAGGAACACATGTAACAAAAAGGGAAAAGAAAGAGTGAGATGACAGTGAGGTTCTTGCTAAGAATGCTCTCCTAAAGGAAGATGAGGAATGAGGAAAGTCATTACAGAAGACCAGTCCTGGCTGGAGCTGTCTAGGAGAGAAAAGAACCTTGTCCAGGGACTAGGGGGCAGGTTTGGTGGGGGTGAGGGTGGGGACCACTGATCATAATGCAGCCGCCTAATACATCTGCCCCACTGTGGCTTATCAAGAAGCTGTTTACTCTTTCTTGTCCTTCCTGGCATCTCTTAGCCATGTCACTGTTGGCTGGAACCAGCATCCAAGAGCACCCAGGAAGTCTGGGAGAGAAGAAAGCCTTCAAATGCCCTCACCTTGCGTAGGAGTAGCCCAGAGAGAAGGCATTTGTGAGCTTCTGGTGGGCTTCCTGGAATGACTGTTTACATGTCTAGGAATCAAGATAAGTGACAAACAAGCATATATTTTCTGTGCCCTTATTTATCTTGCCTAATGAAAGATTTGAAGAAAGCCCCCAAGGTCAGCCAGATTTACATCAACAGCGAAAAAGAACATCTGGATATTATTGAGTCAATAGCTGTAAAATTTCCTAGGTTTTATTGCGGAAGTGGTGAGCAACCCCCTTCCCAATGGTTACACCCTTTCTTTCCTTCTTTGTTTCTTTTTAGACAAATACTTTTTAATGAAAGTCCATGGGGATGCTCGTCCACATAAGACTATAAAGAATAATGAAATAAGCATTAAGAAGTCACATAGGGAAGAGATGTGTGAACTAGAAGAGGAAAAGGGCAGTGAGAAGCAAGAAAAATTAAGAAAGCCTTTGAGAAGGATGAGCATGACTGAGAAAAAGATTTCAGGTTATAGAAAGCAGAGATGGAACAATGGTTTGATAGTTCTGGGGAGGTATAAGAAGGCTTTCAGTTGGACTTGTACCACTCCGTTTGAGAGACAAAGAAAACAGAGAGAGAAAAGAAAGAGATTATGCTTGAACTTTCTAGTTAGACTGGAAACAGAGAAGTTTAAATAAGAAAGTCACCCAGAAATAAATCTAAAACTAGGAAGCTCTGCATTGAGAGAACTTGACAGAAGCATCCAGAACTGAGAAATTTTCTTTAGCAAATTTCCCAAGCTGTGAGTGAAGTCGAATTCTCTAACTTTTCTATTCTTTCACTTAATAAGCATTTATCAGGCACTACTCTCCATCAATTACACAGCTAAATCCCCGGGTGAGCAAAATAGAAGGACCCCCAGTCTCACAGAGCTAGTGGGGGCAAGACAAACATTAAACAATCACACCAGCAAACACGTCATCACAGCTTGAGAGATGTGCTATGAAAGGGAAAGAATTCTCTGAATGAGAGAGTATAATAGGAAGAACTGATGACATGGTTTGCCTGCTCTGTTCTCCCATATATATTGCCCATACATATGTAGTACCTCAAGATTCACCCACAGTAGTAAAGGGGGTTATTGCAAATGATTCAAGGCAGGAGACTGGTACTGGCGAGAAGCAACCCTGCAAGGAGGCCAAGGAGGTATTTCAATTGGTTCCTGCTCCTGACAAAGTTTTCATTGGTAGTTTCACAGCAGAGTCATCCACGGTGGGTATCTCAACATCCTGATAGATTTGTCCTCTTTGTATCTTACTCATATTTTATACCGCTGCCTCAAGGACGTTTCATGTTCCAAGTGTGCATGCATTGTGGGCAAATAAATCCATAATTCATCTATGTTTATTCATCTATCATTCCTCCACGATTATTAGAGAGTAGCGTTGCTCTTTAATTTGATTAGAATGGATTTCATTAGAATGTGGATTTGATTAGACATGACTGACAGAAGCCTATTTGTATTAATAAATGAACACACACAGTAAATGTCTCTATTGTTAGTTAATTGGCATTTTTTTTCCTTTTAAGAGAATTAAGTTATATACAAACCCTTTAATGGAGCTTAATGTAATGACTAAAGTATACCTTCATCTTTCATGAAATGACTTGGCTGTTTAGCTATGCAAATGATAACAGGTGTGGACATCACGTGCTCCATAAGATAAAGTAGTAAATAGTGGTCCATTCTTAGGCAGGGGTTGTGTCTCTGCAGATAATAATTTCTTTAGAAAAATTCTCTCTTTAAGATATAATTTTAGATGGCTTCAATCCTGCAAAGTGTTCAGCAGAGACGCATGCTTTATTTGAACAGTTCTCCACAGGGGACCAAAAACAGAGACCCCAAAGACAATTTTTTTTAAAGACATCCAGGCCTCCTGATGTTCTCCTCGTGTTGAAAAAAGACAAGAAAATGGCCTTGGGCCCACCCTGGTGACACACAGCCTGCACTGTGCTGTTCATGACCATCGTGATGCTGTTGAAGGCCAACTAACCACCCTATTACCATGTTGTGATGGAAGCAGACCACAGGTCATGACCACTTTAGAGGACGCTGCTCATTCCTTTTTGTCTGCCCAACATCTGAACCCCCTTCTTTGGTTTGGTGGAAGACAGAGACCTCCTTCCAGCACAGAAGCTGAAGAATGCCAGCTACGCACTTTCCCAGCCTCCCTACTACAAGGACACAAGCATGCAACCCAGGCTCCCCAACCAGAGAGACATAAGTCAGACTTTGAACCAGGCACTAGCGAGCAGATGTGGCAGAGCGGATCATGAAGTGTTCATCTGACGGTTTTCTGTGTTTTCCTCTCTCTCTTTTCTCTCTCTGGCATCCCAAAGGCCATTCCTAAATGAGGGGTGAAGATTCTCAGAGGCATCTTACAGAACCACTTCTTTGTCTCCCAGAGACCTGGTAAGACTTGGCTAGAGATGGAGATAGAGAGGGGGCAGAATGGCCACTCAGCCTGGAGAGGAAGGAAGGGGGCAGGGATTGAGTCTTCCTAGGGTCTTCCAAGCCAATCCCCCAGTGTGCAGGACCAGAGGCAGAGAGGAGGGGATTCGATGCAGAGCTCTCCCCTACGGTGGGCACCACCTGCTCAACCACCTGTGCACAGTCCACCTCTCATGAGTCCTGGATCCCCCTAAGTCTCTTCAACAAAGACTGAGGGACTAGGACACTGAGCAGGGTAGAGATATGAAGGGAGAACCTTGCCCCTGATCAAGATGAAGTTGAGTAGAACGAGATGGGAGCTTCCACGGTGGAGGGGGGAAAGAAGGGGGTAGGCAGCAGGGAGCACACCACTGGTGTTATATAAAGAAACATGGACCATGTTGACTCCATTGCAGGACTGGTGGCCCCAACGGGGGTCACAAGGGTGGTTCTAGTAGCAGCATCCAGGGTCCAGAATCAGTGGGGTCAGAAGGGCTGGCTGCTGTCGGTGCCAGGCAGACACGGCAATGGCTTCTTTTGGGTCTAATTCTATGGGTCGTTGTTCTTGACTTGGTACCTTCCAAGCATAGGCTTCCATCCATCTCAGGGATTCGATAGCTATACAATAGCCTCTACATTTTTTATCTTTTTTTGCTTAAATTAGCCATAGTTGATTTCTCTTGATTCAGCTAAACTGGTACTCCTGGAGGTCAGGGTAAACTGGTTTCAGCCACTTGGAGGAAGGTCAAGGGCAGAGCCCCACAGAGCCCTGGAATTCTGGCCTCCAAGAAAAGCCAGAACTATAACCAGATGTGATTTAACTGCTTTGGGTAATATCTCTCCGACATTCCTAAATTGTCAGAAAAGTTTTCTTAAAAATTGCAGCTAGTTTTGACTGTGGTATAGAAGGGGCTCTATCCATTCCCAGGATGAAAGGTGATAGAGACAGTGGTGCCAGCCTCCTCCCCAGAGCAGGAGCAAGTACCAACTGAGGCAGAGGGGTCGGCCACCTGCAGGAGGGGACCAGGAGCACTGCTCAGAGGGGTCTGTGGTTAGAGGAAAGACTGGTAATCCGGAGGAGCTGATGCAGAGGACACAGGCTGTGGCCAGGACAGACATGGGCACACATGAGTGACAACTCCTGAAAGTATTACAAGAAAAGAGAGCTGGGAGGGGCCTGCTGCAGTGCCAATAGAGCAGCAGGCATGGGGGCTACACATAGATGCAGAGAGTACAGTTATCAACCTGTAAATGGTGGATCTCTTTGGACAATGGATTTTCTTTTTTTCTTTAATTAATTTATTTATTTATTGGCTACATTGGATCTTTGTTGCTGAGCACAGGCTTTCTCTATTTGCAGAGAGCTGGGGCTGCTTTTCATTGTGGTATGCAGGCTCCTCATTGCAGTGGCTTCTCTTCTTGCAGAGCTCAGGCTCTAGGTGCGTGGGCTTCAGTAGTTGTGGCTCATGGGCTCTAGAGCGCAGGCTCAATAGTTGTGGCGCACAGGCTTAGTTGCTCCGCGGCACGTGGGATCTTCCCAGGCCAGGACTCGAACCCGTGTCCCCTGCATTGGCAGGCAGATTCTTAACCACTGTGTCACCAGGGAAGTCCCTGAACAATGGATTTTCATGTGATTTTTTTTCTCCTTTGTACCCTTCTGTGTTTCCAAAGTCTCTACAATGACTTGTAATCTTTGCAATGAAAGAAAAGGAGGAGAGGTGGAGAGAACGAGGGGGAGAGGGATAGGGGAAGAAAAGGGGAAGAGAGAAAGTGACACTGTGGTCACAAACACAGCAATAGTTCCCCAGAGAAACAGCACAAAGCCCTGGAAAACCATGTAGTTTGTCTTCCTTTCTTTTGGGAAGGGGGTGACGACCAGGCCTTTGAGGGAAAACTAGAGAGAGAAGGAAAAGTAGCTGTTCCCCATGGTAAAGCAAGAGCGGTGGGCCTTGTCTGAGACTTCAGAATCCCAGGGCCAGTTGCCAGAGGTGGCAGTGGAAGCTGTGAGGACAGGGCCTTGTTCCAATTCAGTAATTGCATCCTGCCTGTTGGCCATGCCTCCCCCTCTCCCTCCAGAATGCGGTAATCCCCTTCCTGAGCAAAGCTGTTGGGGAGCCCCCGCTGTTGGCAAGCACAAGCCGTCCTTCTGCATCTTGTCTATAGCTCTAGTTATTTTTGCAGCTTACTCTCCAAAGGGACTGGATCATTTATTGGTGCTCAACCACTGCACCATTCCATGCTTCTATGTCTTTTTTAAAGGTCATTTCATCTGCTAGGATGCTCTTCCCCTGTTTATCTTTGGCAAACTCCCATCCATTCCACAAAAGACAATTCTGACATTACCTCCTGCAGGAAGCCTCTGCCTTGTCAGTTACTGTGTCCTCTTCCCTGCCATTTCCATTCCTTGCAATTCACCCCGAATTGCCATCTGCCTGCATGTGTGCCTCCCTCACTTTGCATCCCATTTGCTCTGCACAGTGTGTTTTTCTACACTTGCTCCCTCTTTCTTAGCACCTGGAGGAAACATGAGAGCAACTGCTTAAAGGAAACTATCCTATGAAGGAAATAAAACTATTCATCCAGCAAGAGACAAGCTCTCAGAAGTTTCTAATGTAGATTGCTGGTAAGAGTATATATGACAGGCACAGGCAATGAACACACACACACATGCACACAAGACATTTTTGTTGAATTGAATTGAATATTAATAGCATGGGAATTGCCTTAAGGCAAGAGTCTTGACATTTGAACATGGCCATTTATACGAGAATAGAAACTATATATCTATTTTCTGAACACTACACAGGAGCTTCTGGGAAGTTTTTTTTATAACCCCATTTGGTTTACAACACCCTAGGAGGCAACTGGTAAATCTGTGGGGGTGTTTGTGGCTGTCACAGTTGGAGGGGACCTCCTGGCACGTAGAAGGTGGGGACAAGAATGTTTAGGCATCTTGTAATACAAGAGTTAGTGTCACAAATCAGAGGATTACCCCAAATTTAGTGTGACTTTTGAACAACCCACTGAGAAATATTCCTGTCTGTATAATTACCTGAGCTGAGAATGTAACTCCCTTTTAGGTATACACATACACACACACACACACATTTTTTGCACAGTTTTATTATGGGCTGAATTTTATAAGAATATGACTCCAACATAAATTGCAAGAAGGCTGAATTTTGATTGGTTGGAACCTTGCCAAGAACTCTTCTCCATCTTGGAAAACCACATCACTGGCAGGAAAGTCCCTTGTGGCAGCTTAGTCACTGATATGACACGCCTGGACCAGCCTCTGCATCCTACACGTAGATGCAATGGTCTCACCACTTCAGTACGTCTCCTAGGGATTCATGACCAAGCACCTATTCCAAAAGCATGATTATTTTATTATAAATTACCTTCCTTTTATTTCTCCTGCATCTTGTAGCTAGAAAATGGAGTGTAGGTAAGTTGTACTACCTATGAAATTCGTTTCCATGTAGTAAAGGGGCAGTAATATACAGTTGCCCTAAAAGAGGGTATCACAGAGGTGAGAACCACTGAGAAAGTTAACTGTACATCATATTTGAGGTTGACTTGAGAAGTCTGTAAAATCTTACAGGTCTCCCCTGATGACATAAAAGTCTGAGATAAAAGTCCATGTGCAGGGCTTCTCTGGTGGCACAGTGGTTAAGAATCTGCCTGCCAATGCAGGAGACGTGGGTTCGATCCCTGGTCCAGAAAGATCCCACATGCCGCAGAGCAACTAAGCCCGTGTGCCACAACTACTGAGCCCCCGTGCTGCAACTGCTGAAGCCCACCTGCCTGGAGCCCATGCTCCGCAATGAGAGGCCACCACACTGAGAGGCCCACACATCGCAACAAACAGTAGCCCTCACTCACCACAACTAGAGAAAAGCCCACACACAGCAACAAAGACCCAACACAGCCAAAAAAAAAGAAGTCTACGTGCAAAAACCATTAACAGGGGACAGCTCCCCTAGCAGACTGCCCTTTCATCAAAATAATTGCATCTCACCATTTTTTGGTTTTTTCCATTGACATTTATTTGCATGCCATACTACTTTTGATCTCAAGGGCATTTTCTGTATCAGAATGTGTGAGGTCATGTCTGGTAATACTCACTCACTCCTTCCCCAGGCGTGGGTGCCAGATCCTGCACTGGAGACTGTGCTGAACAGGCAGACAGACCTGCCCTCACAGGACTGATGAGGGTGGCAAGAATCAAACACGAAATGCAGATTCAAGGAGATGAATGTTACCTGGGCAGGTAAGGTGCTACAGGAGTACAAGGTGCTGACCTCATTGAGAATTCAGAAGACCCTCCCTGAAGAGCTGACATTTCTGCTAAGAGCAGGAGGAAGATGGCACAGTGTTTGAAGCACCATAAATATCACATGCAAAAATCTGGAGATGAAAGAAGGTAGCACTTCAGTGCAAACACACAGGCCCTTTGAATTTCCACTGTGAAAGCAGAGATTTCTCCCCAAACATGATCACCAATGATCTTACTCTAAGAAAGAATGTTAACTGTGAAAAGCTTTAAAAAAATTTTTTTAATAATTTTTTGAAGCATAATTGACCTACAGCATTTGTATTAGTTTCAGATCCACAATATAGTGATTTGATGTTTCTATGTTACAAAATGACCACCACCATAAGTCTAGTTACCATCTGTCACCATACAAAGATATTCCAATATTATTGACTATGTCCCCTGTGCTGTACATTTCATCTCCATGACTCATTTATCTTGTAACCAGAATTCTGTACCCTTAATTTCCCACACCTACTACATTCATTTTTTAAAAATTCAACAAATATGAAATTTTCACAAAGTCTGGGTGGTGAGTTCATTTTTCTGTTGTTTCCCTAATAATGGGAGAGAATCTGAATTCAAGACATCTCTAAAAATATTATTAAAGCTAAAGGCATGTGATCATTTTTTTAAAAACTAGAAAAGAGACAGAAAGCAACGTGCCCATTTTTCAGGCAGGGAGCAGTCTCATCCACCCTCCAACTACCCCCTGGAGATACTCCCAGAAGCAGGTGTCACATGTTTATCTGGCCATCTGGACAGGTCTTCTTCCTCCTCTTCCCTGGAGAAAAAGTTGACAAGCCTCCAAAGGGGAGGCAGAAGAGAAAGACACCTACCAGAAATAAAGAATCAAAGGGCTAAGGACAACTGAGACTTTTTTAAAGAGCAGCAGAGGCAAGAAGTAAACAGCGATGTCAGGAAAAGGATGGAAGCCAAAAAGAAAGTGGTAATAACACTCCCAGAGCACCATATGGCACTTAGATGGCATGCATTTCATTTCAAATGTTGATATTTGCTTTCTTGTTAGGTTTGGTGCCAACTCTGTTACCGTCCTTGATAAAATTCATAAAAAAAAAAAATCACACAGAAGCTTCTGTGTCCTATCCTTAAAATCACACATCAGTTCCTTTGCTTTTTTTTTTTAACTGCATGCTCTAGATTCCTGTTTCTAATTGTTCAAACTAAAGTGCAAAGCATTGATCAAATCAGAAGGGAACGTCCTAGTGACTGATACAAGATGCCCGTCACATTCGTTTGTGCCTATTCAACAGTGAAACAGAAGCTGGGGGAGGGAAGAATGTGAACGGGGAGACAGCCAAGTATTAATGATCGCAATCTAACATGAGCCCTTCAACCATTTCCCAGGCTCAGGTAGAAATATTGTCGATGCTGTTTACAGTAAAATTCATTTCTGCCAAGGAATGGAAAAAAACTAACCCAAGGGACATTGCTCAGTCTAAGCAGAGCCATGGTGGCAAGAACACAGTACTAAACACCAGCACAATATTTGAGGAGCCAGGTATCTTTGGGGAGGAAAGTCTTGGAACTCTTTGATGCTTTATAAAAAAATATTTACGGGCCTGTGTGTTCAAGACCTAGTAAGAGCACATGCAATCTGAGAGGCAACCAGCATGTAGCTAAAATAAATTCTTTTTCATTCTTCGACCTTCCTTTCATCAGCATCTATCTTTGTGGTGGTATATCACAGACACATCCCCATAAGCAGTTGCAGCCAGTGAAACGCGGCTGAGAATGAAATGTACAACCTCCCCCCTCGCTCAGATGGGACGGTAGCGGCACTCAGACCTTCTGGATTCTTCCTTTGCTGAATCATGGCCAGTGCATCTTCTCCTCCCAAGGCAATGACTGATGATTGGAGCTCTGTCCCAGGCCCCAGCCCTCCTGCCCATCAGATTCCCTCTGCTACTGACTTTCTGCTGCTCCTCCATTTCTAGCCCCACCCACCTCCACATCCATTCCTGGAAGGGTAGCACTGAAGTCCGCATTAGTGAGCATCTCTTCTTCAGTCAGGTTTGTTGGGGGTGATGCATAGCCTACACCCTGGGTGTATGGAAAGGAATCTGGTTCATTTCTCTCTCCTCTCCAACCAATTCACCATCAATACGTGTTTACTGAATGTCTCTAAAGCACTTAGCACTGAGCAGGTACCAGAGGGGTACAGAAAAAGAAAGACAGAGGGAAATTCCCTGGCAGTCCAGTGGTTAGGACTCCACGCTTCCACTGCAGGGTACCGAGGTTCAAGCCCTGCTCAGGGAACTAAGATAATGCCAGCCACAACGCTCAACCAAAAAGAAAAGAAAAAGAAAGGCAGAGTATCCTTTAGCTTCAAAGCCCTTATGTTTTACTTAAAAAGAACAATCCAGGGACTTCCCTGGGGTCCAGTGGTAAAGAATCTGCCTTCCAATGCAGGGGATGCGAGTTCGATCCCTGGTCAGGCAATTAAGATTCCCACATGCCATGGGGCAACTAAGCCTGCACACCACAACTACTGAGCTCATGCGCCGCAACAACAAAGGCTGCATGCTGCAACTAGAGAAGAGAAAACCCACAAACCACAACTAGAGAGAAGCCCGCTCACCGCAACAAAAGACCCGGCACGCCTCGATGAAGATCCTGCATGCCGCAACTAAGACACAATGCAGCCAAAAAATTCACGAGGCCCTCCCCTGGGCTCCCGAAGCTAACAATGTGCTTTTCATGACAGTGAATAGCATTTATTAAGTGCTAACTGAATGCTAAGCATTGTTCTCACGCATCAACTAAGGGCCCAAAGAAGTAGCTACTATTTTTATCCCCATTTTTCAAATAAAGAAATGGAAGCACAGTCTGGGGTCACACGGCTGGTAAGTGATAGATCAGGACTTATGCACTGAGACCATGCGACTTCCAAGGCCCCTTCCCTAGCCCTGGTCTCACTATGGACATTGGTCTTCAAACATGTCTGTTTTCTCTTTGGGAGAAGGGACTGTCTTTGTTTATTGCCACGTACCCCCATGGTGTTGAGAACACAGAAGACGTTACCGTATTTGATAACTGCTTATGAAGTCGACCTGGGGAGAGGTGTGAAGGAGCACCCACAATGGGGAGCTGGAGAGCGAATCGTTAGGAGGCGAAGAAAGGATTTCAGAGCAGCAGCAAGGCCAGGTGGAAACCAGGTGTTACCAGCATGCGAGGCCCTGGTTGGCCGGGCAGTGAGCCACCCTCTCTCCCAGAGGCTCTGGTGCAGGGCCAGAGCTGAGAAAGCAGAGTGGGAATAAGCACGGGGATACAGCTGGGGGGGCCGGGGGCGGGGCGGAGGGCAGGTGTAAGAGGGAGGCAGGGCCCAAGGCACAGCCTCTGCACTTTGCCCCCCGTTTAACAGAATGACAGCCTTGGAGCTGCCCCGATTTAAGAGGACAATCAGATAGCAAGTTACCAAATGTTGTCTTTAAAGGCCCACAGAAGTTGAAGAAAAAAAAGAAAGAAAAGAACAAGTGCTGGTGAGGATGTGGAGAAATTGGAACCCTTGTGCACTGCGCGTGGGAATGTAAAATAGAGCAGTTCCTCAAAAAATAAAACACAGAATTCCCATGTGCTCCAGCAATCCCATTTCTGGCATATACCCAAAGGAATTAAAATCAGGGATTTGAACAGATACGTGTATATCCATGTTCACAGCAACATTGTTCACAGTTGCCAAAAGGTAAAGCAACCCAAGGGCCCATTGAGAGACAGAGGAAGAGATAAACAAAACGTGGTCTATATGTACAGTGGGGCACATTCAGCCTTAAAAAGGAAGGAAATGCCAACACAGGCCACAACATGCATGAACCCTTAAAGACAGTACAATAAGTGAAATAAACCAGGAAACGACAAGTACTGCCTGAGTCCATTTATATGAGTATCGAGTGCAGCCAAATTCATAGAGACAGAAGGTAGAGCAGAGGTTGGCAGGGGCTGGGGGTTGGAGGAGTTACTGTGTAATGGACAAAGGGTTTCAGTCTGGGAAGGTGAAGAAGTTGCAGAGATGGATGGTGGTGATGGTTGCACAACAGTGTGAATGTACTTAATGCCACTGAACTGTGCATTTAAAAATGGTTAAAATCGTAAACTTTATGTTACGTATATTTTACCACAATAGAACAAAATAGGCATAAAGAAAAAGCTGAAGCAAGCTCTAAAGTATCCAACAAACCCCTGGGGTCACCTTGAATGAAGAGACCCTCATTGAAACAGTGACTATGGCCAGGACAAAAACATTAATTCCATGGAAATAGTGCTGATTTGAAAAGCCAGGCGTTGCTCTGTACTTTTGTACTCAACATTTCTGAGTATGGGAATCCCTTTGGAACATTAAAAAACAATCCTCAGTCCTCACACAATAACAGGATTTTTGGTACCCGTTAATTGTGAAACATACAAAAAAATAAAAAGGTACTATGAATCCAGAAATCATATTTTTAAATGAACTTAAGTGAACTATTGATGAGTACACCTCTACGTATATTTGGGAAAGAGTAGTACATGTATAAAGGAGACATTATTTATTCTATCTCCTGGTAATGCTTAATGCACAAAATGATTCTCTGATCCTTTAAAATAGCAGCTCAGGCCCCTAGGGACCCACCACCCACAGGGTGAGAACCACAGCTCTATCCTAACAAGAGACTAAAACTCAGCAGTAAACTTCCAAGATATAGAGCAAAACCATTAAGTCAAAAATGCTATGATGCACAAATGCAGCTCTTCTCAGAAAACTCAGCCACCTCAGCTCACCAAGAATCTCGGCTTAGAGCTGTGTGTTCCTCTTATTGTCAACATCAAGTGGGTTGTACACAGCGGAGAAACGAACAGAAGAGTGGAGAACACAGTCTGCCTGGTAACTCCCCTCACAGAGGTGGGCCCAAACCAGTCAGCCGTCAGGACAGTACAACCCCACTTTCACATTATAAATCACACAGCAGACACGAGCAAGGGGGCATTTCAGTCCTAGATTAATCTCCAGGAGAAGAGAATCCCCAGAAAGAGATGTTTGCCAATAAGAAGCCAAATTAAGGAGCTAGAGCAGGTGTAGAGAGAAGAATCCAAGGCAATGGTCCAATTCAGAGTATGCGTGGTGGAATGAATTGGGAGATTGGGGTTGACATGAGAATCTACAAGGGTGAGTCAAAAATTATCCGCACTCCAGCTCTTTTGGCCACAGTCTTATCAGAGCTTTCCATTCAAGGCTACTGTCTCCCCAGTCACTGCTGTGCAGGTGTGAATGTGTTACATCAGTTCATTTCTAACTGCGATGTGAACAAAAGGGATGCCCCACTTGTGATTTGCATGAAAAAAGGGCAGCGTGCAGTGATTTGTTTTTTGTGGTCTGAGGGTATACCCGGCGCCATTATTTACTGAAGACTTTGTGCACAGTATGGAGAAAGTGTTTTGTCATGAAGAAGTGTGTATGAATGGATAGAGAAGTTCAAGGAAGGTCGCACAAGTGTTAGCCATCAAGAAGGAGCTGGACTCCCGTCCATGTGAAGAGATGAAGATAGCAGTGCATTTGTGGCTCGCAGCTCAGCCTAAACCATTTTTTAATGAGGGAATACAAAAGCGTGTTGACAGACGGACAAAGTGTATTGAAAAGCAAGGAGATTATGTCAAAACGATGTATTTGTCTTTTCTAAAAGTTAATTAAATTCTACAGCCAGAGTGTGTACAATTTTTGACTCACCCTCGTACTATGTAGCACAGGAAACTCTACTCAATGCTCTGCAGTGACCTAAATGAGAAGGAAATCTAAAAAAGAGGGGATATGTGTATATGTATAACTGATTCACTTTGCTGTACAGCAGAAACTAACACAACATTGTAAAGCAACTATACTCCAACAGATGAGATAGGGCTGGAAAACTAAGACCCTTTGAGAGCAGATAAAGACAGGGCCAATGTCAGCTTTTTTCTCAACTGGCCACATTTGTCTGCCCTCAGGTCTTACTACAACTTTCATGAAAGACTCTTCTGAACCATCAGATGCTATCCCTACCTTACAAGAAAGAGAAGGAAGAAGTACAGTGGAAAAACTAAGTCTATGCATATATGCTGGGTCAGGGAGATCTGGTTTGGAATTTCTGCTGTCACTTATGGGCTTGGTGACCTTGGATAGTTCACAGAACCAGTCCAAGCTTCCCAATCTCATAAAATTAAGACGGCAAGAATGGTCCTTGGAGAGGGTTGCTGTACAGTGTACTCTAGGTAAAGCCCACAACCCAGCATCTGGCATATAGTAAATCCTCAAACAGATGAGCAACTTATCTCCAGACTTCCATACTGTGTCCCAGAATACTCAGTCTGCTTCAACCAAATCCCAATGGACAAAAGACAAATCCAAGTCTCCCTACAAAAATCCTACATACAGAAGTTTATAGGTGAATGCCCCTCCCGAAGAAACAATCAGATTCCCAGAAGTTACCCGTGATCAAAGTTTGCCAGAAAAAAAAAGCTACCTTAAAAATATTTAAATGGTAAATGCTATCCAGGCAGTATTTTAAGTAGTTATATTTTAGGCAGATTTGATAGCCTTGCTATTTACAAGAAACAGTGAAGATGCATTTTAAAGGCCATTAAAACCTTCCATGGTGATCTCAGATGGCAAAGGAAACACCAAAAGGACACTGGCCAGTTATCAAAGATAGACAAGAAAGAGGAAGACTCATACATTAGATTAGTCCCCAGTGGGCTAGCTAGAGAGAGTGCTCAGATGGTTTGCCTGCTGAAGAATAGTGGAACCATCTATCTCTGTGTATATCATTCGAATCAAGTCCCCAGGCATGTTCCCTTATTGGTAAGAAATGATCCTATTCCCAGAGTATAACATTTCTAAAGCCCTCTTCCAGGACCCATCTTAGAGAAGAGAATTCTGAGTGGGAACGGCAGGGTGGAGACACCAGAGCTCCTGTGGAGCATTCAGCCAGGGGACCAGGGCATGCCCTTTGGGACCTGTGGCACAATTGACCCCTTAAATCCCAGCAGAGATATGTTTCTTAACCGGGGTGACTTTGCCCTCAAGGGGACATTTAGTAATGTCTGCAGACATTTTTGGCTGTCATACCAGAGACACTGATGACACTGGCATCTAGTGAATAGAGGCCAGGGAAGCTGCTAAACATCCTACAATGCACAGGACAGGTCCCATGACAATTACCCAGCCCAAAATGTCCATAGAGCTAAGGCTGAGCAAGCCTGCATGAGAGGAAGAAAGAAAAGAAGGACCATCATGGACAAACTGTGTCATGGCTGTCATTAAGAGATGCTGTGTAGTCTGTTTTGTGGATGTCACTTACATACTTTGTCCCAAGTGCACATCTGGGACAATATTCTTAAATTAATTCAGCTGTTCTGAACCTGGTTGAGAAAGCTTTAAAAATATTTGCCTTCTGTGCATTTAAAAACAATTATCTCACAACCCCCTTCTAGCCCCTTAGGGGAAGTAAGAAAGCAATTATTCACATTAAAACCAAGGTCTTATCTCTGACCAAAATAAACTCACATTATCCATGTAACATTAGTCCTACTGGGTTATTTCTCAGGAATGTTTAATATGGTATGCACTAGTGGGGGCATGTCATAGCGGCAGACAGACACCCATACACCCACACAAACACACGCAGACCCTCGGGCACTCTCAGCACCCCACCTGGCCCTCCCCTGCCGTCAGCTATTTAGGCAAGATGCTGGTGTGTATACCTGGTACCCCAATGAACTTTTCCAGCAATACTAGGAAATTGTAGCTGAACCCACAGGGTTGAGAATAGCACCCAGTTTCCAAAACAAGGGCTTTTATCTTTTTGAAATAATAATTATTTTGTTAACCCCATTGCTCTTGGGGACTAGCTCAAAGACACCCTGTGAGAAACAGAAGTCTGCTGCTAAGAGTGTTCTTCAAAATCTTTCCTTGACTCATGTCAGGCACATGGTAGAGGCTTCTAGGAGTCCTTGGCTTTCACCACCAGCCCCTTCCTGCCATCCAAAGGGATTGATTAGCCTACTAATTGAACACCATTACCATACTGAGATTGTCACACCCTGTTGTAAGCATTTGGCGGGTTCTAAAGTCCCCATGTAACAGGGAAGATCCAAATCTGACTACATGTTGGATCTGTTTCCTTTCCTTTAACCTTTGCTTCCCATTGCTTTTGTTCACTAAAAGGATACTGTCTATACATAATGGCCTGCCTCAGGGAACCCTGTCCCTCTGCCTGAATGTTAAACCAAAGTGCCTTTGTTCAGAGAAACATCCAGGCCCTGTACATTTGTGGATGGCTGCAAGAAAGAAGAAATTAACACATCTCCTCTCACCGAGGCTGGCCATTCCAGGGGATATTTGCAAAACTTGTGGCCTTTTTACTGTACTTCCTCAACTCCTCCCACTCTCTGTGCTATAAAAGAAACTGGCATCCAGACCCCATAAGGTGGTTTTTTTAGAGACACTAGTCTGCCATCTTCTCCGTATTCCTTGCCTCAACACCTTGTCTCCGATTTATTGGCCTGTCGTGTGGTGGGCAGAGCTGAGCTTGGACTTGGTAACACCCAAGTTATCACAGCACCAATAAGCCTAGGGTAATGTGAGTAGGGTGGGCTTGGACTCGGTAACACCCAAGTTAACACAGCACCCTTAAGCCTAGGGTAACATGTTATTATTTGTCAGCTACACCCAGGCGGCTTTGGTTCCAAAGGCAAATACACATTTCTGCTGTATCCTTGGGAGAGAGGCCAAAGAAGAAAAAAAGTTTCCCTTGGTTTTAGAGGCAATACCAGAAAGCCTACTGATTAGCCGGATAAAAAAAGGCAGCTGCTTCCTACCAGAGGACAAAGTCTAGCTCAGAGCAAGAAAATGGGATCCAGTCCAAAATCTGACCAGGTTTCCTATAGTATGCTATCAGGCAATAGTTAGCCCAACCTAGCAAAATAGCCAGCCCACAGCAGGGGAGGGAGAGGCTGCCCACCTTCAAAATCTTCTTTGGAACCCAAGGTCAGCCCTGCTCAATCCCAAGTAATTATCCTTCCTTGCTAACTGCCCAGATGTTCTGCTGGAAACCTAGGAGGAATTATTTTTACTTTATGTTATATAAATACTTATAAATAATCCCAAGTCCAGGCTCACTCACTCAATTCACTGTGTGATTTTCTTTTTTTTTTTTTTTTATACATGTATCCCCATATCCCCTCCCTCCCACAACTCCTTCCCACCCTCCCTGTCCTGGTGCTATGTGATTTTAGGCCAGTCACTTAACAAATCACGGGCTCCATTTTTGTTGGATGCGATGTGAGTTTCACTGGAGATGCATTTCCCCAAAGAGCGATCCACAGGCACATGTGTCTAAATCCCAAGGATGCTTGTCACCCTAGAGTGGGGCCAACAGGTAGTCCCAGGGAATCTGCACATGATATGGCTAGTACTCAGCAATTTTCCCATCTCCTCTGCTTCCTGAAGATAAAACAATGCATTCCAGGCCCTCTTAGCAGTTGGGCAGTGCAGTGTGACTTGTTTAGGCCAGTGGGCTATACTGGAGGCCAAAGCTCTGAAAAGCCCTGTCATGCCCTTCCCCTAAATAACCCCTAACGTCTGAAGGATTGCCCAGGCAGCAGCAGACCTGGCGGGGGTAACAGTAAGCTGGTAGTGTTTGTAACCATCATATAAGTTAGCCTCCTCTCACTGAGTCAAGGATCCCAAAGCCTCCCACGTGACGTAAGAGGGAGAGAGGGCAGCGTCACTGTGAGTGGTCTGTGTGGCTGGCAGTTGACTGACACTGTGGCAGATGCTGTCATTTGCTTACCCCAACTTCTCCTCTGCTACCAGAATTTTAACTTTGTTCATCACGGGTAAGAGATGAAACATGATTCCTCTGTGCCTGGGGGGTTCTGAAAAGTTAGCAGACATCAGAATCACCTGGAAAGCCTGGCAGACACAGATTGCTCGGCCCCAGCTTCTCTAAGAATTTCCATTTCTAACAAGTTCCCAGAGGATGCTGCTGCAGCTGGTCCAGGGACCACATGTTGAGAACCCCTGGTCTAAATCCATTCACCCCCTTCTCCTTTGTCAGTGACTCACTTTCCTAACTTCCCTGAAGGTAGGAATGGTCATGTGACCCAGTTCTGGTCAATAAGACAGAAGAGGAAGTCTGCAGGGTAACTTCTGGGGAAGATTTTGCTCCAATAAAAGGAGTCCTTTTTGTCTTACCTTAAATGTGGTTGAGTGATCAGAGGAAGACAAATACTGTACAGTATCACTTACATGTGGAATCTAAAAAATACAACAAACTCGTGAATATAACAAAAAAGAAACAGACTCAGATACAGAGAACAAATTCGTAGTTACCAGTGGGAAGAGGGATGGGGCAGGGGAAATACAGGGGTGGGGGATTAAGATCATTTTATCATGTAAAAAATAAATAAGCTACAAGGATATATTGTACAATACAGGGGACATAACCAATATTTTATTATACCTATAAATGGAGTATAACCTTTAAAAAATGTGAATCACTATATTGTACACCTGCAACTTATATAGTACGGTATATCAACTACACCTCAATATAAATACATACATACATACATACATATTAAATAAATAAATAAATAAAAACACGCTGTTGGGTCCTGAGGCAGCCATCTTGCAAACCATGCGGTGACAAGCCTGAGGATGCAAAGCTAACGTGCCGAGGAGAGCAGAGCAGAAGGAAAACAAGCCTGGGTGTACGAGTGTGATATTGTGATTGAGAATAAGAAATATGTATTTGGTCTTGGTCTTTCATGGCACAGAGCTCCTAAAACCCTTGGTATTTCCTGTGAGGAGAGCCATAAAGGTTCTTTTGTTATGTTAATGAGGTCGCTCTGGGGTCACCTAAGGGTAGGGGTTGGTTACCAGGGAAACCAACCAGGAATAGAGGGCTGGAACTTTCAGTCGCACCCCTACCCCACCTCCAACCCCCAGTTTCCAGGGAGGGGAGAGGGGCTAGAACTTGACTCTACCACCCGTGGCCAACGATTGAATCAAGCAGGCCTATGTGATGAAACCTCCATAAAAACTCAAAAAGGAGGAGGTTCAGAGAGCTTTCAGGTTGGTGAAACAGAACACTCCACATGCCACCATGCCAGGCCCCACATTCCCATTGTTCTGGACCTCGCCCTGTGTATCTCTTCATCTCAATTTTGATTCATATCCTTAAATATCCCGTGTGATAAACCAGTCATCTAGTGAGTAAGCTGGTTCCTGAGTTCCATGAGCCACTTTAACAAATTAATTTAGCCCAAGGAAGGAAGGTGTTGTGGGAACCTCTGATTTATAGTCATTCATCAGAAAGCACAGGTAACAAGCTGCACTTGCAACTGGCATCTAAAATGGAAGGCAGGCTTGTGGGACTGAGTCCTTAACCTGTGGGATCTGATGCTAATTCCAGGTAGATAGTGTCAGAATTGAGTTGAATTATAGGACACCGAGCTGGTGGCATGGGAAAGAATCCACCCATTGGAACTAGCACCAGAATCCTTAACTTGTCATTGGGAAAAGGATGCACAAACCTGAAACAACCTTCCCCAGGCTTCTTGCTATGGGAGATAAGTAAGTGTCGAACTCTGAATCCACTGTAAATCAGTGCTGGGGTCAATGTCCGTTTTCATATTCCACGTAGAAGGACTCCAGCTAAAGTAATGCTCCAGACCTCTACCCCAGCTGCTCAGCCAGACAGTGACTTACCCAGTGGACTCAGCAGAAGGGATTGAGCTCCCTCAGCTCAGCCCCTTTCTTCCCTTGTTTGAAACCTTCTGCCTCAGAGAGCTGCACTCTGTTTTGCGCTCTACGATCAGGTCAGTGGAGCAGACCCTGCCCTCACTGAGGAGGCCTGTGCTACCAACGACCAAGATGATATGGGAGGCAGATTTTCTAAAACGGCCAAAGAAGATGCCCCACCTTAATCCCCAGAACCTGTGATATGATGAGCGATCACTCCCATGACTCTGTTATGTTGTAGGGCACAGTTCACGTTAAGATAGTGAGATTATCCACCTGGGCATGATCTAATCACATGAGCCCTTAAAAGTATAGTGCTTTCTCCAGCTGACGGGAAAGCACAGAGGGGAAGTCATAGAGTTAGAAGAAGGACTCCATGCTGGCTTTGAAGATGGAGCGGCCCTGTGCCAAGGAATGTATGCAGCATCATGGAAGGTGAGAATGGCCCCAACCTGACAACCAGAAGGGAAACTGGACTCTCAGTCCTACAACCCAGGGAACTATTCTTTGCCAAGATCTGAATGAGTGTGGAAGCAGATTCTTCCCCATATCTAGAGCCCATCCTGGTCTATACCTTAATTTTACCCTTTGATATCCTGATCACAGAACTGTGGCCAAACCTGCCCAGACATTTTACCTACACAACTATGACATAATAAATGAGCATTGCTTTAAGTGTCTACACTTTTACTAATTTGTTACACAGCAATAGAAAACTAATACAGCAGGGAAATCCTTCTAATTCAGGGTGAAGATGGTTAGTAAGTCCTTCTGGCATCAAAGCTAAAGCTACATTCTCTGATGAGCTTATCAGCAATAAAACTGACTTTTTAATCTCCATCTGACTCCTGTGTCTATTTCTCACTTAGTTCTTAACTCCAGAGGGGAAAAAGAGTTTTCATTTATTCACTCCATAAAAACCCCAGTAGTCGGGTATTCAGGAATGCTTTTGGCATTTCTACATAATACAATAAGTCTCCACAATTCTTTAAAATGAGACTCAGACCTGGAATGGGATAGAAGAAACCAAATCATGTCACCTCAGAATATAGGCACCTAGATTTTATATTTTATCTTTACTCCACTAAAAATCCTCTCTTCCCAAGAGCTGAGAGAAAACACAAGAGATGAAGGGAAAGGCTTAATCATTGAGCAGGTGAAAAAAAATAATCCTTCCTCATCGGAACTAAAAATTCACAACCCCACACTTTGTTGGTTTGTACAATTTTCAGTTCTCAAATAATCACCTAAGAGTAACTGGCCTTTTAGCTGCAGTTTAAATGAAAAGCAACGAGCAAAGAGCTGTAGTTTAAATGAAAAGCAAAGATTTTCTACCAAAACTGCATGCAGCAAGCAAACTACTGCAGAATCAGTTGTTTACAGTTTCAGGAAGTGTACTCATATTCCTCCTGGAACTCAGACACCCCTTCCACAGCCCCCTCCAACATTTTGCAAATGCATACATCGTGTTCTGCCAATTTGGTAATATACCGCCGCTCCCTACTAAAAGATTCCTAGTCTTTGATGGCATTTCAAGGAACTGAGAGGGCCATCAGCATAAAAATGAAACGTGAGATTGAGAAGGCTCTGTCCCAGAGTCCTGTAAACTATCCATCTGAGAGGCAGCTTTAAGGGGAAAGAGGACAGTCCTCTCTACTTGCAGCCCAAAATTCACTAGGGGAACGAAGTCCCCAAATTCGGTAGCAGATGTCAAAATGATTTGCAACCTCTTCCCGCATTTAGAATACAGTAACCAAATTTTATTTTTGCTAAAGGGGGATTTCAAAAGCTTGTAGTCCAATCTTTTCTTTCTACAAATAAACTATCTAGAGACTCTATATAAAAATAAAAAGACCAGATCAGTCATTTCTCCATTTGACTCCTGTTCTCCTGAATGTTCAATCCGCCAGATTCATTTTTCTCTAACTCGGAAGCCATGAGGCCATGGCTAAAAGGGTACCTCTGAGGAGTTCAAAACAGCTCCTGGAGATGAGGTTGCCATGTCTGGTTTAGGGAGATCTGAGCATCAGAGAAGCACAGAAGCTGAGCACTGATGGTTTCCATGGTGACCATGGAGCCCAGGTGCATGCTCTAATGAGGCTGGCTGGCCAGCAAGCATTTCAGGGCAAAGGTTGTGGGACGTTCCAGGAAAATCCCCATGCCACCCAGCTACTCATGAAATTCGACTGGGTGGCTAGCCTGCCAAAAAGTGCTTCTTTCAGGAGACAGACACACAGCAGCACTGAACTCTGTGTCTGGCCCTGTGCCAAGATCTTTTCCATACATTATTTCATTTAATCCATCACCAAGACCTTACAAAGTAAATACAAATTCCATCCCATTTTGGCAATGAGTAAACTGAGGCAGCTCACCGAAGATCACTGAGCTTACAGATGTTGGCTCTAAGCCAGCTCTAGTGCATTATTCCTCCACTCAACCCTACCAGAATTTCTGAAACTGCTCAAGGGGAGAGCTCCCTTGTTCTTCTAAAGAGAAGTTTATGTCCTGATTTCTTGTCTCAGAGGAGAAAACAAGTGCAGCCTTAGAGCTTACCACTGATC
Source organism: Hippopotamus amphibius kiboko (assembly GCF_030028045.1). Classification (NCBI taxonomy): domain Eukaryota; kingdom Metazoa; phylum Chordata; class Mammalia; order Artiodactyla; family Hippopotamidae; genus Hippopotamus; species Hippopotamus amphibius. The sequence continues at coordinate 172,260,833 of NC_080189.1, forward strand.
TATCTTTGCCCTTCATTGCCAGATTCTGAAAAAGACCTCAAATTGTCATTTTTAAATATGAAGTCATCATAAGAAATAATTCCCTGAAGAAGGTTTGAAAGACTTGAGAATTAGGTCAAAAATGAGAAAGAGAGAAGAAATGACCTTACACCTAAGCAAAACAAGTGTTCTGTTACATCATATGAATGGGTGTGAGCTAAAGGGCGTTGGGAACCCCAGTCCAATCACATCTACTCCATGTCTGTCACTGATGCCAGGAATGCCATCTCTAGTAAATAAATTCCTTGAGTTGAGATTTTTGTCCCTTGTTTAAAGGTGAGTATTCTCAAGAGGAAAAACTCATTAAGGCAATATCAATCATCAACACCTTAGTATGAATTAGTATGTTAGTGTCCTATCGCTGAGGGAGCACTCAGCAGTGGGAGAAGAGAGAGGGAGGGGCCACGAGGAGACAGATACAAAGCACAAAGCAATGTCTGGAAAATGCAGAAAATTCTAGAAGCTGTCTTAGAAACCAGGATCAGCCTGAAAACGCTGTGCCTGGAAATAAAACAGAGTGAAGAAGCTCCGATAACAAAATGGACGCAGTTATAATTCTCTACTTTATTGCCAACACACCAAGGAACCATCCTCCATCTTTAATAAGAAACTGCATATGCCTCACCTCTTCAGAAAATCTGTGTTGGCAAATCAATACTTAACCTTCTTGTTGTGATTCCAGGAAGACCAAAAAGAGACGAGAGTTTAGGCACAGTACCTGTGACTACCATGGGCCAAAATAAAAAATACAACCATAACATTAAACTATTCCATTAAAAGTGATCATGGTACAATAACACCCTGGCAATTCCTTCTGGCTCCTGTCTGGCTAAAGCCAATTGGATCACAGAGGTTAGGGTTTACACAGATGCAGTACTCACTCGAAAGACCTTCTCCACTCTTGCAATGCTTTTCCCGAAGATGGTTCCCAGTTGGTCTCCAATTCCAGCCAATAAGAAACCAAAGAGTGGAATTCCAAAGATGGCGTATAAAATACAAAAGATTTTGCCTCCTTCAGTGCTTGGAGCAATATTCCCATACCCTGGCGAGAAATATTAAAAAGAGAGAGGGAGAGTGGTGAGGTGACAGAGAAATTAGAGCACTGAACCAAAGAATCCAGACTTCTCAAAGGGTTTCTCCATCCCACTCACCCCCCCACCCCTGCCAACTTCATGAGTTTTGGGAGCAGAACTTCATTTCAAAGCCCCTATAAAATTCAGAACACTGTTTCATTGCTTCTCTTCCTTCTCTCCCTGTAAATAGTTTCCAAAGGATCCAGGTTTCCAGGATCTTACTGTATTTCGTTAGATGACATTTTAGGAAATGTATGATCACCCAGAATTGCATTTCTGATGGAAAATGGTACCCCCCATTTCAGAAACATCAAACATCTAGAATGTGTCTGGTTTAGGGACACTGAACACCTGAGAAAGGTTCACCATTGGCTTTTTTAGATTTCAAAAGAGCTTCTCCCTTACAGCCTCATCCCATGGCCACGCCCCCCACCCCCGACAGACTGTGGTTGTCTCCAGCATTTGCCTTCTTAGAGTGATGGGTGCTCCACGTGAAAGAGGATGTGTGGTCTAGTACAAATCCAGAAAGGACGCATGGATCATACCGCCCCACTCTGGGAAGCCTGAAAACAGTAAAGAGTAGAGGAGGGAAGACTTTGTGCTCTTTCTCACACTGACAGTGATGTTTAGCTCTGCCCCGATCTCTTTTTCTCTTTCCTGGGAACTCCACATCTTCTGAATCCTGCCTCTCCTTCCACCTACTTCTTGCACCAAGGATTATTAGGTGCTAAATAAATGTTTGTTGGTGGAATGGATGTTTAAATACAAAAGAATCCTTTTACAGCCAGGCTCTATTCATATGTTATGTCAAATAGTGCTTTTTAAAAGACCACCATCTGCATTCTCAAGAATTCTGCAATTATGTAAGTAACTTGTGTCTTGTAAGTATTTGGCTTTCTTTGTATGACGGGACTGAAGAAAGTAGTGCTGGAAGAAAAAGTCTTATAGCATTAGCACAAATTATACAGAGATGAGACTCTAAATTACGTGTTACTCACTTTCATGCCAATGAGTGCTGCAATATTATGTTAACTAGTGTCTAGATAGTCACCTAACTATTCTCCCATATAGGGCAACTCATGTGGAGACTATTTCTAAATCCATGCAAGAGGTGAGTTACTGGGCTCATGGGTTATTGACATTTGCGGGATGCAACACAGTAAAGATAATGTTGATGGCTAGGCCATCATTCATCCTCCTATGGGCCTGGAGAACTCACTGCTGCTTTCTGCCTTTGGGTGATGAGTCACCTGGTTATTTTCCTTTTCAATTTTCCAGTCAGAATCATTCAAACCTCTTATCACAAATCATCTAAATTATAGCTTCTATTTCTTAAATGACTGTTCAGACAAGCCTTTCAAAGCTTGCATTTCTTTTACTCACCATGATTTTTATTTAATTGTGCAAAACAAAACAAAACAAAACAAAAAGCCTCTCAGAACTTTTTTCAGGTGTTTTCAGGAACTTGGACAAAATCATTCTGTAATCATTTCCCTCTAGAATAACCTGATGTCCACTAACATAGCCCTATTAAAAAAGGAATAAACATGCCTATACGGCTCCGCTTTATGCAAGATTATGGTGACTCCTGGAAATACTCTGGTAATTTGTGGAAACATTTATGACTCTTGCTTGACTGTCTCATAATTGCCTGATTACTATCCATGGAATATAGGTTTTCTTTTAGTCTGAATGTCTCAGAAAGAAGCACCCTGCAGACACAGGCAGACTCTGAACCTGCTGAACAGGCATCGTATTTGCCCTAACAAGTGCTGCACCGCCTTCGTCCAGCTTTTAGAGAGGCTCTGCCCTACCACGTGGGTAAGGACTGTACTCAGGGGACATTCCAGTGTCATCTAAGAGCGTGAGAGAAAAGTGGGAAGATGAGGCTTCAATCCAATACCACCTCCTTCTACCTGGCTGGTGTTAGACTCACTTAACGTCTCCAACCCTAGTGTTGCAGAGGTTCAAGGAATATGTGGGGAAAATCAGTCAACTGCAAAGTACTATACCAATGCAAAGTAGTAGTAGCAGTATTACAATCATCTCCTTATTTGTTCGGTGTTTCGCAGATGACACTAAAATAAAATTAGAGCAAAGTTTTTGGGCACTAGTGAAGTAATATTCAAATAAGTATTTAAATAAGGCCATCACTTCACATCGGACATAAAGTAACTGCCGTTCTTGAGTAATTCTGTAGTGTGTGTGTGTGTGTGTGTGTGTGTGTGTGTGTGTGTGTGTCCCCTGCTTCTGATGAACTATATGGAGAGACTGTTCTCCGGTTTGACCCTCAACCCTGTTACTCTGAGAAAATTCCAGAAGTTACATTTTAGAGCTTTGCTCCAAGGCAACAGGAGGGCCATATTCCTGGATTTTTGCCTCTTTTGGTACTGGGCCTGCTAGAATTCCCTGCCCATCCTTCCAGAAGGCTTGATACTGTAGTAAGGTAAAACGGTGGCTCTAGAACGCGAGACTGCAGGGATTCCTGTTCTGATTCTTCCACTTACTAACTCAGATCTTGGGCAATTTACCTTTCTGCCTCGCTTTCCTCGTCTGAATGACAGGGGTACTAAGAACCCCTACCTTACAGCTTAAAGAGTTAGATGTGAAGCGTGAGTAACTCGTGGAGATGAAATACAGGAGAAACATAAGGCCAAGAGTAAGCCTTCAGTAAGGATCCACAATTATCATCTGGCCCCCCGTTTTCTGTGGGAAGGAATCCCTTCTAAGCGATGTGTCTCCAGGAAAACTTCCTATTTTCCCTCTGGAAACTCCTGTATTGTCCCACAGCACCAGGACAAAGGACAAAATGCCTGTGCCCCAGGCTGGACTGACTCAATGGCTTGGGTGGGCCCACAGGAGGATTTGGGGTGTGGGTATCTTGGGGGCAGCAAAGCCTGGGACGTGAGAGGCAGCTGGTCAGGCAGAACTAGCCCAGGACATTAGCACTGGATTTCATAAAGCAGAAGTCCCAGGAGCTCCTCCACCAACTGGCTTCTGGTGACTTTTGGCAAGAGACGACCAGCCCAGTGAGAACACTCTGTCGTGAACGAGAAGGACCATGGCAGTGATTAGGTCTGGTCATCCCTGGCTAGAAAACAGCCCAAGTTCTTTCCGAAAAGAAAGCTGGTGTTTAAAGAGGACTTAAGCCTGAGTAGTGCACACGGAACGCTTGCATTTGTTGTTTACGTGCTAAAGTCAAATCTTGGCCAAACCACGTGCTGTTCAGCTCTGGTATTTGGTTGAGGGTATATGTTCTCAAAACAGACTGTCTGTGCATTTACAGGTGTGTGGCCTGTGCAGTCATATGCGACCCCACACTTAGAAGGGCCCCATGCTTAATTTAATGCTCTGCTGTTGCCCTTTTTTTTTTAGGAAGAGCTTTTTTTTTTTAATTAATTAATTAATTAATTTTTATTGGCTGCGTTTGGTCTTCATTGCAGTGCGCAGGCTTCTTATTGCGGTGGCTTCTCTGTTGCAGGGCACGGGCTCTAGGCGCACGGGCTTCAATTGTGGTGCTTGGGCTTAGTTGCTCCATGCCATGTGGGATCTTCCTGAACCAGGGCTCGAACCCATGTCCCCTGCATTGGGAGGCAGATTCTTAAGCACTGCGCCACCAGAGAAGCCCTGCTGTTGCCATTTTGACATTCTTAATCTTTTTTTTAACAAGAGACTGAATTTTCAGTTTGCACAGCACCTCATGCCTTATGTAGCGGGTCCAGGTGGATAAAGCTAGGCTCCAAGGCTTACCAACCTTGAGATGCTGAACAGGTTACTTAACATTTCTGGGTCTCGGTCTTCTCATTAGTAAAATGAGGCAAATAACAGTACCACCTCATGCAGTTAATGTGAAACTAAGTGAGATAATGCATGTAGAGCACAGTTCCTGGCATCTAGTAAGCACCCAATAAGTTACAGCCACAATGACTGCTATTTCCAAAACCATGAGCTAAACATCCAATCCAAGTTCTGGTCAAGCAGGAATAGCTGCCTTGGTACCCTGGCAGGTACAATTCTGAACTGAGGCTACCAGGCAAGGAGCACAGCTGCTGACTAACTTCTGGGACCTGATGAGGGACATTCTAGGATGTGGGTAGAGTTAAGTGACTTAATCCAAAAATGCCTCAAATGGGGACTTCCCTGGTAGTTCAGCAGCTAAGACTCCGTGCTTCCACTGCAGGCGGCATCCCTGGCCAGGGAAATAAGATCCTGCACGTCACGTGGCACAGCTAAACCAAAAAGATGCCTCAAAGATGAAATCTAATTGCATTCCATAGCTGTTGGTTCTGAGAACTCAATCATTTTCTGCCCTTCCACAAGTGATGGTTTGCGGGAAAGAATCTGCAAATAGGAGTATCATTCCTCCAGCTTAGAAAAGCTAATTGCTGGAGACCCACCAGCAGAGTCAACAATTGAGGCAGGTGCGGCTTTCTCACATCAGAATTAGTTACTGAGAAAGGGGACAGGGTGCAGAGTGACCTCCACAAAGACAGAGTCTAATCTTCTTCTGGTGTGGCTCCTGGTTTGGAAAAGAGCCTGAATGTTCTCCTTTTTGCCATATACTTGTAGATCTTTCTGCATATCTCAGCACAAGAAAATCTTGTTAAAAAAAAAGTGTTTCGATATCTTCAGATAAAAGAGACCTCTGATATTGAGTAGTACCACTGCTTTTCAGGAAAAGACTATTATTCCTAAGATCTCTCTATACACATTCTAAATAATGAGCACATTTTTTTCTGTCTGAACCTCATGTGGCTCAGGAGAGCCTTTCTGGAAAGCAATTTGGCAAGCCTTTAAAAGGTCCACGCCCTTTGACATAGCAATCCCTGGGGAATCTTTCCAAGGAAACAACCAGAGATGAAGATCACCGTTCATGAACTAAGATTTTCATCGTGATGTTACGCTATCACGAAAGTAAAAACCTCTTAAGCCTCCAACAACATGTGATTACAGTGTTGATAGCAGATCCAACGGAACCCATCAAAGATTATGTTTTTCAAAGAACCTTAGTAATACGGGGAAATGTTTACAGAATTATGTCGCACATTATGTGAGCTCAAGCAAGCACGCTAATGTCTGTGTATTTCACAAATAATGAAAAAGGAAGGAACAGGAAGCTACTACAAAACACCTTCCTTCAGATTTTGGGAAAGGTCCCTGTCCTTTGCCTAGATATGACACAGTGCCCTGCCTCTCACTATAGAGGCAACAGCATCTCAGGTTGCCAGAACACCAGCATATGAACCTAGGGGCTCATCCAATAGGAAGTTCTGTGTAAGACTTTAAATCAAGAGCAAGTAGCCCAAAGAGGGTGAGAGATGGCAGCTGCAGTGGCCAGCAGGGTCAGGCACTGTCTGTGAGGTCAGAGGATACTTACTAGCCCTCTGTCATCTCTGAGTCATAAGTGTGCATTGGTTAGGATTTTTCAGTCATAGGTGAGATAAAACCCAATGCACACTCGCTTAAACAAAATAAGAAATGTACAGACCCCAGTAAACAGCAGGATATTTAACGTTTATTTCTTAATTCTTCATGGGTAGCTTCATCCCAAGCTCAAAGGATGCAAGCTGGACCCCACTTAGCACTCCTCTTTCATTACTCTGCTTCTTTACTGTTAGCAGAAAAACCTATGGAGGGAAGAAAATGAATGGCAGGGTCCTAGTCTTATCTTTTTCCCGATTTACCTCCAGTAAGAAAGAGAAGTCACTTCCTCCAAAGCTCAAGCAAAAGCCCGGGAATCAACTTGCTTATTGGTCTAATCCAGATCTCACGTCCGTCTCTGAACTCAGGACTGTGGCCATGCACATGCAAGGCACTGAATTTCTTTTTTTTTTTATGGTTCTAATTTAATTTTAATTCACATTTTTTAATTTAAGTATAGTTGATTTATAATGTTAACACTTTCCGCTGTTCAGCAAAGTGATTCAGTTATACACATATACACATTCTTTTTTTCATATTCTTTTCCATTATGGTTTACCGTAGGCTAGTGAATATAGCTCCCTATGCTATACAGAAGGACCTTGTTTCTTATCCATTCTATATATAATAGCTTGTATCTACTAACCCCAAATTCCCAATCCATCCCTGCCCCACCCCCTCTCCCTTGGCAACCACAAGTTTGTTCTCTAAGTCTGTGAGTCTGTTTCTGTTTCGTAGATAGGTTCATTTGTGTCGTGTATTAGATTCCACATATAAGTGACATCATATATGGTATTTGTCTTTCTGACTTACTTCACTTAGTCTGATAACCTCTAGGTCCATCCATGTTGCTGCAAATGGCATTATTTTGTTCTTTTTTATGGCTGAGTAGTATTCTATTATATATATGTACTACATCTTCCTCATTCATTCACCTGTCGATGGACATCTAGATTGTTTCCATGTCTTGGCTATTGTAAATAGAAGGCACTGTAATTCTTAGTCTAGACAAGGTGGTTCTTCCCCTATGGTCTGGGCGCCAACTGTGGGGAAGGGGACCATAGGGGAAACGGTTATTAGGACAAGAGTGAATAAGTGAATGGGTGCCAAGCAGCAGAAAGTGAGTCATTTGCACAAACTCAAAGATTCCAGTGTAGGCACATTAAGAAGGGCAGAAGATGTTATATATCAAATGCTCCTCATTAGGTGGATGGAACCACTATTCCTCAGTTACATAACGTCATGTGGGTCAATGAACCCATACGTTCAATAAACCAAGCCCTCAGGATCCTAACAAGTTAACATGATAAATCAGTGCACATCCCAGTGCAGCTATAGTGTTTTTTGGTACATCATACAGGCCACTAATGTAGCCATTCTATAAAAATACGAATATTAGAATTTTCTTTTTTCTTTAATGTACACTAATGTCTCATGGGTCCAATACTAGATACTGGAGTACACTTTCCAAAATGTACTTCTTGAAGTGGCCTAAACTTTCTCAATTTTAATTATTTTACTATAAATCCCCCTGAAACACATGACACATTTCCCCAACTTAATAACCAGACCATGGAACACAATCTAACCTGACATTGGTCTCCTCTGATCTACTACAGCGATGCCCTCAGGGGATGCTGAGGTGTATAGCACTTTTTGCCATTACACCAAATGATGCCATGTCATCCTGCGTCCTTTGTTGGATGCTGTGGGATTGAGGAGGAATATGACCTAATCTGGTCTGGAGTGTCTGAAAGGCTTCTAGGCCCCAGACTCACTAGTGTAATGCACACCTCTTCTACTTGTAATAGTTGACCTTCATGTATTTGCAGATTTGCAAGTGTGAACCTAGTACATCATATAATTAGATTAAGAGGCTTTCTAAAATGGAATGACAATTCTCTCTCATTCTAGTTTTCTTACTGCACATAACTTTCTTGATTGCACCAATGTAAAAATAACTCAGGTCCTAAAGATGAGATCTATAACCATAAACAAAAACCCGTGCCTCTAAAACAACCCTTAGCTTCTGAAATTTGTGACAATAGGAAGTCAATCATCAAAGATGCATCCCCCAAAAAAGGCATACTCTACAACAGCAAAAAGTAAGGGAGAGGGAAAAAACTCCCCAGAAGGCATAGCTGGGCCTCATAAAGCTATGAGATTTGAAAGATTTGAGCTATGAGAGAAATTTCCTCCCAAACAGTGTAAACAAATGTTAACGAAAGGATTCTCCCGCTTCAAGGGCAGAAGAGTCTCCCACTGTCTGTCCATCATTGCTATGAACCAGTGACTGTTGTGTGTCTCCCATTCTTCTGAATGAGAATTTTCACTGTAGTGTGACTTCACTACTAAATGAGGGCAGATAACTCTCAAACTCATTTCCATCAGAGTTGGGAATGGGATGCAATCTACAGAGTCCATCACATATGTAAGGATTACCAAAAGAAGCTGAGACTGCACAGCAGTAATATGGAAAAAAAACAAAGAGAAGAAGTACAGAGAAAAATGAGAGGGTCCATAGGTGGCAAATCTCAGGAAGTGTCAGCAAAAATCCAACTATGAAAGTGAGGATCTCACCTTGAACTTCACAAAAGATATCCCTATATGTACCAAGTATGGAATACAGGGTGAAGAGGGAGAGCAGCAGAAGCCCCCCTAAATTTGATCTAGTCCAGAAAAACAGAAGAGGCAGAGCTATACAGAGAATAACACAGAGGAGCCATATTTGAAGGAAGCACTCTGTCTCTTTGGCAGCAGAAAAGAGGAGAGTCTTGGCATGTGCTACCAGAAAGGCTACCTGCTTCTCCCTGCTCTCCTCTCCCCAGCCCCAAGGAAATGTTCAATAGAGAGCTGGTCCAGGAACATCCAGTTTGTTTGGCATCAAGTATGTGAAAAAGGAACTGGCCCAGCATAAATATAAAGCTTCCATTTTTAAAAAATGTGAGAGAACAGCAAAACTTACCAACGAATGAAAGACACTCAGCAGAAAAATGTTGCCCCAACCAGACAAAAATTGTAAACCACTATGAAGTAATCACCTCTGAGAATCATCACAGAAAAACCACAAAGATGCAGAAAATCAGGGAGGAAATGATGAGATGACAAGTGCAGGTGAAATGTGAGCTGAGCTAATAGAATTCAGGGGAAAAATAGGAAAGAAAAAAGTCCCCTAATGATCACAAAAATGAAAATAAAATTGGAAGAAGCACCTGGCAAAGTAAGCACTGTTTAAAAAAAAACAGAAAAAAGAGAAGAGAGGATAATATCAACAAGTTGAATACCAAATTTTAAAGATAAAAAGTAGAGGGAAAACACTAGACATAGAAGACAAGCAAAGAAGTGATGATAGATGTATAATTGGAATCCGCAAAGAACAGAACCAAAACCATAGAGCAGAGAAAATGTTTAAAAATAACAATCAAGAAAACTTTCCTGAAATAAAAGGGACAAAACCTGGTAGTGTTATCAGATGAAAGATAAAGAAATAATCTTTTGAGTAGCTGAGCAAAAAGATAAAGTCACTTATAAAAGGGAAAAAAAATGAGCTGGCATCAGGTTTCTCCATAGCAACATAAACATCAGGAGAAAGTGGAGTAACACCAACAAGATCCTTAAAAAAGAACATGTGAGTCAAGGATTTCATTTCCAGCCAAACTGCCCTTCAAATGTAAGGCTAACATTTGAACAAAACAAGAACCCAGGGAATATTGCTCCCAGGAGCCACTCTTAAGGCAACTACTTGAAGATGAGATTCAGCCAAGCAAGTGATAATGGCAAAAACCATGGCAAACCCATGATGAAAACCAGGGCTAGAGATGAACACTGACAATATTTAATTGTAGAACTATGACTAAAACAAATGGGAGTACCCAGATAGCAGAACAGAATGTGAAATATATACCCTGACGTTACAGGATGATACGAGTAATAATTGTCAGAAGAAGAGGAAAAGAAGTTGAGATGCTGAGTAAGTTCCCTGACTGCATTATACATAATAGCTGAGAGCCAAGAGTTATTATTTAAAGTAGGCAAATCATCTAATAGAAACCTAAGTATATTTAATAATGAATAAGTAAACATTAAAAGGATGGTGTCAACAAAAATTGCATGGTGGAGAAAGAGATGTCATCACCCACAACAGGGAACTAAGAGATACTGTTTAAAGATTATAATTATAAAGTTAACCCCTATGACAAATCATTTAACCCCCACAACAAAAATACAAAACTCCCCAAGTATCAGAAAAAAGACACACACAAATACAATAAGACAAAAATTGGTGCAGGAAGGAAGTAGTCATAGCTCACTTTATGATCAGTTGTGAAGAGCATTTACCTAGCAAAATAATGCAATTATTCGCATTCACTTTTGATCTAATTAAACTATATTGGGAAGGAAGGAGGACATGAAGAGAGCCCTTCTACAGTGGGGCAGGGAGGAAGAAAGAGAACTAATTCCTCATCTTCCACAATGGGAAGTTCAGAAATAATCTTTAAAATAAAATTCAGGAAGTGCAATACAAATGTGATATTTAAAGACATGGAGATGAATATCAAAATAAGCAAAAGAGATGAAAGGAGTTGCCCAAGGGGAAGTGAAAAAAGGGGAGAGGGGCAGAGACTGCTTTTTACATAACAAACTTTGTAGAACAGTTTGCTTGTTTCATGTATAACTTCAATAAAAAGTACACTTTTTTTAAACAAATCTGAGCTCAACTGAGCAATCGGAGTTCAACTGACCAATTCAGAGGTTCATTTTTCACTCTAATCTTTCCATGAGGTCCTTTCAAATGAAAGATTCCCTAGTCTTTCATTCTGAAAAAATGAAATTCTTCATTCTGCTCTGCCTTTTATTGAAAGCCACCATACAAGTACCGCATTAAGTTGACAGGGTTTCATAAGCCTCCTTTGAACCTCCAGCTGCCATGTATTCTTTGAGGACAGAATGTTGATTTTAGCGCCATTTTACTCAAGAGGGCTTGCAGAGGAAAAGATACTTGAAAACACATTGATACCTATGGTGGTGATGACAGTTCCAGCAAAGAAAAAGGCACTTCCAAGGTCCCAGTGACTGCTGTTGTTGGAAGAGTTTCCTATTGGGCTTACTCCTGCGTTGTCAGCATCGAGAGCGTGCTGCAAGGAAAGTGAGAAAACACGAGATTCAGTTTAAAAGTTTACCAAAAAATGATTTCCTTGCTCAAGAACCGTCAATGATCTATGGAGGACTGGTTAAGTGAATGAGGGTATAATCATAAGATGAAATACTGTTGTTAAAGAGAAAGGCACAGGCCCAAATGGCACCACTTGTGCTAAAGCCCATGGTACCAAACCTGCACTTAATATCTGACTTTACTGCAGTTTCAACCTTCCCCAGGAATGGGATCTTTTTTAATATTTATTCTTTTCTTTTAGTGAAGGATAGTTGATTTACCATATTGTGTTAGTTTCAGGTGTACAGCAAAGTGATTCAATTATTTTTTTCAGATTATATTCCATTCTAGGTTCTTACAAGATACTGAATATAGTCCCCTGTGCTATACAGTAAACCCTTGTGCTCATCTATTTTAGGTAGAGTAGCTTGTATCTGTATACTCCGAATTTGTCCCTCCCTCATTCTCTCTTCCCTTTGGTAACTATAAGTTTGTTTTCTATGTCTGTGAGTCTATTTCTGTCTTGTATATAGATTCATTTGTATTACCTTTATTTTAAATTTTTTTTTAATTTTATTATTATTATTATTATTATTATTTGGCTGCATTGGGTCTTTGTTGCTGCACACAGGTTTTCTCTAGCAGGGGTACTCTTCTTCATCATGGTGAGCCGGCTTCCCATTGCAGTGGTTTCTCTTGTTTCAGAGCACAGGCTCTAGGTGAGCAGGCTTCAGTAGTTGTGGCATGTGGGCTCCGTAGTGGTGGCTCGCAGCCTCTAGAGCACATGCTCAGTAGTTGTGGCACATGGGCTTAGCTGTTCTGCGCCATGTGGGATCTTCCCAGACCAGGGATGGAACCCATGTCCCCCACATGGGCATTTTTAACCACCATGCCACCAGGGAAGACACTGTGTTATCTTTAGATCCCACATATAAATGATATCATGTAAGTAACTTCAGTAAATATAGTATTTTCTAGGTCTATCCAGAAATGTAATCTTAATGAACCAATCTGAAATTTCCTAGTCAGCACCAGTGAGGTAATCTGTCTCATGGACCTGCTCCATCCCCCAGAAGAAGAAAGAGTGTGCATGATAAAACCCCTGCTATTCCTTCTCCCCAAAAGAAGAAGTCCTGACCTAAAAAATAATCCTTCCTTTTCTTTATATAAAAGCTCCATTGCCCCACTCTCTTCCTATAAAACCCTCCCATTTTGTACAACCCCTGAAAGCATCCCTCTAGCTGCTAGAAAGGACGCTACCCAACTCATAAATCATTGGATAAAACCAATTGGATCTTCAAATCTACTCGGTTGAATTTTGTTTTTTTTAACACTATACACCCACTTATTAAAATTAGAAAATTAGTTTTAAATGGGGGCAAAATCTAGACATATAGTATGTTGCCATTTATATGAAATTTGCAGGCATAGGATTTGCCCAATCCTGGCACAGGTTATACAGAACGTATACATCTTGTTGTGCCTATACATAGAAAGATGTCTAAGAGGATTGACACCCAAAGTTGTCACTCCTGGAAGGCAGGACTTCCATTCCTTTTCACTCTTCTCTTCTCCATTTCATTAGAATATTTTACATTGAGCTTGTTTCAGGAGTTAAGAGCTTGGGCTCCTGGGTCAGGCTGTCATGGCTCTGCTCGTTCTTCACCTCAGACCCTTGGGCAAGGTATTTTCACCTCTCTAAACCCAAATTTCCTCATTTGCAAACTGGGGATAATAGTACCTTCTCCCACAGAGTTGTTGTGAGGATGAAGTGAGATGCCTCATGCAATACGCCGAGTCCGATGCCCAGCACTAGGTCAGGGTTTAGCAAATAGTTGCCAACTGTGTGACTGTTATTTCACTGTCCCCCAACACACACACACACACACACACACACACACACACACACAACCTCCTTTTAAAAATAAATGACAATGGCTCCTCTCTGGGTACTGGATTTGGAATTCCATACACCTTAAAATTCCCGATGACTTGGCCAAACTGAAGCTCCAACCGCATCTCACACTATACTGTAAAAGCCTCCAGCCCTGGGCAGGACACTCTATGAGACATCCCCTCATACTTCTGGAACTTTGCTTTGCTCTCTCACAAAGGTGCCCATCCTTCGGGGTCTAATCTGGGCCCCACTTCATCCAGGAGGTTCAGTTTGTACCCCACATCCCCCACGGATGCCCCCATCCCAGGAATTATACTTCTGTACTATGTATATTCAACAGGCTTTGAATCACACGCTCCCCTGCTGAAAATTCTTCCCTCGTCTCAGCATGCACAGAATAAGGTGGAAAATTCCTCAGCAGCCTTTCCTGAGCTGGCCCTACCAAACTCTTTTCAGGCCGGGGAGAGGGTAGGAAGAGATTTCAACCAGGTGAGCTGTGGTGCGGAAGCGACAGGGAGGGGCTTCAGAGGGAGGTGACGGAGATATGAGCTACTTCTAGAGACTCCACTCCCTGGACAAAATTGTAATAACTCCATGTGAGTATTGCCAGGTACAATTAAATACTGAAATAGGATTACATTCATCCTAAATAATGCCCATTAAGCTTTGTTAAAACAGGCAGACAGTGGTGGCCACAAATTTGATTACAACTGAAAAAGTCAATAATTGTTAGTTACATTTTGCCTTCATCGATATGAGATATTTCAAACTCTTTAGACCAGGGATCAACCCTTTTCCGGAAAAGGCCGGACAGTAAATATTTTAGGCTTTGTGGGTCACATATCGTTTCTGTTGCATATTTTTCCTTTCTTTTCTTTTTGTAACCCTTTAAGTATGCATAACCCTTTCTGACGTAACTAGTGCATTGTACAAAAACAGGCTACTGAGTGGATTTGGCAACCCGCCTAGACAATTGACTGGACAAAAGAAAAAATCTCTTCTGTTTAAGCCTTAAGTTTATTCTTTCCTGCCTCTAAGAATATGAAAAATTATACCGGCCACTGTTTGTAACATAAACCCTGGCACCCCAGAATTTAAAATCCAGCTGCCTGGGATGTGTCTTTGCCCATGGTTTAAATCTGCCTAATCTATAAGGATCATTTATTCATTGGGGGCTATGAAATTCTCTGTTTTATTTATTTATTTTAATAGACATTATTTTTCTTTCTTTTTTCCTTTTTTTTTTTTTTTTTTTCTTTTTTTTGGCCGCGCCATGTGGCATGCAGGATCTTAGTTCCCTGACCAGGGATTGAACCCATGTCTCCTGCAGTGGAAGCTCAGTCTTAACCACTGAACCACCAGGGAAGTCCTTGCAATGCTCTGCTTTAGAAAGAAGACAGATGGCAAGCCCTTTCTGCTGGTAAAATATCCACTGTCACTACACTGTGAGTGCCATCAGACCAAACCACAGGCCTTAGCTAGTGTTTAATTAGTGTTTATATCCTTATTATCTATTCAGCTCTGATGGGCCCACCTGGAAATAATACCTCAGGGACAGCTCTAGGCCCCAATCACTTAGGGGGCCTTAAATCACACCATCAGTACTTAATATTTACAACTTCTATGAAGTTGCAAAAAGAGTTTGGGTTCAGTAGCGTCTCACTGTGCTGAGAACTGCACGTAAACAACCTAAGCAGACCCAGTGCTGTGAATAAAAATACAGATTTGCAGCAAAAACAAGCAGGGATAATTATCTGCTTCATCAAAAACTCCGAAGTAAGATTCCTTTTTCAAGTTTCTTTTCTTTGAATTATGCAATTTATAAATATTTAATGTTTACATATGTAACCCTCAAGGAAAGTGTCTATCGGTTGAAAGGAAAGGAAATTAACATTTGTTGAGTGTCTACACTGAGGCAGGTGCTTTAGAAGTGTTCTTCCATTTTATCCCTTCCGCAACTTGTGTGTTGTTACTCAATTTTATCCTTTCTACGACTTGCAAGAACTTAATATTAACCCCCTTTCGAGATAAGGAAACAGGCTCAGGAAAGTTAAGGAACTTGCCTGAGTTCAAACAGCCAGGAAGTGGAGAAGCCAGAATTCAAGCCCTGACTGGCCCAAAGCCACAATTTTGCCATTTCCTCTGCATATGGTACCCAGAACACACTCGTCCTCCCCTACCCCTGTGCTCACCTCCAGACAGAGATGAGGGAGAAGGCTTGTCATTGTCCAAGAATTTAGGCAGCAGGGACCTCACAGGCGTTCATTTCTTTTTTTTTTTTTTAATTGGCCACACCACACGGCATGCAGAATCTTAGTTCTCTGACCTGGGATCGAGCCCATGCCCCCTGTACTGGAAGCATGGAATCCTAACTACTGGACCAGCAGGAAAGTCCCCAGTGGCCATTTCTAATTAGACTACTTCCTTGAACATGTCAATGGAAGCACCAGACTTTATTTGGCTGCTGGAGCTGGTGAGAGCTTAATGCCTCAGCATTAAATTTTAAATTAAAACATACATTAAAATGGGGACAGGTTGATTCTATAGACTGAGAAGGAGGGAACAGAGAAAAGAGAGAGAAAGCCCTGAAAAAAGGAGAAAGAGAGGAAAGCAAAAAAGGCAAAGAAGCATCAGTTGAGCTCAGTTACAGCCATGCCCAAGAATTCTGAAAAGCAGGTTCCTCTAGCACCCAATTTTAACTTGCTTCATATCTGTGACGTAAATTCCTCTCTCGCACCCCCAAATCTTCAGTAAAGTGGGCTATACAAGCAAATACCTTGGGGAAGTGGGTTTATATATAAGGGTTGTTATGGGCACAGTGGGCCAGAACATGATTTAAAACCAGAAGTAAGAAGGAGAAAAAGAAGGACTCTCACAAGTCACCTAACCTCTTGGTAAAACTCACAGGATCCCCAACCCCAGGAATGAGGTTTGATTCCATTTAGATCTTATAGATCAGAAAGACTCCAGCAAACAAGCAGAATTAAAATGAATTAGCAAACTCGGGTTATATACCTACAGGGGAAACCCAGTAAAAGTGGACTTTTATCATTTGAATCAATAGCATCATTTTTAATTCAATATTTCTGATTGAATTCATAGTTCTAACATTATTCATTTTCTGAAGTATTTTCTAATAATCTTAACTGTTTGAACTCAAGGAAAGCCTTTTCAAATTAAATGCATTTGCTTTTAAGTGTTTTTTCTTTTTCCTCTCCATTCAGGCTGCAAAAGTGAAGATAAGTCAGCCCATTAGAAGTGTTCAAGCACGTAGATAATGAAATGATGAAACTGAGCAGTGTACCATTTAGCTTAAAGGATCAGTTATAGGGTAGAGGTTCAACCAACATCAGCATCATTTTAAGCCACAATCTCAGACTTAATGAGCACCATGTGTTCACTTACAAGTTCAACCACTACCAAGTTCAGAGAGGTCTTCTGAGGATCAAAAAGAAAAACTTATACTAGATGTGACATAAGAGTTTCAAGCTTCAGGGAAAGCATACTATAGATAACAGGGTATCACTTTAAAATTTAATTATACCCCTTTTTGAATTTCCTTTTTAGCCTATAAGTTAGAACTTCCAGTTCCCACCCAGTAAACGATTCATAAATGAATGTTTCATCAATAAGAAATGAGTGGACAAACTAAAGCAATAAATGTGGGCACATGATCTTCCCAGAGGTGTGAGAGGAAAGCAATTCATTTCTTTGTAATACAGACAAAGTAGCCCAACACAAAGAAATATAATGATTGTTCTATTTTAAAAAAATAAAAAAATAAAAAAGGAGGAGGAGGAAGAGGTGGTGACAGTGGTAAGATCTGAAAGAATCTGTTTCTAACTTATTTACAAAACAGAAACAGACTCACAGATCTTGAAATCAAATTTATGGTTACCAAAGGGGAAACGTAGGGGGAAGTGATAAATTAGGAGATTGGGATTAACATATACACACTCCTATATATAAAATATAATAGATAACTAACAAGGACCTACTGTCTTGCACAGGGAACTATACCCAACATTCTGTAATAACCTATATAGGAAAAGAATCTGGAAAAGAACGGAGATATATATATATATATATATATATATATGATTCACTTTGCTGTGCACCTGAAACTAACACAACATTGTAAATCAACTATTCTCCAATAAAAATTTAAAAAATTAAAATAGAATCTGTTTCTCACAGAGAGTAAAATGGTGATTGCAGGAGCTGGAGGGTGGGGAGGGGAGATATTGGTCAAAGGGTACAAACTTTCAGTTATAAGGTGAATGTGTTCTACGGATCTTAATGTAGCACATGGTGAATTGAGTTAATAATACTGTACTATATACTTGAAAGTTACTAAGAGAATAAATCTTAAATGTTCTAACCACAGAAAAGAAATGGTAATTATATGACATGATGGAGATGTTAGCTAATGCTATGGTGGTCACCATTTTGCAATACATAAGTATAGCAAATCAATACGTTGTACACCTTAAACTTCCACAATGTTGTACGTCAATTATATCTCAATAAAACTGGAAAATCGATAAAGAATCTCTTTCCTTCCTGCCTCCTCCATCCTCCCACCTCTCCCGCATTAGGAGCACCAGAAAGGTATAACAGAGACACTGAAGCCTCTCACAAAATGAGGCAGGTCTGAGGTTGATGTGAAGGAAGAGAAGGGGGTTAAAGGGCCCTCGAAGGCCCCCCACCAAGTTCCCCCGGTGCTGTCCTCCCACGAGCCAGCGCTGGGCTGCATAAATCACTGCTCTGAGCAGCACGAGGTACCATCATGAGTGTCAGTGCTACTCTGGGATGAATGATGGCCCACAGGGGCCACTAACTGTCTGTGGCTTTGCTCCTATGATCTGTGTGCTCGGTGAGATAATCTGTTTCTCTGTTTCCTCATGTGACACCAAAACGGAAGACCAACAAAGGTGGAGCAGGAATCACTCAGCTTGTCTGAGGTTGAAGAATGCAACTGATTTGGCATCATATGCACGGACACTAATAACCATGGTGATGGTTTGATTTACTGTCCAAACCAGGATACTTGCAGAGAGAGAGAGGGGGCTTTGTTCATGATTACGCGTGGACTGCAGGCCAGGCATGGGCCAGGACTTCTGATCCTTTTACTAACAGCTTACACCACAGGGACAAAAGGAAAGGACCTCATCTGAGGGCACAAAGGTGGCTCTAGGTCAACAACCTACACTCTCAAGAGGGCAGAGTCAGCAAAGGGATTTATGAAGATGATAGTTAGCCAGGGGTCAAGGCAAGAGGAGGGCAGGGGCATGGAAAGTGGCTTCATAAATGCACTCAGAGAGGGCATACTTTCAGCCATTAATGGACAGGAGGAAAGCCACAACCCCTGGGAGACAGAGAAAGGCAACCGGCAGACCACATTCATTACAACTCAAAAATGCCCCTAATGACTGAAAATCCCGACAACAGGGTAGCAGCATTTTCCCACCACCTCACACATTGCTGGGCCTCAGGTGAGAAGTGGAAGTAGGATATTACTTTGTTCGCCACAGTTGCTTTTTCCTTCTCCTGCTTCAGAAGTATTTCACGTATAAATATTTCCCAGCAGCAGAAGTGAATATGCTGGGGCTGAGGGAGGGGCTACTTTACATCCAAGTGCAAAGCCACATCATATACGTACTTCAAACAACAGTGGGAGGGCATCAGGGTGGAAACCTGGAGCCGTCCCCAGCAAGGCACGTCTTGATTCCAAGAAGACTTCACTTTGGTACAGGAAGAGAGAGAGTATAAGCACCTCACATTTCCTCTTGCAACAGAGAAAGTTCATGGATAAAGTGCAAATGTCTAGCCTGTGCAAGGTACTCAGCTTCTCTGAGCCTCTGTTTTCTCACTATAAAATGAGGGACCCTTCCTTTCAGGGTTGCTGTTGGAATTTTTTTTTAACATGTATATGACTTCAGGCAGTGTACCTTGTCATTTCATACGTAATGACATTAATAATAACAGGAATCCTGAGTACTTACCAGTACATAGATGAACTCAGTTAACCCTCATGGTGACCAGTGACATGGGCATCCCCATGGGACACGTGAGATGGATTCGCGGGTACTTTGCCCGCGGTCACACATCTGGTGCCTAGCAAGTGGATACTCAACATCGTCAACACGAAGATCAGCGTCCTAAATGCCAGAAAGGCAGCATCTCGCCACCAGCTGTGTTCTTCTTTCTCCCCATTCAGACCCTCTTAGCCCAGCTCCCTGCCTCTGGAGAGCAGGCTAGCTCCCCTCCAGGCTAGGACACCCCAAGTGTCTATGAGAAATCAAGGAAGAGGGGAACTGATGGACATGTGTCCTCACCTCCCACCCAGGCAGACGGCCAGTGTGGCAGTCAGACCCGTGCTGGCCCAAGTGGACCGGCCGTCCTAACAGACTCACCACTTCAGAGTCTCCCACAAATAAACAGTCACAAAAACTAGGCCAGGCCTTAAAAAGGCAAAGAGAGAAGCACCTTCAGTGCCATGCGGGATATGGTGATGGTGTTTATTTTCCTGCTGCCCTAAGTATCCAACTGTGCAAGTATTGGCCTTTCCTTGGGTCCTCGGGGCATCCAGACAAGCGGGCTTTCAGCAGAGATTTACAGCCTGGTTATAAGTGTAAAGTGAAGGCCACCTGCAGACTGGCCAGCTCAAGTGGAGAATTCGTTTGAAGGATAAGAGACAGAAACTCAGGATGAGCTAGACAGCACATCCAGAGCCTATGGTCTGAGCAAGCCAGCTTTCCTTGCTACCACTAGTCAATTCTCTGGGGAGAAAATCTTCTAAAACTCAGTTCCTTAGCACCTGGGTATACACTAATGACTAACCTAGCCAAGCATTGCTCTGTGGGACCAAGCCATATTAGGAGGAGCCCTTTTACCTTCCAAAGTGTGCCTTACAACATAGAATTGGTTTTCTCTCACTTTGACTGCATAGAAGGATGAAATAAGAGAAATTTTAAAGCATCAGGTCCACTAAGGAAGTGAAGATATATGTGTATGCTCTGATAAGATCAGTAAACTTTCAGAATAACTAACTGTCACCCTTTCCTCTCAGTTTGGACTCAATCTCTACAGACTGAAAAACAAATGTGCCAAGTGATGTTGAAAAATCACCTTGGTCCTGAGGAGAATGCTTGATGTATGCCTGGCTTTTCTGCACTTGAAATTATTCCTATCAAAGATGAGTCTAACGAATTTCTGGGAAAAAAATTTCTTACTGGGCTATAAAAGCAGCTCCAGGAATTCTGACTCACTGCCACGTGAGCTAAATCCAAGACAGCTATTCCTTCTATCGCCACTGCATCAGAGAGAGCTCGAAATTTAACAGATTAAGAACATCATGAAAAAGAGATGCTTCTGCTATCTTGTTTTCATCATAGCTCTTTACTTGGACTCTTTCTCACTCTTGAGTGCTGGATATTAATCCCAAATTAATATCTCATTTCCTGTGCCCCCTTAGAAAATGCGTCAGCACCTACTACCAGCACCTCTCTCTGGTGAGCACAATTTGATGTGTGGGCAGACAAGGAAGTAGAGCCAATCCCAGAGCCTTCGAAGAGAGCTCTAGAATACTCATAAAAATATTCATAGGAGTGGGGCTTCCCTGGTGGCGCACGGGTTAAGAATCCTGCCAGTTCAGCGGACACAGGTTTGAGTCCTGCTCTGGGAAGATCCCACATGCCGTGAAGCAGCGAAGCCCATGCACCACAACTACTGGGCCCACACACCACAACTACTGAAGCCCACACACCTAGAGCTCGTGCTCTGCAACAAGCGAAGCCACCCCAACGAGAAGCCTGGGCACCGCAACGAAAAGTAGCCCCCGCTCACCACAACTAGAGAAAGCCCACACGCAGCAACGAAGACCCAACACAGTCAATAAATTTTTTTTAAAAAATTCATAGGAGCCAGCATTTACAACATGCCTCCTTATCTGATTCAACCCTCACAAAAACCCTATAATAATAAACCCTATTATTATTCCCATTTTATAAATGAAACAACAGAAAGTAACTTGACCGCTCTGATAGTAGTTAGTAGGCAACAGAGCTGGGCATGGTTACACGTTCAGCCTTTAACTACGGCCTTCTCCTGTCTGTCCAGCTTGCAAACCTTTTTTCTAAAGCTCACCTATACCATCACTTTCTTCCACCTGAAGAGGGACAATATGGAAAAGAAGGAATTTGTACTTCTGATTTTCATTTTTCAAAGAACAAAAGGTTAAACCCTCCCTTCCTCAGTAAGGCTAACCCTCATCAACACGCCTTCTGTCTCTTCTGCCCATTTCTACCAAGAACAAAGGAAAAATATATGTTCTTAATAGAGAAGGAGAAGCAACTCTCGACTGCAGACCTGAACAATACATGGTGTACTGTGGTTTTAAATAGACTCTATTGACCCAGTTCATTCAGTACCTCACGTGAAGAGGCAAAGCCATGTTCCTCTAAAGCACAACCCACAGGTAATCAGTACTCTCCGTAATCTTCTCATAGGAGAATGAAGGTCCTTCTGGGGGTCCCACAGGTTGACTCAGAGACTTCTGCTCCGTGAATACGGGCCTGAGTGTTTCCTTATCTTCTAGCATCAGTCACGTTGGACTCTAACTAATCACCCAAGCCACGCCGGTCTCCCCCAGCAGGAGCAGAGCATGGTGATGGAAAGCACAGGTTCTGGAGCCAGACTGCTCGTGTCCATATCCCAGTTCTACCTGTCACTTAAGCTTCGGCAAACTACCTAACATCTTTGTTAGAAGAAACATCTAACACAGCCTCAGCTGCTTACCCCTACCTCAAAGGATCATTGTAAAGACTAAATGACTTAATAAAACAGGAAAAATTTAGAGCAGTGCCTGGCCACAGTAAACACCATGTGAGTGAGCTAGCGAGACAATGAATTCTGGACTTAAGCTTCTGGAGGACAGGGAGAAGGCATCTTGCATCACTTTTTATTTTATTTTTCTAACCATCAAAGTCTCACGCAGGACCTGCTTCATGACAGGCATTCAGCAAATATTAGTTATTGAAATGAATACATCTGATTACAAGTAATGAAAATAATTGTATGAGCCACACAACCCCAAAATCTTGTTAAATGAAACACAGTCACAGATGCAGAAAACAAACTTATGGTTACCAGGGGGCTGGGGGCAGGAGAGGGATGAATTGGAAGATTGGGATTGACATAAACACACTACTATGTATAAAACAGAAAACTAATAAGGATCTACTGTATGGCACAAGGAATCTACTCAGTGCTCTATAATGGCCTATACTGGAAAAGAATCAAAAAAAGAGTGGATATGTGTATATGTATAACTGATTCACTTTGCTGTATACCTGAAACTAACACAACATTGCAAATCAACTATACTCCAATAAAATTTTAAAAATAAAAAAAAATTTTTAAACTTATTAAATGAGATTTTCGCTTCACTTTCAACGAGAAGCAAACACATGCACATTTGTAGATAACTGTGGACATCATAGCATTCATGTCTGGGTTTTGTTTTATTTTTATGAGAATTTTTTTAGAACATTGACTCATTTGCAAATTCATTTTTCTAGTGTCACGCCAATTTGCCATTAGCTCTTTAATTTCTGGCTTAAAAGCTTTAGATCTTCTCCACTAAACAGTGATGGAATAACAACCCCAGGGATAAAAACAATAATAATAATGAAGTGGGAGCCTGTAGAGACAGGCCAGGGGCTGCAGGCCCGATCTTGCACACACTGAACAATCTTCTGCGTGACCGCTTTGCTGGAGAAAGGACACTGCCTCTGACTTCGGGGCAACAGCCGAGGGAGTTTCTTCAACTCGCCAGAGCTGCATCTTTGGGCACAAAGATGCCGACCTTGCACTCACCAGAGGTCACCTGCTGCCTCGGCTGTGGTCCAAACTTCCTGCACAAAAGGCCACTTGGAAGAAGGGAGGGCCCAGGGCAGGGAAGGAGAAGGCTTATCTGGCTTTGCACTCACTCACAGCAGGGATTTCCACCAGCTGCTGAATGGACGTCTCAGGTGCCATCCTTTCCTTCAAATCATTACATTCCCAAATACCTAAAACTTTAGGGCCATAGACACCAAGGGAATCTGCTCATGCATAAAGAACACGGAAGAAGTACTCCTGACAACTAGACCGAAAGGAGAGGTCTTCTAGCACATAGACACAAAATCACTTTCTGCTTTGCTCCTATGAAGGTTCTAAATGAAAGGGAAATTCCCTGGCAGTCCAGTGGTTAGGACTCGGCACTTTGACTGCCGTGGCCCAGGTTCAATCCCTGGTCAGGGAACTAAAATCCTGCAAGCTGCCGGTGTGGCCAAAATAAAATAAAATAAAATGGCTCTTGGTCTCCAAACAAGATATACAAGCACCATTCATTCGTTCCTCAAACTGTAGGCATCTTCTATGGGCCAGCCACTGTGCCAGGGATATAGGGATAAAAGACACAGACTCAACCTCAAAAAGCTCACTATCCTGGGAGAGAGACAGATGAGAAAATGATGCCTAGCCAATAGAGTCTAATAAGCATAGAGGCAAATGTGTGTTTGATGCTACCGGGCCAAGCAGGGCACTACCCACCATGGAGGGTCCATGAAGCCTTCTTCCAGGCCTTGACTTTTGGCACCTCTGAGTATAAATCAGTTCAGAAATCCGGAGCAGGACACTTAGCAAAGTGCCATAGTTGGCACTCCATACATGTTTAGCTGATGAATGGATGAATGAATGACTAAAACCCAGCTCACAACTACTGCTGCTGTGCTCTGAGTTTCTGTGAGGGACCAAAATGGCAATGGACTGGTTGATTGGATCACGTCACCCTGCTGCTTGAAACAGCCAGAGCTTCCCAGTGCTCTTAGGATAAAATCCAACATCAGGCCCTGCAGGGTTTTGCCCCTGCCTGTCTCCAACCTAAATGCCTACCAATGTCCCCTTGCTAACGGACCTCTGCCACCCACACCCCCCTTCTCTCAAGTTCCCAGATATCCCAGCATCCTTCCACCGCAGGGGCCTGACACTCAGCTCCCTCTGCCCAGAACCCCTGTCCTACTACTGCCCACGTGCCTCACAGCCCCAGCTCCCTCGCCTTTGCAGCATTCATCTGGTTTTATTGACACTTCTCTGTGTGATTACATGCATAAGGTTTGCCTGTCCCACTACCAATCAGTAGAATGACCACACAATTTATCTTCCAAACCAGGACACTATTGAGAGGAAAAAGGGAGCTGTTCACAATTGTTCCAGATCCACAAAAGCTGGGGTGTTTGGCCATCCTAGCTGTAAGCTCCAAGACACTGGGACCATATCTGCCTTTTAGTCACCATCATGTCCCCAGTATTTAGCATCAATAAACGTGTCGAATTAATGAAAGAATGAGTGAGTAAGCAAGTGAATGAGGGAGTGGCTTGGGGCTTGGCAGAAGAGAATGGTAAATGTCACAGCCTTGGGAAATATTCATGGGTCATGCAAATTAACCAACATCTCCTGCTTGTGGAGAGAAAGTTTGACAGCTCGAGATCTCTGGCCTTCCCCTTATCTGCAGAATAGCAGCTTCGGTCCCCATGACAACATCAAAGGTCCATGCCCAGGACCACAGCATTGTACCCAGTCCTCTCCTGCAGCCGCCCATATCTCAGATTAACTCCTCCTCCACCAGTGAAATAAGTCACTATACTAAAGGTCTACCGTCTAGCACCTGGCTCTGGTACGGATGTCCTCTGTATGTTGGAAGGGTTATAAATCCAGGGGAGAAGGAAGAGGGGGCTCTGTGTCAGAAGACAAGCACTGATTTTCAGGAAGGAGCTTCCCCATCCTGTGGTTTAAGTGGATTTTCCCTTAGTCAGGAAGAATTTGTCCTGATGCAATTACACATTCTCCACCCTCATTGTGTCAAGCCAAGGATAGGGCCTGATGAGGAGAGCGTGGAGTCTGGAGTCAGAGCATCCAGATTCCAGGCCCACTTTTGCCACTAGCTAGTTGTGAGGACTTAACCAGGGCACCTAGCCTCAGTAAACAGGGGCAGTAACAGAGGCTACCCCTTGGGACAATGGGGAGTGAAAACAAGGCTCAGGAACACACGTAAACTTCCTGGCCCTGAGGCTGCACCCAGTCAGGACTTAATCAACGGTGTCAAATAGTATCCATCAAATACAGCTTGAGGCCCCAGGACTGAGCAAAGGATCCGAGACTCTAACCATTTATTAGCAAAGGATAGAAAGCTCTAAGCGATCATAAAGTGAAAACCAGTGGCAAAGATCCTACTCATTAACATAAAAAGTCCCTGAACCGGTGAAGGCGGGGGAGACACAGCAGGACGAGAAGGAGCCCCACCCTAGAGGTTCCCACTTCCAGGAAATTCCAGCCCCAGCCCATCGCAGGCAGTGGAAAGCTTCCGCCTTTCTTCAGACAAAGAAGCCAGCATAAGCCCATCCTCACGAAGGTTCTGAGGATGAAGCAACTTGCCCAGGCAAGGACTGAAGTATGCCAGGGGCAAAAGTCAGCCTTCTAGACAGCAAGGTAACCTGCTCACTGGGAAGCAGCGGCGGGTGGGGGGCCGGGGGGAGGAGGTGGGGGGGGAGCAATTCACACAAGCTGCCCCCAAGATGCTCTCCAGTGAGAGAGGAATCTTTCTTGCTTGTGCTACAACCGAAAAACTCCCATGTCTTCCCTGCGGGCACCTCATCCAACACTAAACCCACTCCCACAAAACACGCGCCCCTTCAGCGGGTCAATTACCAGGAGAAACTGCAGCCCCGTGACCACACCAGTCACACGGAAGACACTCAACGTCTTTAAATGTCTAAGAAGTCACAGCCTGAAAAGTGACCATTACAGATCCTCACCCACGCAGGCGGAAGCCTTCTTCCCTCCCCTGTCAGTCAGTGAAGCCGTCTCATGATTTTGTCCCTTGAGGATTACAGAGGATGAAGGTTTTATTGCTCTCTCCAAGATGAGTCACGAGGGAAGTTTCTGAAAGAACTGTATCGGGGCAGGGAAGTAAGTAATTGTGGCATGTGAGAGCATGGAGGATAAAGAAGTTCTTGGGATGGAGTGACTGTCTCATCAAGCTGGTAGAAGCTGCGACTTCAAAAACCTATTCAATGTATTCGATTCCACAGCCAAAGAAACGCAAGCACTCCAGGTGTGCCTATCATTGTCTGTTCAGTTCCGTTCCCTGCACATCACTGTGGAGATGAAAGCTAGAATGGGGAAAGGAAACAGTGTTTCCTAAATGCCAACCCTATGCTGGGCACCCTGCTGGGCACTTTATGTGGGTTCTCTCACTCTCCTCCCAATATTCCAAACGAAGAGGGACTGCCATCCCCATAATAGGAAAAGTAGCCTTAGGTTTAACAGGGTTAAAGACCAAGTCTAGGACTTTCCTGGTGGCGCAGTGGTGAAGAATCCACCTGCCAGTGCAGGGGACACGGGTTCGATCCCTGGTCGGGGAAGATCCCACATGCCGCGGAGCAACTAAGCCTGTGAGCCACAACTACTGAGCCCACACGCTGCAAGTACTGAAGCCCATGTGCCTAGAGTCCGTGGTCCACAACAAGAGAAGCCACCGCAGTAAGAAGCCCACGACTGCAATGAAGAGTAGCCCCCGCTCTCTGCAAATACAGAAAGCCTGAGTGCAGCAACGAAGACCCAATGCAGCCAATAAATAAAAAATAAAATAAATTAAAAAAAAAAAAGACCAAGTCTATATGACTCCAATGCCCATGTTATTTCCCCTCCTTGACACCCCCTTCTTTGAAAACACAACAGTCCATGTTTGGAGTGCTATAGTACCATGTCTGCCCACATTTCCCTAGAAATTTCTCCTTCTCCCTCCAGTCTTTTCCTTGGAGTAAAACCTTTAAGAAAAGGCTCGGAGGTAGTGTAGGGGATACTGATTGTTGACACAAGTGAGCAGGCTAACACAGTGGTTAGACGTGTGGGCTCTGGAGTCTGGCATCCCAAGGCTCAAATCCCAGTTTAACCACCTATCGGCTGTGTGGCCTTGGGCGAATTACTTAATTTCTTAGAATTTATTTGCTTGTCCATGAAATTGAATGATGACGATAGATCGCACCTGTAGGTTTGTTGCAGGGGTTGAATGAATTAAAGGATTGAACCACTTAGAACATGCCTAGAGGAAAGTAAACAACCAATAAGTGGTAGCTGTTTTTTATTATTACAACAGCTCTGCAAGAAATCTCCCGATTACTGTCATCTGCAGACTCTCTCACGGAGTCTCAAGGGTAAGATTCCAGAGATGGATGGGTCCTCTGTGTCCTCTGTGGACTGAAGTGCTGAGGCCCAGCTCGGGTTAATCAGCTTGCCCCAGGGCACCAAACCAGAAGATAGACGGGCCTCACTGAGGGATAAATAGCAGTTGGACTCAGAGAATGCAGACCCTTTCACTCACACTCTGGAGTCATTGGTCATCCCATTGTGTGGGTGACCCACTCCTTGGGGCTGCCTGAGCCTTCTGGATCCCTGAGGTTCTCCAAGATGTGTCTCAAACCACACAGAGGAACAGTCAGGGGGCATAGAGACCGTGGGGGCAGCCCCAGTGTCTACTTAATAGATCCGAGGCCAAGCGTCCCCACCAAAGCTGGGGACAAAGATGATTATCTAGGCGGGGGGGGTAAGTCCTCTAAATGAAATAGACAACTGCTCGGTTGCTTCCCTGGGCTCAAGCCACCGCGACACAGCAAAGAGTGTTTAACAGCCCAACTCAGCCCTCACGGGAGTCATTTCTGCGGAGGGGACTTTACACTTCAACGGTCAGAGCAAATCAAGAACATTTGTCAAGAGATTAGAAATTTAGGATTTGTAGCCCCAAAGGGCATTTCAGGAGCTTCTTTCTCTTTTTCCTTAGCAGGACCCCAGCACACATGTAATGTAGGGGCTTTCTGCCCCCCATAGCAGATGCTGCTGAAATAACAACAGAAGTCACCCTGGGGCCCCTTAATGAGACAGGGTGAGAGCTCCGTGACCCCAACTAGGTAGGGTCTATGAGCCCCATGCCAGCCTGAAGAAGCTACAGAAGACAGACCTTCACCCTTCACCTTCTCAATAAAGATTTCTTGGCGTCTATGTCTCTCAGGGAGGGATTTAAGGCAGGAGATAGATGGGTCCCAGGCTGAGCAGCTGGAGTTCGTCCCCTGTGGACGGATACTCCAAGATGAAGATAATAGCAGGAGGATAACAGGAGAGGCTGAGCCCTGCCCAGATAAAATATACAGACGACATATTTCTCATTGTCAAGGTCAAGGAGACCTTCCTGACTACACATCTACGCAGAAAGTCTTTGGAGGTCCAAAAGGGAGCTATGTCAACCTACCCACAGGCCTCTTCTCTGGAAACCAGCTTGGCTGAGAGATGCACGCGCACACATGGGAGGACGCTGAGATGTATCAAACACGGACTCAGAACCAGGCAAAGCAAGGTGATTGGCCAAAGGAAACCCGGAAGAAATGCCCCCTGTGAGTGATTTAAACTACGCGGCTCTCTGGGTCTACCCATGTGTCTATCCACACGTACTCTTTTTCCCCCTAATAAATACTTTGTTTCACTAAAGAATAATGATATGATAATAATAATAATACCTATTTAGGGGCTTTCTAAATTTCTTTTTTCCTGTCTTCCCTAACAAAGAAATAGTAGCGATCACAATAGCTCAAAGTAATTGAGCTTTTTTGTTTAATCTTCTGACCTCCCTGAAAGGTGGACACTATTATCATAATCATTATTTTACAGAGGGAAGCTGAGGCCTGGGGTGATTCCCTTTCTCACGCAGGTCACACAGCCCACGAGCGGAAAAAAGGTTTAACGTGGGAAGGTTAACTCCAGAGCATGGGTGATGGCCAGGCTGCGCTGCCCACGTGGCCTCTGTCTGAACAGGCAGGGATGTGCGGCACAGGGCAGGCACCCCAGACATCTTTGCTGAATGGGACACGAGTCGTTTTCAAGCTTTCTTCGTCAGACTCTCTTAAACATGGCCCCTTCACTGTGTCTCAGCATGGCCTACCGATGTGGTCCCAACACTCTTCCAAACTGGTGTTCTTTCCTCCAATCCTACATCCTCATTGCTTTCCATCGTGTCACTACCTTCTTAAATCTTTTCAGTGACTCCCCACTTCCCACAGCACAAAGCCCAAACTCCCTGGCAAGGCTCTCTAGGCACCTCTCAAATCCAGCCCCCGCCCCATCCCAACCTCATCTCCCACCATCTCCCCGACACCTCTCAGTTCAAGGTGCATGGACCCCCTGCAGCTCCCTCAACGGGCCCCACAAGCCAGTGGGATGCCCTTCAGGTGGGAACTGAATGAACCCCTCCCACATTCCATGTTTCTGTTCCCATGCGTGGTGTTTAAGAGAAGGGGATAGTGGTCAGACCGCCCAGGAGTAAATCCGAGATCCTCCACTCACTAATCACATGCCCTTGAGTGTGTAACTTCACCTTCTCCCCGCCTCAGTTTCCTCCTCTGTAAGTGGCAAAAAAGACTATCCTCATATAATCATTGCAGGGACAGAAGGAGATAAACTGCCATGAAATCTTGTCTGACCTCTGTTTTCCTCACTAAGGGTCCCACTGTTCACATACATCACATGCATCACTCCACTCCAGCGATTGTCAAAAACAAGATATAACAGATGCTGGCAAGAATGTGCAGAAAAGGGAACCACTGTGCACTGTTGATGGGATTGGAAACTGGTGCAGCCACTAAGGAAAACAGTATGAAGTTTCCTCAAAAAATTAAAAATAGAACTACCATATGATCCAGCAATTCCACTTCTGGGAATACATCCAAACAAAAATACTAACTTGAAAAGATATTTGCGCCCCCATGTTCATAGCAGCATTTACAGTGGATAAGACATGGAAAGAACCTGAGTGGCCATCGACAGATGAATGGATAAAGAAGCTGTAAGATATATACATAGTTTTATATAGTTATATTATATATACATATATATATATATAAATGGAATATTATTCAGCCATTAAAACATGAAGGAATCCTGCCATTTCCAAAAACATGGATGGACCTTGAGGACATTATGCTAAGTGAAATAAGTCAGATGGAGAGAGAGAAATGCTGTGCGATTTCACTTATATGTGAAGTGTTTAAAAAAAAAAACTCATAAGAAAAAAGATCAGAGATGGGGTCAGGTGGGGAAGGGGAGTTGGAGGAAGGTGGTGGAGAGGTACAAACTTCCAGTTATAAGTAAGTCCTCGAGAGGTAGTGTACAACTTTATAGTTAATGCTGCTGTATGGTATATATGAAAGCTGTTAGGAGAGTAAATCTAAGAGTTCTCACCACAAGGAAAAAAGTTTTTTTCTCTTTATTGTATCTATATGAGATGACGGATGCTAACTCAACTTTTTGCAGTAATCATTTCATATGAAATGTTCAATCCATTATACTAAACACCTTAAACGTTTACAGTGGCATATGTCAATTATATCTCAATAAAACTGGGGGAAACAATAGCTCCATTCCAATGGATTCTAGCTTTTGGTTTACCTGCCTCTTCCTCCAGCGTTTCTCAATCTATTGCCTCGTGAGACTGGATAATTCTTTGTGATGAGTGGCTCTGCTGGGCATGGTTGGATGTCGAGCAGCTTCCTTGGCCTGCCCACTAGGTGTCTGTAGCATCTCTCCAGTTGTGACCATCACAGATGCATCCAGGCATTGTCAGATGCCCCTGGAAGCAACCCCGCTCTCCATTAAGAACCACAGCTTGAAATTCTGAGCTCCTTAAATAATACTATAAACAGCAGCAGCAACAATAGCTGTCTTGCTTTAAGTGCTCACCACGTGCCAAGCACAGTTCAAAGCCCTTCTCATAAATTATAGAACTTAATCCTCTCAATACCCTAAGGGTGAGGGATTTTAGGCACATTTTATTGATAAAGAAATGGAATCACAGAGAGGTTTGTGACCTGCTCAAGGTGTATATTATCCTCATCTTTTCTATCCCCAATACCTAGCGTGTTACCTGACACAACAGAAGAATGCATAGATGAATTAACTAATGAGACAGTCTTCCCCATAACAACATCTGGGTCAGGGATGGTGACCCATCTGTCTCCTCTGCAGTCCCATGGTACTCCATGAAAGTGATTTAAGTCTTTGGAAAATCTCTCCCCAGCTATGGCACTTTTAAGGTATCCAGGCATTTCACAGAGGTTAAGCTGTTCCAGGTACTCTGTTTTTATTATTAATAATATGAATTACACCTTCCAGATTAGCTTTATGAGGGGTTCACTCAATCCAGCCAAGAGTCCTGACACTACCAGATAAATACCATTGACCTAATTTTTTATACTATCAGCCAGATACAACAATATAAATATCAGTGAGATACAATAATACTATTTTTCCAGCTTAGAACACACAACACTGAAAACCCTTCCAAATACTGTGTTTCTTATGAAACTACATACAGTGCTTCTCAGAGGCACAGAGTGAGAGGATGCTCCCTGGTCCAAAAGTGTGAACACTTTCATCCTATGAAGGAATCAGTGAACTGAAGGGTGAATCATAATAATTTGATTCTTGATTGACACAGGTTCAGCATTTTTAACTGCTTAATCTACAAAAACTGTAGGTAAACACAAGTATAAATCCTGACATCATAGTAGATGGAGATCTTAAAAGTATCCCATGTCCAGGACTGATAGTCAATGGGTATAAAGGGGGAAAAAAGAAATGCTTGCTCTTAAAGAGCAAGGAACTCCAATGCCTTTTGACTATGTGAAAATTCTGGAAAGTGTTGAAGCTAAAGCAAATGTTTAAGAGAGAGATAAGCTTATGATAAAGTAAGAAATACTTAAAGGCCTGTAGATTCATTGGGCAAGGCAGGATAGAGCCAGGCAGACCTCACTTTGAATCCCAGCTCTATCACGTTGGTGGTTGGAAAGCTACTCAACCTCTTTTAGCAACAGTTTCTTTACCAGTAAAATGGGTATAATTATACCAACTTAGAAGGTTGTTGGAGAGATTAAATGAGATGATGGGAAGAAGGGGCCTAGCTCATAACAGGTGCCTAATAAAGGGTAGATGTTTAATTGTCATAAAAATGATCTCAAGGGCGTGCACACACACACACCCACACACTCATTTCACAGAGAAATCTTTGAGGTCAAAGGATGGGTCTTAACAGCAACACCAGAACTACAATCCCTACACTCTGTCATCCTGTCCTTCATTCTGGCCTCTGAATTCTTTCCTGAAGGAGAAGGCCAAAGAACGGGCAGCAGAGAAATACTGAATTAATAAATGAATGCATGAATAAGCTCAGATATCTCATGGCATCACCAGTGTTATAGATTTAGTTTGATAGCTCATCCCAAAAGCATTTCTTTATTGGGTAATAATTAGATGTAAACCATGCAGAGACTACACATGGATGCAAAGATAATAAGACATGATCCCTTTCCTCAAGATCTCACTAAGGAAAGGAAATTCAGGCACAAGTCCAGATTCAATTCAGAACACGCATTAGGTTATTACACATATTGCAACTAAATAAAAAGGATCTCATCACGTATCACCTTACTTAAAATTACTTTAGAATTGTTTCCTCCATTCTTTATGCCATTATGAGCCTTAAATCTGGCACACATTAGTGACAGATTGCTAGCATTTTACCATGATAGGAAAAAAAAAAAAAGACAAGGCCATCTAAGAAAGAGTGATATGAAACGCTGCCCCTTGGCTTTTAGAATTGTAAGGTTTTATTTTTTAATAAAAATTGTAGGACATAGGTATTCCCAAGGAAAAAAAATGTATATTTCTATTAAGCTAAAAGTCAAGTCAGATTACAGAAACTAATTTAAAAGATTACAACTGCTATGAAGGGGCCTGATCACAAGTAGCCTCAGAATTCCCCTACCCTATCAGTGTAGATGGAAATAAGTAAATAAATACACCAGCCCAGACTTGCAAATCCTACAGAATCCTGATTTGTAGTAGCCATTAGAATTTAATGCTGGTAATCCCAGAGCCAGAAGGAATTGTGAAAGCTGTCTTTTGCATCCCTCTGCCTTCCAAACTTTAGAACCCCCAGAAAGATGGGACTCTTCCTTTGCATCCATAAACATCACCGCCTCCCACCACTACTCCTCATGGTTCAGGAGGGCGTGTAGAATGGAAACCAAACTTCAGCCTTGGAGGCTGTCACCCTGCCTCACCCTCAAGGTGAAGCTCATCAACTGGGCTCTCAACCACTTCCCTTTCCCCTTCCTGGGACTCGGTCCTCTCCACCTTTTGCTTAATTCTCAAGCCTCCTATTTCACTTCCTCCTATTACACTACCTTAGATGACTCCCTGTCTCCCACATCCCTTCCCAGCCTCACTTCACCCCTGCCAAGACCACCCCACCCCTGCTTCCTCTGCCTAGCTTCTATAGGTGGGAGCCCAAAGTTCTCTGCCTCCATTTTTTTGTGAATGTTTTTTTCCCTAATATCCACGGCATGGAAGGGCTTTAGCACAGTGCCTGACACACAGCAAGTGTTCAAAAACAGCAACCTTGATTATCACTGTTACTCTTATCATTATTTCCACCTCACAAAGCCACCAAAGCCTGTTTCAAGTCACTAACAGCCTCACCATCCCACATCTGGTGACCTTTTCTCTGCTCCATTCTCATTCACCTTAGACAGGTTACTACATCCTTGCTTGTTTAAATTCATTCTTTCTTTGGCCATCCTCTTACCCCAGCATCTCACACAGACTTAAAAGTTAATCAGCAGACATAAGTGGCCTTGAACCTGAAAATCCAAAGCCCTTTGCCTGCTGCTGCCTCTGGCCACCACATCCAAAAGCAGGTGATGCAGAGCACACCCTGCTCCTACATTGTACGTGTGACCCCTCTTCCCCTATATTGTCACATTGTCACAGGTCTCCACTCAAATGTCACCTCCCAGAGAGGACCTCCTTGACCATCAGGAGCATCTCAACCAAAGGCAAAGCTCAGTGAGCCTGAAAGACAAAATCAACACCACCCTCTCCCCCCACAGGTGATTCTATGGTTGACTCTCTCCCTGCTCACCTGGATCAATGTCTCCAGCTCCTGTGGGCTCACACAGATATGATCCCGCAGGAATTCCGCCTTCTCCAAGGCAATAGTGTTCTTTTGGCTGCTCTCAAAGGGCTGTTCCAATGCCCGGAAGACGAGACCGCCTGTGACGAGGTAGACCACCACGACCACGAAGATGGCAACCACTGTTTTCCACTTCATGACGGTCTGCAGGCCCCCCTGGGAGGCACCTTCCATCCTGGCTACCACCGTGGCTCGGGAGGAGATGGAGAGGCGTGGGGCCGCGTAATGCCCGTTAGTGGCGCCCTTGGGCTGGCACACAGGGGGCGCTGCTGCAGGAACGGCCACTGAGAAACGGGGTGGGCGAGAGGGGGAAAGAGAGTGTGTTTATAAATACACAACCCAAAACTTGTCAGAAACAAAGCACAGATGTCTTTCTCAAGCCAGCTTTCCAATGTGAGGATTAAAAATTGGTTCACCAAGCCCGCAGTGAGGGAATTCAATCAGTTGCTAGGTTTTTGTTTGAATCCTAAAAAAATGAGCACCAGGAGTTCTAGTTTTTAAAGAAAGAAAATATTAATTGAGCCAGAAATGTTTATATTTCTCTACAAGGATCCAAATTTGAAAGCTGTGTCTCTGTTATTTCTCATTCATCTCCTCCCTTAGTTTCCTTGTTAAGTGATGTGTAAGACACACAACAAACCATCATATTTTAAAAAGAGACACACTGTCCAATTTGGAGAGGAAATAAGTAGAGGAAGGATACCCAGCAGAAGTGTCCAAGTGCTGAGGGCTAGGTGACACCAAGAGTATAGAAAAAATGAGTGTCTAGCAAGTTTAAAGTTCTTTTATCCAGGTCTACGGTCACAAAGCAAAAGAAGGGTGAGCCTGCTATAGGGAAAAGAGCAAAAATTAAACACAGTGACTCTTAGATCAAGATGGAGGAGTAGGAGG
Source organism: Hippopotamus amphibius kiboko (assembly GCF_030028045.1). Lineage (NCBI taxonomy): Eukaryota > Metazoa > Chordata > Mammalia > Artiodactyla > Hippopotamidae > Hippopotamus > Hippopotamus amphibius. The sequence continues at coordinate 172,296,424 of NC_080189.1, forward strand.
ACATGGAACTCACCTCCCCCTACAAACACATCAAAAATACAACTACAGGTTGGGACCTCTGTCCCTGGGAGGGGACTCAGAGGAGAAGGGAGATTACACGGGTGGAGACTCTCCCTGAGAAGTGAGTGATTCAAGTTACATATTGGGTGCCCCAACCCTGGGGTCCTACAAAAAGAAGATGAGCCCCCTGGGGGGCTGGTGGGACTAATAGAAGGGCTGTGAGAAGCCTGGACTCCACTCAGGAGGGGCGTGCTTATGCTGGCTTGCTCCCAAAGCAGGAAGGAGAGGGCAAATTGAAACCAGGCAGGTGGCTGACTGGTTTCCCATTGCTGCCCCAGCGTGTACACCAGCCTGATTCAAGTGAACATTCCAGCCCTGCTTGCCTCACATCACAGCTCCACACTGGAATGAGAGCTGCATGACCAAGGAAGGACCCTAGTCATGAGACACTAAGGTAGCTCAAACCTGAAGCAGAGTCTGAGCAGAGTGGAGGTAGCCATTGCTATCACTTACACAAGTGGCGCATCAGAGGCAGTCCAGATCTCCGATGACAGCTGGACCACCACGGACTGTACCCCAGCCCTTACCAAGTGCCTGTGCCAGCTCTTCTTGCTCCAGAACTGTTCCACTCTAGAGGGACCATGCCAGTGCTGGGAGAGGGAGAGCACATACTTGAAGGGAACTGAGCTGGTTTGGAAGCCCAACCCTCAGGGTTTCTGCTCCAGCAACTTGGAACCTGACCCTGTCCCCCTATGGGGTGATGATGGACACTTACACAGAAGCTCCAGCTTACACCTGCTTCAGCCCTAGTCCCTCCATCTCCATTCCCACCTCCTACCAAGTTGATAGCTTCCAGCACAGCCTAAGGAAAGATATGACTTGCATTCACATCAAATCCAGCTCTCCCACCAAAGCCACTAGGCAGACACAAACTGTAAAGGAATGCTCCAGCATAAGGAGAAATAGGTAACTGCTTTACCTAATTTCACAAACACAGAGAAAGGTAAGGAAAATGAGAAGACAGAGGAATTTGTCTCAATTGAAAGACCGAGAGAAAACCCCTGAAAAAACAATTAATGAAACCAAAATAAACAATTTACCAAGTGAAAACTTCAAAGCATTAGTAATAAGAATACTAACTGAATTAGGTAAAAGAGTAGATGAACACAGTGAGAATTTTAACAAGAAACTAGAAAATGTAAAAAAGAACCAGCCAGAACCAAAGAATACAAAAACTGAAATGAAAGACACACTAGAAGGAATTAACAGCAGGCAAGGTGACACAGAGGAACACATAAGGGATCTGGAAGATAGAATAACAGAAATCGCCTAATCAGAACAGCAAAAAGAAAAATAAATTTTAAAACAAGAACAGTTTAAGAAATCTCTAGGATAACATCAAATATGCCAACATTTACATTATAGAGGGTCTACAAGGAGAAGAGACAGAGAAGGGGGTTGAAAACATATTTTATGAAATTATGACTGAAAAATCCCTAAATCTGAAGGAGGAAACATATCAACTACAGGAAGAACAGAGAGCATCAAACAAGATGAACCCAAACAAATCCACACCAAGATATGTCATAATTATCTTGATGTATCTTGGTGGCAAATTAAAATGGCAAAACTTAAAGAGAGAATTCTAAAGGCAGCAAGAGAAAAACAAAGAGTCATATACAAGGGACCCCCAGAAGGTTATTGGCTGATTTTTCTGCAGAAACTGTGCAGAACAGAAAGGAGTGTCATGATATATTTAAAATGCTAAAAGAGAAAAACCTGCAGCTTAGAACTCTCTATCCAGCAAGATTATCAATTAGAATTGAAGGAGAGAGAAAGAATTCCTCAGATTAGCAAAACCCAAAAGAGTTCATCAACACTAAACCAACCCTAAAAGAAATGTTAAACAGTCTTCTCTAAGTGGAAAAGAAAAGGCTACAACAAGAAGTATCTATAGGAAAGGAAAATCCCACTAGTAAAGGAAAATATATAGTAAAGGCTGAGGATCAACCACTTAAATAAGCTAGTATGAAAATTAAGACAAAAAAGTTGTAAAATCAAGTATAACTAAAATAATCAGTAAAGGGATAAACAGAAAGACATAAAATATTATGTCCAAAAAAATGTGGGAGGGACTTCCCTGGTGGTCCAATGGTTAAGACTCTGTGCTCCCAATGCAGGGGGCCCAGGTTCAATCCCTCATCAGGGAACTAGGTCCCACATGCTGCAACTAAGAGTTGCATGCCACAGCTAAAGATCCTGCATGCTACAGCTAAAGATCCCACATGTCACAACAAGGATCCCACACACAACAGTGAAGATTCTGCATGCCACAATGAAGATCCTGCATGCCACAACTAAGACCCAGTGCAGCCAAATAAATAAATTAATTAACAATTTTTTTAAATGTGGGAGAGAGAAGTACAATAAAAAAAATGTAGATCTTTTAGAATGTGTTTAAACTTGAAGGACTACCTATTTAAAACAAATTGATACAGGTATAGGTCAACATACATGAACCCCATGATAACAAAAAGTCAAATCCTACACAAAAACAAGAGATAAAGCAACACAAGCATGCCACTAAAGAAAATCATCAAACAAGCAAAGGAACTAAAAGAAGAAGAAAAGAACAAAGAGAAACTATAAAAACAACCAGAAAACAAGTAACAAAATGACAATAAGTATATACCCATCAGTACTTTAAATGACAATGGACTAAATGCTCCAATCAAAAGACATAGGGCAGAACACACATTCTTTTCAAGTGCACATGGAACAATCTCCAGGATAGGTCACATACCAGGCCACAAAACAAGTCTCAACAAATTTAAAAGGATAGAAATCATATCAAGCATTTTTTCCAACCATAAAAAGTACAAAACTAGAAATCAATTACAGAAAGAAAAATGGGGAAAGCACAAATCCATGGAGACTAAACAACATGCTACTAAAAAATTAATAGGTCAATGAAGAAATCAAAAAGGAAATCATAAAATACCCCAAAACAAATTAAAATGGAAACACAGTTTTCCAAAATCTCCAGGATGCAGCAAAAGCAGTTCTAAGAGAGAAGTTTATAGCAATACAGGCCTCAAGAATCAAGAAAAATCTCAAATAGACAACCTAACCTTCCACCTAAAGAAATTTTAAAAAGAAGAACAAACAAAGCCTAAAGTCAGCAGAAGGAAGGAAATAATACAGATCAGAGAGGAAATAAATAAAATAGAGACAAAAATATAATAGAAAAATCAATGAAACCAAGAGTTGTTTCTTTGAAAAAAATAAACAAAATTGATAAAACTTTAGCGAGGCTCATGAAGAAGAAAAGAGAGAAGACCCAAACAAACAAAGTAAGAAAGGAAAGAGGAGACTCCCTCTTGCAAGAGCACCAGAATTACAACTAACTGCTGAGCAATCATCGACAGAAAGACACTGGAACTCACCAAAAAAGACACCCCACATCCAGAGACAAAGGAGAAGCCACAATGAGATGGTAGGAGGGCCGCAATCACCTTAAAATCAAATCCCATAAATGCTGGGTGGGTGACCACAAACTGGAGAACAGTTATACTGCAGAAGTCCACCCACTAAAGTGAGGGTTCAGAGCCCCACGTCAGGCTTCCCAACCTGGGAGTCCAGCAACAGGAGGAGGAATCCCCAGAGAATCAGACTTTGAAAGCCAGCGGCATTTGATTGCAGGACCTCCACAGGACTGAGGGAAACAGAGACTCCACTCTTGGAGGGCACACAAAAAATGTGCTCACCAGGACCCAGGGGAAGGAGCAGTGACCCCATAGGAGACCGAACCAGACCCACCTGCTAGTGTTGGGGGGTTGCCTGCAGAGGTGGGGGGCAGCTGTGGCTCACCAAGGAGACGGGGGCACTGGCAGCAGGGGTTCTGAGAAGTGCTCATTGGTGTGAGCCCTCCCAGAGTCCAACATTAGCCCCACCAAAGAGCCTGTAAGCTCCAGTGCTAGGTAGCCTCAGGCCAAACAACCAACAGGCTGGGAACACAGCACCACCCATTAGCAGACAAGCAGATTAAAGTTTTACTGAGCTCCACCCATCATATCAGATTAAAGTCTTACTGAGCTCCACCCACCCAGCCCTACCAACCATCAGTCCCTCCCATCAGGAAGCACCCATGAGCCTCCTAGATAGCTTCCTCCACAAGAGGGCAGACAGCAGTATCAAACAGTATCAGCAGTATTTCGTCTTGTGGAACTGAAAACCACAGCCACAGAAAGATAGAGAAAATGAAAAAGCAGAGGACTTTGTACCAGACGAAAGGACAGGATAAAACCCCAGAAAAACAACTAAATGAAGAGGAGATGGGCACCCTTCCAGAAAAAGAATTCAGAATAATGATAGTGAAGATGATCCAGGACTTTGAAAAAAGACTGGATGCAAAGATCAAAAAGTTTGCCAAAGACCTAGAAGAATTAAAGAGCAAACAAACAGAGATATGCAACACAATAACGGAAATGAACAATACACTAGAAGGAACCAATAGCAGATTAACTGAGGGAGAAGGGCGAATAAGTGACCTGGAAGACAGAATGGTGATAATCACTGATGCAGAAAAGAATAAAGAAAAAAGAATGAAAAGAACTGAAGACAGCCTAAGAGATCTCTGGGACAATGTTAAACACACCAACGTTCACATTATAGGGGTCCCAGAAGGAGACGAGAGAGAGAAAGGACCTGAGAAGATATTGGAAGAGATTCTAGTTGAAAACTTCCCTAACATGGGAAAAGAAATAGCTACCCAAGTCCAGGAAGTGCAGAGAGTCCCAGGCAGGATAAACCCAAGGAGAAACACATCAAGACATATAGTAGTCAAACTGACAAAAATTAAAGGCAGAGAAATGTTATTAAAAGCAACATGGGAAAAATGACAAATAATATACAAGGGAACTCCCATAAGGTTAACAGCTGATTTCTCAGCAGAAACTCTGCAAGCCAGAAGGGAGTGGCACGATATATTTCAAGTGATGAAAGGGAAGAACTTACAACCAAGAATACTCTACCCAGCAAGGATCTCATTCAGATTCAACAGAGAAATCAAAAGCTTTGCAGACAAGCAACAGCTAAGAGAATTCAGCACCACCAAACCAGCCCTACAACAAATGCTAAAGGAACTTCTCTAAGCGGAAAACATAAGAGAAGAAAAAGACCTACAGAAACAACAACAAAACAATTAAGAAAATGGTAATAGGAACATACATATTGATAATTACCTTGAATGTAAATGGACTAAATGCACCAACCAAATGACACAGACTGGCTGAATGGATACAAAAACAAGACCCATATATATGCTGTCTACAAGAGACCCACTTCAGACCTAGAGACACATACAGACTGAAGGTGAGGGGATGGAAAAAGATATTCTATGCAAATGGAAATCAAAAGAAAGCTGGAGTAGCAATAGTCATATCAGATAAAATAGACTTTAAAATAAAAAATGTTACAAGAGACAAGAAAGGACATTACATAAAGATCAAGGGATCAATCCAAGAAGAGGAGATAACAATTATAAATATATATGCACCCAATATAGGAACACCTCAATACATAAGGCTAATGCTAACAACTATGAAAGAGGAAATGCAAGGCAGAAATAGAGACACAGGTGTAGAGAACAAACACATGGACACCAAGTGGGGAAAGCGGGGAGGGTTGGGGGGGAATGAACTGGGAGATTGGGACACCAAATTGTACACTCTAAATATATGCTGTTTATTGTCTGTTAACTGTATCTCAATAAAAGTTCTTAAAAAAAAAAAGGAAAGAGGAGAAACAACAGATGATACTACAGAGATGCAACAAATCATAAAAGAATACTATAAACAGTTATACGCCAAAAAATTGGACAACCTAGAAGAAATGGACACATTTCTAGAAATATACACCCTGCCAAGACTGAGTAGGAAGAAAAAGACAACATGAAAAGACCAATCACTAGAAGTAAGATTGAATTTGTAATTTAAAAAAAAAAAAAAACTCCCAGCAAACAAAAGTCCAGGATGGGATGGCTTAACAGAGGAATTCTGCCAAACATAAACAAGACCTAACACCTTTCCTTCTCAAAATATTCCCCCCAAAATTGAAGAGGATGGAACACTCTCAAATTCATTCTATGAAACCACCATTACCCTGATACCAAAACCAGATAAAGATACTACAAAAAAAGAAAATTACAGGCCAATATCTCTGATGAATACAGGTGTAAAAATCCTCAACAAAATAGCAAACCAAATCCAACAATACATAAAAAGGATCATACACCATGATTGAGCTGGTTTTATTCCAGGATCACAAGGATGGTTCAACATTTGAAAATCAATCAATGTGATACACTGCATTAACAAAAGGAAAGATAAAAATCACATGATCACCTCAATAGATGCAGAAAAAGCATTTGACAAAATTCAATATCCATTCATATAAAAACCCTCATCAAAGTGGGGAGAGGGGGACATATCTCAACATAATAAAGGCCATTTATGACAAACTCACAACCAGCATAATACTCAACAGTGAAAAGCTGAAAGCCTTCCCACTAAATTCAGGAAGAAGACAAGGATGCCCACTCTCTCCACTTACATTTAACATAGTATTGGAAGTCCTAGTCACAGCAGTCAGACAGGAAAAAGAAATAAAAGGTATTCAAATTGGAAGGGAAGAGGTAAAATTGTCACTATTTGCAGATGACATGATACTCCATATAGAGGAACCTAAAGTCTCCATACATAAAAACTACTAAAACTGATAAATGAATTCAGCAAGGTTGCAGGATATAAGGTTAACACACAGAAATCTGTTGTGTTTCTATACACTAATTAGGAAATATCAGAAAGAAAGTTTTTAAAAATCCCATTTAAAATCACATAAAAAATACCTAGGGAAAAAAAAAACACCTAGGAATAAACTTAACCAAGGACGTGAAAGACCTATACCATGAAAACTATAAAACACTGATGAAGGAAACTGAAGATGATTCAAAGAAATGGAAAGATATCCCATGCTCTTGGATTGAAAGAATTAATATTGTTAAAATGTCCACCCAAAGCAATCTACAGATTTAATGCAATCCCTATCAAAATGCCAGGAGCATTTTTCACAGAACTAAAACAAATAATCCTAAATGTTATATGGAACCACAAAAGACCCCAGATTGCTGATGCAACCTTGAGAAAAAAGAACAAAGCTGGAAGTATCATGCTCCATGACTTCAGACTATACTGCAAAGCTACAATAATTAAGACAGCACGGTACTGGCACAAAAACAAACACATAGATCATTGGAACAGAATAGAGAGCCCAAAAATAAACCCATGCACTTATGGTCAATTAATCTACGACAAAGGAGGCAAGAATATACAATGGAGAAAAGACAGTCTCTTCAATGAATGGTGCTGGGAAAAGTGGATAGCTTCATGCAAAAGAATCAGATTAGAACATTTCATCACATCATATACAAAAATAAACTCAAAATGCATTAAAGACCTAAATTTAAGTCCTGAAACCATAAAACCAGAAGAGAACATAGGCAGAACACTCTTTGACTTAAACTTTAGCAATATTTTTTGGATCTGCCTCCTAAGGTAAAAGAAATAAAAGCAAAAACAAACAAATGTGACCTAATTAAACATAAAAGCTTTTGCATAGCAAAGGCAACCATCAACAAAACAAAAAGACAACCTGATGAATGGGAGAAAAATTTGCAAATGATATGATTGAAAAGCGGTTAATATCCAAAATATATACACAGCTCATACAACTCAAAAAACTCAATTAAAAATGGACAGAAGAGCTGAATAGATATTTTTCCAATGAAGGTATACAGATGATCAACCAATCCATTAAAATATCCTCAATATCATTAATCATCAGAGAAATGCAAATCAAAACCACAAGATATCATCTCACACCTGCTAAAATGGCTATCATCAAAAAGTCTATATTGAGAAGAAGCGGGAGAGTAGTACAGACATATATATACTACCAACTGTAAAATAGTCAGTGGGAAGTTGTTGTATAACAAAGGGAGTCCAACTCGAGGATGGAAGATGCCTTAGAGGACTGGGGCAGGGAGGGTGGGGGGGAATCGAGGGGGGGGCGTCAAGGAAGGGAGGGAATATGGGGATATGTGTATAAAAACAGTTGATTGAACCTGGTGTACCCCCCAAAAAAAAATAAAATAAAATAATAATAAAAAAAAAAAAAAAAAAAAAAAAAAAAAAGTCTATATTGGGACTTTCCTGGCAGTCCAGTGGTTAGGACTTTGCCTTCCAATGCAGTGGGTGTGGGTTCAGTCCCTGGTTGGGGAGCTAAGATCCCACGTGCCTTGTGGCCAAAAAACCAAAACATAGAACAGAAGCAATGTTGTAACAAATTCAATAAAGACTTTAAAAATGGTCCACATCAAAAAGATCTTTAAAAATGTCTACAAATAATATATGTTGGCAAGGATGTGGAGAAAAGGGAACCCTAGTACACTGTTGGTGGGATTGTAAATTAGTGTAGCCACTGTGGAAAACAGTATGGAAGTTCCTCAAAAAACTAAAAACAGAATGACCGTATGATCTAGCAATTCCATTGCTGGGTATATACCTGAAAAAACCAAAAACACTATTTCAAAAAGATACACGCACCCCAATGTTCATAGCCATATTATTTACAGCAGCCAAGATATGGAAGCAACCTGTGTCCACCAACAGATGAATGGATAAAGATGTGGTATATATACACAATGGAATATTACTCAGCCATAAAAAACAATGAAATTTTGCCATGTGCAACAACATGGATGGATTTGGAGAGTATTATGCTTAGTGAAATAAGTCAGACAGAGAAGGACAAATACTCTACGATATCACTTATATGCGGAAGCTAAGAAAAAATACTAGTGAATATAACAAAAGAGAAGCAGACTCACAGATACAGAGAACAAATTAGTGGTAATTGGTAGAGCAAGGGAAGGGGCGTGAGGGGCAAGATAGCAGTATTGGATTAAGAGGTACAAACTACCATGTATAAAGTAAATAAGCTACAGGGATATATTGTGTAGCACAGGGAATATAGCCAATATTTTATAGTAACTATAAATGGATAACTATAATAACCTTTAAAATTTGTGAATCACTGTGTTGGTACACCTAAAACTTATATAATACTGTAAATCAACTATAGTTCAATAAAAAATTTTCATTGGCTTAACATAATAAATAAATAAACAACAAGGATATATTGTACAGTCCAGGGAAATATAGCCATTTTTTGTAATAACTTTAAATGGAGTATAACCTATAAAAATATTGAATCAGTATGTTGTACACCTGAAACTAATATAATATTGTAAATCAACTACAACTGAAAAAAATCAGAGTAAAGAAACTTTGGGTTCCTGACAACTACTAAAGGTGAGGAGAAAGAAACGTGGTCATAATGAGGGAAGGAATCAGAATGTTTTATGCCAACTAACTTGGTTTCCTGAAAAAATTAGAATAATAAAATAGACCTTAAATGTATTTCCCAATAGAAAATGCGCTGACAGATGTAATCACTCCCGATCTATTAATGATAGAATTTTTCTTCTACCTCCCTCAAATAAGCAGTCATTGGAAAAGAAATTTCCCCTGGTTTGAACACAGCGAATTCTCAAAGGTCCCTGCTCTCCGTAAGAGCAATTCCATTACTTTGGAGGTAAATGCTTTAAGGTGGGGATTTTTCTGGACCCGCAGGAAGTTCAGGATGGTGTCACACACAGAGTGATATCACACATGTCAGAAAACTGCCTGGTGCGCAATGAATAGCCATTTCCCTTCACTTTTGTTCTCCCTTTATAATACTAATGCTTATTATGGCCTCTGTCAAGGTGAGGCGTGGCTGTTGCGTAAATAAAGTATTAGGAGATGACAAACCTAATTACCTAAGCAAGGCAAACAATCCCACTCGTGAGTTAAACGGCTCTATCTCTGCCTTGGGGAACTTTGCGGTAAATAAAAGTTCAGGAATGTCACTCCTCGCTCAAAACACCAAAAACCCTGACAACACCTGCTCAGAGCGTGGCCACCTGGAAGGATCTAAGTTTGTAAGGTCTGCCTTTCCTCAAAATCAGCTTTTCTCTTTGGAAACCAAGCTGAATGAGCATCAGCTTTTTATCGTATATTATTCTATCAAATAAATCAGTAAATGTTACATTTCCTTCTGACCTACATGAACACAGAACTCTCCGGAATCTCTCTGACCAAAAGACTTACAAATTAGAATCAGCACCTTGGGCATTATGTTCTTGCTAATCTTCCCTAAAGAACATTCAGGTTCCTACTTGCCCTTGTTGATACAGAGAAGTCTAGCCTTGCCCAGGGCTGCTTTCTTTCACCTTTGTCCTCGCTTCCCATTCATTCGCCCTCTTCACTGTATCTCAATCCCTTGTGCTTCTCATCATCGCCATGGCCACCAGCCTCATTCAGGTCACCATCACATCCTGCCTGATCCAATCCAACAGCCTCATAAGTGACCTCCTTGCTTCCACTTTCACCCACTCTCTGACCCATAAGTCTGGGGTTAAATACCACCTCTAGAAGCACCTCCTGGGGCTTCCCTGGTAGCACAGTGGTTAAGAATCTGCCTGCCAATGCAGGGGACACGGGTCCAATCCCTGGTCCAGGAATATCCCACATGCCGCGGAGGAACTAAGCCCGAGTGCCACAACTACTGAGCCTGAGCTCTACAGCCCGTGAGCCACAACTAACGAGCCCACGCTCCGCAACTACTGAAGCCCACGTGCCTACAGCCTGTGTTCCGCAACAAGAGAAGCCACTGCAAAGGGAAGCCTGTGCACCACAATGAAGAGTAGCCTCCACTCTCTGCAACTGCAGAAAGCCTGCACGCAGCAACGAAGACCCAACGCAGCCAATAAATAAAAATAAACAAATAAATAAATTTATTAAAAAAAAGAAGCACCTCCTCCCCTTTCCCCTGCTCCCTCTGTGGTCAGCAAAACAATAACCCCCAAAGATGTCCATATCCTCATCCCTGGGACCTATGACTGGATTATCTTACATGGCAAAAGGAATTTTGCAGATATGATTAAGGATCTTGAGTTGGGGAGATTATCCTGGATTATCTGGGGACCCAATGTCATCACAAATGTCTTTATAAGAGGAACGCAGGAGGGTCAGAGAAAGAAATGGATGTGAGGACAGAAGCAGAGGTCCGAGTGATGTGCCATGAGACAAGCTGGAAAAGACAAGGAACAGATTCTCCCCTAGAGCCTCCAAAAGGATCGAGCCTTGCCTAGACCTTAATTTCAGCCCAGTAAAACAGATTTTGAACTTCTGACCTCCAGAACCATAATATAATAAATTTGTGTTGTTTTAAGCCACTAAGTTTGTGGCAATTTGTTACAACAACCACAGGAAACTAACACACCCCCACTAAATTAGGTCTCCCTTGGTCCCCACTCTGCACTATGCTGTTAACAGAACCTGTTTGCTAGTTATTCAACTTAAAGCTCCAGGAGGGCAGGCACCGTGTCGACGTCCTCACCTCTGTACCCCAGAATCCTGCACAGTGCCTGCCACACAGTGGAAGGCCAATCATTGATGGCTGATTAAAAGAATCTTCCAATGAAAAATGGACGCAGAAAGAAATGTTGGTACATCCAAATCACAACTACAATGTGGATGGCGGGGTCATAGGGAAAATAACTTGACATTCCAGCAACACTGAACAGGTCGTGCATCACAGCAGTGCCCTCTTCACACCTCCACACCTTCACCTGTGTTCCCTCTGCCAGCACCCCCCTCCCCACCCTCATCTGCCTCCTCAGTCTCAGCTCCAAGCTGCCTCCTCTGTGAAGCCATCCTGGACTGTCCAGGCAGACTCGACATGACCGTCTCCCCACAAGCCTCTAAAGTCAGAGTCAGAAGGCTTGGCTTTTCATCACTGGATCTCCATTTCTTGGCACAGTGCCTGGCAAAGAGCAAATATTTGTTTTCTATTGTTGATGGTGACTCCTTTGGACTATAAACAAAAGTCCTATCAGAATCATCACCACCCTGTCAGCATCACCACCACCCTCAAGAGCAAGCATTTACTTAGCATCAACTGAGGCTGTGCTACAGTGGGGATAAGACATGGTCCCTCCCAGCTTCGCAGGGTTGACACTCTACTTAGTGAACATACTCCACAGCATCAGGTAACAAACAATAGCATGAAGCCTCTTTGGGTGACAAATGATGGCCCTGAGCGTGGAAATAAGTTTCCTTCACTGACCTGCATCACAGATGTTTCCAGGGCTTCTAGCATCCTGAGGCTGGGCAGAATTGGGCTTGAGAAAGGTCTTTCCGGGCCAGTTCCTGGTGCCACTGTACTAAGAGACTGTGCCTGGGAGCAGAGTCTGAACAGAATCCACCAATCCCTGAGTTTCCAAAACACCAGGAACAAAAACCGGAGGGTTTCGATCCCAAATCCACCAGTGTCTGGGTGACCTTGAAACCGCCACTGAGTTTCTCTGTTTCCTTATCTGCAAAATGTGAATAACAATGGCCACTATTTTTTTAAACCCCACAAGGTTCTTGGGAACAGCAAGCCAGGCTGACTTACTGATTGGAATATATTTGTAGATATCAGGAGTACTGGCAGAGACCTCAGAATGTTACAAAACCTTTTGTGCATTGGATGGAAAATGGAGTTGGTTGCCTTAGCAAAGATGACTGCACATTCAATGGCCAGAAAAGGACTGGATTTGTGTCTTTTTCTTAACTTGGGTGAGTTTACAAAGGATGTTTTAAATAATCCATTTCTTCTGCTCAGAAACAACAGTTGCTCTCACTCTAATACTAAGTTGCCTTGTGACCTGGGATCTGCCACTGGCGCTCTCTGTGCCTGGAGCCACTACAGCAGCAAAATCGGCTGATGGTGGTGGTGGTGGTGGTGGTGCTGGTGGTGGTGATAGGAGTTCCTGCCCTTACTGCACACTCACTTTGTGCCATCACTCTGATAAACACTTTGTTTACATCGCTGCATTTGGTCCTCACCACAAGCTATTATCTCCCCTGTGGGAGTCCAGGTCCTCCCAGAAGCAGATGTGAAGAGGGGATTCAATGTGCATGGATTTTATTAAGGGAAGCGCAGTCAGGAGGGAAGGACAGCCAGCAGACTGTGAGTCTGACCCCATTGATGGAGAGCGGGAAGGAAGGGTGGGTGTGGGAGTCCTAGACCACCTGCAGCCTAAGAAGGCTCAGCACGCCCGTCAAGGAGTTCTTGAGCCAGAGTCAGTCATCTGAGGAGTCCCGTGTCTCCCAGGAGAGGCCTGCTTTAGGGTCCCTGCTGCCCTTGGCCACTAGCTGGAAGCAGCCCATGGTAAACGTGTCCGCCACGGATAACAAAGCAGCAGTCAGGCTCTTGCTCAGTTATACTCCCTCCAGCTGGAGGCCTACGTGGTGCACACTTGCTCATGGCCACCACACATGCCCACTTCACAGACTAAGAAATTGAGACCCAGAGAGCTTAAAGGACTAAGCCCAGGTCAGATGGCCAGAAACTGGTGGAGCCAGGATTAAATTTAGAATAACCTGACCTTAAATTAGTTCTCCTCTGGAGCGTAGGAACAGAAAACTAGGAAAAAAAGAAACTCCAGGTAGAAAGAGCCCTTTCATCTAAAATGTGTCCATAATGGATGAGTCATACCATAATGGCCTATTGGACTTCACGACCCCAACAGGAAAGGGTTTGGCAGCAAAAGCGCTGCTAAGACTTGATGAGAAGGAAAATGTTGAAAGACAATAATTTTCATTTTATGTAAAATAGATGGCTAGTGGGAAGCTGCTGCATAACACCGGGAGATCAACTCGATGATGGGTGATGACTTAGAGGGCTGGGATAGGGAGGGCCGGAGGGAGTTGCAGGAGGGAGGGGATATGGAGATATATGTATAAATACAGCTGATTCACTTTACTGTACAGCAAAAACTGACACAACAGTGTAAAGCAGTTATATTCCAATAAAAAGCTTTAAAAAAATAATTTTCATTTTAAAATGTTTCCTCACAAACAGTAGCCCATTCCATTTTTTACCTAAATGTGGGTGGACATGGGGCCAGGTGTGGAAATTGTTTTTTTCTTGTTTGAACAAGTTCTTAGTAATTTTACATTATTCAGGCTTTCTCATGCCCTGTACACTTTACTGCATCAGCCATTTATACATTCAGTGAACAAACACGTGAGTTTGCAGGTACGATGCTTGGCACTGGGGACGTATATATGAATAAGACACATCCCTGCCTTCAGAGGTAGTGCGAGAGTTGACAAAGATCCGATGCAAGATCAAGTTTATCTTCACAAAGCCTGTGGTGGACAGTGGTCACTGTCTATCCCCCTGGACAGGTGAGGAACTGAGGCCAGGGGAGGTGACACTGACTAGCCTATCACAAGCTAGTAAGCAGTGGCGTCCTTGGATCCAGCTTCAGATCCCTAACCCCGAGTATCCCCACTCCTCCACATACCTGGAAAAAATGGCACCCACGGGATTCGGGGTCTCCTGGGAACGTGAAATGCAGCCACCTCGGAGGTACCACTGTCATACAACAATGTGACTCTGCCTATTGACCCACGCAAAGTACAGCTGTGACTGCAAAACACTGGCAAGAGGCAGGGAACGCTGGCCTCCCCTCCCCAACCACCGCCACACTCCCCAGGTCGGGAATTGTGTTAAAGCTGAGCCTGGAATCCCCAAAAGGCTTCCCTAGCTTGACCAGAGGGTGGGTGCTAGCAAAAGGGAAGGAGAGATGAGGAGGAGACCATTCCAACGGCAACAGCCCACGGTTGTCACAGCAGCTGGTTTCAGCCATGACCTGCCTCTAAAAAGAGCCGAGAGAATGCAGGTGCTCCTTCTGATTCCAGATACCCCACAGCTAAAGCTTGTTTTTCCTGTTTCCATGTGACAGCTTCGCATTAAACACGATCGAGCGGGTCCTGGTAAGAATGCAACAATGATCACTCTAACAGACTTTATTTTAAAGTCTAATTATTAGAGAAATACAAACCAAAGCTACAAAGAGGTATCACCTCACACCGGTAACAAACGCCATCATCAAAAAATCTACAAACAGTAAATGCTAGAGAAAAGGGAACCCTCCTACACTGTTGGTGGGAATGTAAATTCGTACAGTCACTATAGAGAATAGTATGGAGGCTACTTGAAAAACTAAAAATAGAGCTACCATATGAATATGAGCTACCTGGGGTTCCTCAGACTAGGACCAAACAGCACTCCCACTCCTGGGCATGCATCTGGAGAAAACTATAATTCCAAAAGATACACGCACATGCGCCCCAATGTTCACCTTGGCACTGTTTACAATAGCCAGGACATGGAAGCAACCTCAATGCCCATCAACAGATGAATGGCTAAAGAAGATGTGGTACATATATACAATGGGATGTTACTCAGCCATAAAAAAATGAAATAATGCCATTTGCAGCAACATGGATGGACCTAGAGATCGTCATACTGAGTGAAGTAAGTCAGACAGAGAAAGACAAATATCACGTGATATCGCTTATATGTGGAATGTAAAAAGGGGGTATAAATGAACTTTTCTACAAAATAGAAACAGACGTACAGATGTAGAAGACAAACATGACTACCAAGGAGTAAGGCGGGGGGGGGAGGGGATAAATTGGGAGATTAGGATTGACATATACACACTACTATATATAAAATAGATAACTAATAAGGACCTACTGTATAGCACAGGGAACACTACTCAATACTCTGTAATGACCTATACGGGGAAAGAAGCTAAAAAAAGAGTGGAGATATATATATGTATAACTGATTCACTTTGCTATACAGCAGAAACTAACACAACATTGTAAATCAACTATATTCCAATAAAGATTAAGAAAAAAAGAATGCAATGACAGTCTAGACACACTAAATAACCAAGCCGTGCCCCCAAAATGCCACCACAGACAAAGCTCTCCCGTTAGGTTTAATCATCACCCTCTCCTCTAGCCCTCCCTAAAAACTTCAGGCTTTGTTTCCAGATGGAAGAGACCAAGGTATCGTGACATTTCTGGGAACCTGCTGAGACAGAGAGCCACGACAAGAGGAAGCGAGACTGAAAAGGGAGGAAGAAGGAGGTAAGAATGTGCTGTCCCCTTGACTCAGCTCTGTCCTCGCCTCCTCTCACCTGAATCGCTGGCACAGCCTCCGGTCCCGCCCCTCTTAAATGCATCCTCCACATCCTCCAGGGGGCCTCTCCAAGGTGTGGATCTGATCACATCCACCTCGTACTCAAGCTCCACCGCAGGCACCACGGAGCTTCAGAAGAACACTCAGGCTCCGTGGCTTGCAGCAAGACTCCCTTCCAAGACCCGGTGCCTGCAGGTCTCCCCACCCTCACCGGCTGCCACACCCCACACGCAACCTTTGCCCCAGCCAAATCCAGCAGCACCCAGGCCCCTGCACGCAGAGCCCAGAGGAACAAGTCTTGCTTCCCAGATTCCTTTCTCCTCCCTACTTTTTATCTAGCCAACTGCTCCTCAAACTTCAAAACTAACTTTATGTATCACCACCTCCAAGAAGTCCTCCCTGACTGCCCACCCCCCAGTACAATCAGATGCCCTTCCTCTTGAGACTTTCTCTATGTCTCAATGTGGAGCTTAGCACAGTGCCTACAGCTGGAAGACTCCTAGTTACAATTCGCTCATTCCTGAATTCATCCATCCATCCATCCATGAATCTGTCTTATGCCAGCATTTATGATATCAAGTTTGCACACGTGCCCAAAGGCAAGTTGGACTGCAGAGTTCATTGAATCCGGTGCTAGTGGTTGTTGTTGTTTTCCCACAGACAGACATCCTGAGTCAAGGTGTTAAAAGTTCTCAGAAAGCAAAGAGTCCAAGGAAAGCTCTCCATGGCTTGTTCAATTGCCGGGGAGGACCAGAAGGGAGACAAAGAAGTAACTCACTTCACTGTGCTCCAAATGCTCAGTTCTGAGCTTTTTTATTCTCCTCACAAAGGGCTAGAAGGTTCTCTTTTACTCCTGGGTGCAAAATATTTTGGAGGTTAAAAAAAAAAATCTGTTGAATGGCATGAGTCACCCTGGTGAGTCACCTCTCTGGTAGCAGGCAGGCAGAATTTCCCTCCAGCCTGCCTTCCTAGGGTTCCTCTGACTAGGACCAAACAGCATAAATTTGGGATTGAGGACCCGAAAGCTGAAGCCCTGCCCCAGGAGTGCACCCCCGGCCTGAGAAGAAAACAAAGGTCGCTGGGTTTATTTGGGGTTCACTGACTTCCTTCTCAGAACTAGTAAACAAACGGTTTCTCCTGATCTTCCCCAAATCTCTTGCTGTATGTATAAGCCAAGGGCATGGCACAAAGTCAGAGGTCTTCACCAGCAGACAGGGCCTGGAGAATGAGGCTCTTGGCAGGGTGGCCTCCGCTCAGGCAGGAGCTGAAGGGATGGATCGGAGGGGGTCAGAGACAAGGGCTGTTTAAGGAAGTAAAATCCATGGGTCCTAGTGATTGACAGAAAGTGAGAAGTGTAGAGATGGCAGGGTCCGGGATGACAGCCAAGCACCTGGGTGTTCTCCGGGACAGAAGAGGCAGGAGGCTTGGGTTTGCAGCTTCTGTGGCACAGCCAGGTGGCCATATCCAGTAGACATTAGGCTTAAGGGACTGGAACTCGGGGCAAAATCTAACTGGAAGCCTAGGTTTGAGAGTGATGAGAATATAGGTGGTATTGGAGCCACAGGACTGTATGAAACGGCCCAGAAGGAGATGCAGAATGAGAAGAGAGTAAAAGATGGTGCTCAAGGGAGCAAGAGATAGCAGAGAAAGAACTAGAAAGAATGAGAGAGCAAAGGGGGAGCACCAGGGCGTGCCTTCCTAGACATCAAAGGTGGTCAGTCTTATTCCATTCCACTCCCAGTATCACTCCCAAGGCCTGGCCCATGAGGAGTCTCAGTGTGTTTTATGAACTGATTACTGTCTCATAGGATTATCTCGCTGCTTATTAATGGCCTTCTCATAGACCATTTTTCTCTCCCTGGCTTCCAGGAAACTCTGTTCAACAGAACCTGTGCTCCAGAATTCCTGGGCATTATAGGTTACTCCTGGTAGCAGGCAAGATGCTTTTATTGCTGCAGTGAAATGAACTATCATTTATGCACACAAGCACAAAGGGCCCAGAACTAGAGCTACTTCTTGTACGTGCTGAACAGGTCAGAACAGCCCCGGCATTTCCCACAGGTCTGCTCATCTTTCGGGATCCAGGGCTGTCTACCTTCTGATCCTCCCAACGGACCCAGACTCTGCCATATTGGAGAGATGGACTCATTTGTCTTGACTCCACAGTCAAGGCTGAAAGTTGCACAGCCAGGCTGGGGTCCTTTTGTTCCAAAATGCTTCACGAATAACATATGTTGTCTCCTGCCCTGAGTTTTCCCTCCACAATTTAAATTAGCTAGAGCACTTTTAAAAGGAAAGCTTTTTTTCCTCTCCCTTTGGGAATAAAAATAATACAAACAGCTGCAGTTCCCAAAATATCTCCTTTACCCTGGGGCTAAGTGTTTTATATCCTATTGTCAGGACCCATTCCTTCAAGACAGGTTTGCTTTTCCCACGTGTCGTGTCAAAAGCAGTTACCTCTCCTGCAGCTCTCTGCAGGGGACCCCTCCCAACCAATCTGGAGCCAAGTGATCCTTCTAAAATTCCAATCTAGCTGCTTCTTAAACCCCACAATTACAATCCCATGACTCTTTACACGGCCTCAGGGTGCATGTTACCTTGCCAGCCCTACCTCGGCCTCCACACTCAGTCCTCCTACCTCAGTAAACTCCCTTCAGTATCAGCAGTCACAAACACATAGATCCTGAGTAGCTGTATTCATTTCACTAATTATTTTTACAGATCCACAGTAGAAAGGAACACCGAAAAAACAGTGTTAATCCATTAGGGAGAAAGAGTCTGTGACTTACATCCATAGCCATGCTATCGCCGAGTTCTCTAACCTTAGGAAATCTGTTCATTGGGTCCCTCCCCATGATGGTGACAGAGGTGTCTACAGCTACCTTGATAAATTCCATATTTATCAGAGCATAAAATACATTGAAATGATAAGTGTGCTAATGTTTTACAATGACGATAAAGGGCTATTTAGAAACTTGATGTGTCATTCATTCACTTATTCAGCCAATACATACCAACTTTGTGCCAGGAATAGTACCAAACTCTACACTCAGAGTTCAGGCTGCTAAGCCACCATTCACCAGGAAACTGAAGGGATCAATTCTTTTGAAAAGTGCAAGGCCAGTGAAGCCTCCCTGTAGTTTCAGTCTCTCTTCTACTTTCTACTTCCCTTGATCCAATCTTCCCTTCCTCTCCCATTCCAAACCTTTCCAAAGATATTGCTGGACCTCCTGCTGCAGAATTGAAGACCTCCCCTACTTCCTCCATATTCTTCCCTGACACTTGGGCTTCCCCTGAGGATGCTGCCCTCTAAGGGTGGCATGCAGATAGAGGTTGCTCAATCTCCCTCACCCACAACATCAGGGCCAAGCTGTGCCAGAAAACCAATACTCCACACTCCTGCCAAAGCCCTTGTTCCTTTGAGACATAAGTCCTATGGCTCCTCCACTTCCTACTCTTCTTCACAGCTGTCAGTGGTAGACCTGACTTCTCCCCTGGATTCCCTGAGGCCTTCCACCATCCAGGTCCTGCTTTCCTCCTGAATAATTTTAATGTCCCACAGAGAACCCACTCAATACAGAGGCCTCCCATTTCCCTAATTTCAGCACCATTACCATCTCCATTCCACTTCAACCACTGACTTAGGTCAGGTTTCCCAGAAGCAGATCCCGAGATGAAAATTGGTTTGTAAGCAATTTATTTAAGCATTGCTCCCAGGAGGGCCCGCAAGGAAGTAGGGAAGCAGGAAGCGCGAAGAAGCCAAGCAAAGGTCTGATTCTAGATAAAGCCCCCAGTCTCTATCTGAGCCCATGTGGGCTCTGCAGCAAAAATTGCAACCCGGTGTTTGCCTTGCCCTAGTCAAGGGAGCTAGGCTTTCATTCCTGTGACCAGAAACTGGTTACAGAAAACTCTAGGGAAAACAAACACCCTGGAACCTCCTGAAAAGAGGCACCAGTAAATGGAGGGAAGTCCTCTGAAAAAGGCTGTGCGTATGTGCTCCAAGGGGAGAAGAACACAGACTCTGGAGGATGGGTGCGCAAGCCCAGGAAAATGCTCGTGGAGCACCGACAGCATCCACTACCACTGCCTCCTCCTGTGGCCACATCCTGAACCTCATCAGGGGAGAAATGTTCCCGCCTCACAAGTATTCAGTTAAGGAAACCCACTGCTGACTTGCGCATCCAATTCTTCCGCTCTCTCCCTTCATTACTCCCCCACCACATCCTGCCTGTACTCTCCTGCCCTCTCTCCTGCCCTCCTCATGTTCTCTTTGTTCCTGCCGCACTCAGCTTAGACTCCAGGTTCAGCACCACACCCTTCAGCTCACAGACTCAACTCCCTTCCCTTCTGTCCTTTCCTGGAGCTACCTGGAAATGGCCTCTTTCTAGATTATTCCTTTTCTCTGCACAGGGTCTTCATCCAGGCTGCTGAACGCTGCCAGGGAAACAGAACAGGCTTGGGGATTGCTGTCATTCTAAATCCAGACTGTCCTTACTCACCTGGCCCTCACTGCCACATGGCAAGCTGCCCTGCTTCCTGCTTAGGGATGGCAGTCAGGATACATGTCATGAAGATATTCAGGTGTATCTTACTATAAACAAACCTGGAATTGTATATGCAAATCCCTCTGCAAGATGGATATTTACTTTCCAAAAGGATTTCCTGCAAAAAAGTATTTAAAAAGCGAGTTCTGTGTGCCTCCAAAATGGGCCTTGTTTCACGGTTATTTATTTTTAAGAACAAACAGTTTATGTAGAATGAGGTATGCCCTCACTTTGCCCTTCTCTCAGGGTCATCAAGATGGAGTCTCAACGCCCCAGTATGTTCTGCTTTGCAAGCAGCCTTAGCCGTCTTTACTCGCCAATGTAGCTGCTCAGTGCACCCTGTTCATTTCATCATTACTAAAACCTCCTACAGAAAAACGTATGTGGAAAAAAAATTTTAGATGGTTCTTCCTTCACTGTGCCTACTAAGTCACAAAAAAAGAATGAGATCTGTCGAAGGGAGAAAACCATTTCTACAAAACACCCTACAAAATGGCTCTGCATTTCAGCATCGCCCTCTGGATAATTTCCTCTAAAGCGGCTCCTGTAATGCAGTATCAGTGCTGCTGACATCAGCAACATTTCTGTGATTTACTGCAAATGCAGTTCTCAGAGGCTGGGAGTAAGCGAGGGTGAGAGGAAGAGAGAAACCTGAAAGGGAAAAGAATTAGTCCTCAAGAGGCTAGGGAGACAGCAACACAGAAAATGTACCAATCCAGTTCTCTGAAGAAGTGTTTTGAAATATTCTTAATAGCTCTAATTAGTGAAGTCTTCAAGGAATCAGCAGACTTACTGAAAAATTGGGGGAGGAGATCTTTAAAATGTGAGGAAGGGAATCTCCAATAAACCTAACAACACCTAGCTTTGGGGGGACAAAGTGGGGTCTGATAAAGGCAAGAATCAGTGCTGCCAGGGAAATCCTAAGGCTAAATCAGCCTCCAGGGGAATTAGCCACATCAAAGAGCTGCTAAACGTAGGTTGGACCTTCTTGCTAGACCAACACCTCACTCCAGCCCAAAATATCTAGCGGGTAAATGCTGCCAGAGACCCTATGAACATGGACACTTCGGTCTCTTAACCATCCAGAGTCCCAATCCCAGTGCACATCATACAATAAGAGCTCAATTCATGTTCATGGAAAGGTTTCAACAAATGTTTCTCAAAGTCTGTTGTGCTTCGGGCACCAGAGGGCACAAGGTGATGGAGCAGAACCCTGCTGTCTAGGAGATAGCTGAAGTAAAAGGATGGATGAATTGGGTGGGGGGGGAGGGGGGTTATCTTCACTTCCACTCCCATGTCATTTAGAAAAGGGCTAGCACTCAAGGATCTAGAGAAGGTGTCCGAAATCTCAGAGAGCAGGGACTTCCCTGGTGGTGCGGTGTATATTACTCCATGCTCCCAATGCAGGGGGCCCAGGTTCAATCCCTGGTCAGGGAACTAGATCCCATACACATGCTGCAACAAAGAGTTCACATGCCACAACTAAGGAGCCTACATGCCACAACTAAGGAGCCCTGGAGCCGCAATTAAGGAGCCCGCCTGCCTCAACTAACACCCAGCACAACCAAATAAATAAAATATTTTTAAAATATTTTTAAAAATCTCAGAGAGCAAACATCCTTGTATGGATCACACAGAAATCTACCAAGGTGCCATGCTGGTCCATAAGCTGCTCCCCAAGAAGCAGGTCATAAAGCAAGGATGTAAAGACTTTGCTTCGACATCATTTTCAAGAGTTAAATTCCTCTTCCACACTACCACCTTCATATAGACCCTCAGACCCAAATCTGTTACCCAGGCAAACTCTCCATGTGATGAATCAGTCACAATTAAGCAGCCACTATAAACACATTTTCTTTCAAGGAACTGCCCAGTTATAAGAACCATGGGAGATTATTCAAAATCCTATGGCCAAACACAAATTAGATATTGAAAACTGGCACACAGTAGGGTTCAATAAATTAGTTTAGAATATAAGTACTGCATTTAGCTTGCCACGTATAGGAATGTTAACTGTGGATGCAAGATCCTCGTAAATGGTAAAGTTGGGGAAAACCACAAGAGAAAAAACCATTTTCATAGAGAGTTAAATCTAACCTTTGGGTTCTCAGGTTTTAACCAAGGAATAGAATCTTCATAGGAGAGACTGGTTCCAGATGGTGGAGTAGAAGGATGTGTGCTCACTCCTTCTTGTGAGAGCACCAGAATCACAGCTAACTGCTGAACAATTATTGACAGGAAGACACTGGAACTCACCAAAAAAGATACCCCACATCCAAAGATATAGGAGAAGCCACAATGAGATGGTAAGAGGGGCACAATTACAATAAAATCATACCCCATAACCACCGGGTAGGCGACTCACAAACTGGAGAACAATTAATACCACAGAAGCCCACTCACTCTAGTGAAGGTTTTGAGCTCCATATCAGGCTTCCCAACTTGGGATCCAGAAATGGGAGGAGGAATCCCCCGAGAAGTGGACTTTGAAGACCAGGGGTATTTGACTGCAGGACTTCAACAGGACTGGGGGAAACAGATACTCCACTCTTGGAGGGCACACACAAAGTCTTGTGTGCACCAGGACCCAGAGGAAAGAGCAATGACCCTATAGGAGACTGAACCAGACCTACCTGCTAGTGTTGGAGGGTCTCCTGCAGAGGCAGGGGTTGGCTGTGGCTCACTGTGGGGACAAGGACACTGGCAGCAGAAGTTCTGGGAAGTACTCATTGGCATGAGCCCTCCTGGAGTCTGCCATTAACCCTACCAAAGAGCCTGTAGGCTCCAGAGCTGGGTCACCTCAGGCCAAACAACCAACAAGGAGGGAACACAGCCCACCCATCAGCAGACAAGTGGATTAAAGTTTTACTGAGCTCTGCCCACCAGAGCAATACTCAGCTCTACCCACCACCAATTCGTGCCATCAGAAAGCATGCACAAGCCTCTTAGATAGCCTCATCCACCAGAGGGCAGACAGCAGAAGCAAGAATAAATACAATCCTGCAGCCTGCAGAATGAAAACCACAATCACAGAAAGATACATAAAATGAAAAAGCAGAGGATTATGTCTCAGATGAAGGAACAAGATAAAACCCCAGAGAAACAACTAAATGAAGTGGAGATAGGAAACCTTCCAGAAAAAGAATTCAGAATAATGACAGTGAAGATGATCCAGGACCTTGGGAAAAGGATGGAGGCAAGGGTCAAGAAAATGAAAGAAATGTTTATCAAAGACCTGAAGAATTAAAGAACAAACAAAGCTGAACAATACAATAACTGAAATGAAAAACACACTAGAAGGAATCAACACAATAACTGAGGCAGAAGAATGGATAAGTGACCTACAAGACAGAAAGGTGGAAATCACTGCCATGGAACAGAATAAAGAAAAAAGAATGAAAAGAAATAAAGACAGCCTAAGAGACCTCTGGGACAATATTACATGCACCAACATTCACATTATAGGGGTCCCAGAAGGAAAAGAGAAAGAAAAAGGACCCAAGAAAATATTTGAAGAGATTATAGTCAAAAACTTCCCTAACATGGGAAAAGAAATAGCCACCCAAGTCCAGGAAGCACAGAGAGTCCCAGGCAGGATAAACCCAAGGATAAATACATTGAGACACATTGTAATCAAAATGACAAAAATTAAAGACAAAGAAAAATTTTTAAAAGCAACAAAGGAAAAATGACAAATAACAAACAAGGGAACTTCCATAAGGTTATCAGCTGATTTCTCAGCAGAAACTCTGCAAGCCTGAAGGGAGTGGCATAATATATTTAAAGTGATGAAAGGGAAGAACCTACAACCAAGAATACTCTTCCTGACAAGGCTCTCATTCAGATTTGACAGAGAAATCAAAAGCTTTACAGACACACAAAAGCTAAGAGAATTTAGCACCACCAGACCAGATTTGCAACAAATGCTAAAGGAACTCCTCTAGGTCATAAAAAGAGGGGCAACTTAAAACAACCTTGTACATATATAGACTGCTATATCAAAACCTCATGGGAACAGCAAACCCCAACACTACAATAGATACACACACAAAAAAGAAAAAGCAACACAAACACAACACTAAAGATGGTCATCAAACCACAACAGAAGAGAACAAAAGAGGAAGAAAAGAAAAAAGACCTACAAAAACAAACCCAAAACAATTAAGAAAATGCCAATAGGAACACACACATCAATAATTACCTTAAATGCAAATGGATTAAATGCACCAACCAAAAGACACAGACAGGCTGAATGGATACAAAAACAAGACCCGTATATATGCTGTCTACAAGAGACCCACCTTGGATCTAGGGACACATACAGACTGAAAGTGAGAGGAAGGAAGAAGATATTCCATGCAAATGGAAACCAAAAGGAAGCTGGAGTAGCAATACTCATATCAGAGAAAATAGACTTAAAAATAAAGACTGTTATAAGAGACAAAGAAGGACACTACATAACAATCAAGGGATCAATCCAAGAAGAAGACATAAAAATTGTAAATATATATGCACCCAACATGGGAGCACCTCAATATGTAAGGCAAATACTAACAACCATAAAGGGAGAAATCAACTGAAACATGATAATAGTGGGGGACTTTAACACCCCACTTTCGTCAATGGACAGATTATCCAGACAGAAAATCAATAAGGAAACACAGGCCTTAAATAACACATTAGACCAGATGGACTTGATATTTATAGAGCACTCCATCCAAAAGCAAAAGAATACACATTCTTCTCAAGTGCACACAGAACATTATCCTGGATTGACCACATCCTGAGCCACAAAGCAAGCCTCAGTAAATTTAAGAAAATTGCAATCATATCAAGCATCTTTTCTGACCACAACACTATTAGATTAGAAATAAACTACAAGAAAAAACTATTAAAAAAAACACAAACACATGGAAGCTAAACAATATGCTACTAAACAACCAATGGATCACTGAAGAAATCAAAGAGGAAGTCAAAAAATTCCTAGAGACAAATGAAAATGAAGGCACAATGATCCAAAACCTATGGGATGCAGCAAAAGCAGTCCTAAGAGGAAAGTTTACAGCAATACACTCTTACCTCAGGAAATGAGAAAAATCTCAAATAAACAACCTAAACTTACCCCTAAAACAACTAGAGAAAGAAGAACAAACAAAACCCAAAGTTAGTAGAAGGAAAGAAATAATAAAGACCAGAGCAGAAATAAATGAAATAGATACAAAGAAGACAATAGCAAAGACCAATGAAACTAAAAGCTGGTTCTTTGAAAAGACAAACAAAATCAATAAATCTTTAGCCAGACTCACCAAGGAAAAAAGGGATAGGACTCCAGTCAATAAAACTAGAAATGAAAAAGGAGAAGTTACAACAGACACCACAGAAATGCAAAGGATCATAAGAGACTACTACAAGCAACTGCATGCCAATAAAATGGACAACCTGAAGGAAATGGACAAATTCATGGAAAGGTGCAGTCTCCCAAGCCTGAATCAGGAAGAAATAGAAAATATGAATGGACAAATCACAAGCACTGAAATTGAAACTGTGATTAAAAAGCTCCCAACAAACTAAAGTCCAGGACCTGATGGCTTCACAGACAAGTTCTACCAAACATTTTGAGAAGGGTTAACACCTATCCTTCTGAAACTAAGAGCTAAATCCTATCCAAAAAATTTCAGAGGAAGGAAAACTCCCAAACTCATTCTATGAGGCCACCATCACCCTGATACCAAAACCAGGCAAAAAATACCACTAAAAAAGAAAATTACAGGCCAATATTACTGATGAGCATAGATGCAAAAATCCTTGACAAAATACTAACAGTTCGAACCCAACAATACATTAAAAGAATCATACACCACAATCAAGTGGGATTTATCCCAGGGATGCAAGAATTTTTCAATATCCACAAATCAATCGATATGAAACAACACATCAACAAATTGAAGACTAAAAACCATATGACCATCTCAATAGATGCAGAAAAAGCTTTTGACAAAATTCAACACCAATTAATGATAAAAAACTCTCCAGAAAGTTGGCATAGAGGGAACCTACCTCAACATAATAAAGGCCATATATGACACACCTACAGCTAGCATCATAGTCAATGGTGAAAAGCTGAAAGCATTTCCTCTAAGATCAGTAACGAGACACTCAACATAGTTTTGGAAGTCCTAGCTATAGAAATCAGAGAAGAAAAAGAAATAAAAGGAATCCAAGTTGGAAAAGAAGCTAAACTGTCACTGTTTGCAGATGACATGATACCGTACATAGAAAATCTACCAGAAAACTACGAGAGCTCATCAGTGAATTTGGTAAAGTTGCAGGCTACAAAATTAATACACAGAAATCTGTTGCATTTCTATACACTAAAAATGAAAGATCAGAAAGAGAAATTCAAGAAACAATCCCATTTATGATTGCATCAAAAAGAATAAAATATTAGGAATAAATCTACCTAAGGAGACAAAAGACCTGTACTTCAAAAACTATAAAATGCTGATGAAAGAAATTGAAGGAGACACAAAGAGATGGAAAGATATACCATGTTCTTGGATTGGGAGAATAAATATTATTAAAATGACTATACTACCAAGGCAATTTACAGATTCAATGCAATCTCTATCAAATTACCAATGGCATTTTTCACAGAACTAGAACAAAAAAATCTTAAAATTTGTATGGAGACACAAAAGACCCCAAATAGCCAAAGCAATCCTGAGAAAGAAAAATGGAGCTGGAGAAATCAGGCTCCTTGACTTCAGACTATAATACAAAGCTATAGTCATCAAACAGTAAGGTACTGGCACAAAAAAATAGAACTATAGAGCGATAGAACAGGATAGAAAGCCCAGAAATAAATCCATGCACCTAAGGTCAATCAATCTATGACAAAGGAGATGAGACTATACAATGGTGGAAAGACAGTCTCTTCAACAAATGGTGCTGGGAAAATTGGACAGCTATATGTAAAAAAATGAAATTAGATCATTCTTTAACACCATACACAAAAATAAGTTCAAAATGGATTAAAGACCTAAATGTGACACTATAAAACTCCCAGAGAAAAACATAGGCAGAACACTCTCTGACATAAATCACAGTAAGATCTTTTCCAATCTGTCTCCCAGAGTAATGGAAATAAAAACAAAAATAAACAAATGGGACCTAATTAAACTCAAAACCTTTTGCACAGCAAAGGGAACCATAAACAAAATGTAAAGACAACCCACAGATTAGGAGAAAATATTTGCAAATGATGTGACTGACAAGGGATTAGTCTCCAAAATTTGCAAACTCGTGCAGCTTAATATCATCAAAACAAACAACCCAATCAAAAAATGGGTAGAAGACCTAAATAGACATTTTTCCTAGGAAGACATATGGATGGCCAAGAGGCACATGAAAAGATGTTCAACATCACTAATGATTAGAGACGTGCAGACCAAAACTACAATGAGGTATCACCTCACACCAGTCAGAATCACTATCATCAAAAAATCCACAAACAATGCTGGAGAGGGTGTGAAGAGACAGGAACCCTCCTTCGCTGTTGGTGGGAATGTAAACTGGTACAGCCACTATGGAGAACAGTATGGAGGTTCCTTAAAAAAGTAAAAACAGAGGTACCATATGACCCCAGAATCCCACTCCTGGTCATTTATCCAGAGAAAAACATGATCCGAAAGGATACTTGCACCCCAATGTTCATTGCAGCACTGTTTACGACAGCCAAGACATGGAAGCAACCTAAATGTCCACTGACAGAGGAATGGATAAAGAAGATGTGGTACATACATACAACAGAATGTTAGTCATAAAAAACAATGAAATAATGCCATTTGCAGCAACATGGATGGACCTAGAGATTGCCATGCTGA
Organism: Hippopotamus amphibius kiboko; assembly: GCF_030028045.1. NCBI lineage: Eukaryota > Metazoa > Chordata > Mammalia > Artiodactyla > Hippopotamidae > Hippopotamus > Hippopotamus amphibius. Next base: position 172,325,066 of record NC_080189.1, read on the forward strand.
GTGAAGTAAGTCAGACAAAGAAAGAGAAATATCATATGACAGCGCTTATATGCAGAATCTAAAAAGAAAAGATACAAATGAATATATTTACAAAACAGAAATGGACTCAGAGATTTAGAGAATGAACTTATGGTTACCAGCAGGGGAAGGGTGGAGGGAAGGGATAGTTAGGGAGTTTGGGATGGACACGTACACACTGCTATATTTAAAAAGGATAACCAACCAGGACCTACTGTATAGCACAGGGAACTCTGCTCAATGTTATGTGGGCAGCTTGGATGGGAGGGGAGTCTGGGGGAGAATAGACACATGTATGTATCTGTTGTATGGCTGAGTCACTTTGCTGGGCACCTGAAACTATCACAACATTGTTAATCAGCTATACTCCAATATAAATAAAAAGTTTTTTAAATAAATAAAATAAATAATTAAAAAATAAAAATTTTTAAAAGAATCTTCATAGAAAATCATCGCTAACATTTAATTTGTCATGCACTTTGGGTCAGCCTGTACTTAATTGCTTTGAAATTGCCTCTGAAGAGGTCATTTGAAATACAGTCTTGTGGTTATGTCTCCTCCACCTCCTAGAAGGAGAAAGGAAGGCAGAGAAATTGGCCAGAGCAATTAAAATAGTGAATGGCTCAGCCCGGCTGTCTTGGAATTCGTGGGCATTTCTAAGAGTTCCCTGCCATTTAAAGATTGTTAACGGCCCCTGAGAAGCCAGATGCATTTAAGCTGCTGTAATTTCGAGGTACCGACCTCAGCAGAGCCATACGCTCCACAGCCACAGGGCTTATGTAGGTTAGGTCCTGAAGTACCTGGTTCCCCAAGCACAGCCAAGAGTGCCACACCGCTTAATTCACTGAGAACTTCCATGTGAAGTCCATTCCATGGCGTTCTCTACATAGCATCACAAGTACAGGGGTCATTTTTTTCCATTCAAATATCACTGTCAGGGCTTCCCTGGTGGCGCAGTGGTTAAGAATCCACCTGGCAATGCAGGGAACACAGGTTCAAGCCCTGGTCCGGGAAGATCCCACATGCCATGCCCGTGTGCCACAACTACTGAGCCTGCGCTCTAGAGCCCATGAGCCACAACTACTGAGCCCACATGCCACAACTACTGAAGCCCACACCTAGAGCCCATGCTCTTGAAGAGAAGCCACTGCAATAAGAAGCCCGCACACCGTCACAGAGAGTAGCCCCCACTCACCACAACTAGAGAAAGCCCATGCACAGCAACAAAGACCCAACACAGCCAAAAATAATAAATAAATAAATAAATATATAAATAAATAAATAAATATTTTTTAAAAGAGCTTAACTTTCAAAAAAATCATTGTCAGCTAAGTTTTCCCATAACACATAATTCAGTTTTCTCTGAAACCAGCATTTGATGAGTGCTTACTAAGTACAGTACACAACCTGCACAGCTGTGCACGGCAGCCCCATCTCTCAAGGCCTGCTTCAGCTCTGTTTAGTTTGCAATCTCCCTACAATTTGGACATGAGCTGGAAATGTTCTTGTGCCTGAAATTTCACATTTCCTTTTATCACAAGTGAACGATTACTGGATGCATCTACAAAACTCTGCAGTCTGTTAAAAGAAGAGGGTGATCATCACATTTTAAGGTTATTTTTAAAATCACTTTCCATGAAGAAAACCCAATATGAAAAAGCAAAGTGAAAAAAAAGATCACAATATGATCATTCTTTATGGGACATATTGACATACTACATCAGTCAGGATAATCTAACAGACAGATGATCTAAATCAAACTGAACTTTTAAAAAATGGAATAAACTCTTTCTCTCTTTTCTGTGACTTTTGGTTTTATGCATTTGTGCTTGCATGGGCACTTTAAAGGTTATTTTCTACAGCAGATGGTACTACAGATTTTGCCAGCAGAAGAGATTTTAACTAGTGACTGAGCTCTTGAGCCTGAAGTTAGAATGACAGTGATACGGCTTACAGACCAAACCTTTAAACCAAAAATATACAAGAGCAGTGAGGAAGAGATCAGAGGTGTTCAAACTTTTAGAACAAAACTTTTCCTTCAAAGGGTTTTGTTCTAAAAGTTTGAATTTTGAGTGGAAACTCAATTGAATGAAATTTAAACTTTAAGTGGAAATTATAGATTTAGGTACAAAATTTCATTTGAAGGAAGGAGTCAGTCAGAGAAACCTAACAGATGTAAGATATAAATCAAACTGAACTTTCCTTTAAATGGAAGGGTCTTGTTCTCAAAGTTTGAATTTTGAGTGGAAATTCAGTTGAGTTGAATAAAATTCAAACTTTAAGTGGAAATACATAGATATAGATGTAAAATTCCATTCACAGGGAGAATTTTGTTCTAAAAATCTGAATGACTCTGATCTGTTCCACACTGCTCTTGGATATTATGTGTTGTATTATATATTACAAATACAATATATTAAATATATTAAATTATATCATTATATATTGCATTGTGCATAATATAATAAAATATAATATAATATATCTCAAGGCAGGCCAAATGGTTGGGATTTAGGGCACTAGATTCATACAAGCTTAACCTCCTTCTCAATCCCTGCACTGGGTCCCCAGACCTCCTTGGGACCCAGAAGATTCATGTAACACAATTGGAAACCAAAAACCTGGAGGAAAGAATCAGGAAAAAGAGCACCAAAGAGAATATCCAGAACTTGGGTTCTAGTCCCAGTGTTGCACCAACCAGCCCTGCCACCTTCATCTACTATGGGAGCAGAAGACCTGGGTACAAATGCCAACTTTTCACTTAACCTCTCTGCTACTCTCTCCCTTACCTGTAAAAGGGATACAGTAGGGACTTCCCTGGTGGCGCAGTGGTTAAGATTCCGACTGCCAATGGAGGGGACACAGGTTCGATCCCTGGTTCGCGAAGATCCCACATGTGGTGCGCCACGACTACTGAGCCTGTGTGCCACAACTACTGAAGCCCACACGCCTAGAGCCCATGCTCAGCAACAAGAGAAGCCACCACAATGAGAGGCCTGCACACCACAACGAAGAGTAGCCCCTGCTTGCCACAACTAGAGAAAGCCTGCGTGCAGCAAAGACCCAATGCAGCCAATAAATAAATAAATAAATAAACAAATTTATTTTTTTTAAAAAGGGGGATACAGTTACCTGCCTCATTGGATTACATGCAAATAAATGATATACTCACAGGGTGCTAAGTATCTAATGATCACTGGTGATCATATTTAATTACTAGATAAGGTCTATAGAACGAGAAATGTGTTCCTGAACACTGAGTGTAATGCTAACTGAATATGTTTGCATTAAACTCATTTTGTGTCGTTTTGACTACTTTTATTGTAACTCTCATCAGGGACTGTCACTGCTCCCTCTCCAGAGACTACTTAATTGAAAGCCAGTAGGATTCAGCTTCACCTTTTAGCCTGTTGGTTTCCTGTGGTATCTCCAGTTGCCCCCATGGCAATTAGCAGAGTCCAGCACAAAATCAGCATTCCATCAGGGTTTCTTAAATGAAAGACAGCTTACCAGGCCTAATGAGTCATCCTTTGAATTCCAACACAACTTAGGTCAAGGGTGGTCAAGTCCCTTAATAGATAGAGGAGACCTTGACTTTGGAGCAAGTCCAAAATTTAGAAATGTATCAGATCCTTTAAGCCAGTCAGCCTCATAATCAGCCCCCCAGTTAAGTCTCAAGCCTGACTGTATTTTTTCTTTTTTCTTTTCTCTTTTTCTTCCAGTTAGGAAGGTTTTAATTGCAAGTAACAAAATCTGACTTAGATTTCAATACAGGGGATTTTAAGAAACATATTTACATGTAATATAAATAGATATCTCAGATGTCTGGAGTTGGGGGGCTGAAAGTCTTGGTTCAGTGTTTTAGTGGAAGCAGCCTCGGTTTTTATATTCCAGTTTGGCTCTCTCATGGTTGCAATACGGCTTCACAGGCAGAGCTTAGGTCCCATTCAAAAATGGGAAAAGAGAGGTGGAAGCCAGTCACACTGTATAAAGAGCAGAAGTTTTCTGAGAAATCCCAGCAGACTTTAGTTTCACATCCTTGTTCAAAGTTGTGACTCAAGGCCTTCCTAGCTGCAAAGAATGCTGGAGAAATGATCGTTCACATGTTCCAGCCCCTATGTAGTCAAGGGAGAAGGGGTTGGAAAAGGTGTTGAGTATATTAGCCCCCAGTGAGGCCTCATAGATGCGCTCCCAAATCTTATTCCAAAAGGAGTTAATCTATATAATTAATATATTGTCTCCAAAATATACTATGGAAAGTTTCAAACATGTCCAAAAGTACAGACAGTGATATAATATATATCCATGAACCCATAACCCATCTTCAATAAATATTAACTCATGGCCAATACGGCTTCATGTATATCTTTACCATGAAAAATATCTCTGGATATTTTAAAGCAAATCCTAGACATTGTATCATTTTATCCATAAATATTTCAGTATATGTCTCCAACAGTTAAGGACTATTTTAAAAAAGAAAATATACCCATATTACCACTATCACCCCAAAATTAAATTAACAAAAATTTCTTAATATTATCAAATATTTAGTTTATATTTATATTTTTCCAATTACCTCATCATTTTTAACAGTTTGTTTGAATCAAGATATAATGTTGTAGGACTTCCCTGGTGGTGCAGCGGTTAAGAATCCGCCTGCCAATGCAGGGGACACGGGTTTGATCCCTGGTCCAGGAAGATCCCACATGCCACAGAGCAAGTAAGCCCATGTGCCACAACTACTAAGCCTGCGCTCTAGAGCCCGCAAGCCACAACTATTGAGCCCACATGCCACAACTACTGAAGCCTACACCTAGAGCCTGTGCTCCACAAGAGAAGCCACCACAATGAGAACCCTGGGCACTGCAACGAAGAGTAGCATGCAGCCAATAAATAGATAAATAAATAAATATTTTTTAAAAAATAAGAGTTTGAAAAATATATATAATGTTGCCTTTTCTCTATAGAATTAACTATTAATTATTTTGTTCATGATTTTAGAAAAATTTTAAATTAATATATTTAACACTTGTTTTTTTGGGTTTTTTTTTTTCCCCTCTCATTGTAGAGAAATGCCTATGCCCTTAATTTATTATGGCAGCAGGTTTGACCTCCTGTACAAAAAGAATCACACACTACAGGCTCTACTGGCTTTGAGTATTTCTTCCTAAAGTCCAGTTTGAAAGTTGAGAGATTGGAAATTAGGTATATTCCTTTGAGGCAGCTCTGTGCATTGTCTTAGACTAAAGCTCTACGTAAACTTCCAAGCTTGGGAATGACTTGCAGCATGTGTTGGGGTGGTAGCAGAGATGCAAGGCCATTTCTAGAGCCCGCTCAGCCTTGCAAGTTTGTTTATTCAAAATCAACAGTTAGGGGAGGCCTTTCCAAGTATGACTCAAAGTCCAGAAGCCATAAATGAAGAGACTAATAAATTTGAGTCCATAAAAATAAAACACTTGTATATGGAAAGAAAGAAAACATCAAAACATAAAGAAGTTTAAAGACAAATGACCAATTAGGGGAAAATGTGCACCTCATATCAGAGACAAAGGGCATTCATCAGGCAAGAGATGATGGTGCTTGCACTGGGGTGGTATCGTGGGGACAGAGTAAAGTGAATTGACTCAGGATATATAGTGGAAGTGGAGCCAACAGGGTTTGCTGATGGGTTGAAGTAAGGACATGAGGGGGAGAGCAAAAAAGGGATCAATTCTAGAAAAATTGTTGGAAAATAGGCACGTCTCCAAATAAGAGAAAAAAAGATGTAAGAAACAGTGGATTAACTGTTCCCCTATGAGTAACAGGAACATAAAAGTTCAGTGAGTATACTGAAATACTTAGCCCTAGGAGATGGCCTTGCCATCCCAGGTCATGGACAAAGGGTAGAGTCAGGTATTTGCCGTGTAGGAGACAATCGTTCTGGAGTTAGGCATCCTGTATGAGGGTTCTGACTCTGCCCTTTTCTACCTATGTGATCCTGGGCTAACTTGCCAACTAGGTAGAATGGGTTTAATAATACCCTAATCATGAGTTTGTTCCAGAGTATAGGTATAGACTTTTCTTAAGCTTCCTGATTATGTAAAATTTACCTGGGGATCTATATCAACTGACAGCTTGGTAAAAAAAAAAAAACAAGTACTGTATTTATAGATTTAGGATTCTCTGCCTGAACATTACTAAATAAAAACTTTTTTCTCTACCTTTCCAAGCAGGACTGCTTAGAATAGTCATTTGTCAGGGAACTTGCATGATGATATGTTTACATCTTTAATGCCAATTCTAATTATCTCAATGTCAATCTTTTCTTAACTGTGAAAGACTAAGCAACCTCCATGGTGGGAAATATCAGACCTCTCTCTATTTAAAAACAGCTTTACTGAGGTTTAAGTTACATGCGATAAATTGCACTTATTTAAAGTTTACAATTTGATAAATAGACATATGTATACACCCTGAAACCATCACCACAATTAAAACAATGAACATATCCATTGCCCCCATAAGTTTCTTTCTGCCTCTTCGTAATTATTCTAGCTCACCTCTCTCCATCTCACCCCTCCGACTATATTTTTTTTACAACTGGCCACAACATCTCCCTTCCCACAGTCTTCTCACTATGTGACTCTGATATTCCTCCCTTGTGAAGTTGGAATCTATGCTCCCTTTCCTGGAACCTGGACAGGCTTGTGACTAAGGCAGAAGGGATGCTATGGGACCTCCAAAGCCATCATAAAAGATCACAGCACTTCTTCCCAGTTCTCATGGGACACTCACTGTTGGAACCCAGCTGCCATGCTGGGAGGAAGCTCAAACTAGGCCACGTGGAGAGACCACAGGGAGTGGTCCTGTGTAGGTGTTCCAGCCAACAGCCAAGCTAAGATCCCAGCTGAGAGTCAGCAGCAACTGCTAGTCACGTGGACAAAGATGCTTCTGGCTGATTCTAGGCCCCACCACCATCCTCTTGCCATCAACACCTGTAGCCTTTGAGTCTTCCCAGGCGAGGCTGCAGACTTCGTGGAGTAAAGTCATCCCTATGAGGTCCTGTCTGATTTTCCAAACCACAGAGTCTGTGAGCAAAACAAAATGTTCGTTTCATGCCATTAAGTTGGGGTGGTTTGTTATACAGCCCAAGCGACAGAAAGCAGTTTTAATTCATATTACAGAAGAGGAATTGCTTGTAAAATTGAACCATGGCAAAAACCAGGGACAGAACCCAAGCATCCTATACATTAACCAATAAACAAGTTGAAACAAGGATTCTAAAATAACACTCATTATATATAACACACCTTACTCTTCCATCTGTTGAATGCATTATATACAGAGCAAATAGTAACATTCAAATCATTACCATTTATTGAGTGATTATGTACCAAGCACCACTCCAGATACTTTACATGTATTAACTCATTTAAAATTACTCTATGAAGTAAGTACCAGTATTACCCATTTTACAGATGAGCAAACAAAGCACAGAAGGAATAGTAAGAGGCAGGGCTGGGATTTAGTTTTGTTTTGGTTTGTTTTGGTTTGGTTTGGTTTGGTTTGGTTTGGTTTGGTTTTGGCTACAAAGCTTGCAGGATCTTAGTTCCCTGACCAGGGATGAAACCCAGGCCCACAGCAGTGAAAACATGGAGTCCTAACCACTGGACCGCCAGGGAATTCCCAGGGCTGGGATGTGAATCCAGCAATCTGATTCCAGAGTGGAAACCAGACGGCAATGCACTTAGGGATGCTTCTCAAGCCTTATGCCATGAAAAATACTATACGTGAAGCAACTGGCACAGCGCTCAGTATGTAGTCAACACAATGAATACTACTTCCTTCCTTCCCCACCACCAACAATTTAGATGACACATTTTCTAAACCAAAAATGATGCTCTTCTTAAGCCAAATGGACACCTCTCACATTTTGTTTCACACCTTGTTCATATGATTGATGATTTCTACATCTTCATCCCCAGCCCTGACCTTTATCCAGGACTTATGGATTTAACTGTCTATTCAATCTGGCCAACTCTTCCTTCCAAGAATATCCTGATTTCCACCACTTCTCTGTACCCCGACCCCGTTACCTGGTCCAAGCTGCACAACAGCATCCTAAACAGTCAGCCTCTTTCTCTGCTGGCCCTGCTCCCACCCACTCACCACACCACAGCCCACAGTCCGGGAGACTTCTTTCTAAAATGTAAATTCAACCCCACCACTCCCTTGCTTAGAACCCTCCTGAGGATTCCCGTTACCCTTCAACGAGCATCCACCTCCCTCCCTGCCTCTCTCTCCAACCCCACCTCCTACCTCAACATCGTCCAGCCTCACTGGTCCTCCAGTTTTTTCCAAGCTAGCTCCCACCTCTGGGACCTCCCAGCTGCTGAGCCCTTTGGATGGAACATGCTTGCCCCGATCCCAGCAGGGCAGCTCCTTCTCAATGCTCCAGGCCCTGCTCGATGCTACCACCCCACTGCAGAAAGGCTACTCTCCACTCTCAGGGCCACTCACTCGCCCATTGCCTCACCTTATTTTCTTCATAGCTGAAATTATATTCTGTACTTATTTGCTTGGCTATGGTGTGTCTCCCCCATAGGAGTATAAACTCCCCACCTAGATTAGTGCCTGCTGCATCACAGATGTTCAATAAATATCTGTTGGATAAAATGAATGAATCCGTTTACTGGACTATAAACCCCTGGCAGTCAGGGAAGAGTAATTATTCATCTTTGTATGCAAAGTTCTGAACCCAATGTCTTTCCCACAACTGATAGAGAAAGAAAGAAAGAAAGAAAAAGAAAGAAAGAAAGAAAGAAAGAAAGAAAGAAAGAAAGAAAGGAAGGAAGGAAGGAAGGAAGGAAGGAAGGAAGGAAGGAAGGGAGGATGGGGAAGGAAGAAAGAGAGAGAGAGAGAAAGAAAGAAAGAAAAAGAAAGAAAGAAAGGGTTACGGAGGGAGAGTAAGTGAGAGAGGCGGGTATAGAGAGAGGGAGGGAGAGAGTAGAAGAGAGGGAGGCAAGGAGGGAAGGAGGAAAGACAGCCACAATATGCCACTGAATTTTTCTGATCTGTGATTTTACACATGTAAAGCCTTACAAATATCCCCAAATTAAGTCCCACACAGTGTGCATTTAACCAGTCATCATTATTGAAAAATAATTACTCAAAATCGAGACTGTCTTAAAAAGTCAGAATGCATGGATGCCCTAAGTCTGTCTGCCGTAATTTAACAAGCTTTTTTTCTTATTAGCCAATCTGTGAACGTGTCTAAAATGATGTTACATCTCCTAAGCTCAAGGGTGTAGTCAAACGGGTGGAGACGGTGTTGTCCTGGGAGGAAAACAAGAAGGGTAAAAATCCAAACCCCACTCCGCACAGCCTGCTCACCTGCAGGAAAAAATCCAGGGACGTGCACATATGTTGTCATCGCAGCTCAGAGCTGGGGCAGGGGGGTGGAAGACGACAGCAGTTTCTGCTTTCATGTCATCAGCCCATCCCAGACTCTGGGTAGACCCTGTAACCTTCTCCTTCCTCTCCTTGTCCGACCAGGGTCTGACTCGCCCCAGGGGAGCTGACGCTGCTCAACTCAGCAGCTGGTTTGGGCATTTTAACCCCACTTAATCCGGAGGCCAACCTTCACCTCTGCCCTTCACATAAATTTTCCATTTCCACTGAAGGAAATTCTGGCAAAGATCAAGAATAATGTGGCCTTTAGTATTCAAATGTTTCCCTTCAGATGCACCTAAATGTACCTTCTTTTGCCCTTTAAAACCACCAGGTGGTTTCCACATGAATCACTAAAGAGAAATTCACTGGCTCTTCCTTTTCTATTCACACACTACCTCAGCTTGAGGCAGGACCCCTTGAGCCCGATGTTAAATTATCCTGGGGAGGATCAGTTCAGCGAGATGATTAACACATGCTATTAGATTCTCCTGAAGACAAGGCAACATTTACCCAAAGGTCAGGGCCATGAACTTGCAGCTTTGGACCATAGTGAGGATGGGAGAGATGTAGTATCTTCCTCCCCTGGGAGCTCTGCCTGCAGGCCCTAGATCACAGCCACTTGTGTGCTCTGCTCTCCTGCAGCTGGTCAACCTTTATTCAAATGTGCAACTGAGAGCCAGAGGTGTACTCATGCATCCTTCCAGGGGCATATGTAGTACAGTGATTAATTGTACAAGCTTAGAATCAGACAAAACGGGGCTCATGTCATTAGCTCTCGGATGATTAACTAACAGGTATTAGCTATTAGTGGCTTTTAGAAAAAGTACTTAAACTTTCTAAACCTTCTTATCCTTAAAATGGGAATAACACCTTTCCTTTAATGCTATGATGAGACTTCAGCAAGATAACTCACTTAAAGTGCCTCACATAATACCTAGTATACAGTAAATACTCAATAAATGTCAACTAGTATGATTATCACTATCATCATCATCCTATATCTATTTTAGCATAAACATTGTATCTTATTCATTTTTTTATGCCCAGCACTAAGCAGAGGATCTGACACACTGTGGATACTTAAAGGATAATTTTTTTTTTTTTAATTTATTTTTTACTTTTTTTTTTTTTTTTTTTTTTTTTAATGGCGCACGGGCTTAGTTGCTCCGTGGCATGTGGAATCTTCCCAGAGCAGGGCTCGAACCCATGTCTCCTGCCTTGGCAGGCGGATTCTTTACCACTGCGCCATCCAGGAAGTCCCATTAAAGGATAATTTTTAAATAATTGGTGTGGTAGGCAGAAAATGACCATTAGGTTTCATGGATGTATATTATGTCCAAATTTATCAAGTTGTACACTTTAAAATGTGTAGTTTATTGTATATCAGTTGTACCTCAAGAAAGCAGTTTTTTCTTAAGTTTTTATCAAAAAAGAAAAGAAAAAGACCATTAAGTGTGTCTATGCCCTAATCCCTGTGAATATTTACCTTACGTGACAAAGGGATTCTGCAGATGTGATTAAGTTAAGGATATTAATATGGGGAGATTACTCTTGATTGTCTGAATGGGCACAATGTAACTACAAGGTTCTTATACGAGGGAGGCCGGGAGGCCAGGAGGCTATATGAAAATGAAAGCAAAGGTCAGAATGACGCAGGAACGGGCCAAGGAATGTGGGCAGCCTCTAGGGGTTGCAAAAGGCAAGGAGAGAATTCTTCCTTAGAGCCTCCAGAAGGAACACAGCCCTGCTGACAGCTTGATTTTAGCCCCATAGAAGCCATTTCAGAAGTCTGACCTGCAGAATGATATGATAGTAAATTTGTCTTGTTTTAAACCATCCAGTTTGTGGTCATTTGTTACAGCAGCAAGTACTATCAGTGACATGTACAGGCTGCTTGCTCTGGGCCAGGCACTGTGTATGTCTCTCTTTTCTGTTTATTGAAGTATACTTTATTTACAACATTGTGTTAGTTTCAGGTGTACAGCTAAGTGATTCAGTTATATATATATGCATGTATATATGTATATTCTTAGTCAGATTCTTTTCTCATATATGTTATTACAAAATATTGAGCAGAGTTCCCTGTGCTATATAGGAGGTCCTTCCTGTTTACCTATTTTATATATAGTAGTGTGTATATGTTATTCCCCAAAACCTAATTTATCCCTCCCCTCCACCTTCTCCCTTTGGTGATGTGTTCGTCTCTTATATGCTTTCATTAAGCCTCACCACAGTCCAGGATGCAGGTGCCACTCTACTATGAGCAGAGAACAAAGCCTTTACAGAAAACACTTAACAGAAAATTCTTGCTGACTTTCCTACAGGAACAAGGCCCTAAGTTGCATGGACACAAGAAAACGGCAAAATCAGTTCTGCACGTTGGTTGGGCAGTTGCTATTTTCAGAGCCAGAAGCAGATCTTTCCTTTAACCAAAAGGGCGCCCACCAAGCCAGTGCATATGGAAGCTTCTCAGTCAGTGTCAGGAGACCCAGGAGGCAGGTGCTCACCCTGCAGAACTGTGCCCCAGAAGGCGTCCGCTGCTGCAGCCTGACAGGGGGTCCTCTGCAGCCGAAACGGGCGGCACCGGGATGCTCTTCAGTCCCACACAACATGCACACACTGTTTTTTTTCACCAAAAAGTCATGAGCAGGACAAACACTGCAGGACCGTGAGGAGTGGGAAACTCTTGGCACTCTGGACACCGAGGCTGGCCCTCCGGCACAATAGTTTCACTGTGCACAGCTGCCAGCTTTGAGCACCTGCCCGCCCTCTGCCCCACCGGCCACCCTGCGTGCCACATCTGCTTTATGTAACAGACTGCCCTGCAAGCTTTTATTGGAAGAAATGGTTTCTCTGCCACAAGGCAATGTTAAGTGTGGCCTTTCCTGTGGTCTCAGGGTTTATATCGAGGCCCCAAGCACTTAGCTAGGCAGAAATTGATAAGATGAGGTCAAGCTAGTTCAGAAACCACCGGCCACCTCCGACCCATATAAGAGAGTTCTCATTGGAATAAAGGCATTTCTTAGTAGGAAAAAACATAGCGTTGGGAAGCACTGGGGCAAAGGGGCAGCAAGAGAAGTGCTCAGAGAGATCTGGGTGGTTGGCAGAAGAGGGTCCCGGGAGCTTGCCCCCCTACCCCAGCTGGGTGCTTGCTGAGCTGCAAACGTCACAGGTCTGCCTTGCACAGTTTCAAGAGTATGAGACATCTGTTAGAATTCAAGCCTTCTGTATTAATTGCAGGACCCCAGAATACACGTGAATGGTGCCCCCTGGAGGTGTGCAACGAGAGCCCTGAGAAAACCAGACCTGGGTTCCCAGAGTTTGGCCTGTAATGGCTGGTTGAGGACAGTTCGGCAGCACGAAGATGCTCAGGGCCAAGTGGGCACTGGGATGGGGGGAGGGGGGGTAGCTAGCTTAGAGCCTCCAGAAAAAGGCCTTCCTCAAGAAGCCTATCCACTTGAGAAAGGAAACAGTGTACTCAGGGCAGATGCTGAAGGGGGGCAGAGCGGGGGACCATTCAGGGAGGGCATCACTCACTCACATCTGCAGCAGGAAAGCTGAGAGGCCTTCCCTGGCCTGGCAGGGGTAGGGGCGGGAGGAGGGTAGCCACGAGCTCACAAAAGCTCTTGAATGCCTGTGAGCCAGAGGGGAGGTATCCCACGGCTACAGATCAGCTAAGTAAGACTTTTGCCTTCTCATCATCCCTCTCCCTGTCACCTTACTCAGGAGGAGCCAGAGCAGCAAAGCAGGCAGGGAAGGAGCGCGGATGAGGAAAAGAGGAGAGCAAACAAGGCCATTCGTGTCCACTTCTGGTTTGTGGCATCTCAGGCCAGACCTGACCTGCAGGAAAAGGAGAGCTTTGAATTGAAGGAGGGACTGATGCTTGGGTTTATATTAAACTGGACTTTTTAAGACCAGGAAATAATTTTATTCTATTCTATTCTATTCTATTCTATTCTATTCTATTCTATTCTATTCTATTCTATTCTTTCTGTTCAGTGCCTGGAAAAGCTGTGGGATATTTCTGGGATATGATCCAGGTTGGCCAAACAGAACAAGTGTGAAGGCAGCAGTTGAAGATGAAGAGAAGCCATTTTCTGTCTGTACTCCCAAGTCCAACCCATTCAATATACGGATTATACAGCTTTAAAAAAAAAAAAAAAAAAAAACTAAAAGTGCTGCAGCCACCCCTTCTTTCTACGGATTCATATGTCCATTAATTTACACTTCCAGTCCTACCCTCTAAATTCCAGACTCCTATCTCCAACTGTCTAGTTGAAATTTCCACTCAAATATCTGACAGGCTTTCCAAATCCCACAGAGCCAAAAATAGCACAGTTGATTAAAAATTAATAATAACAAAATAAAAGAAAAGTCCTCAAGTCAGGCTTCAGTGGTACCATATCTCAAAAAATGGTACCACTGTTCTCCCAAGCTGCTCTGTCCACAAACCTGGGAGTCATGTTTGTCTTTTGCTTATAACCCTCCACACATCCGTCAGCAACCCCTGTGGATTTCATCTCCAGAGTATAAATCAAACCTGTGCACCCCCTCCATCTCAACTGCCACTCTCTTTATCCAAGCGGCCATGATTCCCTGCCTGGACTTCAAATAATCTCCCCACTAGTGTTTCAGCTTCCATTCTTATCTGCCCTCTCTCCCCATTGCATCCTGGGCCAGCCATGTTGTAGCGAAATTACCCTGATTTTTTTTTTTTTTTTTTCTGCTCTGCTTGGCTTGCAGGATCTTAGTTCCCTGACCAGGGATTGAACCCCCACCCACGACAGTGAAAGCCAGGAGTCCTAACCACTGGACTGCCAGGGAATTCCCCACCCTGACTGTTTTTAACTAAGGCAATCACCAGAGCCCAAATCTCAGCCTCTGTGCTGGCTTTGCTGGGCTTCACTCTGAGCCCATAGGCCTGAAGCACATGACCCAGGCCAAGCCAATCAGTACATTTGATCCCTGCCCTCCTCCACCATGATTGGTTAAAAGATGAGTATCTGACCCTGTACAGACCAATCAGGACCAAGAAAATTCAGATGCACGCCTTTTGTTTGAGCCTTAGAGAATTTAGCTTGCTTTTTCCTGAAGGGTATGAAGCTGGAAGGATGAAGCCCAGGAGCCTGTGGCAGCCATCTTAGAACCACCCAGAAGGAACCTGCCCAAGAACAGAGCAATGCAAAGAAGACAAAACAGGGAGTTTCCCAGCGGTCAGTGCCTAGGACTCAGCGCTTTCACTTCCATGGCCCTGAGTTCAATCCCTGGTCGGGGAACTGCGATCCTGCAAGCCGAGTGGTGTGGCAAAGAAATAATAATGAATTTTTTAAAAAAAAATTTTAATAAACAATAAAAAAAGACAAAACAGGAAATGGAGAAACGGTCCTGGACACATTTAGTCTGGAGCCCTAGATTGAGCTCTGCCTAGACTGCTCAGTTGTGAGACTCAGTAATCCCTTTTGAGCTGGATTCCATTGGGGCCAGGCTCTCTGTCATCTGCAATAGAAATTATCCTAGCAGATACATCAGCTTATCCAGCAGCTGTGTTTATGCCCATGAAGCTCAGCTCTGCATCAATCCTGACATCCAAATGGCCTCATATCCAGTGCGTGGGCAAAGCCCACAAGAGGTTGTGACTGGTCGCCACAGCACCAATTCCAGCCTCAGCAGCACCATTAGCATCAAATCCTGACCTGAAAAATGACTGGCCTTTTCTTTTTCCACCTAAACTTAGTAAGCAACTTCAAGGACACTGTCCCAACTTTCCCCTCTTAGTGTATCAATACTGTTGCTTTCTACCCTTAGGAAACATTTAAATACGGTCACCCATGAGCCTGTATAGGTTATAAATTTCTCACTATGCATTCATTAATATTCTCATTCAGAGTACTCTGAATCTCTTCAATATATTTTTATGTGTGCTTTCTCATTGGTTTGTTCTTACACTGGAAACTAAAAGACAGGGAGCAAGCCTCTTTGCAGGACACCTCACACAAGGCAAAGAGTCGTTAGGTACTTAAGAAATGTTTACTGATGACAAAGGCGGTAGTGACAAGAATGATATTGTTTGTGTTGCGTGCAACATTAGAAAAATGAGTGTTCTGACCATTCAGTGGAGATAGTTCCTCTATATCACTAAATATCTACTTTGTTCTGTCACACCTGTGAGAATAAATTAGAAGAGTATTAGAATAAATACTCTTAGGCAAACAACTTCAAATTCTTCCTAGTTCCCAGATCCAAATAGCTACTCTTGGCGTTTGAAAGAATGGACTCTTTCTGATAACATATAAAATTCTTCTTGGCTATTCAATAGTTCTCAGTAAAATAGCACAGTAATTTTAAGTAATGAACCAAAACATGTAGATCTATGAGATCTACATGGAATCTAAATCTAAAAGGAATCCATTAACGACGGAATATCTCCACAAACACTAAAAACATAATTAGAATTATTAATCAGCCCCCAACTATGGACAGTGAGCTCATCTCTGCAGCAAACTTCTCTTGGGATCATGAGCTTTATTAAAATACCCATCACTGAGTTCTGGAATCTTAGCTACAACAGCACTTTTGCTCTTTGGGGGTTTGATTAGAGTAAAGTAACAAATTCTTGAAGCTCAGCACTTAACTCATCAAGCTATCAAGTACTTCCCTGGGCCTGCTGGGCATCTGTCCCCTCCCAACCTGGACCAGTCCATGCACCTGGGCTACAGCACATGGGGAAGTTACCATCACATTGGTAGAATTCTGCTCAGTGGCCCTAATTTTGCATTCTGATGCTACTATACATCATTGTCCATGTACTACTCTGACCCTGGTTGGCTTCTGGGACCTCTCATGACCGGACATAAATTCGCTGCATGTTCTGAGACTTTGGAGGCCGTGCAGCATATTGAAGTGGAGTAGACGTTAATGCTCCATAGATAAAAGCCTGAATCTCAGTTCTACCATTTACTACCTGTGTGATGCTGGGCAAGTCACTCACCCTCTCTGAGCCTCAGTTTCACACATGAAACAAGGATAACAGTGATGCTCCACGAATACATATCTCACAGGATTGTTATTTTTTAAACAGTGTATTTGATTCAAAATCACAATGTAATATCACCTCACACTGTTAGGATGTCTATCATCAAAAAGACAAGAGACAACAAATGCTGGTGAGGATATAAAGAAAAGGGAACCCTTCCTCTCTGTTGGTGGGGACGTAATGTGGTGCAGCCGCTATGGAAGCCAGCGTGGAAGTTCCTCAAAAAATTAAAAATAGAACTATCATATGATCCAGCAATCCCACTTTTGGAATATATTCAAAGAAAATAAAATCACTATCTTGAAGAGATATCTGTACTCTCATGTTCATTGCAGCTTTGTTCATAATAGCCAAGGTATGGAAACAACTTGTGTCCATCAATGGAATAATGGATAAAGAAAATGTGACATAAAAGATATACAGGTAAAGATACACTAACCTTTAAAAAGAAGGACAGCCTGACATTTGCAACAATGTGTATGAACCTAGAAGGCATTATGCTAATTGAAATAAGCCAGACATGGAAAGATACTGCATGGTATCACTTATAGATGAAATAAAATTTTTAAAAAGTAAAACTCAGAACAGAGTAGAATGGTGGTTGGTAGGGGGTGGGGGAAATACTGAGAGGCTGTCGAAAGGGCACAAGGATATAAGATAAATAAGGTTTGATCTCGCCTATAACATGGTGACTATATTTGATGATATTGTACTGTATAATTGAAATTTGCTAAGAAAGTAGAACTTAAGTGTTCTCACACACAGAAAAGGTAAATATGCGAGCAGATGGATGTCTTAATTAATGGTGGGAATCCTTTCACAATATATACATATATCAAATCATCACATTGTACATTTTAAATATATTACAATTTGATTTGTCAACTATATCTCAGTAAAACCAAAAAAAAAAAAATTGCCTATTTCAAATGGGCAATAATTAAGACACTTGATAAATGGAATGTCTCGATAAATGTTGCTGCTGTGCTTGTAACTTCCCTGTTCACTTAACCATCATCAGGTACACATTGACCCTAGCCTCTCTCGGTGAGAGTTCCTGTCTCTCCCATGCTATAGCTCTAAGTGCCATTTCTCATTCCTCTGGCTCTGTTCTGTCTGGCAGTCATGCTGCACTGGATTTATGTAGCAGACCAGAAAAGGGGAGAAGATGCAGAAACACGAGCATTGGAGAATTTCTCTCCATCCTGCTGTTACTGCTTTTGCAGCTTGAACCCCTGGCTCTCCATAAACCTTCTGACTCTTCTCTCTTAGATATGGACATCTGGGCATCTGAGTTCCGGCATCCCTGAATCAGCTTCAAAGCCTAAAACTAGAGGCTTAACCTTAGTACTGAACTCCAAATGGGGCCATAATAGTGGTCAAAGCATGGTATCAGTAAAAGCTTTGTGTAAACATCTTCTATCAAATCTAATACACCATCGACTACAAAATGCATCATTATTTTATGTACTTCTAAAAAATTAATATCACCAATAAATGATTACATATCTTTGGTAGTCAGACACATTCCGATTTCAGATATGTTATATAATAAAAAAAAAAAGCATCCTAGAATTAATGCTGTACAACAGAGCATTTCTCTTGGAGAAACATCAAAAAGTACAAAACATGGTTTTTGTCTGTATTTTCAAGAGTCCCGCCCAGAGCCTGGCAGACAGTAAATATACGTTTGTTGAATGAATAAGTATATGCCTGGATGAATGCATTTCCTAACAGCAACATTATCATAAATGAATGCATTTCCTAATAGCTGCATTATAATGAGGTTCTATCATTTTAAAAGAAAATTTGATGCAATAGGAAAATCAAGCTAAAAATTAAATACATCATTTCACCAAATCTTTCACTGAAATTCATTGAAAAAATAAACAAACTTCACTCTGAACAGTTTGTTGCCTGTTCAGCAAAATGGAGACCTAGATACAGTAATAGATTTAAAAGTTTATTGTCTAGCTAATAGCCAATTTTAAGGTAGACACTACTTTTAAGTGTGCAGTATCTGCAACCATAAAACATAAGGCCTGTTCAGAAACATCTGGCACCATCCTAAGGGCACACTTTGGGTTCCTATCAGCCAGGAGACAGCATTGGCATCTTTGATAACTGGGAATACAGATCCACTTCACAGTGCCTTTTCCTTTCCCCTGTACGGCTGAATTGGCTATAGACTCCCTGGAACTTGACCAACCCCTGCGTAGTGATGGGGATGAGGGCAAGTGAGTCAGGTTCCCTACGCAGTTCCCATTAGAAGGATTCAGCCTCCACTTCCTGTCCACAGCAGTTCCCAATAGTTACTTTGCCGTATTCGTTGCAATTAAAATTGGCGCATTCTATTCTGGGTACTACAGCGACAGGCATTATACAAAATAGATAAAATAACAGGAACTATGGAAGCAAAGACTGAATGAAAAGAGATGGATTTTGGAGTCTCATAAATTTAAAAGGTTCTCCAGGAAATTTTCCGGTGACAGTTGCCACCAGCATCAGTGAATCACCCTTCTCTTGCTCTGCAGAGGAACGTCAGATTCCAAACTCTGCTCTTGTTAAGCCTTCATCTGCTGTTTGCTTAAACACATGCATATTAGACTCCTCTCTATGTAGAGGCAGAGCTGCATCCACAGCCACTGGACATCAGATCCTTGTCAGGTGGAAAACAAGCAATAGGAAGAGAAGAATCCTGTCATGTAAGTTTCCCTAGCCATAGGGAGATTGCAGGGGAAATGACTATTATACAGATAAAAATGAGTCACTCAAAGGACTTATCACAGAATACGGTGAGTCAGTTTCCCAGGACATGTTACCCATGTACAAGCCAAGAGGGAAAATGTCCTTTTTCAGTGCTGACCTAAATGCCTCTAGAATCCACACCTAAATCACACAGCTATTTCTCCTTGTGTGTACTTACAGAGAAAATAAAAGGAATTAACAGAGCCTGGACTGCTTCTGCTCTTTCACAGCAAAGTATTTTCTATAGGATACCTCCTCCCCCTCCCCCATACGTACTAGAATTGCAATTATCGTCTTCTTTTCCCGACATTCAATCAATATTTCCCAATATCCCATACCTCGTGGATGACACTGCTCTCCTTGCAATTTGAGAGAAATGATTGACTCCACTATGCCAATGACCTCTGTACTGACCCTCTGTTTAGACCTTTCTTCTTCACTTCCCCACTGGTTCCTCTGGCCCAGACCTCTGTTACGGTGACCGTTCAGGACATCATCATTTCTCACCCAGATTACTGCAGTTTCTTCCCAACAGTCTCCAGCTTGCTGTTATTCTGCCCTCCAGTTGAGATGCGTTTAGTTTTTTCATAAGGTGCAACTTATCACATGTCATAGCCTTCAACAGCTCCCACCTACAGAAATAAGTCCATGCTCAGCCCAGCATCTAAGGGGCCTGCAAGACCCCAACCAGGTTTTCCACCTCCATCTCCCCAGGTTCCCACAAAACAAATGAAGACTTGCCCTTCTCCCAAACAAATGCCTCAATTTTCCTTTTTGATGCTTTGTTGATGCCCTTCCTTCTGCAAGACCCCCTCCATCACTGCCTTTTACATCATCTCATCCTTTAAAGTCCACCTGAAATGCCACATCTTCTGGAAAGTCTTTCCTGGTCCCCAGAGCTGGCTCTGAACTCTTCCTTTCACAAGCCCCGAGCATACTCTTTTACAGTCCTTACCCCTACTCTGCCTCCCACTTCATCCTTTGGTTTATCCCTCCCTAAAACACTGTACTCTCCTTCATAGTCGCAAAAACATCAGGTAGTATCTGGAAAACACTTGCTGGAGTGAAAGGGATTTGAGGAGCGCTCAGCCAGCCTGGTTCCAGAGTGTTGCGCAGTTGACAGAGATGATTTCAAATGGTATAATTAAAAGCTGTTCCACATGGCTGGGATTAGGTTCATCAAGCCTACATCTCACCTTCTTATTGGTATGGCATTCTCTCCCTGCTTCCCTCCAAATCCATTAAGAGTAAAGACTGTATGCAATTCATATTTTTATCTCCTCCAGCCAGTAGTTTGTACAAGGTAAGTATTTAATAAATGTAGGTTAAATTCCATTTATTCAATTCCATCATGTCACAACTAGAGAACTGTAATACCCTGAGAGTTCCCAAAAGCATAGCACATAAACCATTGGTGGTAAATAAGATGACCTTAAGTGACACACAGAAGAAATCTTTCTAATGGCCATGGGTTTACTATAATGTGCATTAGAAAAAATATAACTAGTATATAATACCTACGATTTTATAGGTACTATTTATTGCTTGGAGTAGGGCTAAATTTAATTTTTAAATGAGGGTCTCAGTTTAAAAATATTAACTAAACAGTGGTAGATATTACTGCTTAAGGCAAAGCTAAATTTAAGTTTTTAAAAGTGAAATCTACTTACAGAAAAATATTAAGTAAATAGTGATACTGATGATATTTAAATATGGCAATAAAATATTAAAAAGCAAAGGTGACATAGGAAAGACTGAAATTAAGAAATCTTGCCCTAACTAGTATTTCCAGTTTGAATCTGGTTTCCTCTCAAATGTCCTACACCCACTTCAAGATTAATCCCTTACAAATATTCCTTCATATCACATCGGGTCTCAGAAACCCCAAGTAGCTCCCCACGACCAGCCACATCCACCTCCTCTACTGACAGTTCTCACTTCTCTAATCCTCTTTTCCAAACCCACCTCTGATCCCTCTTCAGGGAGTCTCCACCCATCCTGCCCCTTGGGCAAATCTTGCACTTGGGCAAATCCTACAAATGTGCACCATCTTGCTTGTGCTTAGAACATTCTCCCTCACCTTTCCTCTCCACCAATCCACATGCATCCCTTCCCCCTGTGTAATGGAAGTTCAAAATCATCTTTTTCTTACATCTCTTATTCCCATCCATCTCGTACCTCACATTCTTCATCCATTACAGTAAGGTTCTCACTTGTGACTTTGCATTCATCCACAAGTGTGTTTCATCACTCTGATTAGACTGTGAACTTGGCCAGGACCAAGGCTACGTCCTTAATGTTGTGTGAAGTCTTGGTCACCCTACAAGAGTGCTGAGCAAACCACAAGCAGTAAGTATATGTCTTATAATAAACCAAAAATAGACACATCCAGAAAACGTATAACACTGGGTGCTCTACCATCTTGTCAAACATGAACTTGGTTTAGAATGTGCTCACCCATAGCATCATCCAATTGAGGTTCTTAATGCATTCATCCCAAACACCGAGTTTTAACAACTCCCTGCACAATGAACCTGGATTTAACATTAGAATGCATCCTCGGGGTGTTTTTAATAAGGAAATCACTCTGTAGGGAAAAGGGAATTTTTGTACACCGTTGGTAGGAATGTAAATTGGTACAGCCACCATGGAAAACAGTGTGGACATTTCTCAAAACACTAAAAATAGAACTACCACATGACCGAGCAATTCCGCTCCTGGGTAAATATCCAAAAAAAACCCAAAACTAATTTGAAAGGGTACATGTACCCCAATGTTCATAGCAGCATTATTTACAACTGCCAACTATGGAAGCAATCTAAGTGTCCATCAACAGATGAATGAATAAGGAAGATGTGGTACATATATACAATGAAATACTACTCAGCCATAAAAAAAGAAAGAATGAAACTTTGCCATTTGAAACAACATGAATGGACATGGAGGGCATTATACTAAGTGAAAAAAATCAGACAAAGAAAGACAAATACTCTATGATATCACTTATTGTGGAATCTAAAATACAACAAACCAGTGAATAACCAAAAAAAGCAGACTCACAGATCTAGAGAACAAACTACTGGTTACCAATGAGGAGAGGGTGGTGGGGAGGGGCAAGACAGGTGTAGGGGATTAAGAGATGCAAACTATTATGTGTAAAATAAGCTACAAAGATATATTGTACAACACAGGGAATATAGCCAATATTTTATAATATAATAACTATAAATTGAGTATAACCTGTAAAAATTGTGAATCACCATATTGTACACCTGTGACATATATCAGTGTACATCAACTATACTTCAATTAAAAAAAATAAGGAAGTCACTCTATCTGGGTTCATCCCTAACATTTTTTCAAAACTCAATTATCCCTTCAAAAGAATTTGATGGAGTCCAAAATTCAGAAGGCTTTTGGTCCAAAAATTAATTTCATATATCATGTTTTTCAATTGCATTTCCCCACTAACAAGGTTGAGGTTTCTTTATATATTTAATTCCCACTTTTGTGAAGTGCCTGTTCATAGCTTTGTTAATTTTTCTTCTAGAAGTCTGCCTTTTTGGATTGATTTGTGGTTCTTTACATATTTTAGATAACTCTTCTTTGTCAGTTATATGTGTTGCAAATATTGTCTTCTATTTTTTGATTTCCCTTTTTAAGTCCTTTATGATGTTTATTGGCTGTTCCTTCTCCATCTTTTTTGCAAGATCAGCCTCCTCCCCCTTGCAATAAATCTTGGAAATCCTCAAAAAAAATAAAATAAAATAAAATAAAATAAAATAAAATAATCATCTATCCTATATTATACTTCTCTTTCTCAATCTGTTAAGGGGTATTTCAGTATTTCAATCACCATCTGAGGAAATATAGTCCAGTGGTTATAAACATGGACTTGGGTTTCACTCAGACCTAGGTTAGGCTCTCAATGTTACCATTTGGAGCTCCAAGACCTTGGGGAAATTCACTGATTCACATAGCAAATATTAATTGAAAGCTACCATGTGTCAGGCACTGCGCCTGACTTCCATAAGCCTCGATGTTCTCCTCTGTAAAATGGGAATGATAACATTCCCTGAAATAGAGACATTGTCAGCATCAAATAAGATAATGTATGCAAAATGCCTGGCACTCTGCCAGGTTCATACTAACAATAAATGGTAGTTCTTACTCTCATCTTCATAATCATTTTCTTTCATCTTTGTAGAGCATTTAACACGGTTCATTACTTTTCCCTTCTTAAAACTCTCTCTCCCTTGACGTCATGGAGATATCATTTTAGTGGTGTTAGTTTACTCATTTTTTATTTTTTACTTATTAAATTAGTAAATAGAAAACCTTTCAGAGAGTGATAGGCATAATGTAGAGAATTCTAACAGTGTGCTACGACAGAGGGTGACCTGCACAAGTGGGTGGTTAGAAAGCAACTCTGAAGAGGCGGCATTTGGGCTGAGATTTCAGAAGTGAGGAGGAGCCCGTCATGTGAAGACCTCACGGAAGACAATTCCAGGAGCAGAAAATGGGTCCTACAAAAGCCCTCGCATAAAGAGGCGCTTGGTGTATTTAAGGAATGGAAATAAGGCCATAGCTGAGGTTTGAAGAGGAAGTAAACACAACCGTCACACAGAGCTTTGCAGGCCAGCATCAGAAGCTCAGAATTAATGCCAAGTGGCAAGAGGCACTATTCACACACTGTGGGTATGACGGGGTCTGATTTACATTTTTAAGAGATCATTTTGGCTGCTCTGTGGGGGATGGATTTTAGAGAGCGGGAGTAGAATTAGGGAAACCAATAAGAAGACTATGCCAGCCATCCAGCTGAGGATGCTAGAACTAGAGAGGTGAGAACTAGACAAAAACCAACAGGTTCTGGATGTATTGTAGAGGTCACAGTCGACATGACTTGCTGACAAATGGAGTGTGAAATGCCAGAGGGAAGGAAAGAAAGGACTGGCTCATCATGCCTAGATTTTTGTTCCAGCAACTGTATAGATAGTGGTGCTATTTATTGGGATAAGGACATATCACTGAGGAACAGGTTTGGGATGGGAAGTCCACAGTCCTGTTTCAGTCTTTGAATACATGTGAGTGGAAACATCAAGGAGACAGGCGGCTGTGCAAATCTGGAGAGGCACCCTTGGGAGGCATTAAGGGCTACAGACATCACCTAGGGAGAACCAGACAGAGATGAGAAGACCCTCAAGTCCCAGTGCCTGGGCATCTGGTCATTTAGAGAGAGACTGCCAGAGAAGGGGACAACAGGAAGCTGAGGAGCGGCCACAGGGGTGAAAGTAAACCCAGGGGAAATAATGTCCCAAAGCGAGAGACAGAAGTACAATGCTTCCAGAAGATGGGAGTGGTGGCAGGTGCTGCAGGTGCTTTCACATTAGCCCCTCCCCCTTCCTTACTAACAGACCCAATTTTACTTAAATGTTGGTTAAATGGCAACACGTTCAAAAAAAGGTCAGGCCCCAGTCACAGACTCA
Organism: Hippopotamus amphibius kiboko; assembly: GCF_030028045.1. Taxonomy (NCBI): domain Eukaryota; kingdom Metazoa; phylum Chordata; class Mammalia; order Artiodactyla; family Hippopotamidae; genus Hippopotamus; species Hippopotamus amphibius. Next base: position 172,349,786 of record NC_080189.1, read on the forward strand.
GAGGATAAATCTTAATCAGTCCAAGCCAATAATGGTAATACCATTCCCCTTTGACAGTGATTGGTTTAGGGGCTGATGTAAGGAGAAGTAGGCTGTGGGGTTCCCAGGGGGAAAAGTCCTCTCTGATAAAAAAAAAAGAAATATAAGGAAAAAGGCCACTCTGCTTCCCATCCTGTGTTTAGACAACATAATACCTGCTGGAGCGTCTGCAGCCCTCTTACCACCAAGAGGGAGCCTCTGTCCAGTGATGAGGGAGGCAGAGCAGGAAGTTGGACAAGCCTAGGTTCTCAGAGGCATTACAGAGCAGCTGAGCCAACCCAAGAGCCCCCTTGTTCAGTGAGATGATAACTCTCTTAACAGTAAATGTCCATATTGTTCAAACCTATTTTAATGGGACATTCTGCAACATTCAGCTGAAAGCATCCTCATTGACACTTCAGATAAAAGAACAGAAAGGGGATGCAATGGCCACTGGTGACCAAGGTAAGAGCAGTCCCTGTGAAGTGGTGATGGTTAGAAAGAAGAGGGGGTGAGGAAGTGGAGACCATGGCTCCAGACAACTCTTTACAGCAATTTTGATGTGAAGGGCGAAAAGGAATTAGGTGGTGGCTGGAGGGGATGTGGGGTCAAGAGGATGATGGGAGATACTGAAGCACATTTATATGTTAGTGGGAATACTCAAGTAGAGAGGGAGAGGGGGTGGTTGAAAGAAGAAAGGAGAACCAAGAGAGCATAAGTGATGGGATCCCCAGCACAAATGGAGGGTTGGCCTTAGACAGCAGGCACACTTCATCCATAGAGGGATAAAGGCAAGATGGCAGGTACAGGATACCCTGTGGGTTTCCAGCCACGAAACCATATCCTCCTCCATCAGTCAGGTGGATGGAGAATATCAGAGTCCTGGGAGGAGGGACTCCCACAACCACAGCAATGGGGAGAGGCCTGGGAGTCTGGCAGATGTGCGGGGTGGTGGGGGAAATGATGTTTTCTGGCCAATTGCTTCCTTTATTTTCAGTGATGTAGGAAATGCTCAAAATGTGAAATGTCTCTTCAGACCTATCTAAGACTCTCCCTCCATTGTGAAGTCCGTCCTGACTTGCACTCTCAAATCCCCGCTTCAAACTCCCATGAAACTGTTGGTCTCTCTTCTGGAGTATGTACCCTGACTTATGTCATAGTTTTGATGCCACCAGAATGGAGACTCCTGGAGGGCGGGGAGCATGTTTTAACATCTCAGAATCTATCACAGAGCCTGGCACACATGTTTAATAAATATACTGAATTGAAGTAGAGTCTTAATGCACTGGGGTAAAAAAGAAAGTCAACAGATTCCACATACACAAATTCTCCTACTTGCTAAAATTTATTTATAACCCCAAAATCAATACTCACAGCACTTTCCCAGTCATTCGTGGACAGGTGCAGAGCAGCAAAAAAACTGAGTCTTGCGACACACACATTCCCAACTGAGGTCACACAAAGAAATGTTCTGCCTTCTTTGTGTCAGTTTTCATACTGTAAGGAAGTGTTCTTTTTTGTGGTCTGTTTTGTGCCACGTTTTCCAGATTTTTGTGCTTTCTGTTGGTCATTTCATTGTTTAAAATTGCACTCAAGCATAGTGCTAAGTGCTGTCTAGTGTTCCTAAGTGCAAGGCTGGGATTGCCCTTACGGAGAAAATACGTGTGTTAGGTAAGCTTCCATCAGGCATGAGTTACAGTGCCGCTGGCCGAGAGTTCAATGTTAATGTCAACAATAAATATTAAGTAAGATGTCTTTAAATAGAAACACCCATAAAACAAGGTTATGTATAGATCAATTGATGAAAATGTGGTGCCCATAGGCCTGCAGGAACCTAACCCTAGACTTCCCCTAGAAGCAATGGTTCAGGATTCACTAATTCAGTACTCGCGGAGACTTTATAGAACGTCACTACTACAAAAAATGAGAATCAACTGTATTTCATTTTGCCATCTTCTGAGAAAGGGAGTTATGGAAACAAAATGGTTTGATGAGCCTGAGATGAGGCTCATCAAGCTTCATCTCTCTTTTCATGCTTTCCGGATTACTCACCAGCACCAGGATTTGTGCTAAAGAGAAAGCTGCTGATTCGCTGTAGATGATATCCCCTGAGAGCCATGAGCCTGCCTCAGAAGCATCTTGGGGCCCTTACCCTATCCTCTCACTCAAAGCCAGCTGGCTGGGGAATGAGGCAGAGAAGCAAGAGAAGGGTAAACCGTTACCATATGTCTTCATTTGGGTTCCCCCAGAAGCTGATCCTAAGATAAAGGACATGAGCACAGTAGTGGTGTGGGAGGTGAAGAAAGCACCAACAGGGAAATGGAAAAGAGAGACACGGATCAGAAGGCAGCCGAAAAAACCAATAGAAAGTGTAGCATCGAGCTGGCTGTCACTATGGAAGCATGGAATCTTTCCCACTGCAGAACGTATCCCTGATTTATCGTACCCAGGCCTGAGGGAACTGGGGTATTTTTCTACCATCTCCCATCAGTCATTGGTTGAGGGCTGTTCTTGGTGTGCTCCCATTCCCCTACACTTTCTGCCTTCCCTGGGAGCAGCAAAGTAGGCTCAGTTAAGGAAAAAGGCCAAAAACACAAGAACTGGTCGTCAAACTCAGCCGGTGTGCACTGAAGGGGTAAGGACGGGCACTGGCGCACCTGCTACATCAGAGGCTCAAAGTCTCATGTGAACTGAGACCAGGAGGGGGGTCACTTCCATGAGAAATCTACCAAACAAGCACATAACCCCTACCCGAGTCCTGAGGGTTTCATATACTTTCAGCAAATTACTAGTTCGAAGACCAAGTCCCACTAGTTTTAAGTCAACATAAGATTTCATGTTTCTAAAGGGACCTGGAGGTAATATACAAGGTTATTTTCCTTCTTCTTTGGTAGAAGCAAGATGCAAAACTCATCTGCATTTTTAACGATCAAATAGAGCCCTTTTCCCTACAAGAGGATGTGAGAGAATAGCAAACCAGAAGCAGTTTTGGGAAAACATGCGAATCTAGCACTTCATAGGATGTGCTGTCTCACCACCATAGACTAGGTAGGTCCCTGCGGAACATACAGCAAAGACACACACTCCTGCCCAAGAGCCAGCCTTTCCCTGACACAAATAGCTATGCCCACCACGCTGGTGCAGCCACCGCAGCTGAGAAACATACACTCAGTCTCACGTCTTAGGAAAAGTCCTGGGGTCGGGACAGGAGAGCCAGCGTACACTTCAGTGTTTAATTACAATCTACTATGAAAGACCACGCAAGAAAGATGACATTTCCTCCATCACATCAGGTGACTGGACTGTTGGGCTATGAACCCAGAAAATATATTTCTCCCTTCATTTTCATGTCTACAACTTTCCCAGTTCCTGTCATAATCCTTGAGAAATGGACAAAAGAAGTAGACTGGCCAACACAAGTCACAGAAGTCACCCTGTGGGTTTCCAGCCATGAAACCATATCCTCCCCCATCAGGTGGATGGAGAAGATCAGGGTCCTGGGAGAAGGGACTCCCACAACCACAGCAATGAGGAGGGCCCTGGCCCAGGGCCCCAAGCATCCACATTTAGTGGGACACACTCCTCCACCTGGAGGTTGTGCACGGCATGACACAGGGGCCCAATCAGAGGCCAGCGAGTAGATGACAAGAGAACGGCCTTGGGGCCAACACAGACCTGGGTGCAAACCCGCATTCAAGCACTTTCAACTTGGGTGGCCATGAGCAGCTTTGGTTTCTTCATCTTCAAAACGCACCTAATACTACATGTCTCAGATGACTGACATTCATTCAAAAATAGATATGGATGCTGTGAAGTGTATGAACCTTGAAAAAAATTACACTAAGTGAAAGGAGCCAATCACAAAAAGCCACATGTTGTATGATTCCATTCATATGAAATGTTCAGGATAGACACATCCATGAAGACAGAAAGAAGATTAGCAGCTGCCCGGGGCTGGGAGAGAATGAGGGAAATTAGGGAGTGACAGCTAATGGGGATGAGGTTTCTTTTTGGAGTGATTAGAGAATCTCACATCATACAGTGGTAATGGTTGCACAACTCCATGAATAGTGTAAGTATCACTGGGCTGTACATTTTAGATGGTGAACTTTTATGTTATGAAAGTTATATCTTAATAAAGCTGTTTTTTAAAAAAAAAAATATCTAGAGCCCTCACTATGTGCAGGTTCTTTGGAAGACCTGAGCGTCTAGGTTGTTCAGCTAAACATTAAGATATTAAATGGAAGAACAAACAAGTTGACTCAGGTTGCTATGAAGAATAAGTTATGTCTTGTGTGTTACGCCCTGAGCACTGTGCCTGATGCAGACCCTAAGTAAACAGGTGCTACCAGTCACATCATCACCATCATTTATTAGGTGCCACCTGTGTGCCTGGCACTGTGCTCTGTCCTTTGTGCACATCATCTTATTTAGGTCTCACAACACCGAGGGGATGGGTGCTATGATCACTTCTGGTTCTCAGGTGGAGAAACAGGCACAGAGACGTAATTTAGCACCTAAGACCCGCAGCGTCAGGGTGGCGGAGCTGGGGGGATGCAAATCTGAGCTCTTGCACACTTTCTCATCACACATCCCTCACCTCCAGAGCAGCATGGCCGTTGTTACCATCACCAGGCAGGGTTTCCTTGAGTGCTAGAACTGATTTAAAATTGAGCAGAAACCTCTGTTTGCTGCCAGCAGGATGGCTCCTACACTTCTCCCCCAGCCACTCAGCTGAGAATCCTGGCAGTGGGGCTGTAGCTTCACCCCAACCCTGCCTGAAACTCCAGGTAAGTCTCCCACAGCCCTCGGGATTGACAGTGGATGCCCCAGCCAGTCCAACCAGATGCTGCCTCCTTAAGGCCTCGTGATCCAGGCTGGCATTCTTGATTCTGTTGGCCTCAGTCTGCCCCAGCATCCCAGATGTAGCAAAGAGCCTGCCAGGTTCATAACAAATCAGCCAGAGCCCCAAGTTCCCCCTATTCAGAAGACCTGTAAACTTAGACACTTTGGAGATTATATGCAGCAAAAAGTTTCCAGCTGCCAGAGAGAGTATGTAAGTACCTAACATTTCAGCCTCTTGCAATTCCTCTGAGACTAATTTACATGTTATCATTGTGAGGGAGACTCCAACTCCCCTCAGGTCCCAGTGATACACCCACAAGCCACAGAGTCCTAATTAACAAAGGTTCTTAATAAAATTTCAGTACAAACCAGGCAGTTATGAAGCCCTCTTTGAAATCACTGCATTTTCTAACAGAGTGTTGCTGCCTTCAGCAGGATCAACACACATTCCCCATGAAATTAACAAACAAAACATTTTTTTTCAAAGAGCAATGTAACATCAGAATGGCCTGGTTTTCACCCTTATTATAAACATTTTTAAGCTCCTTTACTTGTCAAATGTGTGCCTGAGAGAGATTCCTGAAATGCGCAGGAAATAGATCTGAGTGTCCCAAGAGAGGCTGAGAGCTGCTGGCCAGGTGGTAAGTTTCAGGAGGGCAGGGACTCTGTGGTGTCCATCTCTTGCCCCAGGTCTGGAATAGTGCCGGGCACAAAGAAGGCACCCGGTAAATATTCACTTAATAAATGAATGGACATTGTCTCCAAGAGGCTGAATATACACCCACGTTCATGCTTGTTATAGACTTACAGAGGATTTAGTTTGGAATCTCAGAACCAATATGTTCCAGGCTCAGTAGAGCCATAGCTCTTCATAAATTCTTCTTTCCAAAGGAAGGAGAGAGACAAAGGCCCCTCCCCTGCTGGCATCACCATGAGAGGCAGTGTTGCACATGGAGGTTAGATAAGGATGCAAACACATGTTTTGTTCCCTCCTTGCTGTCTGGGCAAGTCACTTGACATCTCTAGACTTCTGCATTTTCCATTGAGAAGCCGCAGAGAGTCTGTATATCTCAAAAGTCCTTCCTGATTTCCGAAGTGAGTTTAATGTGAACTGGACTTTACACAGTCATGGTTGGCCTTCAGTGCCTTTGCCCTCTCATCACTGCACCTTCTGCCCCCTGCTTGGACCTGTGGCACCTCCATCCCACCCACCCCATCACACAACCCTATCTGTGTCCAGTCTGCTCCCTGCACAGCTCCTCCCAAAGCCCGTCTTCCCTGCTCCCGACCTTTTCCTTCCCCACTTTACCCCAACCCATCAATACATTTCCGTTCTGTGTTCCATTCCCTGTCAGCCCAGGTCTCTCATAGAAACTTGATTAATTTGGCTCTACCAATGGATAATTGAGAGTTTGTAAATTACCTAGAGGAGCTATATTTGCATTTTAACACGATGTGTTCTGGGGAGTCTGGGGGGAAATGGATACACGTATATGTACGGCTGAGTCGCTTTGCTGTGCACCTGAAACTATCACAACATTGCTAATTGGCTATACTCCAATATAAAATAAAAAGTTTTTTTAAAAAAAGATGTGTTCTGGAGACAACGTTTTCTTCCATATTGACGTGCACCTGTCTCAGGGTGTCCTGGGTGTAAAGCCTGAGATCTTTTTCATGTTTCTGTATCTAGCCCCTTTTCTGCAGTCACTCACTCCCAAAATGTTTAGGGAATAATCCCCAGGATGAATGAAAGGCTGCCGATGAACAGAGTAACTGATAGATTTTCGGGAATCTGATGGTCACGGGCAGGAGTGCTGTGGGTCCGCTGTAGACAGGGACGTAGAGGGCTCCTCACATCCCACCCCCTGTGGCCACTGGCTCCGCTTCTCTTTAGAACTGAGTCTGAATACAAAAATTATTGCCTGACAAGCAGGCATTCATGCTCCTACAGGAGCTGTGTTCTCACCCCGCCAGAGAAAGGGACCAGCACTTCATAGCCTCTCATTAATGCAGGCTTTGGGGAAGCCTTGCGAGCTGAGGCCACAAGGACTCAACAAGCAGGGGCTCCCATTATAGTCAAAGGAGAAATACCCCAATGTCACAATGCCTCCCAACACTCCAGGAACAAAGTGACAGCGGGTATGGAGAAGACACTGGCAATTTTTATTAGGCCTATTATGCTAAGCTGATGGCTGAATGCTTCCGAAAGGTGTTTGAAGTACAAAATATGGGCTGCGCCATAGTTTTTGGTTTATTGATTCACTGACCCCAGAAATGTACATTATCACAGAATCAAGAGCCATGTAACAACGCCAAGGAAAAGATTATATTAATTAACAGAGGTTGAAAATTTGGCAGCCATCGCTTTAAGATACACCGCCCACCCCAGAAACAAAAAAGAAAAAGGAAAAGATACACCTCCCACATGCAACCAGAAGTTTGGAATTGGTTGCCATAAACTAAAGATGCCAAGAAAAGCTTTTTTCCTGCCTAAATGTTTTTCAAAAATCCCTATGATTCCTCCAAGAAGACATGGAATGCCCCAGGTAAGTCCCACGCCCAGCACCATGCCTGGCACATAGCAAGTATCCTCCATAAACATTTGCTGAATCAATCATTCAATTATAAATTGTAATCATTTATAAGTGGTGTAAATAATCTTTAAAAACATGCATACAAATCTGATTGTGTCATCCCTCCTACTTCAAACTATTCAGTACCTTCCCCTTATGCTCATAAGGAAAAAAAAAAAAAAAGCTCCTTCATATGACCTACAATCCCCTGCGTAATCTGACTACCACCCACCTCCCCATCCTCACGCCACAAGGCCACACCTCACACTCTAGCCAGGACCACAATCCAGGTTTCCTGGCCAGAGACCAGGGGTCTATTTACTGTGCCCCACCGGCTGTCTGTGTTCTTTTATAACGTATCCCCCCCAAATCTAAGATCTAAACAGACAGCAAGTGCAGGAGTTTTATTTGAAACAATGGGTGTCATGAGCTGTCATCATTCTGCACGACTACAGTTACATCTAGAGTACATTCACTACCTAACTATGCCTAATTTTTCATAGTAAAAATGGAAACGCTGAGGAAATGATGTGCATGTGGCTTAGTCTGGGTCACAGTGAATCAGCTATCGGTCCAGGATTTGAAAATGGGGCTCAGGAAATGAAGAATCAGTCAGAAGTTAAAATCTCCAGTGTAGAACCATCCTGAACGTCAGTCACTGTTTTGGGGTGAGGGTGGGGTAGTTTCTGGTTGAAGGAATAGAGGGGAAAGCAAGGGAACCAGAAGGTGGGTACAATGGCGTGTCTGCATCCTGAGAATTTTTCAGCCCTTGGTTGCTATGGTTACAGACGCCTTGAGAGTTGGCTCTGGAATGTGACCGGGCCCTCAAGCAGTCTCATTCAACCCGCTCTCACCCTGTCCTAGGGCCTCTCTTTACCATTTCGTGGGAGAAATGACATATTCAACAAAGCCCATGGTGGCACTCAAAAGACACTGTGTTCACTCTCCTCTGTCCAGGACACAGAAGCTCCAGAACTTCCCTTAGAATAAAAAGTCGCCTGGGGGATAATGCAGGCGTGCAATGTTTGGAAATGTGGGAACCTCAAAGACATCAAATGCATTCGGCTTCCTGGAAATCATTTTCTCTTCAAGAATGTGCAGAAAAAGCAACAAGGCGATTAAAAAATATAGGTGTTTACTCCAAATATGACAGAGAGTAGCTTCTCCCTGTGTGCTGGGCCCATCACTCCAGGCACACCATCCCTGCCATCTTGGCTATGTTCTGGTTTCACAGTGGAAAGAAACTGGGTATATCATGTGGCCGTTTCTGGGTGAATATTTTATTATGCTTCTCTCACACACACAGGCATGAGGTCTGCTGCAGAAACACACCAGACACGCATTCCCTGACATTTCTACTGCCAAGACTGAGGGGTGTCTTGTTCTTCTGGCTTTATCCAAGGAGGCTGGGTTTTCAGTCCCTGGACCTGTAAAGGAAAAGGGCTGTCAAAGCAGGGCAGTCTGTCAAAGAAGTGCATCCCTGAGTGGTCTCACTCAATCTCTGGTTTCATGGTGAAAAGAAATGAGGTATATCATGCAGTCAATTTTTGGCAAATATTTTATAGATCTACACATAACATGGTGCCCACCCAAAAGAGGCTGAATAGATGCTTTTTGTATTTGAAAAATCTGCTTGGACTGGTTGGTATACTGCAATTGACTCTAAGACCATATATTTACATTTTATACAAATCATCACCATACTTGCTGTCTTTCTAAAATACCGTTTGGAGCAGTGGGTGATCAGAGGGGTAAATGGAGTTCAGTGACTTATGGTTCTGTGGGTAAGTGGGAAATGCAGGGTTAAACAAAATTAACCCAATTTCTGCACTGCACGATAATCAGGGGATGTGTAGGAGGTAGAAGTGAGCGCTCTGGCATTAACGGACCCCTGGCATCAAGTCACAGAGCTACGAGGTAACTTTGGGCAAGCTGCTTTAAATCCTGTAGGCCTCGGCCTCCTCATTCAGAAAGCAGTGATAATCATGCCCCCTGTTTCTTTGGACTATAAAGAGGACCACATGAGATTATGACTCTAAAGCACTTTGCACAGTGCCTGGCACGTAGTACACAATCATTAAGTAATAGGGGGAGATGCTCAGGGTGATTTTAAAATATTTCCTCAAATTCTTTTTGGAGAAAGGAAACTTCCAAAGTAAGCTTAATCACCGCTCCTCCCCAGACGTGGGCTAAATTTAGTGATTTGCATCTAAGTGAAACAATGAGGTAGCAAATCTGTTTGCAACAACACGGATGGACCTCGAGGACACGACGCTAAGTGGAATAAGTCAGACAGAGAAAGACAAATACTGGGTGATCTCATTTACATGTGGAATCTAAAAAAGCCAAACTCACAGAAACAGAGAAGAGATTGGTGGTTACCAAAGGCAAGGGGTGGGGAGTGGGCAAAATGAGTGAAGGTGATCAAAAGGTACAAAATTCCAGCTGTAAGATAAGTAAGTCCCGGGGATGTAACGTGCAGCACAGTGACTATAGTTAATAGCACTGTGTTATCTATCTGAAAGTTGCTAAGAGAATAGATCTTAAAAGTTCTCATCATAAAAAAAATTGTAGCCATGTGAAGTGATGGATGTTGGCTAAACTTATTGTGGTAATCATTTCATAATAGGTAAAGATATCAAATCATTATGTTGTACACCAAAAACTAATACAACGTTTTATGTCAATTATATCTCCATAAAACTGGAAGAAAAAACAAAGAATGCAGTGCTAGTGACAATGCATGTTTTCTGAGGTTAGGTCATAAAAGGCATTCGATTCCACCTTGCTCTCTCCTGAAGAGCTTACTCTGGAGGAAGCCAGCCATGTTGTGAGGACACGCAGGCAGCCCAAGGAGAGGTTCACAGTGGCAGGAAATGCGGTCTCTCCCCAACAGCCAGCATCAATTCGCAAGTCACATAAGCAAGTCATCTCAGAAGCAGATCCCCCAGCTCTCAGATGACAGCTGCCCCAGCCAACATCTGACCATAATCACTGAGTGACTCCCAGCCAGACCACCCAGCTAAGCTGCTCCTGAATTCCTGATCCACAGAAACTGTGAGCTAATAAGCACTGATCATTGGTTTAAGCCACTGATGTTGGGGTCGTTTGTTACATGGCAATATCAACTCTCCAGGAGGGAAGGAGCAGGCATCATTCTGTGATCCATCATGGCCATGAAAACACTTTCTTTTACACAGCATCTGCTGAGACGAGTCTCTGTTTTGTGGAGCACACTCTGGGAAATGCTGGTCTAGAACTTAGTTTATAAAGCTTGTTCACATTTATCTCATTTGATCATCTCAGCAAATGTGAAGCAGGTATTACTGTGCTCTCTCTCTCTTTTTTTTTTTTTTACCCAGGAGAAAACTAAGGCTCTGAAAGCTTAAGTGACTTGCCTAGGTTCACACAGCTAATAAAATTGGTAGAACAATAATCAGACTGAGTATCATGATTCCAAATCATGTTTTTTCTCTGTTCTTTTCTCTGGTTCAATGAGAACAGCCTAGGTTTTTTTAAACCTACGATAAGAATATGGTGAGTCTAAAAGAGTCCCAAGAATGAGGGGTTTCTGAAATAGGCCACCCTCTCAGATGGTCCAGAGAGTGAACCAGATGCTTCTGAAGAGTTTGAGGGCTGGAGCCTTCCCTGACTTCTACAGAACAGGGGTTCCTGCAACCATGATAACAACGTAATGCAGGTACCACTCAGGAGGCCCTAATGACACTCCAGCACTCTTCTGAGAGCTTTGTACATATCACTTCATTTAACTTACATAACAAATCAAGGAAGTAGAAGCTGTCATCACCTCCACCTTACTGATGAGGAGACCAAGTCACAGAGAAATGGAAGCAACTTGCCCAAATCAGCCACTAGTCAGTGATGTAGCTCAAACTGGGACCCAGGCAATCTAAGACCATCAAGGCATGAAGGGGTCTTATCAAGCATTGTCCCAACTCTATCCTTTTCCATAAGAGTGGAAGAACTGAAACTAGCACCTAGATCCTCCCACCCTAAGCTCCTGTGATGGGCATCTAGCCCAGAGGCTAGGTTAAATGAATATAACGTGCATTTATGCCTGTCAAGTTATTTTAAGGAGGTATATGCTAAACCTGCTCTACTATAACTACTTTCCATATGGCCTCAAATTCCACCATGAGAAATGAATGACTTGGCCTAAAGCAATATTCTCAACGGGTGGAGTGAATGTTCAATTGCCCAATATCACGTGATACTGAGCATCTCTATTCAGCCTGTCAGGCTCATGTCACATTAAATCCGGTAAGTTACATTACTTATCTTTATCCTAAAATATTTAACGTGTTATCTGGGGGACCCACAGGGCTGCTTACATATTAGAAACTCACTTCTTGGTAGTAAAATTGTTGCTAGCTTGTACGTCAGAATTACAAATATCAGCATTTTAGCCCCTTCTGCAAAGGTCACCATGACTCTCAGACTCTCCATCACTTGAGCAAATCTGCATTGACTCTTGAAGTATCGCTTTTTAAACTGCAAACACTACCATTGCCCCTACATTGTGTAGTTGAATGAAAAAAATTAGAATCCTTTGCACAAAAGATAGCATTTGAGATCAGAACTCTATAAAAATGGGGGGGGGGGTGTGGAAGGAGGAGAAGGAAGGAAGGAAGGAAAAACAGAAGAGAGGGTTCCCTGTGATCACATGATTTATGTATGGCCGCGGTTGACTCTACAAATCGTATACTTTGCCACCATTCCACTTTGCTTCAAGCTTCCCTCCATGGAAAAAGAAAGTAAAGTTATTGGTAGTACAGAAACTGGAATGAAATCCTGCCCACCTACCTCTCCACACAACCTCTTATGCCCAGCCCTATCTGCCTCCCTGGCTCTGGGAATAGAGGAAAAAGAGAACGCAATTCCCCCGTGACCAGCCCCTCCCATGCTTATGGTCCTGGTCCTCAATCCCCACTTCCAGCCCTACATGGAAGATGAGATGTCAGCTTTCATTTTCAATTCATGGTACTCAGTCCAAGACACTTATGAAGGAGAAAAAAAAAATCTCAAACTGTGTCTGCAAACCACAAATAAATGTTCTAGGAAGTAAATATGAGGTTTCTGTTTCTCCATTCTGGGCAACAGTAATGAGCCTGGTACAGTAAAACCTCCACTGAGAGAACCGTTAGGACCAGAGCCCAAAAGTGGTCCCTTTGACCTCGCTGAGAAATCTGCCAGGTTGGTGTAACCAGCACACACGGTGCTAGTGCCACACTGAGGTAGATTCCATAATCAAGTCTTGCAGAGCTGGGCCCCTAACCAACTCTAATCCTGGCAGGCTCATCCAGAAAGCGCCCTTTATTACAGAACCTGAGTACAGCAAAAGATGGTCACTTTTACCCACGTTGCAGCTTCAGCCAAGGGAGACATCCAAACTGAAACTTCCTAAGTGGCTTTCAGTACAATGGCTTCATTCTCTTTCATCATTAAACTCTCTAATTTCCCACGGACTAAAAGTAAAATGAATCCACTACTTCAAAAAAGGTACACCTGGGGACTTCCCTGGCAGTCCAGTGGTTAAGACTGCACATATACTGCAGGGGGCACGAGTTCGATCCCTGGTCAGGGAACTGAGATCTGTGGGTGCTGCGTGGTGGGACCCAAAAAATAAATTTTAAAAAGTGTTTTAAAAAAAGGTACATTTTACTTTTTCTTGCCAACAGTGGGCCCCTAGCCCTGTGCCTACGTTAAACATCACATCTCAATTGTGATGAAATTTCCCAATTTGGGGCAAGATGTGGACTGTGTTTTTTTAATGCATCTGATTGAAGACAACACTTATATAGAGGCTGCTATGTACTGAACTGTGTGCCATCCCTCCAAAAAATTCATATGTTGAAACCTAAACCGTAAACGTAACTGAATTAGAGATAGGGCCTTTAGGAGGTAATTAACATTAAATGAGGTCATAAGGGTGGGGCTCCCATTCGGTAGGGCTGGTGCCCTTTAAGAAGAGGAAGAGATAATCAGAGCACGCTCTCTCCATCTCTCCATCATGCGAGGGCAAGAAGGTGGCCATTTGCAACCCAAGAAGCGAGCTCTCACCAGACACCAACCTTGCTAGTACCTTGGTCTTGAACTTCCAGTCTTCAAAACTGAGAAGATAAATTTCTGTTTCAGCCACTCCATCTATGATATCTTGTTACGACAGCCTGAGCAGACTCACACAGAGCCAAAGTACAGATGTTTCAGAAACGGAGTGGAAGAACAAAGTCGAGTTTTAATTCCACCCAGTGATCACAGGGATTGGCAGAAGGGTGATGCAGCTCCCTCGGACACTGCTGGAAAGGAACCTGAGCCAGATCTTGGGCCAGGCAGTCTCTTTACTTTCTAGGATAATTGTGGTGACTGTGCCCCATTATTAATCCCATTTGGAAAGCTGAGTTCCTGAAAGTTGGATATTAAATCAAAATAGATTATTTTCTTTCCAGAAAACCTAAGCTATATAAATTTGTCTTTGGAACCACATTAATAAGGAGAGCACTCAATTGCCTTTACGAGTTGATCATGGCTCGTAGTCACAAGGGACCGCAATCTCTTTTTAACCAAGAGAGCAGAAGCGGGATCCAAGGGTCTTCAACTGAACTCACGGGATAAAGTGCCAGCCGGTGCAAGTACAACCTGCAGAAAACCGCCATCAACCGAGGACTCACTGAGCAACCGAAAGCCTTCTTCCTCTAAATGTCTCAGAGAAGTCTCTGAATACACTTTTGGATGAGAAAGAAAGGGAGAGTGTGGAACGGACAAAAACCCGGGAGGGGAGGAAAGCTTGAGAAAAACTGCCCTGGACGTAAGCATCAGAAGGTCTGGGGTGGCCCCAGCACTGTCTGTTGGCAGCCTTGGACCCCCAAATAAGCCATGTACTTGTTCTATTCCCATCAGTAAATCTAAGCCTCCAATATTGATAAAAATAGGGTTGTTTAAAGAACAAATGAGATCATCTGTAAAAAGCATTCTGTAAACTGAAAGGTGATACACACACACGATACAGGCCTCTCTGGAATTTTGCATTAAACTATTCACTAAAGATGCAGCTTAAAAAAAAAAAAAAAAATCCAGCTCTGGCTCTAAGGCTTTGTTTCTTTCTTAAGTGGATTTAAATACCTAAAATGAGCTCCACACCAATGGCCAATATGCACCAAATTATTAACTGGACACCAACCATATCTTTGTCAGGCTACAGCTGTTCACCCACCTGCCCCCACCGCATCCACACTCCTAGTGAAAAGGTGAACAGAAGGAAAACAGTCTGCTGGAGGCTCTGGAGAGCTGGGAGCCTGCAAGGAAGTGGGAATATCAGTGTCATTTCCGATACCCCATTGATTAGGGATATTATTATCCTGTTCTTATTTGTCCTTTGCCATGTGTAGCTTAAAAGAGTGCTGGAATTTCCATCATCCTCGAAGCCTTAGAGATCCTCTCTGGTCCATCCCTACATCCCTACATGCATCAACAAAAGGCTATTGAGCGTCCACTATATGCCAGGCACTTCCCAGGACCTGGGGTTAAGACAGTGAACAGGACAGGGAATGTTCCTGCTTGTTGGGCTCACGTGCTAGCAGGGGAGGCTGGCGTCAAAGGTGACACATGAGCAAGTAAGATGGTTTCAGATCAAGACAACTGAACAGGTGACATAATAGAAAGTGATAGGGCTGGGGAACGAGAAGTGGGGTCTTCAGATGGGACAGGGAAGCCCTTGCTAACAAGGTGATATCTGAACTGAGATTTAAAGGATGGAAAGCAGCCAGCCATGCCAACATACATTTATAAGGAAAGGAAAGTGCAAGTGCAAAGGCTCTGAGACAGGAACACATCTGATCTATTTGAGGAACAAAAAGAAGCCGAGGGTCCAGAGGTCAGATCAAGGGGGGATGCCGAAGAGATAGGATCAAAGAGGCCATGTCAATGTCCTTCTTGCACATGGGAGGAAAGTTAAGCCCAGAGAGGCTAAGTGAGCAGCTCAAAGTCACACAGCCAATTACTGCTACAGCTCACTTTAGAAACTAACTCTTTTGCCCCACAATTCAGTTTTTTACCCTATGATGATCTGCTTGCCTCAAGGGATATTGTTTGCTGATCTTATTGGGTTTTTTTTTTTTTTTTTTTTGGGCACACGGGCTTAGTTGCTCCGCGGCATGTGGGATCTTCCTGGAGCAGGGATCAAACCCATGTCCTCCGCATTGGCAGGCGGATTCTTAACCACTGCCCCACCTAGGAAGCCCGATCTTATTGGTTTTTAAAAGCTTTTAACATACATGAAAGCAGCTGGCCAATCCCAATTTTCAGAAGATCATCAACAAGTGATCCCAGTGATTTAAAATGCATGTAAGTTCTGCTCCGAAAGTCAAGACTTAGTGCCAGTCTCCTTTTGTGTAGGTCATCCACAAACAGTCACTGTGTGTTAAAGGCTTAGCTTTACAAACATGGAGGAAGGCCATAGCTCACCAGAGAATAATCATTTTACACTTAGGTCTTATTTTTGCACCTAAACTTCTTAACAGTGCTTTGCTTAATTCACCCAAGTGCACTCAAAACCAATCGGTTCTCAAGCCACCTTCATTTTGTGCTATTAAATTGTCAGGTAATAGGGCTGTAAGGAAAATATCATAATTACAGCTTTCTCCCAAAATCTGTGAGCACAGTCACCTGAAAGTGTAAATTTGTTCATATCTGAATTCTAAGGAACTGTCCCTCCTCTTTTCTATTATAATGCTAAGTTCTCCTTCATCTTCCCCTTGCTAAATACATTTGGTCTCTGTAAACCCAAACTTCCAAGGAACAGACCCAATATCTGTCCAGTGGCCAGTGACTGCCCCCTCCCCCGAAGGTAGATGTAGAGATAATATTTGGTTAGACAGGTTAATGGAGAAAGGAATGAGTGAGAAAGGCTGATTCACTGCCTCACTCTTCTCCTCCTCTCTCTTATTCTCTTCCTCCTTGAAAGAAACTTCTCCATCCCTGAGCTCTGGGAACCTCACCAGGCAGGAGCCATAGGTCCCAATAACATAAGGGACAGACAGGAAGAGTGTTTAAGGGCCCATATTTTAGTCTGACCCCACCACCCACTAGCTGTGTGACCTCGGATAAGTTACTCAACCTCTCTGTTCCTCAATTCCTTCACCTCTAAAATTAGGATCATCTCTTATGTCTACGATTAAATAAAGAGCATTAAATTAATTTTCTGGTTAAATGACAATTACTAATAAATAATTTAATAAATAATTTCATTAATTCATTACTATATGTGCATCTAGTTCTATACTGGTGTGAGATATGGCACCCTCATTCCCCACTCTCCTCCTGCCTCCACCCCCTGGCAAGGAAAGACTATTGTCACCCACACCTCCAGGAACAATTGTGCCTGGAGTCAGAGCACATTACTAGAAGGCAGCTCAGTGGTGGCAATCAAGTGTTAAATGGGGACAATAACACTGTGACATCAGATAAGTATTGTGAGTAACTGTATGAAATTACGTACATCAACCTCCTGTCATGCAAAGAGCGCTCCCTGAATGTTGTGACTTTTATTGGGGTCTTTTCATTTTTAGCATCATCAGTTGTGACTACAGACGCCACTTGCATGCTTCTTCACTGTTTTAGGCTGTACAATGTGGGATTCATCTGTGTTTATCACTGTGACATAAACAGATAGAATGATGATAATATAGAAATGTATTTTAAAAGCCAAGGCAAGTGTCACAAAAATCAGCCCCACAGCCCTCCCTATCACAGCTCCTTGAAAATACCGATCTGATATTTTAGACAACAGCCCACTTGACCCACCTCTTGGATGACTCAGGGATGTCTCCCCCTCAACAAGTCCTGGGCTGAACTCCTGAGTTTTCCCTCAAGACTGGTCCTGCCCTGGCTGCCTTCCCAATCGTTCCAACTACTCCACTGCCACATTTTATTCACACAAAGCCTGTAGATTTGTACCCTCCCTACTCCATCCATTTTTCCACCCCCACAGCCACCACCCTGGTCCACACCACTGTCATAACTTGTCTCTCACATCCACAAGAGGTACACAGCACTTGTTTTGAAATTTAGTTCAGATCATGTCACTCCTCAGCTTGAAACACTTCAGTGGCTTGAGATAAAGTCTACTCTCCAACCCCCCAATCCACAATTCCCCGCTACGTGCAACAGCACGAGGCTTTGGGATCTGACCCTATGGATTCACCAGCCACACCTCAAAATACATGCTCTCTTGCTCTCTGCTCCAGTCATGGAAACGTTCTTTCAGGCCCTCAAACACATGCGTGCCCTCTGCCTCAGGGCCTTTGCACTTGCTGTTTCTTCTTCGGCAAGTTCCCCTCTTAGCCAGTTAATCCCTACATACCCTCCAGATCTCAGTACAAATGTCTGTCTTCCCTAACTATCCACCTCCCCTGGTTCTTGTCAGTCTCTTCCATCAGACACTTTCTAAGAACCCTGATGCTCTTTTTCATGGAACATATATAAACTTGCAATTATGCACATCTGTGCAGTGGTTGATTTAGGTCTGTCTCCCTCACTATAAACTCCAAGAAGGCAGAGCTTTTGTCTGTACTATTCTGACTGTATCTCCTGTGCCTGGGACAGCATTTGGTTTGTAGCAGATACTCAATAAATATGTTTTGCAAGGATTCCTCCCCCCCAAAAAAAGAAAACAGGCCAAAAAAAAGAAAAAAGGCACACTTCCATATTTCCAGAGATCTAGAGACAAAATAGAAGGTCTGGGTTGTATTTAAGATAGAACAGCCCTGGTGTTAGAAGAGGCAATATCTCCACTCTGTCTTCAGTACCCAGTCAATTCCTAAGACATGTATGCAACAATGACTGGGTTTCCTCTTTTGCAGTCCAGAGAAAAGAAATACACTCAAAAAAAACACTAAACACACACACGGATACACACACACATCAAATAAATGTCAACCCCAATTCGCACAGAGGTGTTGCCTTGCCCAGCTCAGCCTTCAGATTAGCCGAGAGAAATGCTTGTAAAAAGCATGACAAAAGCAAGAGCATTCTTGTCAAAACTGGACACGAGGTTTCAACTTGTTCTGCTCCCATAGTGATCACTCACGGGAAGCCTTAATATCTCTATCCTAATTACGGACACGGTGGCCGACCCTAGGCACACACAAATCTGTCGAAATCGCTCCCTTTTGCGCCCAGGGAACCCTCTCCATCACTCCTAAGAGCTTGTAAACAGCACTACTACTCCGGCGCGGGCATACTGCGTGCCCCCTCTCGGAGCACTTACAAGCCCCACCCTTTTCGAAAACCACTCCCCCCTCCCCCTTCTACTCCCATCTGAGCCAAACTAGCTGCCTGGTTTGGTAATAAGATAGAGCCAAGATCTGGACGGCCCCGTGGGCTTCATTATTCCGCATGCCCTAAAGAAGGGCCACCTCCAGGGGCTGTTGCTGAAGATCCCAGCCCCACTTGCTGCCGGGAAACCTTTCCCACTGAGGACACCCTGGGCAGGCGGTGCAGCTCTAGGTCCAAGGGGAGACACCCCACCCATCTGCCAGAGACAAAGATCACCAGAAACAAAGGACACACACACACACAAAGTCAGAAGCAGATAGCGACACTTGGTGCAATTTCAAGCCAAACACCCAGCTTGGTGTATCTTTAAACAGATTTTAAAACAATCCAGGAGGGACAATGATTATGTGATAGTGACAGACACTATCTGGCTTTGGCACCCACGCTGCCTCCGCCCTCCTCCCACCCGCGCTGCAGTTCCCAGGCGCATTTTCCAACCTCAGGACACACGCTGCCAGAAGCAAGAGTGCTTCCACTCCTGGAAGCGCGCACACGCCAGAGATGGAGGCAGGGCCAGGGCTGTCAAAAGTAGGAAATACCAACCTTTAGGATCCCAGTTCACCTGTTTTCTTGGAGTCTCGATTGGAAATTTCATTGCTCCGTTGCCCAGAAGGGGAGGAAATGAAAAGGATCGAAATAATAATAAAGTCCACAAGCTTTATACGCCTCGGTACAGCAGTCCAACAAAACAATTTCCAAGGATGGGGGAGCCTCGGACTGGCTCGTGGAGGAACCCCAGAGAAAGACAAGTGGAAAAGATGTGGCTTAGGAGAGAACTGGAGACTGCTTGGGTGTTTGCACCGGTTGAGGGGTGGCCGGCAGCAGCCCCCCGGGTAAAAGGAAAAGTAAGACCGGCGAGGGGTGGATGGAGAGGGAGGCTGGGGAAGATGAAAGGACCGAGCTGCTTCCCAAATGCGGTGCCTGCAGGCTGGGGGCAGAGTAACCGGAGGGCCGGCGCCAGGGAGAAGCCCACTGCAGTATCACTCCAGCCCCCGAAGGCGTGTGCTCACACACTCCCGCACACACACACGCGCACACACTCGCCCGGGCGCGCGCTTGGGCGGGCACGTCAGCCTCGCTCGGCCGCGCAGAGCGCACAAGCCCCACCCCGGCCGCGGCTCCTCGCCCCCGGGCGACGCCCCCCACTCCCCACCCAGCGAAAGCTATTGGACGCAAGGGTGGCGCGGCACCCGGGGAGCGCGCGGCGAGGGCGACCCTCCCCGCCGCGCGCCGCAGAAGCCGCGCCACGCGGGAGGGCGCGCAGCGGGTAGAGGCGCCCCGCCGGGGAGGCGCACTCGGCCACCAGCGCCCAGGCTGGGGCAGCGGCCGGCCGTGGACTTGCCGGCGCGTCGGCTGGAGGTGGCGGGAGGCGGTGGGCGCGGCGGCCCGGAAGCAGCGATGGGGAGGGGAGCGGGCGGCAGGCGCGCGGCTACTTACTAGCTTGGCCGGTGGGCGGGCGGGCTTGGAGGCGGCCGCGGCGCGCTCCGTGGAGTTGCAGCCGGAGACACGCTTGGCTGCTTGGAAGGCGCTGCGGGAGGCAGAGGAAGGCCCGCGGCGGCCCCTCCGCAGACCTCTGCCTCGGGGGTGATCTCCGGTCACCGCTTCCACCCTGGGCGCACCCCCACCTGCTTTTCTCACTTCATGTTTTCACTCCAGTCCCCTCCCGCCTGCACCCCGAACCCTCGTCCCCAGCGCGCTACGAGGAGGCCGGTGCCAGCCATGAGCCTTTTGTTCTGGGACCGCTCCGCGTCCGCCGCGCTCTCCCCACCCGGGGAAGCTCGCTCCCCAGGCGCATACAGGTCCCTTCCCCAGCTACCTGCAGCCTGGTTGGGGCCTCTGCTCGGAGGCTGGCGATGGGGCTGGAGAGAGGCGCCGCGGCCCCTGAGGACAGCGGAGTTGCCGAGACCTGGCGGCCCCGGGAGCCCGAGGGCCCGGCTGGGGCAGGTGCAAAGGAACCCCAGACATGTTCCCAGAAAGAAGCTAAACCTGGCGCATTCCCCCTTCCCCCACTCACAACTGCGCCCGCCTGAAGCCGCACAGGGGAGTGTGGTGGGACTTCAGTCTCCAGAAGAACCTGGCCGTGCTGAGATGCTCTTGAATTGGTACTCAAAGTACCAATATAAATAATGTTTACAAATTACTTAGGATACCTAGCGACAGAGACTTGCACGGAGTAGATGCTCAAGAAATGCTTTCTAAATGAAGGCATGAATTGCAGGAAGCAGTGTTAGACAGAAGCAGTTTAGGTTACTGTCTGTTCACTGTTCATTTTGCATATATCTTGAACCCCTTCCATGTTCCATCACTATGCTAGGTGCTGGTGATATGACAAAGAACAAGATTGACATGGACCTTGCCTTCATAGGGCTTACTGTCTACTGCCATGAGGTCGGGTTAGATCATCCTTGCCTTAAATTAAGAAACAGAAAATGACTGTCCATCTTATTCTCAAGCCTGCCTTCTGTGGCCCCCTAGGGCACCTTGAGGCTTCGGGGGAGCCCTGTGTCAGCAGCATCTTTCCTATTATCCATCTCCCACTGTCACATCCATACTTCTGAGTTACTCGGCAAGATCCACCAAGGTCCACTGTCATCTGTGGGAAGGGTTGGTAAATGCTTGGTCACTGACCCTACGGGCTGCCCGGGAGTTCTCTGCAGATCCTGTTCAAGCAAAACTGGTACCAATCTGATGGCACTATTCTGACTCAAACCTTTAGGCAGGTGCAGGTTTCCTAGGTGCTTCAGAGCCACCTTCTCTGGAACTCCGTTTCCACACTTTGCTTCCCTCTACTAGAAGGCTGAGAGGATAGATGAGACTTGGAAATAAGACAAACAAGAACTACAGCTTCTCCAACCATGCCCTCAGTATATATGTAAATTCTGCTCTGAAACCCAAAAGGAGCTGCTTCTTAGCTCCTTCGAAAGCCTTCAGAGCCTCACTCTGTCCTCTCTTCCTCGCTGCTCACAGTGCCAGCCCAGTCACTGCAATACAATGTTTTTACCTGCATCAGAGTCAGAGACAGTTCTCCACAGAGAAAGATACCCTCTCTCGTGAATCCTCTGAGGATGGGGAGGCAAGACTGACATCTATCAACTGCCCGTTTGCCTTCTCATACTTCTCTCCATTCATTTTCCCTTCATGGTGTGGAGGAAGCTCCAACTGGCCTCATCTTGCAGATGAGAAGAGCAAGGCTCAGAGAGCTAAAGGAACACGCCCAAGGTCACAACACAGAGATTCAAACCCGAGTGAGCTCCTCTGGCCCCTGGACCCATGAATCTGACCTTGAACCTGTCACTTGGGTACTTTTGGGTAATGAAGATCTGAGCACAATGTTTTCTAAGCCTCTAGACCCTCCTCTGTTGCAAAATGAACTGGACTAACTTGGTGCCCTGGGGTCTACATCAGGGAATTAGTTCACTGTCCAAGGCAAATTCCCATGACACAAACTGCAGCCTTAGGGTACATCATTCAGCCAATCAACAAACATTTATTGCGCATCCCTTGTGTGCAAGACAGTTTGCAGGTTTTTGTCAGAAGTTATTTGGCCGCTGGAGAACCTTCCGCAGAAAAGCATCAGCAGGACAATTATTTGGGGGGCCAGGCGGTTTGGGATGGACCAGAATCAGGGGTCTGGAGTTCCTGATGCCAGTTAAAGACTTGCACTAGTCACTGGCTCTTAGGATCATCTCTCTGCTAAATCACTCTCCCCTTTCCCGTCCCCAACCTCTGGGTCTTCTCCCACCTCCGCTTTCATTCTCCCTTCTCAGAATGTGGACAAAAACAAGTTTGGAGGTGGGGGAAATCTACCAAAGTTAATTAATCAATTAATTAATTAATCCCACCACCCTCTCCCCTAACGTGCCTGGAATCAAGCCCAACTCCTAAATTGCGTATTTCGAATGGACTGCGGGGTAGGGGACGAGGGAAGGAGAGGGGGGGTTCAGGGGAACAGGTTCGGAACGGGAGGAGCAGGGAGGGGAGCCCCCTCCCAAGAAAAACAACTTAGCACATTAGCCCTCTGTGCTACTGCAATTTCACTCCATCGCCTTCAATTCTACTACCCCTTGGTTATTACAGACTTGATTACACTTACCCCAAGAAGAAGAAAAGAAGTAGCCTGTGTAGAGAAAAAACATCCAAGAAAGATGCCCCGCCGAGCGGTTCCCTCTCCTTCTGTGCCGCCGCAACTTCCATGGCTATTGCTGCGGGCGGGTTAAGTCTGGTGGAAAGAGACCGCCTCGGGTTCCTGTGGCAGGAAAACAAAGCATCGTGGCGCTGTCTCCCTGCACCCGCGGAGCCCCGCCAGCAGCCCCGGGCTGGCGGCCGCCGCGTCCTGGGCGCTTTCGGTAGTAAAGGACGCCGTTCCTTGCCAGGGATGCGTTTCTGCGGGCCGCCAGGGTCTCTGCAGCTCAGAACCTGCAACAGTTGCTGCACCACTTTATTTGAATGCCGTGTGGCCCGGCGTGGAAGGGCTGGGGAAGCCGGAAAACCCCAGTCATTTCACGCGAGAAAGTTTCCCGCGAGTTGGTGGCTCCTTTCCCCGCCTCCCCACGCCGCAGCCCGGGATGGGCGCTGCCTGCCGCGTGGGGAGTCAGCCTCTCCGAGGGACTGGCGAAGAGCAGCTGTGCCAGAGAAGAGTTGAACACGGGATCCAGGGTGAGGCAGGAGAAAGTCCGGGACAGCGAATCGCAGGGAGTGATGGAGCACCTTGGGGAATCCTGCTTAGTGCTGGTTCGGCAAACAGAACGGGGAGGAGGACAGATCTGATTAGAATCTATTCGAATTTACGAATATCAGAATGAATTCGTTAATCTGCCTTGGATCGTTTCCCTTTGGTTTCACCATTGCTCCCTGAGGTCCAGAAGAAAGCCCAATCTTCCATGATCTTCTTCATTCTCAAGACACCACAAAGTTCTCCTCTCAAAAGAACTGCAGAGAAATTTCCAAGTCATTTTGTGAATATATCCCCCCCCCCCACACACACACACACACAAACCCTGTGGTAAAACTGATAGGATTATGCATTAAAGTTAACTTAAACTTCTCCTACCAGACATGTTTTCTTTCCTCAGCGAAGTTTCCAGTTTGTTCTCAGCATTTAATCATTCCTACATTTGTCTGCATTTCCCAACCAGCACCTGCAAAAACACACCCCTAAGTATATGTTGCTCTAATCTTAGGCTCTGCTTTTGGCTTGGAAAAGCTGGAGACACATCAGCAACTAAAGGGCAAGACGGTGTCATGTATTGTACTGCTCAGTAGTAAACTCTATATGGGTAAATCCTGCAGATTTATTTGGGTAACTCAAACCTCCGATTGGGGATTAATGAAGACAACATACTCTGAACTCCAAAGAAGTTGTAATTAAATACTACCAACTGTAAAATACATAGCCAGTGGGAAGTTGCTGTATAACAAAGGGAGTTCAACTTGAGGATGGGTGATGCCTTAGAGGACTGGGATGGGGAGGGTGGGGGGAGTCGAGGGAGGGAGGGATTATGGGGATATGTGTATAAAAACAGATGATTGGACTTGGTATACCTCAAAAAAATAATAAATAAATAAATAAAAATTTTTTAGAGAGTAATTAAAGCACCAGGCTGATGAACACATTTCATAACCAGGAATTAATCTGCTTCCCTTGTAAGTTTCTCTACTTTTGAATCTTTTTTATTGAGAAATAATTGATATACAACATTATATTAGTCAGGTGTACAACATAATGATTCTATATTGATTGGTATGTATTGTGAAATGATTACCACAATAAGTTTCATATAACATCCATCGCCACACATAGTTACAAATTTTTTTCTCTTGTGATGAGGAGTTTTAAGACCATCTCTCTTAGCAACTTTTAAATATACAATACAGTATTATTAACTATGCTGTATATTACATACCCAGGACTATTTTAAAGTGTAAGAAAATATTAAGTTCTCATAAGGCATTGTGCCAAACATTTTACCAAATGTGTGCAGAGCTATAATCCTGCTTATTATAAAATCAGTTTCAAGGTGATTCCCTCTCTCTGAATTACCACCAAAACATAATCCCAGGTAACGTCTTTAAAGAGGTGGAGCTAGATTTTTTTTCTGGTTATCTACTCAAATTTTTATTTTGAAAATTTTCAGACATGCAGAAAAGTTATAGTTGTCTGATAAAAACCAGAATCTAACCAAGGATTTCATTTGGTTGTTATTTCTGTTTAGTGTATTTTATTCTAGAAAAGTCCCTCCACCTTTTTTTTAATGACAGTGAATTTTTTTTAAGAGTCCAAATTCATTTGCTTTCTGGTAATGTTTAATGTCATGATATAGTTAAAGATAAGTTGAGTCAAAGGGGAAAACAAACAATTTTCTAACCACAGCAGGCTGTTAAAATAACTCAACACCTTCTAGTTGAATTCAGTGTCTCCACCAATATCCATGGGATAGAAGGCAGCTGAATCCCCCGCTCATGCAAGTTTCTCCCCTAGACTCAGCCTTCGCCTTAGTCAAAGAAGTTATATTCATTCCTTATCCTGCAACAGGCCATGCTTCAGGGATGAATGAGCGTTTTCACACATCCACACCAAGTTGGCAGGCACATATGGTATTTTACTGAATTTAAAAACAAGAACTCAGCAAGGTTACACACCATAATGAACAATTTTCATGTCATTCTAGGAAGGTTTTAATGTGAACCAAAATTTGAAGGCATGTGGAAGGCATCCATGCTTTCAAATAACCTGTTTATTAACGGGCAAGTCTTATTGCCAGAACCTTTAAGCTTGGCAAAGAGTTGAAAACCGTTTAGAAGGACCTTCTGTCTCCAAATATTGACAGATGCTTCTCCCAAGCAACCAATGAAAGGCTTGGGATAGTCTGACCAATGGAAAAGGTTTCTCTCAGGAGGGAATGAGACATAGTCTCAGGGTCCAATGGGAATGTTTGAAATATCTTCATTTAATTTTTGCTGCTTTTAAAGCAAGTATTTGTTTGGTTGAAAATGAAACAAATGTAATGTTAGAACTTTCCTCTCCTACCACTAAGTCATCTAAATGTTTGCTGAATCATGGAACCAGATTTGGAAGAGGTCATTTCAAGATACTTCCTAGTCCACCTTTCCACCTCTGAATAGGATTCCAATGTATATGACCATCCAAAATTTCTAAATACAACTAGTGAAAGAGATTCCAAATTCTGTACTGATAGGCTTCCCCAACATTTAAGAAATTTTGATGAGGTCAGATTGTTTCTTACTTCCAATCTAAATCTCTTCCTTACTTAAGCTTTTCAATAAGTGAAGATGAAGAGCAGCGAGACCCTTACAATAACTTTTATCTATTAGGGATTAAGTTGTGCAGAAGCCTCTTCTTCACATCCAGTAATCCTTTTTACCCCTTTACCAAGATGTTCAAGCGTTTGACCAACTCATACTTCTCTTAAAAGCATCTTTTTCGCTCCAAGTATCAGAAAAGAAAATCAAAATCTCTCTAAGCCTTACTGAGTTTCTCCAGCTACAAAATAGGGATAAGTAACGAGTACCAAGTATTTGGCCAACAGACACCAATCCTCTTCAGTAGGAAGTACAACCAGGCAAGTGGATTGTGCCAACTTTCATTTAGTTTCCTCATCTATATAATGGGACACTAAGTATCTGGCTAGTTCCACCGACAGGGTTGCTTAAGGGGACAATAGATATGAAAGCACTTTGTAAAATGTGCAAGAATTCACAGATTTAAGGGATCATTGTTATGATTACTGGCTCCATAAGGTTTTTCTTACTCTATGCCAGGCACATAGCAAGCACTTTTTAAGATCACCCCATTTATTTCTCATAACAATCCTAGAAGATGGGTACTATTATCATCATGATTTTATTTAAAACAATGCCTCAGGGACTTCCCTTGTGGCACAGTGGTTAAGAGTCCTTCTGCCAATACAGGGAACATGGGTTCAATCCCTGGTCAGGGAAGATCCCACATGCCGTGGAGCAACTTAGTCTGTGCACCACAACTGCTAAGCCTGTGCTCTAGAGCCCATGAGCCACAACTACTGAGCCTGCGTGCCACAACTACTGAAGCCTGCGCACCTAGAGCCTGTGCTCCACAACAAGAGAAGCCACTACAATGAGAAGCCTATGCACCACAGCAAAGAGTAGCCCTTACTCGCCACAACTAGAGAAAGCCCCCACGGATCAATGACTACCTAACCAAAATAAATAAATAATAAAAAAATAAATAGAACAATTCCTGACATGTATTAAGTACTTAAATATTTGTTGAGGAGGAAATTGGAGCTTGGAGGGGCTAGTGACTTGTCCAAGTAATCATGGCTAGTTAAAGATGGAAGTAGAAATCAAACCAGGCCCCCACTCATCTCTAAGTCAAAGTACCATTCCTTATGCAGAGCTAATTACGTAAAGTTATTTTGATCTCTGGAGTAGAGTCAGTTCCACCTGAAATTGCAACTGAAACCGTCTCTACCTTTTCCCATCTCCTTGGCATCTCCCCACCTTCTGGGTCCCTTACAGTCTTCGTCGTATCACAGTGTGCTCTCTTTGCTCTCTGAAAGAGTTAATGAATGTTCTTCTCATCCCAGAACTATTTACATTTTAAGAGCAGGTGAAATAAGCTAAAATAGTGAATATGAATCTTAGACTATTAGCATCATCAAACAAATAAATGAAGTGTTGGGGAAGAGGTGAGCAGGGAAGGAGGTAGGAAAGCCTTTGTTATGTCCCTGAAATCATACCAAATCACACCAAATGTGTGCTTTCTTGAAGTAGTCAGATAAGCAGTCTCATTGATATTACTTTGACTTTGCTACGTCTTACCCTATTCTCCACAACCACACGATGTTGCTGGGATACTCACTCTTCCAGCGGTCAATTATTAATGCTGGTTATAGAAAAAAGATCTCTGTCCAGTTTATGCAGTACTCCTATATTTAGATTCTGATAACGTGTTGTTTAAAATAGCTCTCTAATATTACTGACACACACTGAAATATTGACCCACTCGGACCTGTGCAATAATTAATGATATGCACCACTTTTCATCAGGAATCAAAGTTAAGCTGACAACTAATTTCTAGGAGTCTTATTGTATCTATCATGGAAGATCATTCTTCATTTATTTCCGAAAATGGGGCATGATTTTTCAAAAGCAGGTTCCAAAGATCTGTATCGTCAGGTTCCAAAAAATTGTAAGTGACCATAATCTTTTTTCAGAAAAAATCCAACATTTTTAGAAAACCACCACCAATTATGACCCCACTATCCATCATACCATAGTAAATCTTTGCTCCTCTGAACTTACCAAGTTAATCTGCCCCCAGCAAACATCCTGGAAGAGTCCAATATTACATTTGCTGGCATATAAACAAGGTCACTTCAAGTCTAGATGGACACTGCTATCCTATGTGGTAACTAGCCTACGTAAACAAGGTCCCTACTACATGGCAACTAGAGAAAGGCACACCCTCCAGTGGAAGAAGCACCATGGCACTGGCTTGATTTGCAGACAGTACCTTTGTTCAAGCCAGAAGACACTCCTTGGGGGTATAGGGTGGGGGTTGGGGAGGACATACTGATACCAGGAAGCCTGGTAGTGTGTCCAGAACTTGGAATGGATTTCAGTCCGCACTCACCCATCAGCCTGGTGCCCATATGCAGTGCATAAACCACACTACGGTATGTTCTTGCCCTCTGTATATTCTACATAGATGGATACAATGAGCAGGAGTATATGATGGGTGCCAATTACTCAAGATCAATTTTGGGGAAAAAAATTTAAGTACTTTGTCACACATGAATTAAAATTAATTTTAGATTAGTTTGGTAGGAGAAAATGTATTATTATGTTTGTCATTGAACATTTTCAGCTTCTCTTGCTTTCCTTATTTTTCTCAGTTAGTAGACCAAAATATCATAGCTGTGCAACATCGTAACCATGTTCTTTCTTGAAATCGATTAAGTTTTAACTTAATATTACAGGGATGCCTCCATTGCTTTCGAGTCATGAATGATGGAAACAGTAAGTTTAATTCCAAAATATCAGGGAGAAAAATCCATGCTCTACCTCTGACCAGCTGGGTAACTTGTTATTTTATTAAGAAAGCTACTGAGATGATGTGAAGTTCTTACATTTACAGTGATGTTTTGCTGTCCTCTACTCTCTCCCTAGAAGATAGCATCATCTATTATTTTCTTCTTTGGTGCCAAGACTTCTATTTGTAATACAGACACTGGATATAGAGATTTTTTTTTTTTGGCAAATAGAATTTTAAAAGCTGACATCAGAGAGCTCATCTATTAAATTTCATATTCAAAAGAGGATAACCCGGAGATAGTGCATTTATTCCTTCTTGTGCTTTTTCCCCATGGAAAGCTATAGATCCTTATAATGTATCTGATATTCACAGTGATTCCAGTCCATCAAACAGAGATGCGGTTGCTTTAGAAATTTTGAGCTTATTCTGGTGAGAAAACTGAATCATAGAATTTAATCAATAGTAGAAGGGATTTTAGAGATCTTGTGGTGAGAGCTTTCCAACTTTCCAGGTGACATGAAGCAGATTCCATGGTCCAACTGCTTCTTCTGGAGATCCTCTTTCAATGGGTCTAAGGACTGGGGATTTATTTCTTCAATAAGAGCCCCTGGTGACTCTTCCCTGCAAAGTCTGGGAAACTTTGAAGTCCTGGAATCTTTTGTTTTACAGATATGGTGATGGGGTCCTGAGAGGTAAGGTGACTTTCCTGAGGCCAAACAGCTAGTCCATGATAGAGTCAGGACAGGAACAGAAATATCCTGTGTGGCCTCACGTGGCCTCATAAAATGGACTAACATATTTGAGAAACACTTCAACCATGGTGGGAGTTGGGGATTGTGAAAAAAAAAAAAAAAGTTACATATCAGAAATTTCAGTTATCCAAAATTCCTCATTTCAGATGCATTCTGGTTAATCAAACACTGATGACATCCTTGTCCTTTATTTACTGAACACATTTCTCCAACCTTATCTTTGACTGGTCCCATATGCTGGCATATGGTTTATGGGGCTCCCTTCATATAGGTAACTGTGGACCTGTCATCACTTCTGTCTTCCTCATACCTCTTGCTCAGTAGTCTTCTCCTCCTTAAAACTTCTATCAAACCAGGCATGTGTCTCTTGAGGCACAGTTCCTCCCCACACCATTCACTTTATCATCCTTCCATTTTATTGCCCAATTTCTCTAGTTGTCTGTGTCTAACTCTAGCACAGGCTTGTTTATGTAAATGCTAAGTTTTATGTATGAGACAACTGTTCTAGAATGAAAAGACCACCGAGATAGCAGAAGCACTCATTTCTAGTCCCAGGTCTGTCACTAGTAAGCTGTATGACCTTGAGCAAGTCACTTAGACTTTCTAAGTTTCTGTTGTTCATTGAAAGAGTTAAACTCTGAGACTCTGAGTCCCTTCCTTCTATGCCTGTTTCATCTTTTTAAGAAAGGATGGAACCATCTTTTCTCAATTTATTTTTCTCTCCGCCCTGAGCCTATTTCATAAAGCTACCTAGAGTGCTCAATCACTCAATAAATACTGACACTTCCTCCTTTGGTCTGGTTTGACTTTCCTCCTGTCACAGAGTGGGACGTGAGCCACGTATCTGATTATAACTGACCTTTGTTTTTGGTAAAGACTAGATTTAAAAAAATAATAATAATACAAACTATGTGTCTTTCCAGGGTCACATTCCTGCCAATGAAATGGCGCATCCTGTTCCTGGGCCCTCCACATTTGCCATTAAAACAAAACATTATTTCCACATATCCCATGTGTCTTACAGATTTTTTAAATGTTATGTATAGCACTTCTTTTTTTTTTAATTTATTTATTCTTTTTGCGGGGATACACCAAGTTCAATCATCTGTTTTTATACACATATCCCCATATTCCCTCCCTCCCTCAAATCCCCCCCGACCCTCCCTCAAGTCCCCCCCATCCTCCCCGTCCCAGTCCTCTAAGGCATCTTACATCCTCGAGTTGAACTCCCTTTGTTATACAACAACTTCCCACTGACTATCTATTTAACAGTTGGTACTATATATATGTCTGTGCTACTCTCTCGCTTCATCTCAGCTTCCCCTTCACCCCCGCCCCTGCCCAAACCTTGAGTTCTCCAGTCCATTCTCTGCATCTGCGTCCTTGTTCTTGTCACTAAGTTCATCAGTACCATTTTTAGATTCTGTATATGTGAGTTAGCGTACAATATTTGTCTTTCTCTTTCTGACTTACTTCACTCTGTATGACAGACTCTAGGTCTTTCCACCTCATTACATATAGCTCCATCTCATCCCTTTTTATAGCTGAGTAATATTCCATTGTCCAAGGGTCAGTCTTGGAAGATTGTATTTTTCTAAGAATGTATCCATTTCTTCCAGGTTATCCAATTGATTGGCATATAGTTGCTTATAGGAGTCTCTCATGATCTTTTGTATTTCTGAGGTGTCCGTTGTTACTTCTCCTTTTTCATTTCTAATTCTGTTGATTTGCATCTTCTCCCTTTTTTCTTGATGAGTCTGGCTAATGGTTTATCAATTTTGTTAATCTTCTCAAAGAACCAGCTTTTAGTTTTATTAATTTTTGCTATTGCTTCCTTCATTTCTTTTTCATTTATTTCTGTTCTGATCTTTATGATTTCTTTCCTCTGCTCACTTTCGGGTTTCTTTGTTCTTCTTTTCCTAATTGTTTTAGGTGTAAGGTTAGGTTGTTTATTCAATAATTTTCTTATTTCTTAAGGTAGGACTGTATTGCTATAAACTTCCCTCTTAGAACTGCTTTTGCTGCGTCCCATAGGTTTGGGGTTGTTGTGTTTTCATTGTCATTTATTTCTAGATATTTTTTTATTTCCTCTTTGATTTCCTTAGTGATCTCTTGGTTGTTTAATAGTGAATTGTTTAGCCTCCATGTGTTTGTATTTTTTGCAGTTTTTTTCCTGTAATTGATATCTAGTCTCATGGCATTGTGGTCTGAGAAGATGCTTGATATGATTTCAATTTTCTTGAATTTGCCGAGGTTTGATTTGTGACCCAAGATGTGATCTATCCTGGAAAATGTTCTGTGTGCACTTGAGAAGAAGGTGTATTCTGTCGTTTTTGGATGGAATGTCCTATAAATATCCATTAAGTCAGGATGGTCTAATGTGTCATTTAAAGCTTGTGTGTCTTTATTTATTTTCTGTTTGGATGATCTGTCCATTGATGTAAGTGGGATGCTCAAGTCTCCCACTATTATTGTGTTACTGTCGATGTCCCCTTTTATGGCTGTTAGCATTTGCCTTATGTATTGAGGTGCTCCTATGTTGGGGGCATAGATATTTACCATTGTGATATGTTCTTCTTGAATGGATCCCTTGATCATTATGTAATGTCCTTCCTTGTCTCTTTTAATAGTCTTTACTTTCAAGTCTAATTTGTCTGATATGAGTATTGCTACTCCAGCTTTCTTTGGACTTCCATTTGCATGGAATATCTTTTTCCATCCCTTGACTTTCAGTCTATATGTATCCCTTGGTCTGAAGTGGGTTTCTTGTAGGCAGCATATAAAAAGGTCTTGTTTTTGTATCCATTCAGCCAGTCTGTGTCTTTTGGTTGGAGCATTGAATCCATTGACATTTAAGGTGATTATTGACATATGTGTTCCAATTACCATTTTCTTAATTGTTTTGGGTTTGTGTTTGTAGGTGTTTTCCTTTTCTTGTGTTTCCTAGAGAAGTTCCTTTAGCACTTGTTATAAGGCTGGTTTGGTGGTGCTGAATTCTCTTAACTTTTGCTTGTCTGGAAAGCTTTTGATTTCTCCCTCAAATCTGAATGAGATTCATGCTGGGTAGAGTATTCTTGGCTGTAGGTTTCTCTCTTTCAGGACTTTCAGTATATCCTGCCATTCCCTTCTGGCCTGCAGAGTTTCTGTAGAAAGGTCAGCTGTTATCCTGATGGGTTTTCCCTTATATGTTGTTTGTTGCTTTTCTCTTGCTGCTTTTAATATTTTTTCTTTGTGTTTAATTGTCATTAGTTTGATTAATATGTGCCTTGGTGTATTTCTCCTTGGGTTTATTCTATATGGGACTCTCTGTGCTTCTTGGACTTGGTTAATTATTTCCTTTCCCATGTTGGGGAAGTTTTCCACTATAACCTCTTCAAATATTTTCTCAGACCCTTTCTTGTTTTCTTCTTCTTCTGGGATGCCTATAATTCAAATGTTGGTACGCTTAATGTTATCACTGAGGTCTCTGAGACTGTCTTCTATTCTTTTTATTCTTTTTTCTTTTTCCTGCTCTGTGGCAGTTATTTCCCCCATTCTATCTTCCAACTCACTTATTCATTCTTCTGCCTCAGTTATTCTGCTGGTTATAGCATCTAGAGTATTTTTAATTTCAGTTATTTTGTTATCCATTGCTGTTTGTTTTTCTGAGTTCTTATGAACTGTTTCTTGTACTTTCTCTATTTTGTTATCGAGATTTTGTATCATTTTTATTATCATTACTCTGAATTCTTTTTCAGGCATTTTTCCTATTTCCTCCTCATTTATTTGGTCTTGTGGGGTTTTTTCCTGCTCCTTTGCCTGAATGGTGTTTCTTTGTTTCCTCATGGTTGTCCAAACTTTTGGGGTTGCTTGTCCTGGTGATAGAGGTGTTTATAGAAGACTGTCCAAGCCTCAGACTAATGTCCAAGTATTGGATTAAACAAATACTAAGTTTAGGAAACACATACATGTATAAGACACACAATTACTGAATCCATTAGGACATAAGGCTCTGGAAAGACTTGACAGAAACCCAGTGTGCTATCAGATATTCAAAGAGAAACCCAACAGAAATTGACAACTGAAACAGAACAAATCAGAGACAAAAGCAAAAGAAAACAAACAAACAAATAACACCTTACACATACAAACACTAATCCAGGGAGATTTTGTAAGCTAGGATCAAATATAAAAAAGAGCTACAGTACCACCAGACAGAATGGAGATTCTCAGAATGAAATTAGACAATTATACTAAGAACTAAGATAAAGACAAAAACCTAATATTAAATACCAAGGTGGTGCGTCATCTGGAGAATAGAGCAAAGAGTCTGAGCAGATCGATAGTGTTGCTTATAAGTATGTTAAGATAAAATAAACTTAAAATGGCTGGAAGAAAGGGGAACAGAAGAGTGTAGTGTGATTGGAAATATGCAAATAAAAAGAAAGGAATAGAAATGTATAAAAGATAGGGATGAAAGGAAAGTATGAGAGATATATTGTCCGTACTATCAAAAACTTAGCTAGATATAGAAGTGTATAAAAAGGCAAAAAAATAAAAATCGAATAAAAAATATCATTACAAAATTATGTTATAAAACTTGTAGATCCCTTAGGACTAAGATCATAATTAATAAAGAAAAAAAAAAGAGAGAGAGAAAAAATCCAGAACTGCTCCCAGAATGGACCAGTTCAATAGGATTGATACTAATATTTCTGTTTCCTTAGAGTCTCAGCTGTAAGTGTCCTTCTACTCGCCTTGGGTTTTTTTGCATTACTCTGTGACCAGCAGAGGTTCCTTTATTGTTTGTCTGTAAGCGAAGGTGTGGGGGGAGGGAGAGGGTACAATAGTGGCTCCTTCCCCTGGGAGTGAGTGAGCAGTGGCGCCCTGTTGTTTCAGTCGGGCTTGGAGGTGCCTGTTGCAGAGGGATACCGGTGGCTCAGGTGTAAACAGAAAGTCTCAGAGTTGGGCCTCTCTCGGGTTTTTTGGTTTTTTTTTTTCTCCTTGGCCTCCCTGCTGCCCGGCGTTCCAAGGGGTTTTAATCTAGCCCCGCCCGAGTGCCTGAGGGTCCTTGTTATCCCTGAGCACCTTCGGTGGCCCACAGGGCGTCTCTCCACTGCCTGTTGCAGAGGCACAGAAAGAGAGAGAAAGGCTACGCACGCGGCTCCTCCCCGCCACCCGTGAGCCCGCAGCCTCCAGCCGCCATCATGGCCGGGCAGCTCTCAGGGGCGGGCACTCCTCGCCGCAGACCTCTTCCCTCCTGTCCTCTCAGTCCTTCACCTTACTGGCAACAATGTTTCTCACCCTGAACCAGCTCTCCGGTTCCCACACTCCCACTCCCGGACCCTCTGTTCAGCTGTGGATCGACGTCTAGGTCCGGGAATGCTGAGCTGCGGTGAGGACCCTCCATGTGTTTCTCACTCCCTCCCGTCTGCCACAGCTCCGACGCTTCACCCTCTTTGAGCCGTCGTAGATACCTCCCTATCGGTTATGTCAGGATCCTTGCGGTCCTTTCTGGTGTCCGAGGCCATCTGCGGGTGTTCAGCTGGTTCTCTGTGGGAATTATTGTGTCCTTCGGTGCATTCCCAATGCATCTGTGGAGAGGGATGCATTCCACGTCCATGTTGCTGCCATCTTTTTCTCCCTATGTATAGCATTTCTGATTTTTTTTTTTTTTGACTGCGTTGGGGCTTCATTGCTGCTCACAGGCTTCCTCTAGTTGTGGCAAGCAGGGGCTACTCTTCATTGCCGTGCGCAGTCTTCTCATTGTGGTGGCTTCTCTTGTTGTGGAGCAGAGGCCCTAAGTGTGTGGGCTTCAGTAGTTTCGGCATGCAGGCTCAGTAGTTGTGGCTTGTGGGCTCTAGAGCACAGGCTCAGTAGTTGTGGCGCACGAGCTTAGTTGCTCCACAGCATGTGGGATCTTCCCGGATCAGGGATCAAACCCATGCCCCCTGCATTGACAGGCAGATTCTTAATATCTGCACCACCAGGGAAGTCCCACTTCTGATTTTTTAAATGTATTTTGTCATACTACTTATTCATATTCCTGATGGTT
The DNA here is from genome assembly GCF_030028045.1 of Hippopotamus amphibius kiboko. Taxonomy (NCBI): domain Eukaryota; kingdom Metazoa; phylum Chordata; class Mammalia; order Artiodactyla; family Hippopotamidae; genus Hippopotamus; species Hippopotamus amphibius. The sequence continues at coordinate 172,385,397 of NC_080189.1, forward strand.
TGATCTGATTACCTCTTTCTTCAGAATTTTCATTTGCAGTTTTGTCTCTACTATAGCTGTGGTTTGGGTCATATTGGTTTATGTTTTTGAGTTTGTTTAGAAGTTACTTGGTCTCACAATCACAGCCATAAGCACATTTGTTTGCTTTGGTGATTTGGTTATTTATTTATTTTTAGAAGGATTAGCTCTTAAAACATATGTCACTCTATCACATATAAAATTGCTCTATTCAGTCCATTGATCCACATTCAAATGTACTAACTTTAAACATCCATGAAAGAGGACATAACAAGTATGGAATTATGGAAGGTCACTTGGAGTTCAAACTAATACATGAGATTGTAGAATAAAAATATGTGAGATTTCAGGACCTTGGACAGTTAAAAGTACTCCTGCTGTAATGCCTGATATTACCACATAAGCAAGCATGTGATGCATTTGAAAATGTACAGGGTCAGGAGCTTCTTAGGTGGTGCAGTGGTTAAGAATCCGCCTGCCAATGCAGGGGACACAGGCTTGAGCCCTGCTCCAGGAAGATCCCACATGCGGCGGAGCAACTAAGCCTGTGCACCACAACTATTGAGCCCATGTGCTGCAACTACTGAAGCCCACGCGCCTAGAGCCCGTGCTCTGCAACAAGAGAAGCTATGGCAATGAGGAACCCATGCACCACAATGGAGAGTAGCCCCCACTCACCTCAACTGAAGAAAGCCCATGCACAACAAAAAAGACACAACACAGCCAATAAAATAAATAAATAAATAATGAAGGCTAAGTCAAATATTATAAAAAAAAATGATCATGGACGATTTTCTATGACTCATCTCTTACAAGAAGAAAATAAAGACTTCCCTGATGAGAGCTATAAAGCCCAGGCTCAGACACATGAGAGTGAACAGCTTCAAGGCATTGATAGAACTGTACACCAGGGCATGGTGGTAGAGTTGCTGCAGTGCAGTGCCGAGTGGCTTACACAACTTACCGTGTCTTTTTAAAATGTAAGCAAACACTTTCAATTACACAATTATGAAGAACTACAGGTAAGCAGTATCAGAAGCAAAAAAGTTCAACTTCGCTACCATCCAAAAAATGCAAATTGAAATAACAATGGAATGCTGTTTTTCATCCATCAGATTGGCAGAGATTAAAAAGATGTCCAGGGATGTGGGGAAATGAGCACATTCACGCACTGCTGGTGGGAACACAAATTGGTACAATCTTTGGTAGGGTGCTTTGGAAATACAGATTAACAGCCAAAAAAAATATGATGAAGCTATATATTTAATAACACGAAAACAGATTCGCAATTCATTGTTAGTTAGGAAAAGCAGGTTACCAAGTTATATAATCATATATTTATGGCATTTAAACATACATTCTAAAAAGACACAAACCATAAAATGTCATTATCCAAAATGTCAGGTAGTTGGACCCTCAGCTGATTGGTTTCAGCATAGATCTCTGAACTCTGAGCTAGGCTTTTGAGGGTTGCTACCACCTTGTGAGTTGGATTTTCCAAATGTGCTCCTGTGTTGGCCGGAATAGGACTTTGTTGTCAGGAATGACATCTACATCTCAACAACTGTAACATAAGCAGTATTTCTATGGTGAATGGAAAAAGACCCACTTTTGGAGTTCAGCAGGCCTGGATGTGAATCTGAGTTCCACCAGTTAACTACCTAATTAACCTAACTCATCTCAGCCTATTTCTTCAATTGTAGAAGGGGAATAATAATATCTTTCTCACAGGTCTTTGAAAAATAACAAGTGTAAAGACTTGAGTATGTTGATATTCAATATAGGTTATCACAGAAATGATATGTTTATGTTGTTCTTTTATATCATTGAGCTCCTTGGGGCATGGACCCTGTGTGAATCATCTCTATGTCCTTCAACCTCGCACAAGGTATAAAATAAAGTGTCAGTGAATGTTTGTGGAGCACAGCTGACCATGCCTGAGTCTTTACATCTGTAAAACAACTGAGCGTTTCAACTCTGATTTTCTACAGTTCTGTATACATGCACACTCCCTGTTTTATTGCACCTTGCAGATACTGTTTTCTACAAATTGAAGGTTTGTGGCAACCCCACATTGAGCCAAGTCCATCAGTGCCATTTTCCATCAGCATTTGTTCATTTCATGTCTTGGTGTCACATTTTGGTAATTCTTGCAATATTTGACACTTTTTCATTATTATTATTATATTTGTCATGGTGATTGATAATCAGTGATCTTTGATATTCTTTCTACAACTTGCTGAAGGTTCAGATGATGGTTAGTGTATTTTTAGCAATAAATTATTTTTAATTAAGCTAAAAAAAATGTCATTATCCTATAGAACAGGATAGTTAGGCAGGTAAGGAGAGAGTATTTACATTTTGTTTACATGTTTTCTGGTGTACCTGTAATCAAAATGAATTACCGAATCTATTTTTAAAACAACAATGTATTCAATTTTCCATAGAATTCTAGTGGTAAATATGCCTAGTTTCTCCTTTTTAGGGATCTACATTTGATGTAATTAGCTTTGGCCTGTTTAAGATACTAAAGGGAGGCCAATGGGGCTGGACAGTTGTGGGCAAGAAAGGGAATAAGCCTAGAGAAGTGTAGACAAAGAGTTGGAGTCTGAATTACTCTCAGCCTTGAAGCCATGATAAAGACTTTGGATTTTATTCTGGAAGCAATGGACCACCATTTCAGAGACAGAGCAAAAAAGGGACAATGATTAGGTTTGTGAAGTTTTTGTTTTCTTTTGTTTTTAATTACTCTGGCTTCTCTGTAAAGAATGAAATGAAGCAAGGCAAGATTAGGAGCCAGAACAGAGACTCCACTGTTGGAGGGCACACAAAAAATAGTGTGCTCACCAGGACCCAGGGGGAAGGAGCAGTGACCCCATAGGAGACTGAACCAGACCTACCTGCTAGTATTGGGGGGTTGCCTGCAGAGGTGGGGGGCAGCTGTGGCTTGCTGGGGAGAAGGGGGCACTGGTGGCAGGGGTTCTGGGAGTTGCTCTTTGGCGTGAGCCCTCCCAGAGTCCAACATTAGCCCCACCAAAGAGCCTGTGGCCTCCAGTGCTAGGTAGCCTCAGGCCAAATGACCAACAGGCTGGGAACACAGCCCCACCCATTGGCAGACAAGCAGATTAAAGTTTTACTGAGCTCCACCCACCAAATAGGATTAAAGTCTTACAGAGCTCTGCCCACCCAGCCCTACTGACCATCAGTCCCTCCCATCAGGAAGCACCCATGAGCCTCCTAGATAGCTTCCTCCACAAGAGGGCAGACAGCAGTATCAAGCAGTATCAGCAGTATTCCACCTTGTGGAACTGAAAACCACAGCCACAGAAAGATAGAGAAAATGAAAAAGCAGAGGACTTTGTACCAGATGAAGGGACAGGATAAAACCCCAGAAAAACAACTAAATGAAGAGGAGATGGGCACCATTCCAGAAAAAGAATTCAGAATAATGATAGTGAAGATGATCCAGAACTTTGAAAAAAGACTGCATGTAAAGATCAAAAAGTTTACCAAAGACCTAGAAGAATTAAAGAGCAAACAAACAGAGATATGCAACACAATAACGGAAATGAAAAATACACTAGAGGGAACCAATAGCAGATTAACTGAGGCAGAAGGGCGAATAAGTGACCTGGAAGACAGAATAGTGATAATCACTGATGCAGAAAAGAATAAAGAAAAAAGAATGAAAAGAACTGAAGACAGCCTAAGAGACCTCTGGGACAATGTTAAACACACCAACATTCACATTATAGGGGTCCCAGAAGGAGAAGAGAGAGAGAAAGGACCTGAGAAGATATTGGAAGAGATTCTAGGGAAAGGAAATAGCTACCCAAGTCCAGGAAGTGCAGAGAGTCCCAGGCAGGATAAACCCAAGGAGAAACACGCCGAGACATATAGTAGTCAAACTGACAAAAATTAAAGACAGAGAAAAGTTATTAAAAGCAACAAGGGAAAAACGACAAATAACATACAAGGGAACTCCCATAAGGTTAACAGCTGATTTCTCAGCAGAAACTCTGCAAGCCAGAAGGGAGTGGCACGATATATTTCAAGTGATGACAGGGAAGAACCTAGAACCAAGAATACTCTACCCAGCAAGGATCTCGTTCAGATTTGACAGAGAAATCAAAAGCTTTACAGACAAGCAACAGCTAAGAGAATTCAACACCACCAAACCAGCCCTACAACAAATGCTAAAGGAACTTCTCTAAGCAGGAAACATAAGAGAAGAAAAGGACCTACAGAAACAACAACAAAACAATTAAGAAAATGGTACTAGGAATATACATATTGATAATTACCTTGAATGTAAATGGACTAAATGCACCAACCAAATGACACAGACTGGCTGAATGGATACAAAAACAAGACCCATATATATATACTGTCTACCAGAGACCCACTTCAGACCTAGGGACACATACAGACTGAAAGTGAGGGGATGGAAAAAGATATTCCATGCAAATGGAAATCAAAAGAAAACTGGAGTAGCAATAGTCATATCAGATAAAATAGACTTTAAAATAAAAAATGTTACAAGAGACAAGAAAGGACATTACATAAAGATCAAGGGATCCATCCAAGAAGAGGAGCTAACAATTATAAATATATATGCACCCAATATAGGAGCCCCTCAATACATAAGGCAAATGCTAACAGCTATGAAAGAGGAAATCGACAGTAACACAATCATAGTGGGGAACTTTAACACCCCACTTACACCAGTGGACAGATCATCCAGAAAATCAGTAAGGAAACACAAGCTTTAAATGACACAATGAATCAGCTTGATTTAATAGATATCTATAGGACATTACATCCAAAAACATCAGATTACACGTTCTTCTCAAGTGCACATGGAACATTCTCCAGGATAGATCACATTTTGGGTCATAAATCAAGCCTTGGTAAATTCAAGAAAATTGAAATCATATCAAGCATCTTTTCCGACCACAATGCTACGAGATTAGAAATCAATTACTGGAAAAAAAGTGTAAAAAACACAAACACATGGAGGCTAAACAATACGCTACTAAATAACCAAGAGATCACTGAAGAACTCAAAGAGGAAATCAAAAAATACCTAGAGACAAATGACAATGAAAATACAACGATCCAAAACCTATGGGATGCAGCAAAGGCAGTTCTGAGAGGGAAGCTTATAGCGATACAATTCTACCTCAAAAAACAAGAAAAATCCCAAATAAACAATTTAACCTTACACCTAAAGAAACTAGAGAAAGAAGAGCAACAAAACCCAAGTTAGTAGACAAACTGGGACATTTGTAGAGACATGGATGGACCTAGAGACTGCCATACAGAGTGAAATGAGTCAGAAAGAGAAAAACAAATATCATATATTAACACATATATGTGGACTATAGAAAAATGGTACAAATCAACCAGTTTACAAGGCAGAAATAGAGACACAGATGTAGAGAACAAACATGTGGACTGCAAGTGGGGAAAGAGGGGAGGGTTGGGGGGGAATGAATTGGAAGATCGGGGTACCAAATTGTACACTCAAAATATATGCTGTTTATTTTCTGTTAACTGTATCTCAATAAAAGTTCTTAAAAAAAAAAAAAAAGATTAGGAGCCGGGAAGATGAGAAAGGAGCCATTGTAGAATACGATAAATGAGATTAAGGCATCGAGAGTGTGGGATGGAAAGGAATAGAAAGAAGTTATTTAAATTTTGGAAGTAGAAATGACGAGACTTACCTATGTGATAAGGTAGAAAGGAAGAAATCAAGGATGTCTCACACATTTGAAATTAGGGATTACTCTGACAGTTATTCTTTACTATCAATTTAGAAAGGCTAAATCGCTTCTATTTGGTTATTAGTTTTCAAATCTTTTTATTAAAGTATGTCTTTGTAGTGGGTTGAATAGTGACATCTAAAAAGACATGTCCACGTCCCAATCCTAGGAACTTGTGCGTGTTACCTTGTTTGAAAAAAAGAGTATTTGCAGATGTAATTAGATTAAGGATCTTGAGATGTGATCATCCAAGTTTACCTGCATGGGCCCTAAATCCAGTGACGAATGTCCTTATAAGGGTGAGGCAGAGGGAGACTACAGACAGAGCAGAAGACAATATGATGGTGGAGGCAGAGACCACAGTGATGCAATGCTAGCAGCTACCAGGAGCTGGGAAAGGATAGATTCTCCACTAGAGGCCCTGGAGGTAACACAGCCCTGCTGGATTTCAGACTTCTAGACTCCAGAACTGTGAGAGAATACATTTCTGCTGTTGCAACCCGGCTTGTAATTTGTTAGGACAACAACGAGAAACTAACAGAAACACAAATGCAAGTCATAAGCACACAGTGTAATGAATTAACACAAAGTCCTCATCACTCTTTCCCATTTAGAAAAATGTTTAATTATGGAAATTTTCAAACATACACAAAGCAGAAAGAGTAATAAAGTGCACCTTCATGTTCCCCAAACCCAGTTTCAATAACCATCAACACACGGCCAATCTAGTTTCATCTGCACATCCACACACCACTCTGCCCCTGGATTGTTTTGAAGCAAATCCTGGTCATCATTTTAGTCCATCTAAATATACTTCCTAATATATCTCTAAAAGGTAATGACTCCTTTTTAACATAAGCAAAATGCCACATATCACCTAAAAATTAACAAAATATCCCTAATACTATCAGATTTCTAGTCAGTATTCAGATTTGCCCCAACTGTTTCATATATGGTTTCTTTTTTCAGTTGGCTTGCTTGAAACAGGTTCCAAGCAAAAGCTACATTCTGTATGTGGTTCATATATCTCTTGTCTCTTAATCTATGAGTTCTCTTTCCTTCTTTTCTTTTTCCTTCTAATTTATTTGTTGAAGAAACCAGTTCAGGTCATTTGCACAGTAGAACTGCTTGGATTTTAATCCATTCCTGAGTGTCTTCAGTAGTTTCCTATCTCCCATGTTTCCTGTAAACTAGAAATTACATCTCAAGCAGAGTCAGCTTCAATCATTTTGGCAAGAACACTTCATAAGTGAGGTTTTAGATTTGCATTGCATCACATTAATACCCCCATGTCTTTTTGTGTGACACTGAAATTGATCAGTGGTTGCAGGTGTTGTCAACCTGATCTAACCATTATAAAGTTCCCCAATAGCTTTTTCCCTAATTTTTTACTTTCATTCGTGACCGTTGCCTAGAATCATCATTTGGGGTTGCAAAATGGTGATGCTCTAGTTCTATTGCTCTTTTTGCATTTATTAGCTGGAACTATTGCATAAAGAAGAACTTTTCCTCATAAACTATTTGATTACCTTGAGATATAGTCCATACAGGAGAGACCCAAAAGATGCTCAATTCTTCCTCTTTATGTACCAGTTTTCAGAATAAGGAATTGGCTCCCAAGCATCTCCAAAGGATGGGGAACCCAACTGTGTTTGTTTGTTTTGTTTTGTTTTTTCTTGTGTCATTAACAGTTATGAATTTGGTTTTAGTTATTATTTTATTTCTTGGTGGGGGGAGGGGACTCTAGCCAGAAGATATAAGTGTACTATTTCCTTGTCTGTGTCTGCCAGAAGCCAGTGTTTATAAGTGAATCCTAGACCCATTCACTCTTTTTTAATTTAATAATTTATATTTATTTATTTATTTAGGCTGTGTTGTGTCTTCCTTGCTGCACGCAGGCTTTCTCTAGTTGTGGCAAGCAGGGGCTACTCTTCATTGCTTTGTGTGGGCTTCTCAATGCAGTGGTTTCTCTTGTTGCAGAGAATGGGTTCTAGGCACACAGGCCTTCATAGTTGTGGTGCGAGGGCTCAGCAGTTGTGGCTCCTGGGCTTAGTTGCTCCACGGCATGTGGGATCTTCCCAGACCAAGGATTGAACCCGTGTCCCCTGCATTGGCAGGTGGATGCTTAACCACTGTGCCACCAGGGAAGTCCCCATTCACTCTTTTTTTTTTTTTATCTTAACTTTTTTTTTTTGACTTGGATGAACATCATGATCTTTCATTTTATTCTGTTCAGATCGATAATTTCACCATTTAATGAGAGTTTTGTAAAAGTTTTTTTCCAAATAGTGATCCCATTAATATATATATCTTTTTTTTTGAGGTACACCAAAGTCAAAAATATGGAACATTTCACGAATTTGCGTGTCATCCTTGCACAGGGGCCATGCTCATCTTCTCTGTATCGTTCCAATTTTAGTATATGTGCTGCCGAAGCGAGCACCCCATTCACTCTTATATCTATAGATGCATCACTGGTTTCAGCCCCCTTTATAACAGAGGAGGAAACAGGACCAGAGTGGCCTGGCATTTGCCAAAGTAGTTCACTTGCTTAGCAGCAGAGTCCAGGTGAGATTCCAAGCCCATGCTGCTTTCCACCGTAAGATAACTAAGACAACTAAGCTGTTGAGATTGCTAAACATTGTGCTGCCAGGTGCAGAGTAACCACAATAGTCAATACATTCGTCTGGCAGATGAGGAAGCAAAATTTATACATCTTGAGGTTACATATAAGACTTCTCATGGTTTGGTCAATTTGTGCACCAAAAAAGAGATGCAAGCCAACTGTTAAATTGAAGGAGTTGAGTTTGGTTAGAAGAAAAATACTTTTCTATTTTGACACTAAAAATAATGTTTTCCTTACATTTTTAAGCAGAACACAAAATCCCATAACTAGAAAGATAGCTCCCACAGTTTGTTCTATCCAGCTTTATTTTAATTTAATTTTATCTTAATTTTAAAAAATAATTCTGCAATATTAAATACAATATAATATGCGAATCTCAAGTCCCAAATTCACAGCTCATTATTACATGGATTCAAATAGAATGTAGTTCAAACTATGTTCCCTTCATTAAAATATAACTAAAATATAAATATAACTGGTCACAGTCAAGTGTAATGTAATTCTCGTGGGGCTATAAGAGATGGGTTAGCTCTTCTTCCTTGTGTCAGACTTATAAAGTAAGTGATTTCAGTAATCATTAATTGGGCATCTATCATATAAGAATTGAGCCTGGAGTCTTTACATATACAAAACTGTATTTGAAATCAACATGTGTCCTTGAATTAACCCTTTATATTTTGGTATACATGGAGAATATGATAATAGAGTTGAAGGATTTAGAAAATTTAAGCCTGGAGAAGACTAATAATTGCTATTTTTTATCTGTTGTATCAACTTCTAAATAGAAAATGGAGTTGATGCCTTCTTTGTGGCTCCATGCAAACACCAGGGTGTGTGAAACACATTGACATACTTTGACTCAGCAAAGTCACAGGAAAGAGAGCTGGAACTTCCTTCTCTGCATTCTCTCCCTCATAACTGAAGCATCCAGGGAGGGAAAAGGAATACACACGCACCGTCACAGCCCCAAATCAATTTATTTTTATTTCTAGAAAACCCTGATTCTTTAAAAATAATACTAATATTAAGTCTCTCTTCTCTCCCACAACTCCACCCTGGCAATCTTCAGTCTTTCAGCCGTTATGTTTCTCTGATAGCTGGTCTGCATCTCTCTGTCCTTTCTCTAAGTTTTCTCTTTGGTCTAGTTTCTTCCCTTGCTGCTTCAGAATTCCTGGAAGAAGACACACAGGAAGCATCAGTGCCCCGGGATTTGCAGGGAAGTCCTGTAAGAAAGCAATGGTTCCCCAGTCTTGGAGTTTGTTTAAAAATACAGGTTCTGGGCACCACCCATATTTAGTGATCCAGATCTCTAGGGGTGGAGTCCCAAATGTGTATTTGTAACAAACTCCCCAAGGAATTCTGGTAGAACAGATATAAGAACAGGTGTGTGGGGAGCACTCTCCTGAAGCACAGTGATTTTTCATGACCATAGACAAGGGCACACATTTCTCTTTTCCCATTTCCCCCACCCAATGAACCCTAACCAAACATTATCACTGTAATAAACTTTTAACTCCATGCACAAGCCCTATAAGAAATTTTAAATCCTGGTACCTAAATTTTAAAATGATTTATTTAAAACAGTACTTTCAGAAAGAAGGCTTTGCTTAAAACCATATTACTACCTTACTTTGTATATCACAAGTAATGTTGAAAACCCCATCCGGGTCAGATATTTACATCAGTTAAGGCTGTTTAGGTCTCAAGTGTCAGAAAAACCAATCCAACCCATCTTAAGCAGATAGGGAATTTACTGGCCCACATTACTGAAAAGTCCAGATGTTATTGGCTTGATCTAAAGGGCTCCAATGTCATTTCGATTCCATTTCTCTGTATCTCTTAGCTTCACTTCTTCTGGGTTGGCTCTGTTTTCAACAGAATCTCCTTTCAAGGTTGCAGGGTGGTCACAGAGGTTCTACTTCACATCCTCCTAAAGTCACAACCAGCATGGAAGAGGATTCCTTTCCCTCTGCAGTCCCAGCATCAGTCTCGTTACATGTCATTGGTTCTGATGGGTCACATGGTCATCCTTAAACCAATGACTGCCCTGAGAAATGTGGTGCTCATTTGGCCAAGTTTGAGTCAGTGGCATCTGCTCTTTGCTGGAGCTGATGGTAAAGTCAATATGTATAGACGTACTGTGATCAGAGTAGCTCTTGAAAAAATACTGGGTGCTGTTACCAAAAGAAGGATACTAGGTGGCCAAAACTGGCAAATGTCCTCCCCAATATTTAATGATCTCAAGGCTATTTTGACTAATGAAGGAAACACTAGTAAACTGCAAAACTGACACCCAAACCAGGATTTTTAATCTTTTTATGAACTTGACCATAGATGTTTCCCAAAATGAGACCTCCTTGCCTATTTCAAAACAAGATTATTATCACCTCATGTTTTGGGTGGTTTTTGGTCCTTCTTATCTTCATATTGAATTTTAAGCAATGATTCAAACAATGTGAAAAACTAAAAATAAAATAGATCATGAATGTAAAATGTCATTAAATAACAATGCATTTTTGGTAGCTGATTGCATATAGAGCTTTCAGTTCTGGAATAAGTTTACTTTTTCTACCTGAGTGGCATTAGAAGCTTTCCAGGCCTGAATATACAGTGATCTAAGATTCATTGTAAACAGAATACCTGAAAACATTTAAAAAAAATCCTAGCCATTTACGACCACTAAAAATCACATCATACATAAGAAAAGCAAGAAATTATCCAGTACATATAAAGTACTCCTACAAATAAAGAAGAAAAAAATAGACATCCAACTGAAAATTGGGCAAAAACCCTGAACAGACATTTCACAAAAGAAGCTATCCAAATAACCACTACATGTGTGAAAGGGGGCTCAACTTTTTAGTTATCAAGAAAATGCAAATTAAAAGCATAATGTAATACACTACCCACCCACCAGAAAATAACAAATGTTGACAAGTATATGCAACAACCAGGATTCTCATCAACTGCTGTCAAGAGTGTAAACTGGTGCAACTACTTGGAAAACTAGTTAGCAGTACCTATTGTGTGCTTGTCCTACGACATAGAAATTTCACTCCTAAACATATACTCAAAAGACATGATGAAGAATGTTCATTAGAAGCACAATTTGTAGTAGTCAAAACCCAAAAACTACCAAAATGTCTACCAACAGTGGAATGGATCAATAAATTGTACAGTTGCACAATTTAATACTCTGCAGCATAATGAACAAATAACATAGATGATGCAGACATAAAGTTAAATGAGAGGGAATTCCTAGATGGCACAGTGGTTAAGAATCTGCCTGCCAATGCAGGGGACATGGGTTCGAGCCCTGCTCTGGGAAGATTCCACATGCCACGGAGTAACTAAGCCCGAGTGCCACAACTACTGAGCCTGTGCTCTAGAGCCCGTGAGCCACAACTATTGAGCCCATCTTCCACAACTATTGAAGCCCATGTGCCTAGAGCCCGTGCTCCACAACAAGAGAAGCCACTACAATAAGGAGCCCACACACCACAATGAAGAGCAGCTCCCGCTCGCAGCAACTAGAGAAAGCCCATGTGCAGCAACAAAGACCCAACACAGCCAATAAATAAATTAAATAAATAAGTGTATTAAAAATAAAAAAAGGACAGTGGGCTCAAGTCCCAACTGAGCTTTAAAAAAAAAAAAGAAGTTAAAGGAGAGAAACCAGTCACAAAAGAGTACATATTGTATCATTCCATTTATAGACAAGTTAAGACCGCACTCAACTAATCTATGCAATTGGAAGACAAAATACCAGTGACTGGAAGGAAGACAGTGACTGGAAGACTTGGGGATTTTCAGTAATATTCTGTTACTTTATGAGTACTAGTTACACAAGTGTGTTACATTTGTGAAAATTCAGCTAGTGGACATTTATATGCATTTCTCTGAATACATATTATACTTTAAAGGTTAAAAATTAAAAAAGGGAAAAATCAGTTCAGTCTCCAGCCTGTCATTTCCAGCCTATCATTTCCTCCCATTACCAATCCCCTGGGTGTTTTATAAGTTGACATTCAGTGTTAAAATACTTGCTCTGTTTTAACCAGTGGTGGGTGGTGGATGTGATTTCTCTATAAATAGTTTGTAGAGTGGTTTTGGTAGTACAGTATAAATGTTAGTTTTAAGCATTTGGGAATGTGCACAATATTTTTTCCTCATAGAAATGACATTATTAAGTCACAGTACTTTTACTCAGCTTTATTTTATCTCTGTAGCCCAGCACCCAGAAGCACCCATGACTTCCAGCTGCAGGTTATACCACAGTTGATTTCTATACAGATCACAGCTGCTAGAGACATGAAGGCAAGAATTAGATAGTCTTCATTGTGAAGCCTCAAATCTTGTTTGAAATAATGAAGAAATTCTGAGATTTGCTGTCCTTTTTCACACTATGACTATTTCCCAGTAGAGGTCTATATCTAGTAGATATAGAATAACCAATGGTCAGGTTTTAATAAAAATCATTTTGGAGCCCAAACTCCAGCTTCCTCCACAGGAGCCCACAAGTCTTTGATCCAACCTGAACTCTTCTCAGTGTTGCAACTTCCTCTGTAAATGAAAGCAAAAGAGTTCTGCATAAATACAGACAGAGACTGGATTAACATTGAGAATAAACAAGTTATCCCTAAAACCTATTGTTCAGAATAATGGAGTTGTGGGCTATGCAAAGCCATAAAAAATCCAAAAGAATATAAAAACTTTTTAATTATGAAATGAGGAGTTAATGGGTAGATATTTACCCAGCAAAATAAACAGACAAAATAGCAAAGGGGATGCATCAGGCAGTTAATTGTTTTACTGTAAGTTATAACAAATAAACACTGGGGGAGGACTCTCACTGGTGTCCCTAAAGGTCAAGCAACAGTGCTTCTAACCATTAATGTTAAAAATAATCATTCCTATCTTTTGGAAGTTGCTATGCTTTGTTTTTATTGGTGTAATACGGAAGTCCAAACTTCTAAAAATTTATGACATTTTTTTGAGATTTTTCAGAACCCTAGGCATTTAAAATTGAATAAAATATTAAAGTTTATCTTTTGTATATCTTTGATCTGAGGACCAGTGGTCCTCAAATGGTGCTCTAAGGAACCCTGGGGGCTCCTACTTAATATGTCAAAGGTGGCCAGGGATTAGGAGAAGAACCAAAAGAGAAATACTCAGGACACTCCCAACCCTGGGCTAACATTAACAACAGAACTCCACTTTTCTGGTTTTCACAACGGGCTCCCACATGGCTTTTATTTAAGGAAAGCATTCAACGATTTTTTTTTCTAGGTTAAAATACACTTATTAATATGCAAATTAACACTGAACTACCATTTCCTTTCTGAAATTATATATTTATTTAAATAAATTGTTATAGTTTGAGACAATTTATAATGTGGGACTATGGTTCATCTAATACCATGGCTTTTCTCAGTGGTTCCTTTTTTTTTTTTTTAAGCTCTTTATTGGAATATAATTGATTTTAAAATAAGAACTAATAAAAAATTTTTAAGTAGACAACTCATCTGGTCCAAGTATCCTAAGCTGGTGACTTTACAATTAAGGAAACTGGGGCCCAGGCAGATTAAGTGATTTGCCCCAAATCCCAGAGCCAACCAGGGGCAGGACTGTAGCTGGAACTTTTGCTTTCCGATTCTGATTTGGATGGACTTTCCAAAATACCAGTGCCCATAAAGAGCCTCGGCACTTTCCAAAAAGAGGGGTTGGAAATCTTGAGTTGAAATTAGTTCATGCTTATTTTTCCAGGCTTTACGGATTCCTTTAATGTCAGTGTTAAAGCCCTTGATACAGAGACCATCTGCAAGTTTTTTAATAATGCATAGCATGCTGCATGAAATAATATGGATAACAGAACCAAGGGTAAACTATGAAGAGTCCATGCCTGTTTGTGCCAGAGTGCTATTTGCAAATGGAAAAAGAAATTAGCTGCTAAAAATGTTTAATTGGTTACAATCTAAAGTCCTTCAAGAGTAAAACTGCCATGGGAACTGACTAGCTGATTTTTAAGCTTAAAACAGGCCTTTAAAGTGTATTTTTTCTTTCAGGGTTTTTTAAATATCAGGGTGTTAGTTCAAAAGTGATACATAATTAGACACCAGCATTCTCTCTGTCATACCAGCTTTATTTTCTAAAGAGAATCTACTCAATTCATTTTTTTTCCAGTTTGGTAGCCAAAGGGTTAATTAAAGATAGGGACCTCTTTTTTTAGCTGTTACTATAGTCAGGCTGCCATTCAATCCAAATATAGACATGCCTTTGCACCATTTTTAACCCTATAAAGCTGAGACTCAAGTCTATCCAAATTAAGGATAAGCTTAAATAGCCTATCCTCAGTGGAAACTATGGCAACCAGCACACAGTACACATCCTGCATCTTGCCCGGTAGTCCTTAAAATTCTTTTATCACAAGACAGGAAATCTGTTTTGTTTGGTTGTCATTTAAAGACAGATTTACATTATAGGATGGTCAACCATATGCTTTTATTTAGGGAAAAAATGGCTTTATGATAGGATAAACTTTAAAATTAGGGAGAGACAGAGTCATTTTTATTTATTTATTCACTGCCTTATTTCAAAAAAAGTTCTATGGTAAGGCCCAGAACTTCCAAAATGGAGATGGAGAAAATGAGAAGAATGATTGGAGTGTGGGCTTTCTAAAGTTATGACCATATAAACAACTGGTTTATCAGTCAGCTAAATAATAAAAATAAAATTGGATTCTGCACAGTGACACTGCCAAGTAGCACAATTAAATTGTGAAATATGAAGGAATATTTACTTTTCTGACTTTTGTTTCAAATTGAAAATTACTTTATCATTTTTTTTCTGATTGTAAAGTCAATACATGCTTAAGTAGGCAACCCATGCATTTTAGAAAGGTATAAGGAGGAAAGTAAAAATCAGCCCAAATCATCCAGAAGTAACTGTTTAAAATTGCAGTGACCCTCCTCCAACATCCCTCTGTGCATAGATACATGCATGCCTTAATAAATGTATTTAAATAAAGTGGTATTCTGCATGATGTTTTGTGACCTGCTTTCCCACTCAATTCATTGCAAAGATCTTTCCATACCAATTCATATATATTTGTTATATATTCTACAACATAGATGTACAAAAATTAATTTAAATAATACCCTAGTTAGGAATATTAAGAGTGTGTCCAGCATTTTTCTATTATGAACAACACTACAAGGAAGATTTTTTACATACATCTTTGTGTAATTGATCAATTATTTCCATGGGATAAATTTCTAGATGTGAGATTGCTGTCAAAGGGTATATGCATATTTAAATGTTTGCTTCATATCATCAGGACTGCACCCTGGAAAAGCTGAGCCATTGTATACATAAACGAGGCATGAGTGTAAAGTTTCTCTGCACCCTCACCAATATTGGAGATCTCATTCTTTATCTTTTCCTATCTAATCATCAAGATGTCATTATAATTTGATGGTAGCAGCTCTTCTCCCGTCAATTCATAAATCGAAGAAAAGGAGAAATATAATTAAATTCAATGAGATAATCGAACTAGATGATTTTGAAAGGTTCTTCCAGTTTTAACACTGTACAATTCTACAAAATGTCCTCAGTTCATTTCTCTACCAAGCATCTATTATAAGCAAGATTCCAGGGGAAGAGAAGCTAACTTCAAGCATCTACTGTGTATGAAAACAACCCTTTGAGTTCATTGTTTTAATGCTCATTTTATAGAGGAAAAATATGCAGGTTCAGAAGGGGTTAAATAAAAGTAGAATCAGAGCCAGTTATCTGATAAGAAAGCTGAGGGGTTTTTTCCTATATCATGCTGTATCTCACTGGGGTTCCTGTCCTTCAAGAATATACAGTCTACTCTGAGGCAGGGGTGGAATCATAGGAAAGGCCACAGTCACATAAAAATAATTTTAAGTCACATCTTCCGATAACTAAAGCCAAGCCTTTGTCCTCCTCCATCCACCCCATCACCACCTTGTGTCATTCCCGTAGCAGTCGAAGTGCAGCCTTACGTATCGTAGGTGCTCAATAAATATTGTCCATGCTCCTCCCCATCTGTCTATTTGTCCAGGAGAGTTAAAATTTTTCCATTGTGGGCAGGGCGGTCCTACCATACGAGAGTTGACTGGCAGGTAGAAAGCTTAGTCTCAGATTGGTTGTAACACCTAGCTGGTAGCCCTCTTGCCCTACCCAGCCTAACCAGGCTTGGAGCTATGACCCCATAGAAACAGAGTGAGATCCAGAGATAGAATGACACTCAGCTCCAGGACACACGTGAGACACATCGCACTGTCTCAAATTTCTGCCTTTACCCTTCTATATAATCTGATTAAAATCTTATTATGTCATACTTTTGACATTTTCTCCCTGGGCCTTTGACATTTTTAGTGCCTTTAGACTTTACCTAGATTATTATGGTAATTACTAGCCACGGGTAACTCACATTTTCTGTGGTTCAATGTAGGTTTAAAATGGCACACCTCAACTTCCACTACTCTAGCTTCATTACTAGTTCTGAGAGCTAACATACACTATGAGCAACAGGTCAGCACTAAAAAGTCACTGAATTCTGACTGGTTACATTCACGTGTGGTCAACAGGTCCAAAAGTCATTGGCTGATATGCATTCACCACAGTCTAGGACCTAGACTTTTCATAACCATTCTTGCAAAGAAATCATATAATGCTTGTTTGATATTTCACATAGTGCAAAATAGCTTTTTAATTTGTTTCCTGTAAATATACGACAAGCTGCAATTTAATGGTTTCTGCAGATTAAAGATACTTGAAAGACACACGCATTTCCATCGCAAAGTTCACATAAACCTCACCTAGTGTGTAAAGCTGGGCCATGTTTCCTAGCAATGACTAAGTGTTCCATGTGCCTTGGTTAAGCTGAGGAAATGTTGATTTTGATCAACACCTATGGTTTTTCCAGGTTCTTGGATGTGGCAAGCCTTCAGTGGTAGTCTACCCCACTGTAAGATTAAACTCTGTATAAGAGAGCACCATGGGTAAGCACACTTGTGCTGCGATGACAGCCCATTCCCAGGAATAAAAGTGGACCTATTATATTTGCTACAATAGACCATGCTCTCCTTTCTAATTTGCCGTCTTTCCCCCCAAAAAAACATGTTGTTATTCAACAACAAAGAGTCTGACAAAATGTGGCAGGGCTCATACTACAGAGCTGCATAAAAGCAGGAGATGATGAATGTTAAGTGCATTCTGGCTTGATTTGTTTTAAAGAGATCACTTCTAAGAAACACTTGGGATCAGTACTTGCGGTATTAAAGATGTGTCCTGACAGCTGGGGTTTGTTGGAACATGCGTGGCTTTGTTCTCTTTTATGTCTGTTTATGCCCATGCATTTGTTGTCAGTCACTGGTCACGGAGAGGGCAAAGCAGAAGATGACACAACAGAGCAACAGCTAAGAGGTGAGATTTTCTCTAATACCGAGGGGGGATTGACTGCCATGAGTTCTATTTTTAATAGTTGCTGCTATGATAATTTCTGGAAGTCCAACTTGTCCCTACAAATGACTTCCTTTTGGGCATCAATATACAAGTATACAACCAAACCCATAATCTCTTCTTCCTGTGCACATAGCTAGACTCTGCATCCCAGCCTCCCTTGAGAACAGAGCTAATGGAATGTGAACAGAAGTGAGGAGAGCCACTTCCGAGCCTGGCCCATAAAAATTTCCATGGATAATCCTCCCCTCTCTTCTCTCAGCTGCCAGCTGGAGATCCATTCCCAAGTAACCATGAAGTCATCTTGAAAGAATGGTGAAGCCTCCAGAAGCCAGATCCTTGAATGATTGTTTGAAGATCAGCTGGCTTTACAAAAAGAAAATATAAACATCTATGATATCAGGCCCCTGAAATGTGGGTGGGAAAGTGAGGGAGGTTTTTTACAGTAGTTATCCTACCCTGACTAATGCAGCATGCAAGAGCCCAGGGAAAGTAAATGATGCTCACTCTGAATGTGCCTGTTCTGACCTCCTTTCTGGTCACCTTTTCTTTGACCTCCCCCTCTGCTTGCTCTCTAATAACTGAGCCTGAGCTAGAGCACGATGGGGAGAGATGTGTTGGGTTGTTCCACACTAGCATGTTATCTGACTTTGGAAAGGGCACTGTGAAGATAGAGAATACTCATTCTTGAGGAGAGAAATGTTATCCTAACCAACAAATGTATGCTGGACACGTTCTCAAAAGGAGTCATTGTGCTGGGTGCTAGGAATACAAAGGCATCAAACCTCATCTCTACCTTGGAATTAAAACAAAAACAAACAAACAAAAAGACAATACAGTGCTATCTCTCAACAAGCTTACCGATTATCTGGGAAAATGTGACTCCAAGGATAGCTGGCTAATGAAAGAAGACATGCTTTAGAGTTTGAACAGAACTGATTTGACATACCAGATATGCCATTTATTTGATTTATGGAAAATGAATGTCTGTGCCTCAGTATCCTCATCTTTGAACTAGGATGATACCTGATAAACATGATTAAGTTTTTTTAACTTTTTATTTCAAAATAATTTTGAACTTACTAAAGAGTTGCAAAAGAGCTCCCACCTACCCTTCACTCAGCTTCCCCTAATGTCAACAATTTACATATTCACCATATAATTGTCAAAAGTAGGAAATTAACATTGGTACAGTACAAATAACTAAACACACCTTACTGGGATTTCTCCAGTTTTTCTGGAGAAGTGTCCTTTTTCTGTTCCAGTATCCAGTTCCCAGACACCACCTTCCATTTGGTCATCATGTCACTCAGTCTCCTTTAGTCTGTGACAGTTTCTTTGTTTTCCTTGTATCTTATGACCTCACCACTTTTGAAGAGTACAGGTCATGTATGTTGTGGAATGTATCTCAATTTTAGTGTTTTTTCCTGATTAGATTAAGTTTATAGATTTGGGGAAAGAATAGCATAGAGGTAAACTGTTCTTCACATCACATCATGAGAGGAGGTACGACATCAACAGGACATTATTGGTGATGTTAACCTTGATGACTTGGTTAAGGTGGTGTCTGCAATGTTTCCCCATGGCAAAGTTACTGTTTTTCCCATTCAATAGAAGTGAGTCATATATACTTTGGTAAGGTGTATATTCAGATCTCTTGCCCATTTTTAAAAATCAGGTTTTCTTACTACTTAAAGAGTTTTTTATATATACTACATATAAGACCTGCATCATATATGTGATTTGAAATATGTTTCCAAGTCTGTGGCTTATCTTTTCATTCCCTTAAGAATGTCTTTTGCAGACCAAATGTTTTTAATTTTGATAAATTCCAATTTATCAATTTTTTTCTTTCATTGGCCCTACTTTTGCTGTCATACTCTGTCGAACCCAACTTGAGGTAAATTTTCTCCTCTGTTTTCTTCCAGAAGTTTTATAATTTCAGGTTTTACATTTAGGTTCATAATTCAGTTTTGAATTAATTTTTGTATAAGGTATGAGATATGTGTCCAGGTTAATTTTTTGTATACGGACATCCAATTATTCCAGCACCATTTGCTGAAAAGACAATCCTTTCTGCATTGAATTGCCTTTGTAATTTTATCAAAAATGCATTGACTATTTGTGTGAGTCTATGTCTGGACTCTATTCTGCTGCATTGATCTGTGTTCTAGCCTTTCACCAATACCACCCTGTCTTGATTAGTGTAGCTTTAAAATAAGTGGTAAAATTGGTTAGTATGTGTTTTCCAACCTTGTTTTTATGTGATAGAATTATTTTGGCTATTCTAGCTCCTTTACTTTTCCATGTAAGTTTCAGAATCAGCTTCTTAAGAGCAGCAAAGAAGAATAAGCTGGGTCTTATTTTTTATCTAATCTGACCATCTCTGTCCTTTAATTAATGTTTAGACTGTTCACATGAAAAATACTTTAAAATTTACCTTCTTACTAGCTGTTTTCTATTTGTCCATGATTTCTTAGGGTTTTCCCCCTTTTTTCTGCCTACTCTCAAGTTCATTGAATATTTTTTAGGATTCCATTTGATCACCTCTACAGACATTATTTATATCAGTTTCTTAAATGTACAAAAAAGTTCATAGAAAAAGAGATCAGATTTGTGGTTACCAGAAACAGGAAGTGGGGAGAGAGAAAATTGGATGAAGGTGGTCCAAAGCTACAATCTTCCAGTAATAAAATAAATAAGTACTAGGGATATGATGTACAACATGATTAATATAATTAACACTACTCTATTATATATGAAAATTGTTAAACTAGTAAATCCTGAGTTGTCATCACAAGAAAAGTATTTTTTCTATATTTCTTAAATTTTATATCTATATGAGATGATAGATGTTCATTAAACTTATTGTGATAATCATTTCATGATGTATGTACGTCAAATCATTATGCTGTATACAAACTTATACAGTGCTGTATGTCAATTATATTTCAATAAAACTGGCAGGGAAAGAAGCTATATGCAGCCCCCCAAAAATGTTTAGTGGATACCCTAGGTTTACAATATGCATCTTTAATTAATGAGAGTCTACCTGCAAATGTATTATACCATTTTATTTGTAATGTAAGCAATTTATAGCAGTATATCCCCAGTGCTTTTCAACCCTAAGTACATGAGTATCACCAGAGAAGATGCAATATATGTGTGTGTGTATGTGTATATATATACATATATATATGGTTGAGTCAAAAATTACTGGCACTCTGGCTGTAGAATTTATTTTAATTAACTTTCAGAAAAGACAAAGACATCATTTTTCAATATAATCTCCTTGCTTTTCAATACACTTTGTCCACCTGTCAACAAGCTTTTGTATTCCCTCATTAAAAAATATTTTAGGTTGAGCTGCGAGCCACGAATGCACCGCTGTCTCCACTTCATCAGAAGTGAATCTTCATCCTCGTAGGGCTGCTTTCAGGGGACCAAACAGGTGAAAGTCTGATGGAGCAAGATCAGGACTATAGGGAGGATGCTTTAACAACTCAAAACAAAGTAATCCAAGACTGACTTAGGTTTTGAAAACTTTATGCAAGATGGGTACCAAAACAACTCACGGAAGAGCATAAACAGAAACATTTGGATACTCGCAAACAAAATTTGGGCCGATACTCTAAGGAAGGTGAAAGTTTCTTAAAGAGAATCACTACTGGTGACTAGACATGGATTCATCACTACGAGCCTGAGAGTAAACAGCAGAGTATGGAATGGAAACATCTTCAATCGCCAACCAAGAAAAAGTTCAAGTGTCAACCATCAACTGGAAAATTGATGCTTACAGTTTTCTGGGATTCTCAAGGGCCAGTATTGGAATATTATCAGGAAAAATGTTCAACAATCAACAGTGCTCATTACAGTGAGATGCTTATTGAAGAGCTGAAGCCTGAACTTCAAATTAAATACAGAGGACTGCTATCCAAGGGCGTTGTGATCTCGCATGACAATACACGTCCGCACACTTCTGCACACACTGCCGACACTCTGCAAAAACTTCATTTTGAGGTGTTAAAGCATCCTCCCTGTAGTCCTGATCTTGCTCCATCAGACTTTCACCTCTTTGGTCCCCTGAAAGCCTCCCTGTGAGGACGAAGATTCACTTCTGATGAAGAAGTGAAAACAGCGGTGCATTCGTGGCTCGCAGCTCAGCCTAAAATGTTTTTTAATGAGGGAATACAAAAGCTTGTTGACAGGTGGATAAAATGTATTGAAAAGCAAGGAGATTATATTGAAAAATGATGTATTTGTCTTTTCTAAAAGTTAATTAAAATAAATTCTACAGCCAGAGTGCCGGTAATTTTTGACATGATAGATAGATAGATAGATAGATAGACAGATAGATAGATAGATAGATAAAGATTGACAGACAGACAGACATCTCAATGCCCAAGCCCAACCCAAATTGAATTAAATCCGAATTGCTATGGGGGACACCCAGGCATTAGTATTTTTCAAAAGCTCCCCAAGAGACTGTTAATAAGTAGCCAGGTTTGGCCACTAACGCCTAAAGATCATGGGTTACCAATTGGTGCTTATGTGTGATGTGCAGCTGGGGGATGTGTTTGATTATGTCTATTGTTGAAAAGGCAAAGTACCCAGGCAATGGATACATCTGGCAGCAGTACCAGTGATCAAGCACCTATTGTCCTCACACATTTATGTCAACTGCCTACTCACTGCAGGCTTCTGTGATTTCTGATTTAGACTGTAGCCACTAGAGGACACTGAACTATGGTATAAGGAATGTGTAAAAACATATCTAACAAAAGAGGGTAAAAGAAATCAATTTCTTATAGGTTTAACATAAGATGCCTCACTCCAATCAGTCAAGAAGATAACCAGGCAGAACAATTTACTCCCTCACTCTGAAACTCTTCAATTTTTATAAAATGGTAGTGTCAACAATCTGGATATATAAACGTGATTTAAGACCATGAACAATTTTCTAAGAACAAAATATCAGTGAAATCACTAACAACACTAAATCTGCCTTCTTCCGTAAGCAGCTTGATAGCGTGGGTCCTAAAATAACTCCAAAGTTTTAGAGATTTGGTCTTTGTCAGAACACTAGGAAAATGCTACCCTTAAAAAATACCCATTTTTTTTGGGCTTCCTAGGTGGCGCAGTGGTTAAGAATCCGCCTGCCAATGCAGAGGACACGGGTTTGATCCCTGCTCCAGGAAGATCCCACATGGAGCAACTAAGCCCATGCGCCAAGAAAAAAAAAAAAAAGAAAGAAAAAAAAAACGAAAATTGAACCTGGTGTACCCCCAAAAAAATAAAATAAAATAAAAAAAAAAATACCCATTTTTTTCAGAGAATAAGGACTGGAAGCAACAATTTATTGTATTTTAACTCTTTTATTTTAAAGGCCAGGAAACTGAGGCTCAGAGAGGCGTCTCGTTCAAGTTTACACAACTACTTAACACTGTGCAACCCAAGGATTCCCATCTCATAAGTCTTCATTCTACAATGTTTCCATGCTATAATAAGCCAAATCTTTAGAGATATTAAAACAATTATTCTCGATGACACCAAGAACAAAGAATACAGTGTGGAAAAGACAATCTTTATATAAATTTTTTTTTTTGGCTGCATTGAGTCTTCATGGCTGCTCGAGGTCTTTCTCTAGTTGCGACGAGCAGGGACTACTCTCTGTTGTGGTGCGAGGGCTTCTCATTGTGGTGGCTTCTCTTGTTGTGGAGCACAGGCTCTGGTAGTTGTGGTGCATGGGCTCAGTAGTTGTGGCGCCAAGGGCTCAGCTGCTCCGTGGCATGTGGAATCTTCCTGGACCAGGGATCAAACCCGTGTCCCCTGAATTGGCAGGCAGATTCTTAACCACTGCATCACCAGGGAAGTCCCTTTTATATAAAATTTGCATATGGGTTTTATTTATTTCAAGTCAGTTCTCAAATTGCTCGTATTAGAAATAATGAAAATACCCATATATATAAAACAGTAAAAATACTGTTATAATTTCAGTCTAACCCAGGTAGGCACTTCGAATTGATTGACTATTCCAAGGGGTCAAAAAAGTTACTTTCTAGGAGAATCCATTTCCATAGTGTAGTTTGAAGTCTACAAAAATTCTAATTATTTTTGGCTAGTATTATATATAATAGTGAGTAATAGCAAACCCAAAAGTTTAGTTTTTTCTTTTATGAAAGTCTGACTACAGGATTGGAGTCTACTGGATCTACTCCAGGATTAGTATGAAACTCCATGGTGTCAGGTACTCCTGCCCCTTCTAGCTTGTTACTTTGCTGAGCACTACCTTCACTTCCAGGGCCACTTCATGGTCTGAGATGGCTGCTCCAGGTCCTGCCATCACATCCACATTCCAGCCAGTAGGAAGGAGGAAAGGGAAAAAGAAAGGTACATTCTCTGCTTTAAGGACACAACCCTAGTATTGCATGCATCTCTTCTACTTTACACCCAGAATTTTGTCATACGTACATCCTACTCACAAAGGAGGATGAGAATTGTAGTTTGATTCCACATGGCCCAACTAAAAATTGAGAGTCCTGTTATTATATAAGGGAAAATAGATATTGGGATCAAGTAGTCATCTCTGCTATAATTCATGACAGAATCTTCTGTTTGTCGTTATATAAATGAAAATCAACACTCTCAATTGTCTGTAAAAGCAAAAAAAAAATTTTTAATGACTGTGCTGGGAGTTAATGGTGATGTTCCTTTTTGGAACAGGATGATGTTAAATACTTAGTGGAATTTCTTTCCTGGGCTCCCTAAATTGTGACAAAGACCCAAAATCAGAACAAAAATTTATGGGTCCCCACATTGTTATTTCTGAGAAATGCCTGTATTGATGACAGTCCGTGAGAGGCATCATTTCAGCAAAAAGTGTCCCATCCCACTGTATTAATTTCCTAGGGCTGCTATAACAAAGTTACCACAATCTGGGCAGTTAATTTTTTTTTTTTTTTTGGCTGCATTGGGTCTTCGTTGCTGTGCATAGGCTTTCTCTAGTTGCAGCGAGTGGCAGCTACTCTTCATTGCAGTACGTGGGCAGTACGTGGGCTTCTCTTGTTGCGGAGCACGGACTCTAGGCACGCAGAATTCAATAGTTGCAGCACACAGGCTTCAGTAGTTGTGGTACATGGGCTCTAGAGCACAGGCTCGGTAGTTGTGGTGCACAGGCTTAGTTGCTCCACAGCATGTGGGATCTTCCCAGACCAGGGATCGAACCCATGTCCCCTGCATTGGCAGGCGGATTCTTAACTACTGTGCCACCAGGGAAGTCCCAATCTGGGTAGTTTAAAATAACACAAGTTTACTCTCTCACAGCTCTGGAGGCCAGAAGTCTGAAATCAGTATTACTGGGCTAAAAGCAGAGTCTCACTGCCTCTGGGGGTTCTAGGGGAGAATCCATTCCTTGCCTCTTCTGGCCTCTACTGGCTGCTGGCATTCCTTAGCTTGTGACTGCATCCCTCCAATCTCTGCTTCTATCTATGCATCATCTTCTCTTTTACTCTCTGAGTGATCTCCCTCTGCCTCCCTCCTATAAGGACGCTTGTGATTGTATTTAGGGACCACCTGGATAATCCAAGATAATCTCCTCATCCCAAGAACCTTAATTTAACCATTTCTGCAAAGACCCTTTTTCCTTATAGTATTTATAGCATCTAGGGATTAGAACCTAATATTTTTGAGTGGCCATCATTTAGCATACTACATCCACCAACAAGAAAATGTGAGGCTAATTGGAGAAAAAAGAAGTCACCTTTTGGTGTAGGGCATTTCTTACAAGGAGAAGCCATTCCCTGCCTCTCTTTTTTGTCATCAGGAAAGGAAAAGTTGCTTCCCCTCTGCCCCCACTCCTGGAAACCAAGGGAGGCAGATCCCCAGAGAATCATTTATTGGTGAATTCATAGGGGCCTATGGAAAGGGGTATGCTGATTTCACTCTCTTGCTAAATGTCTGTTAGCCAGCGAATCTGCTCACCGGCCCCTGTGATCCAGGCAGAAGGGAATGGATTAAAGAGACAAGGCAGGATGGAGGGTAGTCAGACAGAGAGGGGCATGCACCTCTCCCATAGTTCTAGTTCCCCCCACAAACAGAAAAGGATCCCACATGCACCTGCAGGTCCATGCATATGGGGTCCATAGTCTGGCTGGGGATTGCTACAGCAGGGGCCAAACAGGCAGGTGCACTGAATAAGTGGAGAGGGATGTGCCCAGATGGGATTCATTTGGAGTCCAGTATTGCAACATATTACCAGCATCCAAGGAAGTTGCTTGGGACTAAGATGCCATCAGAAGGGCACGTTGGAAGTAATTCCCTGGTGGTCCAGTGGTTAGGACTCCATACTTTCACTGCCAAGGGCTCAGGTTCTATTCCTGATCAGGGAACTAAGATCCCACAAGTCACATGGTGTGGTTAAAAATAAAAATAAAAATAAAAAATAAAAAAGGACTTCCCTGGTGGTGCAGTGGTTAAGAATCCGCCTGCCAAGGCAGGGGACACAGGTTCAATCCCTGGTCCGGGAAGATCCCACATGCCATGGAGCAACTAATCCCGTGCGCCACAACTACTAAGCCTGCATGCTCTACTGAAGCCTGCACGCCCAGAGCCCGTGCTCTGCAACCAGAGAAGCCACTGCAATAAGAAGCCAGCACACTGCAACGAAGAGTAGTCCCCACTCGCTGCAACTAGAGAAAAGTCTGTGTGCAGCAAGGAAGACCCAACGCAGCCAATAAATAAAATAAATTTTTTTAACATACAATAAACTGCATATGTTTAGAGTGTAAAATTTGGTATTTTTTTTCCTTATTAGTAATGTATATATGGTAATCCCAATCTCCCAATTCATTCCCCCTAAAATAGATAATTTTTTTTTAAAAGGCATGTTGCTCTTAGACAAAGTCACTACTCCTTCACATTGAGCTCTTAGATGAAGAGCTAGACGAACACACACAACCATGCAGGGAGAGATCAATAAAGACTTCAAGTCAAATAAGAAGCTAGGTCTGTCTTATTCCCTTTTCCTTACCTCCCCATGCTGGCTCCTTTGATGCTGAGGAGGAGAGGGGGAGTGTTTTAAAGTTGATAAGCCACCTCCAGTACCAGCCCCTGGAGCCCCCTAGTCTAGCCAGTGCTGGGGGAGGTGAAGAGAAGAGCTTTCGATCTGACAAAAGGTTACAATTAAAAAAAAAAAAACCAGAACTGAGTCATAAAAACTTGAATGTGCTTTTAATTACCAAAAATGACAAAAAGCTAAAGAGACCCTGTGACCCAGTAGGGAAGGGACTTCATTAGAGCACAGGTGAAAACAATGACTGGGAAAAATAAAAGTCTTCTATGTTTTTACCCCCAAATGAGTTGAAACTTCTCAATAAGCCAATTGTGTCCTTTAGTCAAAACCGTATCAGAGAATTAGCTTATGCAAGTCGGAATGGATCCTTTGCTATCTAGTCTTTCTCTTTTCCCTATGGAAGCAGGGATACATTATAATAAGCAAATGATTCCCCCAAATTCCCAACTTCAGTCTTTTAAATGCCACCCACATGACTTTTGCCATATGGTTACACCACCATACTATTATTTACTTTATGGTTTTCCTTTTAATTTACTCAAGTTAAACATTTTTAAAGAAAACTAATACCTCAATTATAATTGGAAGGATGGGAGTAACTGCCATAAACAAACACAACAAAAGCAAAGCAATGATGCCCTCAAATGCTATGGCCTGAGCTAGAGCTTCAATCTTTGTTAGAAAGGGAGATTAGCATTGCTGAAAGGTGCTAAAACCACACTAGTCTCAAACTGAGACTTTCTTCCTGATGTGCTTAGGAGTGAAATAACTTTCTCCTGAGGTAATTCAAAGTTATTTAATGCTTTGCCTGAGACATGAAATGCCAAACCTCAGATGAGAGGAAGGATATTCTGGAATATAAAGATACTGTCAGTACACACCTGCCTCCAATATCCTGCTAAGCAGCTTTCACAATTACTTGGGAATTTACACTTGAAGGTGACATTAAAAGATGTCTTAGCATTTTAGAACACAAAATACTACAAATATGTATAAAATTCTCTGTTAGGACTCATTGCAAGTGACAGCAAAAATTTATTGGCTCATATAACTGGGAGGCCCACTTCAGATACTTCAACCAGAGCTGTATCCAGGGGCTCAAATAATGTCTTCGCAGTCTCTCTCTCCCCACCCGCTTCTCTCCCTTTTTATCTGTTGGACACATGCTTTCCAAAGGAAGCAACATAGCTGTCAGCAGGCCAGAACCCTATCTCCCAGCTTAGCAGACCCAGCATGAAGAATGAGTACCAACAGTGCCAGCAGCTAAGTCCTAGCAAGGATACTGATCAGATGGGATGCTGACTAGGGCTCCACACCCACCTTTGAATCAATCCCTGAAGCTAGGTGGCTGGATATATCCCAGCCAGGCCACGGTCACTTCCCCATTCCTGTGATAACAGAGAGGCAAGAGAAGAGAGGGGCCTGGAAAGGAGAGAAGATCAAGACAGAATCACCCAAAGGACAAGGGATGCGTTTCCCACAGGAAGAAAAGGGAAAGAATGCTGAGCAGACAAAAATAATAGGTGTTTGTAACAAACACCTTCTTTGTGCCATGCATATTCAATTTGAAAAGAACGTAATAAGTCACTTAATAATAGTAACATTTAAAAACACAAAGAGTAAATGTGTCTTGAGTGCCTACTGTCAGTCCTCAGCTCTTGCCAATCCCAACTTCAACAGTCAGCACCTGTATCTTATTGCCTGACACTTTCTCTGAACACTGAAACCCACTTGCCCTGCCCATGGGGAATTAACCACCCACCCCTAGTAGCCCTTAGACAAAGACCAACAGTAGGTGGTGGATAAATACCCCAGCTCTCCCACCTTCCGGGAGGATAACTCTGAGGTTCTGCTCTGTTTCCCAGAGTTCCCTAAAGGAATTGAGCTCCAGTTGTCCACTTGCCTGACTGCATCTTTTTATGGCTTTCTTTTCTTCCCTGTCTCACTTATGTACTCCCCGACTGGTGTTTACTGGATGACCTCCTAAATAAACTACTTGTACTTGAATGCTTGCCTCAAGGTCTACTTCTAGGGGACCCTAAACGATGGCAGCCAGGCACTGTGGAAGGCTATTATGTTACCTTTTGTCAGTCTCACAACAATCACATGAAGTAGACACTATTACTGTTATTTTACAGATAAAGGCATGCAGCCCTTGGTCAAGGTCACAAAGCCAAGAAACAGCAGAGCCAGGATTCAAAAGTGAGTCAATTCCAATGCACATTTAATGGCTATTCTATGTTACCTGACACTTTACAATATCCCTGTAGATGTCCAGCTTTCAGTGATTCCGTTCAAAGCAGGTAAACTCCAGAGCATCACTGACAAGGTAGTAAATGAACTGGAGAAAGTAGGGTTGTGTCCTGTAGACTCTGAGGAGGGAAATGGGATCTGAATAGTTATGGGCCTTGCACATAGTAGGTGCTCATTAATATTAGTCGAAATACCGTGTGGCAGTTTTTAGTTTACAGGGAGAGTCATGAATGCTACTCTATTCCACCATCCTTGAAAAAGAAAAGCTGCCCCTTCTGAGGGGATAATTCTCCAACGAAAAATATTCCCAAAATCAATGCGAATGACAGATTATCTCTGGATTATGGGAAAGTAATCATCTCCAGTGCAGAAGAAAAACTGGGCTCAACTGCGCTCGCTTTCATTTTGGAAGAATCATATACGTTGGTCTTTTAGAAAAATGTAGTGACTTTAAAATATATATATGTGCATTTCTCTCAGACAGCTTAAATACAGGTTTGCCTAAGACAAAGGACTTCAGCAAATTCTCATTTACCTTTCCCATTTATGTGTTCCTGAGTGCACAGTGAAAGAAATTTTCCACTGTTTTAGGTAGTACATGCATAAGAGAGCAAACATATATAATGAAATGTCACTGAGATAATTGTCTCACTGCTTGTTTCCTGATTTAGTGGAATGAACACTGTCAGAAGTCAGAAAGCTGAGTTGTGTGGGCTAATTACATGCTTTGGCCCTAGCCATCCTTCCTGAAAGATGAAGGTTTTGGTTTGGTGATGACTGGCATCCCTCTAGCCCCTACATTCTCTGACATACAAGGGAAAATATTTGTTTACTGCCAGCCTTGTTTAGTAAGTAAGTTAATAAGGCTCAGAGCATCACTTATTCTCCCTTATTTGTCTGGTTATCTTACATAAGGATCCACTCTGCGTGTTATAAACAACAGGGAGGAAATCTGTCCCTGCCCAGATCATGACCAAAGTCTCTAGACTGTGCTTTCACTGTGGAAAGGTCTCCTGTACTCATTTCTTGACTAACCATGTTTTTATATTATCTGAAGTTGCCTAAGGGTATAAACGTCTGTGGACACAATGTTAACATAACAAGAGCTGTTTTCATTACATATTTTCATACTGTTGGAAAATTTAAGTTTTGTTTTAAAACATGAAACAATGCACACTGAACAACTGTTTGCAGACAAGGAAATGGAAGGACTCTAAGAAGGTTAGAGAAACCTTATATTTCAGCCAATTAAGTCAGAGATTGAGCATGTCTGAGGGAGTCAGTAACCCATCCCCATCTCCATTGTCAAGCTTACTTGCTCATATATTATAAAGAAATAATTAATGCAGTCTAAATTTAAAATTGCCAAATGTCCTTCATTTCTGTTCTTCGTTTTGTCTGGAGTGGAGATTGAATCCCTTAGAAAAACTGGGGAGGGCATTTAAAAAGGATGGTTTTCATTGGTGGCTTACAAACTCAGCTGTTTTTGCTTTTTGGATTTTGTGGAGTTTTTTTGGTCGCACAATGCAACATGTGGGATCTTAGTTCTCCAACCAGGGATTGAACTTGTGCCCCCTGTGTTGGGATCAGAGTCTTTTGTTTCTTTTTCTTTTTTTCTTTTTTGGCTGTGTTGGGTCTTCGTTGCTGTGCACAGGCTTTCTCTGGTTGTAGCAACCGGGGGCTACACTTTGTTACAGTACTCGGGCTTCTCATTGCAGTAGCTTCTCTTGTTGCAGAGCACAGTCTCTAGGTGAACGGGCTTCAGTAGTTGCAGCACGCAGGCTCAGTAGTTGTGGTGCATGGGCTTAGTTGCTCCACAGCAAGTGAGATCTCCTCGGACCAGGGATTGAACCTGTGTGCCCTGCATTGGCAGGTGGATTCTTAACCACTGCACCACCAGGGAAGTCTCCAGTTGTTGTTGTTGTTGTTTTTAAATTGATTTTATGTGGCCATTTGTGATTCAGAAATGCACCTATAGGAGCTTTATTGCAACTTTCCAGAAAACCACCAATCGTTAAATCTCCAAACTCTGTTTTTTTAAGTGAAAAAATAATATCAGGATAAACTGACAGCTTTGTTATGTTTTTTGCTTTGATTTCTTTTTAATGGTGAAGCCACTTGCAAACAGAGAATGCATTAGGTGGAGATTATCAAATCTTTAGGCTAAGCATTGTCCCTGATACACTGTGGCAACTGATTGGCAGTGGAAGAATAGATAAAATGCCATTCTTAAACTATAGGGACAGGTTACCTAGTAACCACAGCCTGATTAAGTCCTGTTCACAGAGACTTGTTCTCTTAATTGGAAGAAAAGATTTAAGGAACACAGCTGGGGAGGAACTGGAGCGATGGAGGACTATGACAGTTACTAGCGGGCCTGATATCTGCAATTCTGACAGCCTTTCCAAAGGGTCATGATATGAGTGATGCTCTTCTTAGTGAAAAGAAGCCAGCTAAGCTACCTCCAGAGTCATAATTTTGTGCTCTTTTAAAATGTAGGAAAAATGAAAATAAAGTGGGACTGGAGCATAGAAAGTGCTGTGAACTCTGTGTGCTGTTATAGCTCCAATAATTTTCTATGGACAAGATGGTATTTCTGTTTAGATATCAGTGTTCCTTTTCTTATGAGAACTCAAAATGGTCATTTGAGATCAGTTTATCCTATTATCACTCTTTTTTTGTCTCTCTGTCCTTTTTTTCTATCTGTTAAGCACATGTTGCTTTATAGAGAATTATGGCCATTCCTGTTCTCTCCAGCTTTAAGAATTAAATTAAGAAAAATCAAGTTATACGTTCACAATGATGAAGTTTTTTTTATTCATGAAGGGCCTTTAGATAATACAGTAATTTCTTCCTGTGCTCAAGAAAGAACTCGGTATATATATCACTAACTATTACTGGAGTAGCTCTGCCTTGGAGTTACATTTCAAAATGCTTTTCACTCCTTACACTTCTTGAGTAAGATCTGTAAGTTACTATTGCCTCCTATGGCTTGGCTGTCTTCCTCACAGAGTTGCAGCTTAAAACTTTCCTAAAGCCCCCTCTAGTGACAAACAGGAAATTAATCCGTTACTTCATAGCGTGCTAATACTGCCAAGCTCTAAACTTCCATTTTCTCATTTACTGATTAGATGAATGAGTAGCTACAGTATTTCGATTGGAGAATGACAGAGAAATAGTCAATAGCTTGAATTTCCAAGGTTTCCACCAAAACCTAAGGGATTTTGTTTTGAAACTGGAGCCAAAATATAGGGCACATGCATCATTTAATTTCATTTCTTTTCTCGGCCCTGATGGGTACATCTTAGAAAATAATCCCTTAAAAAAGTCCTTCATTTTTTTGTCCTTCAGGGACTTTCAAGATGAAAATATGTTCATAATTAGCTATTGAATGGGAAAAGATTATCTTGGCCTTTACCTTTTGGTGCTTTCACTGCATTCACTGGATAATTTTCATTGATGATGCTAAGCATGGCCAAGCAGACAAATATGAATTATGAAAGTAATGGCAACCTATAAAGATATAGATTAAATGTAACTGTAATAATGTAATATGTTTTAAAGTAATATATAATAAATACAATAAATGAACTATATAGTATATGTATTAGGCTATATATTATGCTATGTAACAACATATAGTTTATTTGTATCCCCATTTCCAAAGGGCTTCAAACTCATCTAATTAAAAATAGGCTTGGAAAATTGCACAAAGGCTTCTAGGGCTGCAGATTGAATTCTTCTTAATGCAAAACATCATTATAACACACCAGTATCAATATGCAACTGAATCCTATGATAAGAATTAATTCCTGATCAGTGAACATAGCCGTACAACATTAAAGAAAACAGGTCATTATTGAACAAGGATGTGCAAGTCCCTGCAAGCTTAACAACAGACCCTAGTTATCATTTAGTATGGAAGAAGATGAATTCTTTGGAGAAAAAACATTCCAGCATTATTGTGCAGAATTCATTAAACACTCACAGAAGATAGGCGATGGTTGGGAACGGAGAACTTCGAAGGACTGTTCTGATGGCTACATGTGCAAAACACATTTTCAAATTAAAAATGGGACTGCAGTGTCACATCGAGGAACATCCACCCACGTACAGACATGTCTTCCCGTGGAGGAGGCTCTAGAGCCACCCCTGGATGACTTTGAGCTGACCGAGACCACCACGGCAACTGAAGTGATTAAATATGAGTATCATGTCTTATATTCCTGTAGCTACCAAGTGCCTGTGCTTTACTTTAGGGCAAGCTTTTTGGATGGAACCCCTTTAGCTCTGAAGGACACATGGGAAGGAGTTCATGAGTGTTATAAGACGCGGCTGCTGCAGGGACCATGGGACGCTATTACCCAACAGGAGCATCCAATACTTGGACAACCCTTTTTTGTACTTCATCCCTGTAAGACGAATGAATTCATGACTCCTGTGTTAAAGAATTCTCAAAAAATCAATAGGAATGTCAACTACATCACGTCATGGCTGAGCACGGTAGGGCCAGCTGTCGGACTGAATCTGCCTCTGAGTTACGCCAGAGTAGCCTCTCAGGATGAAGGAAATGTCAACAGACAAGATTCTTCTGCTGAGCCAAAGAGCTTAGAAGAACACTGAGAGTTTACGTGGCCAGCCCTGGTTTTTACGGGACCAATATGGTGTGAGATTTCAGCTCACCAAGATTTTGACGTGGATTTTTTTCCCCTTGGAAGCAAATGTCTGCAGCAACTGATATATTCTATGTTTAGAAGAAACACTGCAAAGACACAAATCACTATATATAGCAAAAAAAGGAATCTGACTCGGTAACAGAAACACTGACATCATCAGGGCAGTGCCAGGTTATTCTCTTATGTCTGAGACTGATTCTCTTCACCTTTAATTTGAGAATAACAAGCTACCTCACAGGTCCCTGTGAGAAGCACATGAGGGTCTTAGTGTGTGAGAAAGTATGGTAAAATATTATGCAGAAATATTCATTAACCGGTCACCTTTCTTATAAAAAAAAATAGGCTTGGACTTCCCTGGTGGTACAGTGGTTAAGAATCTGCCTGCCAGTGCAGGGGACACAGGTTTGGTCCCTGATCTTTGAATATCCCACATGCCTTGGAGCAACTAAGCCCGTGCGCCACAATTACAGAAGCGTAGGTGCCTACAGCCCGTGCTCCGCAACAAGAGAAGCCACGGCAATGAGAAGTCCAAGCACCGCAATGAAGAGTAGGCCCCGCTCACGACAACTAGAGAAAGGCCACGCACAGCAACAAAGATCCAAAGCAGCCCCCCAAAAAATTAAATTAAAACAAATTAAAATTAAAATTTTAAAAATAGGCTTGATTAAACCATTAGAGTAGAAGAATAAAAGCCACTGGCCTAATATAGTGAATTAAAGAGATAAATAGAAAAATGGGCTATGAATAGTTATTGTAACTGAGCACAAGTCTTAGTCTTGAGCTGACAAGCTAAGACTAAAAGAAGAAACAATAATAAAAGTAAACATACCAATGCATTAAGGGAGAAAATTGTTTTCCTTCTAAAATACAGATATAGAAGTCTCTAGGGGCTTCCTAGGTGGCGCAGTGCTTGAGAATCCGCCTGCCAATGCAGGGGACACAGGTTCGATCCCTGCTCCTAGAAGATCCCACATGCCATGGAGCAACTAAGCCTGCGTGCCACAACTATTGAGCCCATGTGCTGCAACTACTGAGGCCCACATGCCTAGAGCCCATGCTCTGCAACAAGAGAAGGCACAGCAATGAGGAGCCCGTGCACCACAACGAAGAGTAGCCCACGCTCACCGCAACTAAAGAAAGCCTGCATGCAGCAACAAAGACAGCCAATAAATAAAGAAATTTAAAAAATGTCTCTAGATATAAATAAAAATGTACCATTGGAATAATTTCTTAACAACAAGAAATTCATGTTTAAATATTCAACAAAAGGTCTTCAGGAATGTCTATTCTCCAAGGCCATTGCAGCTGGTGGTGATTCCCCAGTGGAAGCATGTTCCTGGGAGCTAACTCTACAACAAGCCCATACTAGCTGCATGCATTTACCCATGGTCATAGATTATCTCCTGGGAATAGCAACCAGAACGGATCTTCTCTCTCTTCTTTACACACATAGGGTGAAGGCCAAGGACAAATTAAATTGCACTTATGATAATATGTTCTCTGCTAAATTTGGAGAGAAAAAGACCCTATTGTCCACTTCTTGAAAGAACTGGAACAAAATACTTAAAAGAAAAACAAAGAAATGAAGATGGCTTCAGTTGAAGTTGGGTACCAAGCAATGCAATCTTCAGAATCCTCTCCCACTTTGCTGTCCTTGCTCAATCGTGGAGGCCCTTTCCTATCTGAAACCAAAATTTACTTTTGATTCCCAAAATCTACTTTCACAAGAGAAGCTGGCATCACCTTTGCATGAGTCAAGTCACTGTGTTGCCTCTCCCAGGGGTGTTTGCCCTTTATGCTTTAGTTTTAATTCAATTTAACAAATGCTTACTGGAGGCCTATTATATGCAAGATATTTCCCATATGCTACTAGTGGAATAAAAGGCTTCATGTTTTCAGACAGAGATTTCAAGCAGTAATGAGTAGATAGGCAAGAGTGTTTTTGTTCTCTGGCTAACACCTGACTCTCTGCCCCTGTATCCCTCTAAATGACTTTTGCTGTTGGGGGCCACAAAACCATCACATACACTTCCACATTTCACAAATTTTGAATCTAATTTTCTCCTTTCCCTAGGGTCTTAGAGAATCGGGAGTTCAGGTGAATTTCTGGCTTATTCTCCTTCCCTTTTCATAGTTCCTGACTTACTCCCTTATGCCTGAATTCCCTGACACCCCAGTTCTTCTGAGACAAAAGTCTTAGAAGAGAGAAAAATGTTATTTTCTGAACATCTCGTTTTGCCAAGCACTATACAGGTTAATCCTTACAGCTACAAAGTGAGTAGCATCTCTTACATCTTGGAAAAGAGGGGCTTGAGGCTCAGAGAGATTTAGAAACTAATTCAAGAGATTTAGGAACTAATTATGGCAAAAAGCACAGTTAAGTTCCACATATCTGACTTCAAAGCCAGTATTTTTTCCATTACAGCAGAGGTTTGGGGAGGGGGAGGGGAGCAATTTTGCCTCTCAGGGGACCTTTGGCAACAGCTGGTGACTTTTTTTTTAACACAACCGGGAGTGAAGTGGATGAGTTGCTACTGGCATGCAGTACATAGAGGCCACGGATGCTGTTAAACATCCTATAGTGCCAGGACAGCTGCCCACCCCCCCCCCAACAAAGAATTATGAATCCAGCCCAAAATGTCAACAGAGCTGCTGCTGAGAAGCGACACATTACAGAATGCTTCCCCACCCCATTCTGTTATTCAAGGATTCAAAAGTAACTGCTTCAAAATTAAACTGTGAAAAGCCACAGATAAATCAACACTTTTTTTCATGTTGCAACTCTTCCATCATAAAGGAAAACAGATCGGTGCCTTAAGACAAAAAAGGCGGAGAAGGGTGGTGGAAGAAGAGGAGGGAAGCTCAGGAAGCAGAAAGGAAATGCAAACTGATTAT
This sequence comes from Hippopotamus amphibius kiboko, assembly GCF_030028045.1. Lineage (NCBI taxonomy): Eukaryota > Metazoa > Chordata > Mammalia > Artiodactyla > Hippopotamidae > Hippopotamus > Hippopotamus amphibius. The sequence continues at coordinate 172,422,189 of NC_080189.1, forward strand.
TGGGGTTAAGAATTAAGATATAAATATGTAGATTTTTTCATCCCCAGGATTTTCACTAATCCAAATGTTCACGTACTGCTTGGAAATTTAATTACTGGGAAATGGTTAAATGTTACCCTGACCTCAACCAACGACTGAATTTGAGTTCTTTCCGGGACCCGAGGGAGACGGATGCCAGGTGAGACCACCACCTCTTCCCGCTCTTCCCAAAGGGACAAGGCCTGCCGAGTCCTGGTGGCTCTACTCCTGACAGGCGGCCACTCTGTGCACTACTGGCAGAGTCCCAGAGCAACAGACTGGCGCTCGGGTCTCTTTCCCCGCCCCGCGCATCCGCCCTCGCATCCGCCCTCGCATCCTCCGCGGCCCGCCTGCCCTCTCGGGGTAGCCCCGGGGGCGGGGCTGCGGGAGCGCACGTCCCTGCGCCGTGACGTCACAGTCCCGGCGCCCTGGAACCCGCCCTTAGCAACCCGCCTGGCGTCGGTCCCCAGCCGCTGCCGCCGCCCTCCCGCGGGCTCTCCCTCGCCCAGCCTCTGCCGCGGGGGCTGGCCCGGCCCCGGGAAGGACCGAAGGGGACCCAGCGTGTCCCCACGGCGGCTGCAGGAGGATCGCAGCATGGATGGCAGCCGGAGAGGTAAAGGGCAGCTGTGGCGGGCGACCGCCATCTCGCGCCGGCGCGCTCCTCCGGCCCTCGGGTCTGGGGTCCGGGTCCGGGCTGCGCGGGTGGAGGCCGCGCGCCGGGCGCTGCCCGACCCCGGCTTGGTCGCCGGTGTGGCCCGGAGTTACCCCGAGCTGCCCAGGCCTCTCGCCCGGGAGGAAGCCCACAGGTCCACTTCTTGCTCAGAATTTGTTTCCCAGACTCCAGGAATCCTTGTCCCCTGAATTCGGGGTCCGAGGCGGAGGAAGCAAATCTGATGTTTGGAGTCAGAAGTCCCTGGGCCCCAAGTCAAGCCCCGCTGCCCTCCTCCGGGGTGAGCCTCAGTGTCGTCATCTCGAACGTGGCGGTAAAAAAAACACCCATGTCTTGGAGTTGTTGAGGATTAAATACAGATAATACAAAGAAAGCTCCTGGCACATTCTAAGTACTCGGTAAATACAAAATCCTGCGTACGGTAACCCTGTCCCCGCGCGCCCTCCCCGGCCCCCCCCCCCAAAAAAAAACTAGCCAGTAACCTAGGTATTCTCTCTAGTGTGAATAGGAATCCCCTAGGAATCGTGTTAAAATGCAGGTTATGATTCGGGGCGCGGGGTGGGGGAGGCTGAGATTTTGCATTTCTAATAAGCTTCCAAATGGTGCAGTGTTGCTGGCTACAGTTTTGGTAGCAAAGGACTAATCCGTAATCACTATGTGTACCTGCCCTTGACTGAATATTCTGGGTTAAAATGGACATCACTGTGGAACAATTGGAGCAATATAACTTTAAATCTCTAGGAGTTGGCCCTATCCAAATTGCATCTTCAGACCTCTTTTCCCAATTCAGTGTTCTTATCTATTTTAAACTGTACCTTTAAACCAAACTGCTAGGTGGTTCCTTGCAATAAGTCTTGCTCTGAATGCAGGTGTGCCTTTATTATTTCATCACTGATCAAAATAAGTGCTGTTCTGAACGTAGGAGATAACTATTCATTGATCAGCAAACTGTGCATTCTGATGCTTTACCACCTAGGTTACAGAAAAGGCAAATGAAAATGCTTTTATTGTTTTCAGAAGTTTTACCACAAAAACTAACATTACTCTTGCTGTGTACCAAAAACAGTTCCCAAGTTATCTAGTTTTTAAATTCACAAAACATCTTGTACATAGATATTCTCATTTCACAATGAATATACTAAAAGATCATAAGTAACTTTCCAAGGTCACACTGAGTGTCTTTGAATCCAGGTAATGAATGCGAAACCCTAGAGTCATTGTTTTACTTAACTATCCCATGGTAGAAGTGGGAGCATGGGAAAGGATACATGTAAAATTTAGTGTCATAGACTTAGGAAGACTTAGTTCAATATTTGATAAATTATTTTTTTAAATCAGGTTTATGTCAAAATGTAAAAAGGTTTCTATTTTTATAACTTACCCAATTTAATTAGCTTCATTTTTAGGACATAAATAATATATAGTATCAAACATTGTTTTTCATTTTGCATTTTTAAGAAAAATGTAATATTCAACAGAGATCTGGGGTAGTCAGTTCTCTTATACCATAATTATCAATAGGAAATGATAAGTAATTTTAGCCAGAGCTGAAATGTTTAATTTTAATTGAGAATATTGCTTTCTAAATTTCTTAGATTTCATTACCTTTGATGATTTCAAGAGCACAGAGTATTAAGACATCTAAAGTTATACTTTATCTTTTGTCGTTATTCTCTGACGTTGTGCTAACTTCTCTAGATATACCTGCTTTTTCTTTTTCTGTGAACTGTAGGGAAACATACATTAGAAAGGAACTTGGAATAAACTGCATACAAGGAATAAACTACATACTTCTTAGCCTGTTTCATATGATATAGTAGCTTGGAGCATGGTGTGAGTACTAAGCAATTTATATTGATCAGGATAGTGTAATGGTTAAGACTCAGGAACCAGACTGCCTAAACTCAGATTCGAAATCTGCCACATAGTAGTTGTGTAATAGTGCCTATCTCATAGGATTATTGTAAGGATTTAGTGAATTTGTAGCTATAAAGTGCTTAGAACAGTGCCAGGCACAGTTAGCAGTATTCAGTAAGTTAGCATTTGACTCCAAGTGGAGAAACCCAACTCAAACTGGCTTAAGCTAAAATGGGAATTTTTGAGCTCATGTAGAGAGAAGTCTAGGGAGGGTAGAGCTGCAAACATAGTTAGATCCCGCTACTCAAATCATGTTACCAGGGATCTCCTTTGGTCTTGGTTCCACTTTCCTCTGTGTAGGCTTTGTTCTCAGACAGGTTCCCATTGTGGGGTGCAAGATAGCCACCAGTAGTGTCAGGCTTCTTTGTGTACTAGGAATTTCCTAATAGTCCCAGTAAAAGTCCCTGGATTGTGTCTCGTTGGCTGGACTTGGGTCACATAATCATTCCTGGTTCAGTTGACATAGCTGGCCAGTTTCCAGTGATTCGCTCACCTCTGAGCAGTGGGATCCACTTGAACCAGCTGGGCTAAGAGAAGGGAGAAGTGGTTCCCCAAGCAGGTTGAGGTCCTGTTTCCAGATAAAGGGGCATTGGATTCTGGGCAGGCAAAAAGGCAACATTTTTTTTCCTCTGGAGAAATAAGGTTTGTTTGAGAGTTTGTTGGTTGGTTTGCTCTTTTTATATTTAGTATTTCTTTCCTTGCAAAAAACTATGCTAACTTCATGACTGTCTTCATTACCAACTCAAGTCGTATCACCTTGACTTCTCTTGTCCTAAATAAGTTAATTTTTTCCTTCTTGCTCTCTGATTTATGACATAGAAGGAGCTTCTTGGGTGTTCTGATCTCAATCTCAAAACAATCTCTGATTGTTTTTTGTTTTAGTCTGTTCTAGAAGGATTTGTTCTCTGGTCCTGGATTTTAGTTCTACTATCTCGATAACTTTTTTTATTTTTGAACATCCACGTTTCTTCCAGATTTTGTCTGTATCTTCCTCACACCTTTATAGATTATAAAGCAGACTCCCCATTTTACCCACTTAAAACATATCTTGGGATATACTATATTTTGTGTGTTAAGTTTCATTAAACTCTGCCTTCCTATCTTAGAGGTTACCCCTCAAAACACAGTTACTTTTTGGGGAGAGAAGGTATTTTGTGATAAAGTATATTTCTAGTTTTCTGACAGCCCATCTTGTCTGAAAGGTGAGATACTGACATTAGGCAAGGTTGTGAGTTTTCCATCACTAGAAGTGCTTTTAGTGATATAAGATGTTTAGATAGAATCCAAGCAAGAGGGGTTGGGCTAGATGAACCTTAAGACATCTTTAGTCATTAAGTTCTAATTCTGACATTTTTATGTACTTTTATATATTAACATTATGCTATATAATTTATAATTTACTAAATTAATTTGTGAGAGGATTACTTTCTTAAAATTATTTTTAAGGACAGACCAGCCTATGATTAATTGAAATAGTTACTACATATGTATTAACTCAAAATCTTAGTTGATTCTATCTCAAAATTATTTAAAAACCAGTAGGTCAGTGATTTATAGAATAAAGTCAGTATATATTAAGTAGCATAATTGATGTATTTATCATTTTATCCAGTGAAACTTAAGTCTCAAGGCACAGCTGTTTTAAAAATAACTTATTTTCTTAAAAGAAAACCTTTTATCTATGGCAGCAGGATTTTTGTGTGATATATCATTGCTGGTTAGTAATATGATTGAATAAAATTTTAAACAATTTTCGTGAAGGTAAGTTTATTATTTTTTAATATGTTCAATAGTATCTTTGTGAAAGTTGTGTTTCATTTATCCTAATTCATGTTTTTTTGTTAAAAGTCAGAGCAACCTCTGTCCTTCCCAGATATGGTCCACCATGCCTATTTAAAGGACACTTGAGCACCAAAAGTAATGGTAAGTGAGGGACTTAAAATGGTAAAAGATTGTTAAAAGATTGACCAAGTGTGTTTCCTTTATTTGTAAATTATATAACACAATGAAAAAATACTTCATTTAATCAACATTTGAACTTCATACTATTAATTATAATTAAATATTACAGGAATTCTTGAGATTAGAGAATTTAGGAGTCTGTCGTGCCCTGGATGTGGACCTAGCTACCTCCTGCTCCTTGCTGCAGCTCCAGCCCAGCTCTTCTCTTTGCTGGCATACTACCCTGGCTGAAGGCATCCCTTCCTTATTAAAATGGTGATTAGCAGGTTGTTAAAGACACAGCACTGAAAAGGAAAAGCTGTGCAAAGAAAAAAAAGCACTTGAAAAATGCATTTTGTGTCAGGAGCAAACACTTATCCAATTGGGCCTCTTTATCCAATTGGATTTCTAGATCCTATGAAAGGAGAATCTGTATTCTCTAGCTGTTTTCACATTTTAAAGCCTTTAAAGTAAATTTTAATGTACATTTAAAATATTTTTATAATTATAGCTTAAAATTTTTAAGCCTGGATTTTTAGGCAGAATAATTGAAAGTCATTTTTCCCTATTTGCATGAAAAATCATTGATACTGATCCTCCAAATATGAAAGAAGAATCATTTTTAGTTAACTCATTTATTTCTTTATAATAAAGTATATATATACATAGAGCCAGAATCATGAACTTTGAAAAATAATTTTTAAATAAAAATTTTGAACTAGCTTTAAAAGATACATACATAGAAAAGCAGGATGAGGAACAATATGTCATTTACTAACTTTTTTCTTTAAGGATATATGTGCAGAGCTAATATAGGAACAGTGATTGTAAGTATGAGGTTGCCTTGGTTCGTATCTAAACTGCTTCCTTTATCAGCTGTGTGACCTTGAAGACCTTACTCACATCTCTATACCTCAGTTTCCAAGTCTGTTAAATAGTGATAAAAATGACTGAGTTTTTACATGTAAAGAGCTTACAGCAATAAATGCATGGTACCTATTCAATAAATGTTTTTAGCAGTAGTTGTAGCATTAGTGTCAAGATTATCATTATTGTATATACTTTAATTATGCATAGAATTTCCCTAGAATGATATATTAAAAAAATAGCAGAGTATACTTCTGGGAGAGGAGACTTGGGGTCAGGGGAGGAAATTGACTTTTCAATGTCTACATACTGTTTTAGCTATATATTTATTTTACTACATGCATGTATTCTCAAAAACTTTTTAATATTTAAAAAAGTTGTCTACATTTACATTTTATACAATTATACTTGTAGATATGTGCTTAATTCTAAGATATCTTTTAACAGTTTAGATGAGGTCAAGAAGTTTAATGTCATCCAATTTCTTTGTGATTGTACTTGTCTTAAGATAGTCCTAATACTTTGAAAAGAATGCAGTAAACTGATTTGTAGGTCTTGTTTTCAGGTATAAAATTAGAAATCTGCATCTCAGAATAAAATCTTTGCCTAGCGTTTTGGAGTTTGGGATTTGTTTGATTCCCCAGGCTCCGTGTATTCAAGTGTTAACAATAGTAACATTATTTTATCATCAGGCAAGCAGCTAAACATTTTTAGTTATGAGATTGAGAGCTGTCGATAAGAAATAGTTTTGTAAATGTAATGGTAGATTGTATTCCACAATCTCTTCCCAAAACTCTCAGGATTGTAAAACTTGTTCTTAGAAAGGTTTGAACCCGAAGGAATCAGTAGCTCGTCAGTTATCAGTGCAAGATGACAGCTAGGACATATTCAGCATCAGAGATGTAACGTCAGTATCTTCACGGTTAAACTTCAGAACATTTTATAAAAATGAGCTTAATAAACAGTAACTTGTTTATCTCATGATGATTTTTATATTAATTTTAAATATATAATGATTAAATATGTTTTAATTTTTAGCTTTTTGCACTGACTCCTCCTCTCTCAGACTAAGTACCCTCCAACTGGTCAAGAATCACATGGCTGTTCACTATAATAAAATCCTTTCAGCCAAAGGTAAAAATGTGCAAATGTTAACTTTCTGTACCCAATTTAAACCCTTCTCAGCTTCACTTCTAATTGATGTAAATCTGTAGCAAAACTGAATACATTATCTATCAATGGGTTTGTGTTTGGTATAGTAAGATATATATACAGAGTCTATATACCTAGCAAATTCAGAATGCTGTTTTTATTAACTGTATTCGAATATATCTATGTTGTTTCATTTTACCTGTGTTATTCCTACTATATTTTTGTAATTAGATGCTGATCTTAATATAACAAAAGTTTATGATCTGCTGTTTTGTTTTCAAATTTGAAGAAGCACAAAGAAGATGGTAACCACAGTTTTTTTCTTTTTTGTCAGCTTTATTGGGTATAACTTAAATATAATAAAATGTACTAATTTTAAGTGTACAGTTGAAAATTTTTAAAAATATGTACATTTTTATGACCACCACTACAATCATGCTGTAAAAGAGGAGTTGGCTAACTACAGGTTGCCATCCTCCTGCCACCTGTTTTTGTGCAGATGGTATTTATATTTTTAAATGGTTGAAAAAAATCTAAAGAACAATATTTTGTAACGTGAACATTACATAAAATTGAAATTTTGTTCATAAATAAACACAGTCACACTCATTCTTTTACATATTATCTATGGTGGCTTTTACACTAAAAGGTAGAGTTGAATAGTTATGATAGAGGCTATATCACCCTGCAAAGCCTGAAGAATTTACTGTCTGTTCCTTTACAGAGAATGTTCACTGACTCCTATTATAGAACATTTTCATCGTCCCCAAAAGTTCTCCCTAGTCCTTTGCAATCACTTTCTTCCCTCCAATTCCTGGCAACCACTAATCTCCTTTCTCTCACTATAGTTTTGCCTATTCTAGAATTTCATATAAATGGAATTATACAACATGTATATACCATTTTGGGTCTGGCTTCAGTTAGTTAACACATTTGAAACTAATCCACGTTCAGTATTTCTTCCTTGTTATTGCTAAGTAGTATTCCGTTTAATGAGTATACCTCCATTTGTTTACCAGTTCACCAGCTGGTGACATTTGGATTATATTGACTCACTTTTGGCTATTAGGGATAAAGCTGCTGTAAACATTCACACAGAATCTTTGAATGTATGTTTCCATTTCATTTGGATAAATTTATTTACTAGGAGTGGAATTGTGGGATAATATGGTAAATGTATGTTTAACTTTATAAGAAACTGCCAAACTGTTTTCCAGTGTGACTGTCATTTTTCATTTCCACTGCTTCCACATCCTCACCAACATTTCCTGTTGGCAGTCCTTTTTTAGCCATTCTAGTGGATGTGTAATGGTATCTCATAGGGTTTTAATTTGTATTTCCCTGATGCCTAATGATGTTGAGCAACTTTTTTTTCCTTTTTTTAATTGAAATATAGTTGACATACAATATTATGTTAGTTTCAGGTGTACTATGTAGTGATTTGACATTTGCATACATTATGACATGATCACCAAGATAAGCCTACTAACCATCTGTCCCCATAAAAAGTTATTACAATACTATTGACCCTATTCTTTATGCTATGTATTACTTATCCATGGCTTACTTATTTTATAAAGGGAGGCTTGTACCTCTTAATCCCCTTCACCTATTTTGCCCCCCATTCCCAGCTCCCTCTTTTATTGCAACCACTCGTTTACTCTCTGTATCTGAGTCTTTTCATTTTGTTTGTTTTGTTTTTCAGATTCCACATGTAAGTGAGATCATACAGTGTTTGTCTTTTTTTGTCTGACTTATTTCACTTCTCATAATACCCTCTAGATCCATTCATGTTACAGCAAAAAATTTCATTTTTTATGGCTGAATAATATTCCATCGTGTGTGTGTGTGTGTGTGTGTGTGTGTGTGTGTGTGTGTGTGTGTATCTACTACATCTTCTCCATTCATCTATCAACAGACACTTAGATTACTTCCATATCTTGGCTATTGTGAAAGTGCTGCAGTAAACATTGGTGTGCATATAGCTTATCGAATTAGTGTTTTTATTTCCTTCAGGTAAATTCCCAGAAGTGGAATTACTGAATCATATGGTAGTTCTATTTTCAGTTTTTTGAGGAACCTCCATACTGTTTGCCATAGTGACTGTACCAATTTACAGTCCCTCCAGCAGTGCACGAGCATTCCCTTTTTGTTGAGCAATTTTTCTTGTGCTTATTTGCCATCTATGTATCTTCTTTGGTGAAATATCTATTTAAATCTTTTGCCCACTTCTTAAAATGGATTGTTTATTTTCTTAGTATTAAGTTGTGAGAGTTCTCTTTATATAAATACAGATCCTATGTCAGATACATATTTTGCAAATATTTTCTCCTTCTGTGACTTGTCCTTTCATTTTCTTTTAAAATTTTATTAAGAAATAACTTTAGACTTATGGAAAAGTTGCAGAAATAGTACAGAATGTCACAGAAACCCTTCACCCAGCTCTCCCTGATGTTAAAATCTTACATAGCTATAGTACAATTATTAAAACAAGGAAATTAATATTGACACAGTACTATTAACTACAGACCTTATTTGAATTTCACCAGTTTTCACCAATGCCTTTTAAAAATTGTTTTACCATTTGAAGAGCTAAAATTTTTAAATTTTGGTTCATATTTTCTGAAGTTTATATTTTAAATAGTTTTAAAAATCTAAAGAAAAATATTTCATTATATGTGAAATCACATTCAGCTTTTTAATTTTTTAATAGTTTCTGCTTTTCATAGCCTGTTTAAGAAATCTTTGCCTAATCTCAGGTCATTAAGATTTTCTTTTGTGTTTTCTTCTAGAAGTATAAGTTTTAGCTCCTACATTTAAGAGTATAATCCATTTGAGTTAGTTTTTGTATACGGTATGATATAAAGATCAATTTTTTTGCCTATGGATATCTAAATATTCCAGGTACCATTTGTCAAAGAAATTGTCTTTCCTCGTGGTACTGCCGTGGCGCTATTTAGAAGACAGTTGACCATATGCGAGGGTGTATTTCTGGACTTACTTTTCAGTTCCTTTGATCTGTGTGTCTATTACAGTACTGCACTGCCATAATCACTATAGCATTACAGTAAGTCTTGAAGTCAGGTAATGTAGGTGCTCCAATTTTGCTCTTTTATTTTCTCAAGCTTGTTTTGGGACTCCAGTTACAAGTATGTTAAATGAATGATACAGGTAAGTTAAGTCAGTGATGCTCTGCACGGTTGTTTTCCAGTCTTGACTCATTTTGGAGAGTTTCTATAGCTGTGTTTTTAAGTTCACTAATATTTCCTTCTGCAGTATCTAATGAGCTGTTATTACCAACCAGTGTATTTTTTAATCAAGGATATTTTTCATCTCTAGAAGTAGCATAAAAATCAAAACAAGCAACTGCAAGTTCTGAAACTTTTTGTGATTTTCACATTTGATATTTATTGTCATTTATAAATATTAAGAATATTATTAAACAACTGACTTTTCTCTTTCAGCTGCAGTAGACTGCTCAGTTCCACTAAGCATGAGCGCCAGCATCAAATGTAAGTAATTTTTAACATGTTGCCTTTTTTTTTTAAATTATGGTAAACTACACATAACTTAAAATTTACCATCTTAACCATTTTTAAGTCTGCAATTAAGTGGCATTAAATACATTCATATTGTGGTACACTATCCCTTTCCAAAATTCTTTTCATCTTGCAAAACTGAAACTCCACACCCATTAAACAGTAACTCCCCCATTCACCCTACAGCCATCATTCTATTTTCTGTCTCTATGTATTTAACTTTCCTAGGTACCTCATTTAAGTGGAATTATCCAGTGTTTTTCTTTTTGTGATTGACTTATTTCACTTAGCACAGTGTCCTGAAGGCTCATCCATGTTGTAACGTGTCAGAAATCTTGCTTTTTAAGGCTGAATAATATTCCATTGTATGTATAAACAATATTTTGTTTATACGTTCATAAGTCAATGGCTAGTTGGGTTGTTTCCACCTTTTGGGAATTGTGAATAATCCTTCTATAGACATGGATGTACAAATATTCCTTTGAGACCCTGCTTTCAGTTTTTCTGCATATATACCCAGAAATGGAATTGCTGGATCATATGGTAAATGTGTTTTTAATTTTACATTTCCAGTTTCCAATTTGAGGGTTCCAATTTCTCCACATCCTCACTAACACTTATTATTTTCTATTTTTTTGATTGTAGCCATCCTAATGGGTACTGACATATTGCCTTTTTTTTTTTTTTTTTTGTGGTTGTTTGGTTTTGTTTGTTTGTATGTATGTATGTATGTATTTAATTGGCTGTGTTGCATCTTTTTTTGCTGTGCACCGGCCTTTGGTTGCGCTGAGTGGGACCTACTCTTCATTGTGGTGCGCAGGCTCCTCATTACGGTGGCTTCTCCTGTTGCGGAGCATGGGCTCTAGGTGTGTGGGCTTCAGTAGTTGCAGCACATGGGCTCAATAGTTGTGGCTCACGGGCCCTAAAGCACAGGCTCAATAGTTGTGGCACACGGGCTTTGTTGCTCCGTGGCATGTGGGATCTTCCTGGAGCAGGGATCGAACCCGTGTCCCCTGTATTATCAGGTGGATACTTAACCACTGCACCACCTAGGAAGCCCCATGACGTATTGCCTTTTGAGGAAGCATTTTCTAACTTCTAAAACTCATCCATAAAAGAAGCTTGTATTTCTAGTCTAGGAACTTACATTTGAGCCCAGGCTCTGCCAATAAATTGCTGTGTAACTTTGGATAAATTATTTAACTTCTCTGGGTTTCATTTTTCCTGTGTATAAAAATTTTGGTAGTACTGAAAGGCTTGCCAGGGTTTAAGTTCTAGAATTCTGTGATTCTCACTGCCCTTGGCTTGTTAAGATTACTGAATTATTCATTAAAAATACCATAACTGGCACTTTTCTTCAGATAAATATTATCTATTATTTGTATCCTAATAGCCTAACTGATAAAAATGGTAGTTTTATGTATCTGAAAAGCCATATTGACATATATTATTATAGAATCGTGATATATCTCCCTTTTGACCAACTATTTTGAATTTTAGAAATCTTTACTAAGGAAATAATCTGACCACAAAATTTGAAATTCCTATTTTAAAATGTTCTGAAAGATACCATTTGAGACCTTTTGAGGTCTTTGAGTCCAAGTCAAGAAATGTATGCTTTAAAATAGCCACAGAGCCTGGATATCACAGACTGTGCTTGTCTTATTAGTAATTATATAAATTTCAAAGTATTTTAAACTTTAAGTTGACTGTTTTCTTAAGCTAGTATTTGAATTCAATTGTAATTTATAGTTTGAGAGAGTATCTCTGCATTAAAAAACAAATTATCAACTTCAAGTAGTGCACACTAAGTGCTGAATGAGTGAGAGCATAGATAGGGAAATGCCCTTTAAGTGCAATCTGGGAAAGATGACAGACAGCGACATTGGTTGTACCTATCTCTCCTTGTACATTTTCTTAGTGGAACAGATAGGACTTAAGCTGAGCCAGTTGCCACCAGCTGCCGTTCAGTGAGCATAGTGTCTTTATTAGGCCCTGTGCCTGGCACTTTGTATTCTGTCTCTTCTATGACCTTTATGTTTGCAACAAGCCCTAGTGTAGGTTCTCATATCTTTGAATGAGTCTAAGGATTCAAATAATTTTATAGGAAGTGTAAAGTCATTTTAGGCAAGAGTACAGTGTTGAGTATATATTTTTAAAGACCAGTTTCACCATAGCACACAAACTATATGGGCAAGTCATTTTATGTCTTTCCCTCCTCTTTTGTAAAATGGAAGATAATCTCTGAGGATCCTTCCAGATTTTTAATTTCTATGCTTTATAATTCTTCTTCTGTATCATATTGGTAACTTTTTATAGCACAAAAAACTGATTCAATATTTGTAGGCTTTAAAAATCTGAATCATTTGAATTAAGATGGTTTTACCCAATTAACATTATATCAAATAGTCCTCTTTAACTAGGCTCTAAATGGGAAAGTTTTGCTAAATTTTCATCCTGAGCAAGTTCCTGAACAGTAGATATATAAAATGAGGTTACCTCTTTTTTATTTAAGTTGTGTAATTAAAAACCCTAAATGTATGTATTAATCCTCTTACTGAACCAAATTCTTGGATTTAAAATCCAAATTCACCAATTTAAAATAATCAGGCATTTTGCATAATATTTTGTTTAGTACACTAGAGTTTATACAGTGATTAATTCAGCCAATATTTATTGGACACCTACTGTGTGATTTTATAGAGCTTACATTTCTAGTTGAAGGAGACAAACAATAAGCAAATATAAAGAAATAAGTAAATATAGACTATATCAGATGGTGCTAAGTGCAATGAAAAAGAATGAAGCAGGATAAGGGTGATTGGGCCTTCAGAGAAGAGGCCTCATTTATAAGGTGAGCAGAGACCTGACAGAATTAAGGGAGAAGCAAGTGGGTAAAGGAGGGAAGAGCAGTCAAGTTGGAGAAAAGAGCATGTACATAAGCCTTGACATGGCATTGTGAATAGTGTATCCAGGGGGACAGCAGGAAGAGCTGTACAGCTGGTGTGAAATAAGCTAGCTGAAGAGTGACAGGCGATGAGGTCATTGAGGTGGGACAAAGAGATGCAGACCACATAGGGCGATGGCCATTTGCAAGCAGTTTGGCTTTCACTCTCAGTGAAGTTGGAAGCCATTGGAGGGTCTTGACTAGAGGAGAAGAAATGGTGCCAGTTTAACTTTAAAAGCATCTTGCTGGCTGGTGAGTTGAGAATAGTCTATAAGGGGCAATGGTAGAAGCAGAATGACTGGTTAGAAGACAGTAATTCAGATAAGAAATAATGGTGCCTTGGACCAAAGTGCTTGTAAGTAGAGGGAGTGTGAAATGACTGGATTCTGGAAATATTTCAGATGTATGTCAGCAGTATTTACTGATGGACTGGATGTAGATAGAATAAGAGAGAAAAAGAGGAATGAGTCAAAGATGACTCCCAACACTTAAAGAGTCCATCAACTAAAATGACAGAGTTATAATGTACTGAAGTGAGGAAGATGATAGGAAGATATTTAGGGGAGGAAGTGAATCAGGTGAGTCAAGAATTCAATCTTGGTCATTATAAGTTCAAAGTAAATACCTATTAGAAATCCAAGCGGAGATGCTGAGGAGGCACTTGGAATACAAAGTCTGGAGTTCAGGAGAGGTTTCCAGGTTGGAGATGAAAATTCAGAAATTGACAGCATATAGGTTGTATTTAAAGAATTGCTCCTGAACTTGGTGTACCCCCCCCCAAAAATAATAAATAAATAAATAAAATTTAAAAAAAAAAAAAGAATTGCTCCTATTTTTATTTTTAGAACTTAGACTTAGCTAGTGCTTATTTATCCCATGATATTTTCTGCTCTCAGTTGAGACAGGAGTTTTTCTTTTTGGTCATATAAATGAAGAAAATTGTGATGGCTAGAAGAATTGCAAAGATCATAGTCACGAAACTGAATTGTATTAATAATCATTACCTTGTGCATAACAGAGCTCATGCTCATTATAATCAGTGTGAACTAACTTAGAAACAGGCTTTACACACCTACTTTAAAAAAGAAATCTCTGGTTTTGAGTCATCTCTGTTTTTATAAGATATACTCTTCTGTCATAGCAGACAACTGACTTGATAATGTCAGTCTTTAAACAGGAATATCTCTATATACTTCATTGAATTGTTTAAATAATTCCATATTCTAATGCATTAGAAAGGCTTTACTTTTTATAGCAGTTTTATTGAGAAATAATTTTCATGCCATAAAATTCATGGATTTTTACTAAGTTTACAAAATTGTGCAATCCTCACTACAAACCAGTTTTAGAATGTTTTCATCACCTTAAGAAGATCCCCTCCCCCCAAAAAAATAGTAGCTTTGCATCTGCTTCCTTATCCCACTCCTAGCCTTGAAAGCCACTCATCTACTTTCTTTATCTATACGTTTGCCTTTTCTGGATGTTTTATATAAATGGAATCATTTATGTGTTCTTTTGCATTACAGTTTTCACTTACCGTAATGTTTTTGAGATTGATCTATGTTGTAACCTAAATCAGTACTTCATTCCTTTTTAATTGTTCAATAGTATTGCTTTGTATGAATAATGACACATTTTGTCTGTTTATCAATGCATTGACACTTGCACTGTTTCTGTTTTTTGACCATTATGAATAGTGCTTCTATGAACATTCATGTACAAGTCTTTCATGTGAATATGAATTTTCATTTTTCTTGGGTATACACCTGAGAATGGAATTTCTAGGTCATGTGGTAAAATTATTTTTTTTTTTTATAAATGTATTTATTTTATTGGCTGTGTTGGGTCTTTTTTGCTGTGCGCGGGCTTTCTTTTTAGTTGCAGTAAGTGGGGGCTACTCTTCATTGTGGTGGGCAGGCTCATTGCCGTGGCTTCTCTTGTTGCGGAGCACGGGCTCTAGGCGCGTGGGCTTCAGCAGTTGCAGCACATGGGCTCAATAGTTGTGGCTCACAGGCTCTAAAGCACAGGCTCAATAGTTGTGGTTCACGGGCTTAGTTGCTCTGCGGCATGTGGGATCTTCCTGGAGCAGGGATTGAACCTGTGTCCCCTGCATTGGCAGGCGGATTCTCAACCACTGCGCCACCTAGGAAGCCCCATGTGGTAAAATTATATTTAACTTTTTAAGAAACTGCCAAATTGTTTTCTAAAGTGACCTTACTATTTTACATTCTCGCCTCCAACATATTAGGATTTCAGTTATTCCATATCCTTGCTATCACATTACTGACTCCTTTTTTGATTATAGCCAGTCTATTGGATGCAAAGTGGTATCTCGTGACTTTAATTTGCATTTTCCTCATGATTAATGATGTAGAGCATTTTTTCATATGTTTATTGGCCATTTGTATGTCTTTAGTAAATGTCTTTTCAAATCTTTTGCCCCTTTTCCCCCCCGAGTCAGGGTGATTTGAAACTTGAAATTATCTTGTCCATTGAGTTGGTATAGATTGCAATTAAAAAGTATATGTTAAATTTTAAATTTTACATGAAACTATAAGTCATTTTACTTATGGATAGCCTTCTTTTTAACTCTGAAACTTGACTAGCTTTCATTTTGCCATTTTCAGTCTTTGGTAACAACTTAGTACCTGACTTAAAGCACACTAAAATGTGAAACCACTTTTTTCTTTTGTATTTTCAAATGAATAGCAGTTAAGAAAAATGGAAATCAGTTATCCTAATTAAAAATAATGTTTTAAAATTTGTCATTTTTTTGAATTTCATATAAAACAAATTTTTATAGCATATGATGGTATTGGCAATAATATTTCATTGGTGGGGAGTATAGGTAGTAATTCAAACTCTGCATTTGGTGATTACAGTCAAGCGTTTCTAACCTTTATATCTCTATATCTGCTAGGAATTGCTCCCTTGAGCTCTTAGGCTTAATCAGTTTGACATATCTTGTTCGTGCTCTTTAAATAGTTAATCCATTTGAAGTTTCTATAAATTAAATATTTGTTATCTTTATACGGAAAAGTATGTGGATTTTTATTTACATATCAGTAGTGTAAACATTTTTAGCAAGAAAAAAGTGCCCTTTATTAATCTTGTATCACCAAAAAATTAATTTTTCTGCTTTATTCTGTATTTCAAAAGATTTTTCTCCCCTCAGATGCAGACCAACAACGAAGAGAGAAACTCAAAAAGGAATTAGCACGGTGTGAAAGGGAGTTGAAATTAACTAAAACTGCAATGCAATCCAATTCTAAAAGTAATGCCAAGTCATTACTTAACACTCTACAAAAGGTAAGTGAGTATTTTTACCTTTTAAAAGTAAATATTTCTAACATACTTCATTGGTGGTTCAACCTGATTTTTTGATAATGTTTACTACAGGTCAGAGTTGATAAACTTTACTGTGAACAGCCAAATAGTAAATATTTTAGGCTTTCCAGGCCACACAGTCTCTGTCGCAACTGTTGTGCCATAGACAGTACATAAATGAATGGATGTAGCTTTGTTCCAGTAAAACTTTATTAACAAAAAAGATGGTGGGCCAGATTTGACCTGTAGGCTATAGTTTGCTGACCCCTGCTTTAGGTTTTTTGTGATACCCTTTATCATCTGATTAATAACGAAGTTCTTTTCGATTCCTATTAGTTTGCTAAGAGGATTTTTTTCCTTTCTCGTGAATGCATGTCAATTTTATCAAACGCTTTTTCTGCATTTTTTGAAATGATGGTACAATTTTTCTTACTAATCTATTCAAATGCAGTGAATTATAATCAAGTTTCCAATGTTAAATCAACTTTGCATCCTAGTATAAACCCAGCTTTGTCATGATGTCTTACCTTTTTTCATACATTGCCGAATACCGTTGCTAATATTCTGTTTAGGAGTTTAGCATCCATGTCCATTATTGATATTGACCTGTCATTTTCCCTTTTTTCTACTATGTCAGGTTTTGCTAGCATCATAAAATCAACTGGGTGCTGTTTCCTCTTTTTCCATGCTCTAGAGTAGTTTGTGTAAGTTTGGAATTATTTGTTCCTTAAATTTGATAGAACTCAACATTAAAATTATTTGGGCCTAGAGTTTTCTTTGTGAGAAGATTTTTGACAGATTCAATTTTTGAAATCATTATAGAAATATTTTCATAAGTTGTATATATGTAGAAAGTTTCCATTTCATCTAAATTTTCAAATTCTTGGCATAGACTTGTTCATAATATCTCTTAAATCATATCATAATTCCTCTTGAATATGTATAATTTCCTCTTTTCACCCTAATGTTGTTAATTTGTGCCTTCATTCATTTCTTTATTATTCTCACCAGAGATTTGTCAGTTTTATTAATCTTTTTAAGGGCACATTTTTTACTCTGTTGATCCTCTCTGTTATACTTTGTTTTCTAGTTTGGTCATGTTCATGCTTATCTTTATTTTCTTATTTTGGTTTTCTTCAAGTTTATGTTACAGTACTTTTTTCTACTTTTGTTTAGCTTGTTTTCAGCCTCCCTTCTTCCATAGTATGAGCATTTTAAGGCTATTTATTTTCCTCCAAGTGCTGCTTTAGCTGCACTCCACAAGTTTTGATATATGGTATTTTTATTATGGTTCAATTCAAAGTGTTTTACAGTTTGTATTACAATTTCTTTTACAGCATCTTTTAGAAGTATTTATTAATCTCTGTGTCTACTTTTCTCCCTGGTTTTCTCTTTGTTACAAATTTCTAGCCTAATTGTATTGTGATCGGGGAACATCTGTATGGTACCCATTTCTTGAAATTTGTTTGTTTTATGGCCCAGTAGGTGGACAAATTTTTTTAATGCACTATGTCAGTATGCGTCTGAAAAGAAAATATATTCTATAGCTATATGCAGTATTTAATATATAGTATATTCATTAGATTAAGTTTTTTATCTTTTAGATGTTCAACTCCTATTGATTTTCTTGTCTGATTAGTCTATCTTTTATTAAGAGAAATCTTTCACATGATTATGTATTTAGCTATTTCTCTAAAAATTAGTACTAGCATTTTTTGTTTTACGTATTTTGAGTCTATATTATTATATACATGGTGTATGTAATATTTAGAGATGATATATTTTCTTGGTGAATCAAATCTATTATCACTGTCCTTTGAACTTCTTTACCTTGATGCTTTTTATATTAAAGTATTTTCTGATAGTGATATGGTTAAACCAACTTTCATTAGTATTCCTTTGGTATATCTTTTTCCATTTTTTAATCGTGATATTTTAGATGGGTCCTAAAGTTTTAAGTGGTTCAGATTGTTCACTCTGATAATCTTTGTCCTTTAAAGTGGAGCATTTGGTATGTTTTTATTTCTTCCTTCTTATCATGTACTTTCTATGTGACCCACAGTAGTAGGCAGGATTCTAAGCCCCACACTGACCCCACCCTTAAACAGTCCCCTCTTCTTGAGTGTAGGCAGGACCTGTAACTTGCTTCTAACCCATGGGATGTGTCAAAGGTGATGGGATATTACATCCATAATTGTTATATGGCAAAGTGAAGGGAATTTCCCCCTGTAGATTGAGAGAAAGAGAAAACAGGTCTGGGAGTAGTTTCTTCAGTGGCTGCTGTCCCTCCCCAGTGGCCATGCCAAACAAACAAAGAGAGGGGGAAATTTTCTCAGGATTCTTCCTGCTCTCCTCTGAGAGCTTTTGGTGGGGTTCCTAGAGGAATAGCCTTCAAGAGGGTACAAACTCCCCAAGTCTCAGAGGTTTCATACTCTTAAGCTAGTATACACTCAGTCTTTAGCAATGGGCTAAAAACTTCTAGTGTAGTCATCTTACCAGTTTATATGTCATTCAGCAGCATCTGCCCCAAATAAGCAAATGCTCAGATCCTGTTTCTCCAGGCAGGTGCCTATCTCACTCTGGATTTTAGGTTAGTTGTTTGTTCTCTGACTTTAGTTCTGTCATTAGTTCAAGAAAAATCATCAATTTGCAGTTTGTCCAGCTTTTTTCTTGTTGTAATGGTGAGAGCTATGCTCTTTCCGTCTGTCTCCATCTCTCAGCTGAAACTGGAAGTCTTTTTGTGTGTGTGATGGTATCTTTTTAAACTTTTCCATTTTGAAAATTTTAGCGTCTATTAGAGAGTAGTATAATGAACCTACATGTTCTTGTCCCCCAAGTGCAACAATGATCAGTTCAGAGCCAGACTTATTTCGTGTGTCCTCACTCACTACCCTTATCCCCGATTATTTTGATGCAAATACCAGATATATAATTTTATCTGTAAATATTTCTATGTGTATCTAAAACCATTATTATACTTTAAAAATTAATAATTCCTTACTATCATCAAATATCCACTGTTCAGATTTCCCCATTGTCTCTCTCTTTTTTTTTGTAGTTTGTTAGAATTGGAATCTAAATAATTTCAACTAATTGATGTTTCTTTTAATCTATAATTTCTCTTTCCCCCCACCTTTTTATCCCCCCTACAATTTATGTGTTGGAAAAAACTGTCATTTTTCTTGGCTTAAGGTTTTTGTGGACCATCTGGGTAATGCACATCTGGGCTTCAGGCTTTTATGGAAGCAGCATATGATTTCAGATTCTCAAAGGCCAGTGTTCTCTCAGTGCCAGTGCTCAAGATGGGCTAGTCTCTTTGCAAGTCACCTCACTGGGGTGTAGCCGTTGAGAGAATCCCAGATTCATGACCATGGTCTCTTAGACTGTCTAAATTAGGCCCTGAGCTTTGTTTTCTGTCCCCTAGCAACCGGGCTATGGAAAAACTACTGCCTGTTGGTAAAAGCCATTTTCACTGCTGTACTTACTAGGTACCGAATGCCTTGTTTTTGACTCGAGCTCTTTCCATTGTACATGAAGATGTGACCTATTATTAGGCAGGGGAAAGACTCGGGGCATTTATGAATTAATAGTGAACCTGGGTCCTTTTTCTTTGAGAAGTGTGGGGAGCCATAGACCAGTTTTTAGTTGGGAAGTTATGTCCTCATATTGACACTTTATGCAAAGACTACACTGGCAGCAGGGAAGGACAGACTAATTATGTGACAGTTGCAGTATGGGGAAGAAATGATTAAGACATGATCTATAAGACAGTAGAAGGAGCACAAGGAATATATATTTAGGAGACATTTAGAAAGTAGAATCCCCAGGACTTGGTGACTGATTCAGTGATATGAAGAGCAAGAGGCAGGAATTAAAGAGGTTCCCAGGTTTCTGGCTTGAGCAGCTGGGAGGATGGTGATCAGTCACTGAAATAATGACAACAGGACAAAGTGCAGTTTTTTCTTTGTGGGGCAGATAATGTAAAGTATGAGTTTACTTGTTTGGACTTGCTTGATTTAAGATGACTTTGGAACATCTAATATATTCAGTAGAGAGTTGGATATAAGTATCTGTGTTAGGAAAGAGGTCTGGGCTGAAAATATATTTGGGAGCCGTCAGGAAAGCTCTAATATGTTTAAGAAGAGTCCACAAGGCTGTTATGTAGATGAAAGGGCTAGGAATAGAGCTGCTTCCTTTAGAATAAACCTACTGTACACTGTACCATCTGGGAATCTGTTCATCAATATTTGACTCTTGTATGTATTTTCATTTTTAGTGATGGTGCTTTTTAACTGAAAATTTAAAATATGTTTCTGTTGTCTAGCATGATGAATATAAATTAATAATTGTATTTTGAAGTAAGAATGGGATTTATTGAAAATAAAATATATAATTAAGTCTATAAATGTAGGGTGTTTTCCATTCATTTTTCCTTTAGTCGCTGTAACCCTGTAACTTTTGCCTCTAAAAATATAGTTCATTTATGCTTTTATATAGGTATATTTTTGACTCCATTTAAACTTCATAGTAATTTACAATTCACTTAAATTTTTAATAATACTTGATAAATATTTAGATACGTTTAAATTAAAATTATTATTTGGGGCATAATATTTTGATAATTGGATGGGTTTTATGGTTAACAGAGGCCTGTGGTTTTAATCTGCATTAACTGAAAAGTTTACTACAATTCAAAAGAAAGTGATAGCTCTAGCCTCTGGACATAATAGCTGCTTATATACATGAGATCATGTAATCAAAAACTTTTTCTTTAATTGCCCACACTCTAATATGGGCTACTTTTTTTCTCTCACATTTTGACTCACGTGCTATCACCTCAGACCCTTTTAAGTCTGCACCCTGTACCCCACACAGTTATTTATCATTCACTCACATCACTGGTGTAGCACATACCATGTGATATTAAGATTAATTGAATATATGAATGTGATTCATGTTCTTATATATATTTTTAAAGTACTGTAAAACAAGGAAAATCAGAAGCTGTCAGTTTCTTTTGTAAAATACAATTTGAAGCTTTTTGCAAAACAAGTGTTAATCAAATTTTTAAATAAATTGTATCCATCCTGTTCTGCACTTGAATTGACTCCTCAACTGTTTTAAAACCTGACAATTGGAAATTCTTTTTATACCATTTGTTGTGACATTATCCCTGAAAAAGGATTGATTTAATACTCAATTCTGTGATTGTAAAATTGGGTAGGTATTCTTGACATAAAAACATGTATGTGTAGACTGTCAATCATTGTCACTTTACATAAATTCTTAAATCACAGAAACAGTTTACAACAAATTGCATTAAACTGAAAGGGAAAGTGGTCAGATTACCACCAGAATTTTTGTTGCATTGACATATAATTGATGAACCCTTTTCTGATTTTAGAACTTTATAGTAATCTGCTATTTTAATTTTGATGAATTTACCAATGTGTTACACATTTTCTGTGAAAATTATATCCAAGCTTTCTGATATTCATAGCTAAAAATTATATAATCTCAAAAAGGCAGATTGGTACAGTTGATCTTACATTGTGTTCTACTGGTTTACAAAGAAAGAAAAAGTAGGATACAGGGTAGGGATTATAAGATATAAAGATTCAGAAAAGCTTCATGCCTTAAATTGATTCAAGAGCAATTTTCCCAGCCCATTTCAATCAGATGAGAGTATATTTCTGCCTTTAAGGACTTTCTTTGGTATTTCATTTTATTTATTAAATAACCATTACTGATAAGAATTTTCTCACAGGCAATCTAATGCCTTATGCATTTCTGCCTGCTATGATCTCAGTTTGTACTGTTCCCCAAGTGTAAATAATTTCTGTGACTATTATTTAATAGCCCTAAAAGACTTTTCAGGTCATACTTAGAAATTGCTTTCCAGGGAGCCAGTCTTCTCTGGTATATAAGCTGCAGTGCGAACCTAGTTTGGGAACACTTTTTTACAACTAACATATTAAAGTCATTAACTAAACAGTACCCTACTGACTCACAGTTTAATGCCAAAATACTTAGTTGCTTTGAGTAATTTTGCCTTATATTTGGGATAGAGTTAGAAAGTACTTGGAAAGGAAATAGGTGACTTGACCTATTTTAGGCTGTAGTCACAATCCAGTTATCTGCAACTTCCTTACTGAGGTAAATCAGTACTTAAGTTAGCTGACTTGTTCATTACTGTGAAAGCAGTAAAAATCAGCTTGAGATTCCTGGTGGTGTAAAAAAATCTAAAAATGTATCATTTTCAAATGAGTCTGTAAAATAGATAGTATGACATAATGGGAAGAGCATAGGCTCACCTGTGTTCGAATCTATGAGACCCTGCACCTCAGTTTCTTCATCTATAAAGTAGAGGTAATAATTGTACCACCACCCAGAAGTTGATGTGATGATTAAATGAGTTGTACATGTAAATTAATTAGAACAGTACCTTGCACATAGTATGCACTCCATGCCTAATAGTAACGGTGATAGAAGTTCTTACTGTTCCTCTTTTATTTCTACTCAATGGCAATAACAGTACCTTGTGTACAGAAAGGACTCCGCTCCTTTCATATTAAGTTTATCTTGCTCTTGTTTTCCTCCCCATGAGCTTGTAGGACAGATATGACTGGCTAAATTCCAGCTTTTTTTTTTAACCTCAGTTTAACTTCCATGTAACTTCTTCTCTACCATTTAATAATGTGCCTCAGAGTTCTGTAAAGGATACACAGGTGTCCGTAAAGTCTGGAATCATAGACAAGGCTTCTTGGGCATCTAGTCTGTAAAAGAATAAAATATTGCCTATACTCTTAAACCTTATGAATACCCTGTAGAAATAGTTCTTCCAAAGTTAAATCAAACATATATACAATGGAATACTAATCAGCCATAAAAAAAGAATGAGATGATGCCATTTGCAGCAACAGGGATGCAACAAGAAATTATTGTATTAAATGAAGTAAGTCAGAAAGAGAAAGATAAATACCATGTGATATCACTTATATGTGGAATCTAAAATATGGCACAAATGAACCTATCTATGAAACAGACTCACAGACATAGAGAACAGACTTGTGGTTGCCAAGGGGGAGGGTGGGTGGGGGAGAGATGGGCTAAGAGTTTGGGGTTAGTAAATGCAAACTATTACATATAGAATGGATAAACAAAAAGGTTCTACTGTATAGCACAGGGAACTATATTCAATATCCTGGGATAAACCATAATGGAAAAGAATATAAAAAAGAATGTATATATGTGTATAGCTGAGTCACTTTGCTGTACAGCAGAAATTAACACAACATTGTAAATCAACTATATACTTCAATTTAAAAAAATTTTTTTTTTTTTAAAGTTAAACCAAAAAGAAATAGAGCAGGCCAAAATGCCTTCCATTTCAAAGCTTTCCTCCCTCATGAGAAGTTGAGAAAGAAACATATATGAACGTTCTATGGCATAAGTCTTTCTTAATTATGTTTAAAATATCAGTTACTTAAATCAGGGCTCCAGACATTGTGAGGAGAAGTTCCTTTTCATTCCTTCAGCACTCTGAAGTCACAGAGGAGCTGCTGGCACTGAAGGTGGTCATAACAACAAGGTGGGAAGGGGCGGGTGCTGTCGCCAGCAGCCGTTGAGAGGGGACTAGCACTCAGGACTGGTTTGGAAACTCAGATACAACTGACATCTACCCCAGTACACAAGTTCAAGACCACAAATACGGGTGTATGTTATTAATCACTTTTTTAGTTTCAGAAAGCAAAATGATTACTATTGCTTATATTTAGAATTAGATTTTTATTTTGAATTAATAATTCAAAAACTTGAATATAACTTCATATACAAATTTCTAGGAACATACATGTTATATTTGTAGAGCCCTGGGGCTCTACATTTTTTAATGTATAATCTGGAGAGCCCGAGTTATCTGAATTTGTAAATGTAGTTGATCACTGTTCTTAGCCTTCAGGAGAACCACAAGATGAAGATGGTATGTTAATCGAAGTGAATGGATTTCCATCCTTTACAAGGTCACCAGTAACTTCTTCAGAAAGACTACACCTAAATCTACCTAAAGCCGATAAAGTCCTCACAAACGGTACTGAGAAGAACTCTGGTTCCTCCCTGTCCAGCATGGATTATGCTGCCTCTGGGCCCAGAAAGTCATCCTCTAGGACCTGCTACGGCAGAGGGCCCAGGGGCACATCCCCAAATTCCCAGCGGTTCCAGTTAGTTATCGCAAAAGCACCCAGTGGGGATCTTTTGGATAAACATTCTGAACGCTTTTCTAACAGACATTTGCCATTCACCCCACGCACTTTAAAATCAGAAGCAAAATCCTTCCTGTCACAGTATCGATATTATACACCTGCCAAAAGAAAAAAGGATTTTACCGATCAACGAATGGAAGCTGAAACTCAGACTGAACTAAGCAGGTATGGCACAACAGCCAATAGTAAATCCCCCAAGATGTGGTAGAAATTAAATAATATTCCTTATTTTATACCATGTACCTTATGTGCCAGACAAAAGGTGTGGTAGTGCCCTTTTGACTGGAATGAGATTAATGTGACTTTTCCTTCTGCACAGATCACTAGAACTATCAGAGTAATTGTTGAAAAAATAAATAGCTGTTAAACTTGTCAAGCTCCTTATAAATGTGTGTCACATATTTTAATTTAGTGTTTCAAACATGGTACTAGAACTTTTGTATGTTTTAAAATATTATACTTTCAGAGAATCCTTAAAATAGGTCATCAAACAGCATTTGTTTAAATGTTTATTGATTTATATTAGAAATGGCAAAACAATGGCCTGTATTGGGGGAGAAAAAACGACTGTTTGTCTAACTACCCCTATGCTCCATTCCCTGCAGATATTCAGCAACAACTCCCCAGGTTTAATGTAGAGAATTGGGATCATTTCTGGAAATTAATTAATTTGCCTCAATTTTTTCAGATACAGTAGTGCCTGGCACATAATATTCATTAAAGGTTGCCAAATGATTGGAGAAAGAGACAAATTTTGTGAAGTATTGAGTGTTAGCAGATTTGTGATTGTTTTTCCTAGTGTTATATAAATGAATACTTATCTGGTACTAGGTTTTAATTATTTTTAAAAGTAAAAAACAATTTATGACTAGTATTCTTTTCTCTGGGTAAAGATAAGAGGTATAGTAAGATCAGTTTGTATACATTTAAAGAATTAAGGAATTAAATCTAATGGTAGGACTTTTAAGTGAAGAAGAAATGAGGGAATAAAATATAACATACTTTTCTGATTGTATTTTTGACAGCTTTTAAAGGTAATGATTTCCATTTCCCTAGTCCCATTCTGTCCAACTGAAATCTAGCTGCTATTCAAAAAAAGGAAAAAGAGGCATATGTAATCCAAACCATGTCAATTTCCTGATTATGTAATTAGAAATTACACATTTTACAAGAATAGATTCATTTTATCTCTCATGTTTGAAGTTTATTTTTTTCGGGACTGTAAAGCTTATCATCAAAATATTTATATTTTGAAGGTTTAACAATTTCTTTTAAAATATTGCAGCTTTAAATCTGATTTTGAGACAGTTGAGATCAAGAACTTCGCAGATTCAGAAACGAACATAAAGCAGGTAATAAAAATGAGATTTCTTTGTGTCGCACATTCAAATTACAGCTGCTTTAATAGAACATGTGTAGCTATTTGGCCTGTGAAGAATAATCTCTTGGTGACACTTCTTGCATGTGATATAACCAGCGTACAGAAGCATTGCCTTTTTGCAAATGGTTATTGCTTTCTGTGATTGGCCTGCCCAATCCGGGAAGTCATTTGTTGTCAGCATCTTTTCTAGATGGTTGGCTGGATAGATGGGTGGGTGAATAAAATACCTTAAATGTTCTTTCCAAAGATGTAGACTTGGATCACTAAAGGAGCCAGAAAAGTGCAGAAGTTATTTTAGTTTCTATGCCTGTATTTTTTTTTAAAGAATTGCCACTGATTATATTATTGGAAATTACACATTTTATAAAAATAGATGGATATCATTCTCCTGTGCTTACTTTTGTTTTTTTCTAGACCATAAAGATCTTTTTTTAGTGTTTGTATTTTGAATGTTTAGCAGTCATTTATATTAAAATATCACAGCTTTAAGTCTGACTTTGAGATATAAACTGATTATTTTTTATTTTGGGGGTATTAATCATACACTTATATTCTAATCTAAATTTATTGTTTGTAAAAATGGTTTGTCTGTTAAAATGTCAAACAGATTCAGGGATAGAAGAATAAAATATAAGCACACTCAGCTTCCCTCTTCCCTTCTGAAAAGGGATAAAGGATAGTAGGTTTCCATCTCAGACATTAGTAGCTGTTTGACATAGGGTTCTGCCATTTAAGGCCCAAGGACAAATCAGCTCCTCTGAGAGCTGAGTGTCCACATCTAGAAAAACTGTACTTAATATGCAGGATCATTGGAAGGAATAAATGCTGTAGGTAAAGTACCTAGTCTAAGTCGGGCTCAATAAATGATGGCTGTGACTAGCTTGAGATTTAGGAAGAGGGTTAGCTCCATAGATAACTAAATAAACTAAAGCAGCAGTCCATTTTTATGACATTGTGTTCCAAATGTTTATCTATAACCCTGTAAGAAAACAGCATGTTCCCTTTACTCCATAATCAGTACCACCAGCAATCTACTTGAGGAAGCTAGTAAGAGTATTGGCTGCAGTAGATAGACCAACATTCTAACAGCGGGTTTAAAACTGTAAAGCACTACACATAAATTAGCATTATAAAGATTAAATCTGATAATGCAAGTAAATGCTTGGCACAGTATGCGGCCCCTAGTAAGGATTCTATAAAAGTAGGCTGCCATTATTTTTTTGTTTTTCTTAATATTGTTGTTCATACTGCTGGAGCTACCACTGCTTCTACAATGCATATTTGATTTGAAACAGATGGGCTGTTGAGTTTCTGAATAATAGGATATTTTCTCTCAAGTTTAAAACTTGCAGATTTTTTTCATTTTCTCTTTATATGTTTATTTGTGGTATTCTTTAATGTCATTTAAAATATTCATCATTAAAATATAAGAAATTGTGTTATCTTACTTTAAATAAATTTAAGAAAAAAGTCTTGATTGTATGAAAAATGAATTCTGAAATATCTTTTGTCCTAATATATCAGTCACTTTTATCTACTGGGTATCTCTGCTCTCTTTCATGAACCATTTTTTGAAATTTGCTGTTTTGCTTTAGTTGTGCTTTCGTAATGTATTTTTGAAGCAAAATAAAGATTTATTCTTCTCATTGCATCCCTAGGCATCTAGTTGTATGTCATATGGTACCAAAGGAAAAATAACCCCTTTACCTTTACAAGGGCATGAGGTACCATGGGAAGAGGCTCAAGACGGTGCTCTTCACTGTTCCTCATCAAGGTATTCCAACTCTTTATATCTCACTGCTTTCCTGTGTAACAGACATACAGACTGTGCAACATGAGGGGACTTCCCTGTCCAGTGGTTAAGACTGTGCTTCCACTCCAGGGAGGCACAGGTTCAGTTCTGGTCCGGGAACTAAGATCTCACATGTCCCGCGTTGGTTGGGGCGGGGGGGCTTCAGACTTTGAAACATGAGTGCTATTTTAACTACCTGTGCTCCAGTCTATTTGGTATTGTACAATTCAGTGGCCTTGTTAGTGTTATTAAGGAATATTACAAAGTAGGTCGTCACTAAAAGTTTAAAGGAATTCATTTTGCTAATTCACTAATAAAGGGAAAAGGGGCACTGCCTTGTATTGTTTACCGTCACTCTTCATATGAGAAAGGATTTTCCCCAAGACAGATCCTCCAGCAGTGATGCTCAGCTGTTTACATGGCACAGATAGTACCGAGGAACCTTACCGTCTGAGGATTCATCATTTGTGATTTTGAACATTCATCATATGCTAGTGCTTTATCTATCCATGCTTAGTAGAGGAGGCACTATTTTTTAAAACAACTCATCATGTTTAGTAATTATGGAACACTGTGCCCAAATAAAAATGATAGGTCAGCAGGTAGTATAGAACCTAAAAAATGCCTTTGATAGTTTCAGTGGTCAAATGCATTTCCACTGTCAGAGTTTGCATATGAGATGAAAGAGGTAGAAGAAAAAAAGGACTAAAGAGCAGGAATGAGACATCCTATAGCAGACTGGAAGCAAGCACATGCAATCCTTCAGGGCCCTGAGGCCTTTCCTTAGGGAGATCTCACCTGGCAAGGCTTTGTGCGGGGAGGGAGTGGCAAGGGGGGTTATTAACTTCTCTGTCTTGAAATTCATGATGCTTTAGTACTCATACCTTAGGATACTCTCTTGAGCCAGCTGAGCCAGGCTGCGATGAATATAAAGAATGACCTAAAGAAAGAGTTAGTTATCTTTCGTAGTAGCTTCTATCTAAAAGAAGTAAAATATTATAATTGAACATACCTGAATAGAAAGCTTGGAATTAACTAATGATGACATAACTGAATAATGACAAAATTTATCATAATGACCAGCTTAAAATTTTTTTCTATAAGGAAATATGTTTCCAACATCATTTATATTTTAGCCTTAGTCAAATTGATAATTGTTTATACAGCGTAAGCTTCATAGTACTGGGTTGGCAAAAAGTTCGTTCTGGTTTTTCCGTATGATGTTACAATTTTAAAAAGGATTGTGAATTTGTAATTACAAGACTAGTTTAAAAATCTGTCCTTACTACTTACTAACATGTGACCTTGGCAAATTACTTAGCCTTTCTACCCCTTGGTGAATTGTTTAATAAGTGGAAAAAAATAATACCTACCCAATATACCTGACAGGGTTGTTCTGAAGATTAGACTAGATAATGAATGTGAAAAGTGCTTTAAAATTCTGAAACATATTGTTACTAACATATTACTGTATGCCAATCATTGTTTTGTTCAGATATTCTAATTTTCTCTTTCCAGGGCAGTATGTCAATATTTCCTGCAGCCACCTTCAGGGAGAAAAATCTATTCTGAGTAAGGTCTTTTTGACTTCTTCATTTTGCTTAGTGGAAATGAAGAATTAAGACTCACACAAATTATTATTAAATAAGTCAGGATTGAACACTAATCTTTCTTTACAGCCAGCTTTGGGGTTCGGTCATATAATACACACTACATTTGAGAGAATGACCAGAATTTCCTGAAGTAATTATTAATCACGTCATCTTTATGTCCAGTGGAAATTTGTCCCTAAATTAATGCTTGCTATTTTTTTATAATTAGTGCCCATAATTTTTATTTTTATAATAAAAATAATAAAGAATAATAGCGATGAGTTTTAGAGAAACACAGCCTTTTGGTAGCTCAGGATACCACTCTTGGAGGTTTCTAACCTCACCAGTTTTGGGGGGGTTTGAATATTGTTTTAGTTAAGCTGCATTTTTTCAGGGAAAACAATCTATTTTTATAGAATTTCATTTATTCTCAACCTTGCTGCCTGTGAATCGGTTTGAAAGCGCAGTTTTTATGCAATCTTTTAATCTTCTGTTTGATTTGCTAGTTAACTCTTTCCCTTATTCAGCAATCGAGTAGGTACTTGCTATTCACGTTTTCTGTCATGACTGATTTTTAGCTAATTGAAATCAAACTTAGTACCCTAATTTTCGTGTAATAGCTGCTAAAATATAGTTAACTCATAAGATAGTGTGACAGAAATGTGTCCAGGTAATTGAAAATTATCACTCTATTTATGTACACAAATTTTTCTTCTAGAATATTTTTCCTCATCTCCAAACCTTTTGAGAAAAAAAAGTAATTTTTTCTGCTCAATAAATTTCTCAACCTTAAAACAAGATACTCTCCTAGGAGCAGGAGAGGATTTCATCGTTGAAGTTCCTGCTTCTCTGGATGACTTTCCACTTTCCCTTCTGCCGTGAAGAGGGACTCATGCCTCTGTTGCTGGACCTGGTCAGGGGCCAGAGGACATTTAAAATGCTCACCAGGAGCACGTGCCCCCAGTGGGTCACACCTAGCTGCCCTCTTGCCACTGCCCCTGGTTGCTTTCTGTTTTATTTAATCCTTGCTTGCTTTTTACTGCCTGGTGGATGTTGCAGACATCTGTGAAATTTTACTCTATTGGGGAATATTTTCTCATCTTTAATACCAATAAATATCCTTGCATAATTTGAGAAGGTAGATATATGTTTGTTTTATAATGTTCCTCTTAATTGGGATAGTACATTTGTAATTGTACAGATACTTCTAATTAGATACTCATGTTTCCTATAATTTTCAGAGTAAATGAGCAGTAGTTTTTATGCTGTATATCACTTTGCCTTCACAGTGAAGAAGAACTATTGTATCTGAGTTTCATTGAAGATGTAACAGATGAAATTTTGAAACTTGGTTTATTTTCAAACAGGTTGGATTTTTAAAATTGTATTATGTGGGTGAACAGTACATTAAATACTCTTCATTTGGTGTTAATTTTTTAAAGCATTTCCACATACTAGGAAATGAAAATTATATTGCTTTCTTAGGGGACCGTGTGCTTATAATTGATAGTAAATTATAAAGGATGTTTAATTCATACTCTAAGGCGAGTTCACAGTTTGGGGGAGTTAGAGAAAAGAATAGAGATTTTATTCATTTAAATACTACCGTATCCCTAAAATACAGAGAACATAATGCCAGAGGTGGCCTGGGAGTGGGTGGTGGGGGTGCAAAATGGTTGAAGAGTCAAAAGGAACAAACTTCCAGTTATAAAATAAACAAATCATGGGGATATAATGTACAGCATGATGACTGTACTTAATAATACCATATTGTATACTTGAAAGTTGCTAGAAGAATAGATCTTAAAAGTTCTCATTATAAGAAAAAAATTTTCTGTAACTATGTATGATGACAGATATTAACTAGATATATTGTGATTATTTTGCAATATATACAAATATCAAATCATTATGTTATATACCTTAAATTAGTACAATGTTGTACAGCAATTATACCTCAATTTCAAAAAAGCTTATCACAGAAAAAAAGAAAGAAATGGCATCCATATTTGAAAGAAAACCATAAAACTGTCTTTATTCACAGATGACATCACCCATGTAAAAATACCATAGTCTACAAAGTAACAAACCAAAAGTACTATTATATCTCTTAGTTTATAATAGACTAGTAAACTGAATTTTTGCTGCTCTTTTGCAAAGATCTGTCCTCTGTTTTTACTATTTGAGACTGTCATGTGAATCAGAAGCAAGCTTTTTTGTTACAACTGTTACTAGTACGGTGAGGACAAATTAAAGGCTAGGTTTGCACACTGAGTGAAAGGGAAAGTTTGCAAAACCAGATTAGTATTATGTATCTTAAGGAAACTATGTGGTCCTCAACCAACTTGAACATTTATTTAGCTAAAATCCATTTAGATAAAATTTTATGATATGTATCATAGGACCCCATTATGTATATGCTACCTGCCTTCCCTGTCATTAATAATGTCAAATACAGACATTTTTTAATGAGTTATTTCTATTTCTATGTGAAGTTTTTTAAATTAAAGCAAACATTTTCATTATTAGTATAAAAAGCTACTCCAAAAAGGCGTGAATTTTTTTTTACAAAAATTCTATTTACCTGTTTCATTTTAAAAAGGAATGTCTGCATAATGGTGTAGAGTTTCAGATTTGCAAGATGAAAAACTTCTCTTGATCTGTTTCACAGCAATGTGAATATATGTAATAATACTACTGAACTGTAAATTTTAAAACTGGTTAAGATGGTAAATTTTACATTATGTGTTTTTTTACCACCACCACAACAAAAACATTGATTCCAACTGTAAATAAAAAACTACAGCAAAGTTTAGAAGCCAAAACAAAACAAAAAAAGGTTGGCATGAAAAATATGTATTTGTGCTTAAAAAACTCATGTTTTTCTTTTAGATTATACGGCTGTTTATTGTGGCAATTTTTATAGTAACACCAAAAAATGGAATGACCCAACATGTTGAATAGTAAAGGTTCAGTTGAATAAATTGTAGAATATAATAGTAAGTTCTGTTCAGAGATTTTAAATGATGTTATAGAAGTGAATTTATTGATACATAAAGATGTTCAAAATATTTAGTTGATTAGAAAAAAATAATATGGGTTTCAAAACAGTATGTATTGTTTAATCCCAATTTTGGTAAAGAAGTGTGTAGGCATAGGATAATGCCTAAGAAGTGAATGGTCCAAACGTCAATGATAGTTGTAAAATATAGAATACAGCCTTCTTGGGCTTTTTAAAAATTTCAAATAATTCAGAAGAACTGAATCTAAGATTGGCTCAAAACTTCATTGACAGTAACAAACGGTAACAAGTGAGTTGTTTTTCAGGCAGCTGATGAATACACTGCTGTGACAGCTGGACCGGCATGGTGTAGCTGAGGGACTGTGTCTGGAGCCAGACACGTCTGGGTTAAATTCTCTTAATGGCTCGTGACCTTAGGGGAGAGGAAAGCATCATCTTAGAGATGTTGTTTTCTCATCTTTAAAATGGGTTTTGTAATACCTTTGTCTCCCGGTGTTGGTCACGATTAGAGGTGTAATCATTATGTGTCCAGCACAAATGTCTGACACTTAGTGGTGCTTATTAATAAATGATAACTTTATGTTATTATGTGAATTTACCATGTGTGGAACTTTTTTTCAAGTACAATTGAGGAAGCATTGCAAAAAAACTCTTTATAAAAGAATTTTTAGGGTTTGCTTTTGGGGGTGGTGTGTATGTGAAAGCAAGAGAAGGGAAGAGGGGATGGCTTTTGGTGTTTGTATATGTGTGTGAGAGAAAAAAGATAAAGAGGTTTTTAGTGTTGGGGGGGAACTCATTGAAAATATTTTATTCACAGAAATGTAAGTAGCATGCAATCTTTCAGAAGAAATACTGGCATCTGTTACATAACTTAAACATAGTAGAAGCCATACTAGCTTCCAAATTGGAGAACTTGACAGAACAGGGAAGGATTAGTGTTTATCTTTGGAAAGAAAAAGGGTAATCTAAAACATATTTTCCAACCTTTAGTAGTTTATTTATTGCATGGCTGTTTTATATTTAGTTGATTTTCTGATTTTGAGACATTAACATTTTCATTTATCGTTTGTAGGTTTCTAGAACGACTGTTTGAGAGACATATAAAACAAAATAAACATCATTTGGAGGAGGTTTGTCTTTCTTTAGAAGTTCATTAGAAAAATTCTAATGTAGAAAGAATTTTAGTTTTACAATACTCTCAAAGAATGCATTAAAAGCAAGCACTTTTTTTCCCTTGCACTTTTTGTGTGTATGGGGGTGACGGGTGCAGACAGAATGTGAAAGAAGAAATATTAATCCTGCTGAAGTTAGCAGCACTGCAGACAAAAGTAATTCAATTTGACTAGTTTAATTAATATTATTCTTGTATTTTTTTTAATTCCAGGAAAAAATGCGCCACCTGCTACGCATCCTAAAGGTGGACTTAGGCTGCATGTCCAGGGAAAACTCGGTAATGCTAGATGATGTTGATATGTTGCATTTACTTGATTTTGAAAAGGCCGAGAATTCAGAACAAAATGAATATAAAAATGAACAAGATATAGCCATTCGACAGGAACGTCAAGAATACCAAAAAGCTTTGAATATGTTATTGTCTGTACCAAAGGATGAGAACGAGATAGTCTCTTCACCAAATGAATTTTTCCTGCCTGTCTATAAGTCAAAGTATTCAGATGGGGTTATAATTCAACAGGTGAATGATGAAACGAATCTTGGAAATTCAGTTTGGGATGAAAAAAATGCAAGTATGTCAGACAGTTTACTGGACCAAGAAACCTCTGTGAATGTCATTGAAGGCGACAGTGACACTGAAAGAGTTGAGACTTCAAATGAATTGTGTTGTCTTAGCACAGCACTTGTCCCATCTGTTCAGTTGTACAGCATCAATGGTAATCAGGACATGGAAGGACCAACTCTTAAAATCATGGAAATGAGCATTGAGGACTGATCTTTGGTTGTTTGATCTTCATTAATAAATATCCCAAATGGCCAATAATTCAATATTCCTTTTACTTTTTTTTTTACTTTTCTGTATTAAGATTCCTGTGTTTGATATCCGTGTTGTATAATAAATTACTATAAATTTAGCAGCTTAAAACAACACACGTATTATTTATCCCACAGTTTCTGAGGATCAGAAATCTAAACACAGCTTAGCTGGGTCCTCTGCTCTTGGTCTCACAAACCTACAAGCCAGGTGTCAGTTGGGGCTATGGTCCCATCTGGAGGCTTGACTGGGGGTAGATTCTGCTTCTAAACTCTTTTCATGTTGTTGGCAGAATTTCTTTCCTTATAGCTTTAGGTTTGAGGGCTTTGGTTTCTTGCTGGCTGCGACCACTGGCTGCCCTCAGTGACCAGAGGCTGCCTGCCATTCCCTGCTACTTGGCCCTCTCCATAGACAGCTCACAACGTGGCTGCTTGCTTCTCTAAGGCTAACAGGAGAGAGACTCAGCTAGCAGGATGGAGTCTCACAGAACATAATCATAACATAATGTGATCACAGGAATGACTTCCATCACCTTTGCCATCATATTCTTTTGGTTAAAAGCAAGTCACAGGTGCTGCCTGTGCTTAAGAGATAGGATACAAGGGTGTAAATGCCTGAAAGTGAGAATCATTGGGATCTCCTTAGGATCTGCTGGCCACATTTCTAAAGTTCCTTTATAGAGGAACATTTTACCCACACGTAAGTGATTTTGTAGGCAATGGGAAAGGGGCTGTGATCTGGAGTGGCTCTTGAAACATTAACCCTTGTCTACAGTATCTAATTTTCTTTCTTCTCACTTTTCTGCATTATCTAAAGCCTCAAGGCCTTTCTAGTTATCAGTGAGCTAGGATGGCCTATCAGCGATCTGAAAAATCATCCCTTCTTGTGAGGGAAAACATTCTACTAGACCTAGTCTGATACCTTCCCTTTGTCCTTGTAGTTCGTGAATGGGATCCTTACTATTCAGATGTGTCTCAGAAGACTCATCTCTACTTACGTCTTTTCAGCCACTCACAATAATGTAACTGAATATATGAGTGCCTGTTATATACAAAGTTTCATGCTTAAGCACCATGGAGGGTAAAAAGATGAAACAGAAAAATCATGATAACCCAGATGTTCTAGAAACTTGGCAATTTCCTCCAAGTATCCCATTCCTCAGGCTTTTATCATCCTTTGCCCACACAACTGTTTCCCAAAAGGTGGTGCATACCACTGGAGGTATTAGAGCTGAGTTTTGGTGGTAGGTGGACGACAGGTTCGTCTCACGCGTGGGACGTGAAGCTGTGTTCAGGATCCAGGCTCAGGGACACCAGCAAAGTATGTTAGGGCTGCGTACCCAACCCAGTTCTCCCCCAATGCCTTAGGCCCCAAGTCGTCCTGCTGCAGTCTTTCCTTGGCTCCACCTACCCTCTGCTCTCACCTCTGGAATTTTTACTTTACCCCCTGAACAACCTCTCCTCTCCCCATCCTGCAGTCCTCTTTCACCACCTAAAATATCTCAACACTATTCTTGGCTCCCAAGCTGCATCTCCCCATCAGTCATACTTCACCCCTCTTATTTTCTTCTTGGACTCCTTTCAGCCGCCAGGGCCCCTCTCTTCAGTCTCAGCCTCACTCTGCCACAAACCCCTCACCCCGTTATCCATGTAAGGTACCTCAGAATCACTGTCCTGGTTCAAATTTTCCTCCCTTTACTGAAGCTGCCATCTTGTTTAAGGCCTTCTCAGTAACTACCTTCTTGCTGCTTCCCCACCTTTGGGCCCTGCTCCAGACGACATCCGCCTGCCCTGCTTTGACATGTCTGGTCTTCTCTTCCCTCCAGGTCTGGGTACAGCTTTTTGTCTCTGGGGCCATGACCCATCCTAACTTTTATACCTGTTAGGGTATTCTGTTGTTGTTGTTGTCACCCTCAGGTGTCCCTGTAAATTTTAAGTTTAAAAAGGTGAGTTGGTTTAAAGAAATGTTCAAAGTGGTTCTCAGATGGCAAAAGTTGTGTCAAGGTAGGAAGTGAATGGTGAGTTCGGGAAACACTGACTTAGACTTGAAGCAGCATGTTAATTTATATCTTTCCCTCTGCTTTTCCCAGAGCCCATTCTCCACTCTGATTTGTAGAGTCATGGTGAGTGAGCCTTTTGAGCCAAATTGCTCAGGTTTGATCCTTATAAGCTGCAACTTTAAGCTGGTTACTGAGCTTCCTTCTTTTCATTCGTTGAATGGGCGTAATTACAGAGCCTTTATCACAGGGCTGTAAGAAGTTAAATATGTTGTACAAGAAAGACTCACAGGCTGCTATTATTTTAAAACAGACCATGCCACTCCCTTTAAAAAACAAAAACTTTGAGCATTTCCTCTTGCTAACAAGAAAAGGTACAGGGGACTTCCCTGGCAGTCCAGTGGTTGGGACTTTGCCTTCCAATGCACGGGGTGCAGGTTCGATCCCTGGTTGGGGAGCTAAGATCCTACATGCCTTGGGGCCAAAAAGCAAAAACATAAAACAGAAGCAATATTGTAACAAATTAAATAAAGACTTTAAAAAAAATGAAAAATGGTCCACATTAAAAAAAAAGGTACAGGCCCCTTTGCATTTTTTATAAAGTCATGTTTTCCTCCCAGTTCATCTCTTTCTATGCTCTCCCAAGCATCCTAAGTATTTATCACATCTAATTGCTTGTTCCCGGAACATACAGACGTTCGTTCGTCCTCTCTCTCCATTCCTTTGCATTTGCTATCTGCTCCAAATATCTCCCCTCTGCTGCCCTCTGGAGCCTTTGACAGCCCAGATTGAATGTAGCACTGAAACCTTGAGTGATTGCTTCAAATGTCCCTCCTGCTCTGGGCGAGATCTTTCATATCTACCATATGAAGTATAATATTGTTTACGAACCCAGTTGGTCCCCCCTCTAGACTATGGGCTTCTCAAAAGAAAGGATCTGTTTCTCTTTGTATCCCCAGAGCCCAAGTGCTTTTGTTCATGGAGGGAGATAGTTTGATCTTGAGGGGATGTTTAGCTCCAAACAAGGTTATAGGGAAAACAGGACAGATATTTCTTTCTCTCTTTACACTCAGAGTGCAAATTCCCCACAGAGAATGGGCAATGTGGCAAATTGCTAAGTTACATGAAAATTTCCTCATTTGCTCACATTTCAAATAGTTTAAAATATAAATCAGCATCTTTCTGAGAAGGTTTAAAAAGTCATTTCCCCCAGTGAAGCCAGAAAAGATCAGAATAGTTTTTGTGGGGCAAGATGAAAATCTACCAAGAGGATTAATTAGCTGTGTGGTTGCCAACAAATTAATTTATCCTGGGTCTTTGTTTAAAAAAGTTTGGATTAGATGATACAAAGATTTCTCTTAGTTTTTGTTTGTTTGTTTGTTTGCTCTCTTAGTTTTAATATGCCCAAGTTAGTCTTAGCTTAATTCTTAGGATCTTTAGAAATTGTAAATGAAATAATTTACACCTGGAAGTGGAAACCCCTCTTCACCCTTCATGTGCTAGTATAGTTCTAGAAAGCAGTCTGCTAAATTGATTCACATTTTGGTGATAGAAGATGCCACCTAGCATGATACTTTTCCCAGAGCTTTTAAAAGCAGCAGATCAGGGACTTCCCTGGTGGCACAGTGGGTTAAGAATCCGCCTGCCAGTACAGGGGACATGGATTTGAGCCCTGGTCTGGGAAGATCCCACATGCCACAGAGCAACTAAAGTCTGTGCACAACAACTACTAAACCTGCTCTCTAGAGCCCTTGAGCCACAACTATTGAGCCCGTGTGCCACAACTACTGAAGCCTACATGCCTAGAGTCCATGCTCAACAACAAGAGAAGCCACTGCAAGAGAAGCCTGCACACCACAACAAAGAGTAGCCAGCCCCCACTTGGCTTCAACTAGAGAAAGGCCATGTGCAGCAATGAAGACCCAACACAGCCAATTAATTAATTTAAAAAAAAAGAAAAGAAAAAAGAGTAGCAGATGCAGCCCATAATGGCATATCCCCCAAAACCGAATCTGTATGTTTAATTCCAAAGCCAGGAAGAAGATGCATTTGAATTGGGGTAAGAAAAATTTTGCTCCAAACCCAACCTTGTTGCCTTGAGAATTGTCCTGTACCAACATTCAAGTTTGGAGGCAAAAACACCTAGCAGTCCTGGATGCAAGTGTTCCATACTCACCTTCCAAGATCTTAAAACGGGTGGGTTGAGATGGGCCAAGATGGCCGAGTAGAAAGACCCTGAGCTCACCTTCTCTCATGGGCACACCAAAATTACAACTATTTACAGAACAACCATGAAAAATACCAGAACCTACAAGAAAAAATCTACTACAACTAAAGATATAAAGAAAGAATTACGAGATGGGTAGGAGTGGTGGAGTTGCAATATAGTCAAGTCCCACACCCCCAGGTGGGCAACACACAAGTGGGAGAATATAACTGCAGAGGTTCTCCCCAAGGAGCAAGGGGTCTGGGCCCCACATTGGGCTCCCCAGCCCAGGGGTCCTGCACCAAGATGATTAGCCCTCAGAACATTTGGCTTTGAAGGCCCTGAAGCTAGAAACCACAGGACAGAGCTCCATCCACCAGTGGGCAGGCAACTGCATCAGAATCCCTGACCCAACCCACAATTGAGCCTGCTCTGCCCCAGGACAAGCCTCTCACACCAGACTAAATACCAGCCACAGGATAACTATAGCCCCACAGTCTCTGGATCCAGCCCACCTACCAGCAGGCCAGCACCTGCCCTGGGACCAGCTGATACCTGGCCCTGCCCACTAGCAGGGACACCACAGACACCACAGCCAGCTGTGTCAAGAAATGGCCCCACCCACCAGTGGTCCAACACCAGCCCTGGGACCCCTAGGCCTACAGCCAAACCTCAGAACACGACTCTACCTGCCAATAGACTGTTACTAGCCCCAGGACCTGGCTTCACCTACAGATGTGTGGACAACTGCCCCAGGGTCTCCTGGACCCTGATTCTGCCCACCAGTGAGCCAATACTAGCCCTGGGGTCCCCTGGGGTTCTGCAGCCAGCTGTCTCATGACCCAGCCCCACCAACCAGTGGCTGGAAGCCTCTACTCAAGACAGAGCCTGGCAACCATAAAGACTGGGGTCCAACCAAGCCTATTAGACTGCCCAGAGTAGTCAGTCTGCCACAACAGAAGGACCCACATAGGGGGCACCCGTAGAGCATATAACTCTGGTGGCAAGAGAGGAGTGCACTGATAGGAGGCATAGGATGTCTCCAACAAAAGGCCACTTCTCCAAGGTCGGGAAACATAACCAACCTACCAGATACACAAATATAAAAAGAGCAAGTCAGGCAAAATGAGGCAACAGAGGAACATGTAACAAATGAAGGAAAAATATAAAACCCCAGAAGAACTAAGAAGTAGAGATAGGCAATCTACATGAGAAAGAATTCAGTCTAGTGATCATAAAGAGGATCAGAGGACTTGGGAGAAGAATGGATACACAGAGAAGTTAGAAGTGTTTACCAAAGAATAAGAAAATATAAAGAACAACCAAACAAAAATGAGGAATACAGTAACCGAAATGTAAAATACACTTGAAGGAATCAACAGTAGACCAAATGCTATGGAGGACTGGATCAGAGACAGAGTAGTAGAAGTAACTGATGTAGTAGAAATAAC
Source organism: Hippopotamus amphibius kiboko (assembly GCF_030028045.1). Taxonomy (NCBI): domain Eukaryota; kingdom Metazoa; phylum Chordata; class Mammalia; order Artiodactyla; family Hippopotamidae; genus Hippopotamus; species Hippopotamus amphibius. The sequence goes on from NC_080189.1 coordinate 172,462,255, forward strand.
TGATGCTGAACAGAAAAAAAGAATGAAATGAAATGAGGATAGCTTAAGAGACCTCTGGGACAACATCAGATGCACTAAAATTCACATTATAGGAGTCCCAGTAGGAGAAGAGAGAGAGAAAGGGGCAGAGAACATATCTGAAGACATAATAGCTGAAAACTTCTCTAACCTGGGACAGGAAACAGACATTCAAGTCCAGGAACCACAGAGTTCCAAACAGGATTAACCAAAAAGGAACACACCAAAGCAAATTGTAATTACAAAAATTAAAGTGAGAATATTAAAAGCAACAAGGGAAAAGCAACAAGTTACATACAAGGGAACTCCCATAAGGCTATTAGCTGACTTTTCAACAGAGACTCTGCAAGCCAGAAGGGAGTGGCACTGTATATTTAAAGTGATGAAAGGGGAAAACCTACAGCCAAGAATATTCTCCCTGGAAAGGCTCTTGTTCCGATTTGATGGCGAGATCAAAAGTTTTACAGACAAGCAAAAGCTAAGTGAATTCAGCATGACCAACCCAGCTTTATAAGAAATATTAAAGGAACTTCTCTAAGCAAAAAAGAAAAGGCCACAACAAGAAACATGAAAATTATGGAAGGAAAAAGCTCATTGGTAAGGGCAAACATACAATAAATGTAGTAAATCATCTACACCAAGACTAGAAGGAAGGTTAAAACAAAAGTAGTTAAATCATCTATAGCCACAAAAAGCCACTGGGGATACACAAAACAATTAGGTGTAAAATATGATATCAAAAACAGTAATCATGAGGGAAGGAGCATACAAATGCAAGGTTGTTAAGATGCATTTGAAATTAAGAGATCAGCAACTTAAAACAATCATGTGTATATATAGATTGATATATATATAAACTTCATGGTAACCACAAACCAAAAATTTATAATAGATATACACCCAAAATAGAGAAAAGAATCCAAACGTAACATTAGAGATATTCATCAACTCACAAGAGAAAAAACCAAAAGAAGAAAGGAACAAAAAAGAAATACAAAACCAACCCAAAACAATTAACAAGATGGCAATAAAAACATATTTATCAGTAATTATTTATTCATTTATTTATTTATTTATTTATTGGCTGTATTAGGTCTTTGTTGCTGTGCATGGACTTTCTCTAGTTGAGGCAAGGGGGAGCTACTCTTTGTGGCATTGTGCAGGCTTCTCATTGCTGTGGTGCATGGACTCTAGGCATGTGGGCTTCAGTAGTTGTGGCATGTGGGCTCAATAGTTGCAGCTCATAGGCCTAGAGCACATGCTCAGTAGTTGTGACACATGGGCTTTGTTGCTTCACGGCATGTGAGATCTTCCCAGACCAGGGCTCAAACCCATGTCCTCTGCATTGGCAGGCAGATTCTTAATCACTGCGCCACCAGGGAAGTCCCTTCAATAATTACTTTAAATGTCAATAGACTATTGACAAATGTCAATTACTTTAAATGATCCAATCAAAAAACATATAGTACCTGAACAGATACAAAACAAGACCTGTATATATGCTGCCTACAGAGACTCACTTCAAATCTAAAGGCACACACAAACTAAAAGTGAGGGGATGGAAAAAGGCACTCCATGCAAATGGAAAGCTAAAGAAAGCCAGGGTAGCAATAGTTATATCAGACAAAATAGACTTTAAGACAAAGACTGTTCAAGAGACAAAGACGTTACATAACTATCAAGGGATCAATACAAGAAGAAGATATAACAATTGTAAATATACATGCATCCAACATAGGAGCACCTAAATACATAAAGCAAGGATTAACAAACATAAAGGGAGAAATTGACAGTAACACAATATTTAGCAGGGGACTTTAACAGTCTACTTACATCAATGGACAGATATCCAGACAGAAAATCAATAAGAAAACACTGGCCTTAAACAACACATTAAACAAGATGGACATAATATATATAGAATATTCCATCCAAAAGCAATAGAGAATACCCATTGTTTTCAAGCACACATGAAACATTCTCCAGGATAGATCATATGCTAGGCCACAAAGCAAGCCTCAGTAAATCTAAGAAAATTGAAATCATATCAAGCATCTTTTACAACCACAATGCTATGAGACTGGAAATCAACTACAAGAAAAAAAGCTGCAAAAATACAACACGTGGCGGCTAAACAATATGCTACTAAACAACCAATATATCACTGAGGAAATCGAATAATATCTGAAGACAAGATGAAAACACAATTATCCAGAATCTATGGATAGAGCAAAAGCAGTTCTAAGAAGACAGTGTATAGTGATACAAACTTACTTCAGGAAACAAGAATAATATCAAATAAACAACCTAACCCTACACTGAAGCATAAAAGAAAAAGAAGAACAAACAAAATACAAAGTTAGTAGAAGGAAAGAAATCATAAAGATCAGAAAATCATAAAGATCAGAGCAGAAATAAATAAAGAGACTAAAAAACAATAGAAAAGATCAATGAAACAAAGTGCTGGTTCTTTGAAAAGAAAAAATTGATAAACCTTTAACAAAGCTCAAGAAAAAAAGAGAGAGAGCTTCCCTGGTGGTACAGTGGTTAAAAATCCACCTGCCCATGGATGTAACTAGAGACTGTCATACAGAGTGAAGTGAGTCAGAAAGAGAAAAACAAATATCATATATTGAGACATATATGCAGACTATAGGAAAATGGTACAAATCAACCGGTTTGTAAGGCAGAAATAGCGACACAGATGTAGAGAACAAACATATGGCCACCAAGTGGGGAAAGTGGGGAGGGTTGGGGGGAATGAATTGGGAGATTGGGATTGCCATATATACATTACTAATAAGAAAAATATACCAAATTGTACACTCTAAATATATGCAGTTTATTGTATGTCAACTGTATCTCAATAAAAGTTCTTTAAAAAAAAAAAAAAAAGAATCCACCTGCATCGGCAGGGAACACAGGTTTGATCCCTGGGCTGGGAAGATCCCACATGCCACAGAGCAGCTAAGCCTGTGTGCCACAACTACTGAAGCTCGCATACATAAAGCCCATACTCCACAATAAGAGAAGCCACTGCAATGAGAAGACTGAGCACTGCAATGAAGAGTAGCCCCCACTCACCACAACTAGAGAAAAGCCATGAGCAGCAATGAAGATCCAACACAGCCATAAATAAATAAATAAATAAATAAATAAAATCAGAGAGAAAGAGAGAGAGCCCAATCAATAAAAGACTGTAAATAGCCAAAAAAAAAAAAATCTTGAGAAAGAAGAACAATGCTGGAGGAATCATTCTCCCTGACTTCAGATGATACTACAAAGTTACAGTAATTAAAATAGTATGGTACTTAGGTGTAGAATAAGCTACAAGGATATATTGTACAACATGGGAAATACAGTCAACATGTTACAATAATTATAAATGGAGCATAACCTTTAAAAATTGTGAATCACTATATTGTACAACTGTAACTCATGTAATATTGTACACCAACTATACTTCAAAAAAATTTTTTAAACTATAAACAGTGTTGTACTGGCACAAAAACAGACACATAGATCAATGGAATAGAATGGTGGCCCAGAAATAAACCCAATCACTCATGCTCAATTAATCTATGACAAAGAGGGCAACAATATACATTGGAAAAAGACAATCTCTTCAATAAATGATGCTGGAAAAACTGGACAACTACATGTAAAAGAATGAAATAGAACATTTTCTAATACTGTATACAAAAATAAACTCAAAATGGATTAAAGATGTAAATTTAAGACCCTGAACCATAAAACCCCTAGAAGAGAACAAAGGCACAATATTCTCTGGCATAAATCATAGCAATATTTTTTAGACCTGTCTCCTAAGGCAAAGCAAACAAAAGCAAAAATAAATAAATGGCACCTAATTAAACTTAAAAGCTTTTGCACAGCACAGGAAACCACTAAGAAAACAAAAAGGCAGCATACTGAATAAGAGAAAATCTTTGCCAGTTACATGACTGATAAGGAGTTAATATCCAAAATATATAACTCATATAACTCAACATCAAAAAAACAAACAACCTGATTAAAAAATGGGCAGAAAACATGAATATACATTTCCCCAAAGAAGACATTCAGATGGCCAGCAGGCACATGAAAAGATGCTCAACATCATTTATCATCAGAGAAATGCAAAGCAAAACTACAATGAGATACCACCTCCCATCTGTCGGAATGGCTATCATCAAAAAGATCACAAATAAATACTGGAGAGAATGTGGAGAAAAGGGAATCCTTGTACACTGTTGGTGGGAATATAAATTGGTGCAGCCACTGTGGAAAACAGTATGGATAGTCCTCAAAAACTAAAAACAAAACTACCATATGACCCAGCCACTCCAATGCTGGCTATACGCTGGAAGAAAACAAAACACTAATTTGCAAAGATACATGCACTCCAACGTTCATAGCAGCATTACTTACAATAGTCAAGATATGGAAGCAACTTAAGTGTCCATCAACAGAGGAATGGATAAAGAAGATGTGGTATATATATACAATGGACTACTACTCAGCCATAAAAAAGAATAAAATTTTCCCATCTGCAACAACATGGATGGACTTGGAGGGTTTTATGCTTAGTGAATAAATCAGAAAAAGACCAATACTGTATAATATTACTTACATGTGGAATCTAAAAATAAAACAAACTAGCAAATACAACAAAAAAGAAACAGAAAAAAAAAAAACAGAAATAAAAAACAAACTAATGGTCACCAGTAGGGAGAGAGAACGGGGAGGGGCAAAAGAGGTACAGGAGATTAAAAGATACAAACTACTAGGTATAAAATAGATAAGCAACAAGGATATATTGTACAGCACAGGGAATATAGCCAACATTTTCTAATAACAATAAATGGAGTATAACCTTTAAAAATTGTCAATTGGGACTTCCCTGGTGGAGCAGAGGTTAAGAATCAGCCTGGGGCTTACTAGGTGGCGCAGTGGTTGAGAATTCGCCTGCCAGTGCAGGGGACATGGGTTCTATCCCTGCTCCAGGAAGATCCCACATGCCACAGTGGGGCAACTAAGCCCATATGCCACAACTATTGAGCCTGCGCTTTAGAGCCTGTGAGCCACAACTACTGAGCCCATGTGCTGCAACTACTGAAGCCCACACACCTAGAGCCTGTGCTCCGCAACAAGAGAAGCCACGGCAATGAGGAGCCCGCGCACCGCAAAGAAGAGTAGCCCCCACTCACCACAACTAAAAAGAAAGCCCGTGCACAGCAAAAAAGACCCAACACAGCCAATAAAATTAATAAATTTATAAAAAAAAAAAAAAGAATCAGCCTGGCAATGCAGAGGACAGGGGTTTGATCCTTGGTCCACGAAGATTCTATATGCCATGGAGCAACTAAGCCCGTGCACCACAACCACTGAGCGTGCATGCCACAACTACTGAGCCCACGTGCCACAGCTACTGAAGTGCACATGCCTAGAGCCCTGCTCCGCAACAAGAGAAGCCACCACAATGAGAAGCCTGCACACCACAACAAAGAGTAGCCCCCACTCATTGCAACTAGAGAAATCCTGTGTGCAGCAACAAAGACCCAATGCAACCAATAAATAAATAAATTTTTTTTTAAATTGTGAATCACTGTGTTGTACACCTGAAACATGCAATATTGTAAATCAAGTATACCTCAATTTTAAAAATAAAAATTAAAAAAATACTTTAAAAAGGAGTTGACCATTGTTTTTCCTGCAAGGAAGTATATACTCTTTTATTAGTTTTTTATTGCTGCTCTAACAAGTTTCACAAACTTAATGGCTTGAAATAAAAACCCCATATTTACCAACCTACAGTTCTGGAAGCCAGAAGTCATAAAATCAAGATGTTGCCAAGGCTGCATTCTTCTTGGAGGCTCTGGGGGGAGACTGTTTACCTTTTTCAGCTTTTAGAAGCTGTCTGCATTCCTTCACTTGTGGCCCCTTCCTCCATCATCAAGCCCAGCCATGTAGCATCCTTAAATCTCTCTCTCACCTCTGCTTCTGTCATCACATCTCTGCTCACTGTGGCCCTCCTGACTCCCTCTTAGAAAGACCCTGTGGTTACTTTGGGCCCACCTGGATAATCCAGGACAATCTCCTCAAGAACCCTAATTTAATCACATCCTCAGAGTCCCTTTTGCCATGTAAGATAATATTCACAACTTCAGAGGACTAGAACGTGGACATCTTTGGGGACCCATCAGTCTACCACAATTGCATCATTAACCTAATAAAAATTGCCTAAATAAACCTTAGTGCCTATTAATTGTAGCTTGGCTATGTAATGAATCCCAAGTTGAGGTCTGTATTGAACATCTATGGCTTTTTAATTACTAAAGCAGTAGTTCTCCCACTTTAATGTACATCAGAATCATCTGGAGACCTTGTTAAGGCAGATTTCTGGGCCCTGTGCTCTTAGCTTCTGATTCAGAATTTTCAGACCTGGGATGTGCTTCAAGAATTTGCATTTTAGCAAGTTTCCAATGTTGCTGTGGCTGGTCCAGAAACAACCCCACTAATACATGAAGCGGATATTCCACCAGTAACAATAAGTTCCACCACAGGGTTCATAGTGTGAGGAGCTCTGCTGACCTGCTGGAAAGTACATAAATATTTATTCTTCAAATATATTAACTTTCCACAAATGTCCTGATTAATGAAGTTGGCTGTTTTGATAAGATGCATTCTAACTCATGATTGATGATGGTGGAGATGTGTGATGACAGACTGGCAACTTACTGAAAGAAACATCTATTGTCTGGAACATAATCTAAAATAACACATTGGGGAAATGGAACTAATCATATGCCTCTTTGGAGTAAGATCTAACAAAAAAATAGACAAAACAGCTCTAATTGCACTATTCACACACAAATCATATCTTGCTTCAATATTTATTTTTATGGCAAAAATAGACTATAATATATTCATTTCACATATATTACATTCATTCAAACTTTTTTGCCCATTAAATGTACACACTTATACAAAGCAATGACAGTTTAGGAGATTTAAGCTCTTTTGAGTATACATTTTTACATTATTGATCATCAGACAGTAGCACATAAAATCACTTTTTAAACTAGAAAATACTAGACAATTATGTATACAACCTGATTTTAAAAAGGTAGAATTCCCAGTGCATTGTTTGAATTATATGGCAACTTTCCAAGAAAATCTATTTCATAAAAAAATTTTCTCCAAATTTTTAAGTTTCTTAGGACTGTTAAGTCATACTAACTACTGTTGGAATTTTTATTTAAATAGACTTGTTATCTAGATATTCATTTTTAAACTATCCTTTGCTAAATTTACTATGGGTAGGGTTTAGTGTGCTTCAGTTTGTAACAAAGAAGTATACAACAAATTTCTGTCTTGTTGCAGTGTAATTCTTCATCTGAACTGAGTAGCATCATTAGAGTTCAAAATATCTCCCTCTTTTAAGCACAATAGAGTGAAACAGGCGTTTTCATGGGAAAATAACATTTGCATGATAAAAACTGTGTTTTATATTTTAATGTAAAAAATCACTGAAGAATACAGTAAAAAGCAAAAATATATTCTAATGGCCCAGTGCCAATCTTTTGTGTAAGGTTTACTCTGCAACCAAGCTTTTTTAAGGCTCAATATTTTAAAAAATATTTTTATCTTTTCCCCTCATTTTCAATGTGTTGCTTAGAAATTAAATACACTGATAATTGTGTAATAGCTCAATTCTACAAGAAATTAAGGTGTTTACTTTTAATATAGAATTGAAAAAATTCTAAAATGGGGAGTCCAAACTGATACTAACAGAAAATCTTCAAAAACATTAAGAATCATGCCTGTACAATAACTATTTCAACTTCTCTATTGGGTCACAAAACCAAACTATGCAAATAAAACCCACTAGAGCACTACTAATCTAAAATTTGTCACAAATTATAGTATTTTTTCCTTCCATTTTTTTCTTTCACCTTTTTGTTTTGTGGGCTTAAGATTTTGTATTACTTTTAATTCTTGTTTTTATTAAATCTGTTCTGGAAATAAGTTTCTCACCTCTGGAGAATATTTACCTTTTTTGAGGTTATTCGTTACAATGAGCCAGTATGGTATTATTCCAGTAAAACTACAAAAGCATTAGATCCTTTTAGGACACGTCTCTAAGATTAAATTACATTTCAATAAATATTACTATAAAGTAAAAAGAGGATTTGTCTCATTCAATGGTCCATTAATTGAATGTGATTTCTAATAAATCTCTGGGAAAAAAAGTTTGGACAGTCTCTTAGCATTTATGACAGCAGTCTGAACTGCGATACTTGCACTCTTACGAAAAATGAGTGATTGAGCTTATATTCCCCACTTACTTGTGGGGAATAAATGAGCAGGTGGAAGTGGAAAGCCAGTTACCATCAAATCTGTACTAGTCTCCTCAACCTACCCCAGAAAATGAGGACCGACAGATTCATGTTGTGGATAACGCAGATGATCCAACCTTCTGAACGTCTCTGGTAGTATAGACCTGCTCCTGGGAGTGAATACTGTACATCTCTTCTTCACCAAGCTTTTAGACCTTGAATTTAAACTACGCATGCACACTTAAAATGTGTCACTACCGACAGTGACAATCAAAATAAAGTACTGGTCTTTATACACAGTTTAGAAACCGCCTACCAGTTCAGTTTAAAATTGCAGATTTATTACACTGGAATCATGCACTGCTATAGCCAGTGTGGGTACATTACATCATAGATTCAAAGCCAAAGCATCTTCGAGATTTTAAATGGTCCTTTTATATGACACACCACAAAGTCATATTTAATGGAAGGAATAATGACCAAAAGATCTACCTAATAAGTAATTTTCAAAGATTTGGAAAAGTACGTTAGCCATACTGCTAGTTCTACGGGTGGTTCAAACGATTCCTTTCTTGTCACTCATTCATGCTTATTTATAATATTAAAACATAACTTAAAATAAGTATATGGTTACTATCCCTTTCTTAACCCAGCAACATATTGGATAAAGTTCATATTTACTCTAGTTTGTTAAAACTAAGTATTTTGACTCAAACATTTTTGGATATACGATGTGCAGCCAGGCCCTAATCATATACACGTGACCTAGAGATACTCTTTACATGGAAATATTTGCCTTGGAACTGCTGCTTCCTCAGCGGGGTGCTGCAGACCTTATACTTCCTTCTTGGCCCAGGCCCATCTTCTACTTCCCATTTCAAGCCAGGGACAATCCAAAAATAGATATGTAAACGGAAACAGGAAATGTAGGGGTATGTATTGCCAATTTATCTTCCTTCACCCCATGCCACCTCACAGGCAGTGTCATAGGCAGCATCCCTGCTCACCTCCATCATATGTCCCTTTCTGTTGCTTACCCTTCATGCGCCACTCAAGTTTCTGAGACAAACGACGCAACGTTAACATGATGTGGAATTCTCTCGTGGAACACTGATCAATCTGACTTCAGCTGCTTGCTGAGGCTCCATTCCCACTGCCGGGCAGACCCAGAGAGAATGTTTTCTGTGCTCTCACCAGCAGGGTGCAGCAGGGAGGAAAGCTGCTGTATCTTTCTCTTGGAGTACGGATGGCGGTGACTTGACTACCACTGCCTAACTTTCAGAGCTGCTGTGGTCTCAATAAGCTCTGGGAGAACAAACCAAGAACGCTGATACTCACTTTATAGTAATATTTCCTCTCGTAAACAATGCTCTCAGTAACTGAACATACATCTAAACTTTTAGAGCATGATTTTTATTTGGGAACTGCCTGAGCTATATAGAAAACTATGCCACTTTAACAACCCAAGGGCCCTTTCAAGCGTTTTCTGAAATCCTCTAGCCACCCAGCCCTAATGCATGCAAACCTTAACTAGACTTCTTGATTTTTCCTCATTTTTAATAAGTATTTATACATACTTAGGGTAAATGGAGCCCTTATCTCAGGTATTTGAAAAACTCATTGTTTTTTCAAGAATTGTTTTCAGGAAAATTCCCAAGGTATCTCTATTCCTCTGTTTTTGAAATATCTATCCCTCAGTTCAAAAAAAGAGGCCCCTCCAATTTAGATTATTTTAATAAACTTTAAACTGGAAAGAGACGGTTTAGCTTGTTCCACATGAAATCTTGATGGAAAGCAACTTCCAAAAATTTATATCTAAAAGAATCCCTTTCAAAAGTCTGATTTTTTAAATGATTTATAATAAACAGTAATTCTTTACATTTTAATAAAGTTTCATATTACATATAATATGGACATTTATATTTCCTTACTATTGTGAATATTAACTTATCAACCCATTTGAAATGACTGTTTTTCTTCTCATGATGAAAGCTTCAACAAAAAAGTTGGCCATGCCATGTTGTCATCACTCCACCCTACACTCCTCCTCAGGGTTTCTGCCTAGACCTTGGTCTTTCTGGGAATTTCTAAGGAAGCACAGCTTCTGTTTTAATCCTGCCAAAATGTTTGAAAGGCTAAATTCTAGGGCTTTTTGAATGTTTCACAGTAGATGTTCCAGAAGAATGTAAGTAATAATGATTTGCAATTAACATTCTAAATGATATTCTAAATTAATCCTTTCTGTGTTCAAAACTATCAACTAGAGTATTTTACCAAAAGACCCAACTAATCAGGAAAACTGATGCCAGAGATGTCAACACTGATTAGTGGAAAACACTGGTTTATAACCTATTTTTCGTGAAAATGTACATTTTGGTAATGTTGATATGAAATTAAGAATATCAGTGAACTAAAAGACACTAAAATACTGAAATATTGTTTAAGTTTGGCAGACAGTACATCCTGAACTCAGGGTGAGCCTATGAAACCTCAATGTTCTACAGTTTGCTCTTGAAAATCACATTACTTCAAAGCCCAGTAATGTAGATGTACTTTTATTCAGAAATACTTCCATATTCACTAACTGTTAATTAAAAGTTTAAAAATTCAAAAGGGACACAAAAAATTACATGGATCTTAGAAGTTATGTCAAACATGCGAGTTTTAAGAGTGACATTTACACAGTGTAATTTAGCCCTCATAAGTAATTTTCTTATAATCAAATTATTACAACAGGAACACAAAAATACCATATATTACTCTTTAGATTTTTGTTTTACAGTGTGTTCTTGTCAATGGGACACTTCAAAATGTTTAAACCTGACAGAAAAGCATTTTTTTTAAAACGTACCATGGAAGAAAAAAAAAAGCATCAGAAACACTCCTGTCCTTTACATGTGGAGATGTAAATACTACAATAAAAAAACTCTTATTCCATTCTCCTGGGGAGCTCTTTCTGAATATTTACACTTGGGTCTATTGTTGCTTAAACAATTTTAGATTTAAAATCACTTCTTTGTTCCCAAGTGAGAAACATGCCCACTTTCAATATCCATTTCCATTAATATCGTCTGAATTTTCCTCTTAAGTGGCTGGTTTCCGGGTCAGATTCAGGCAGATACACACACTGTATAAAGGAAATCCTGTCTCACAGCTAACAACACACACTTAATGGTGACAGTATGAGTTAAACTGCTTTAGGAGTCAACATGGGGATCAGAGCTGTCCCTAGGATATTGCAATTTGGGAGAATAATCCCGGATTTGACATTCTGGAAGCTCTACGTTTTGGAGAAGCAGCCTCAAGAAGGAAGAAAGAGATGGCTCCTCCGTCCTCCCCTACCTCCTCGGCTCCCACTGTGACAAGGCCGTCTGCCTGGTCCTGCCCACTGGCATGGGCCTAAATGGAATTGGGGGGGGCAGAGCTGAAGCTGACCTCAGGTGTGAAGTTAGAGGATTAAGGAGTGAAAGTTCCAGTACATCTTGAATACCACAGTCATCTCTGGGGGCCCCACACGTCTGCGCTGTGGTTTTGGGAGATGAGGTGAGACTATTACTAACTCTTCCCTTCTTTCAACCAAAAGAAAATAAAGCCTCTTCAAGGCTTCTTTTAATCATAATATAAACCTGATTTGTTAAAAAAAGAAGTGAGGTGTAGGTGGAAGAACTTCAAGGAAACAGAGTGAGTCATTGCCAGTGATGGGCCCTGAATTTCCTGGGGATACCTACCTCGGGGGGTCAGCCCCTAGCCTCTTCCCAAGCTCCTGCTCTCCATCCCAGCATCTCAGTCTGAGTATAGATAACACTGCATTTTTTGTAACGACAAAGGCAACTTGCATTTAGCATCTTGCATTTACACTGCACTTACTCTCGTCCTAGACATCCTACATACTCTTAGTCCTGATCTCTTCCAAAACACTTTCAATACGTCCGTTGTTACTATTTCACCTATAAAGCAACACATATATTAAAAACTCAGATTTATTGTTTTCAACAAAAAAAGTGCTTAAAACCATCTTATACAATTGTTTTTCACTTCATTTTCAACCAATAAAATCAAACTCGTTTGGGTTTATGAATAATACTGAAAAAAAATAGTAAATCTGATTATTCTTATATGTTTTAAATAATGTGCCTTCATTCCCAACTTTAACTTACATTGACTGACTCGTTTCAGTATCTCAATGAGTTGAACTCCTGCTTGGAAAATACAGAAGGTACAAATACATAGAATTTTTAGGATAAAAAACTTTCTGAATATAAAAATGCTTTCTGTGTTTCAAAATAACATTTTTAGATTCTTCTTGTAGTTTTGGGTTTGGTAACTAAACTGTTAAGTACCCAAGATTTTTAAAAATTAACAAAAGATAATAACATGGTTTTAAATACAAAGTTATATAGGAACCACTCACATCTGTGGATCATCGCCACAGAAAGTACAGTTTCTCAACAAGAAAACCCCAAATATTTTCGTCATAAAATAAAATTTCATTATCAAAAACTAGTTTAAGATAGAAACCTATATGCCTTAGTGATTGCCAGATTGCCAGCGCAGCTTCAGTGAAATAGAGAATTATCTAGAAAATACAATCTCCCACCAAACATGTGCAAGTACTGCAAATTGGACAGATCGGAGCAGGGCAATGCCTTCGAAACCAAGTCCTTTCTCTTCAGCACGTTTCCCAGGTGAAACCCCCTCTTCGGCCTGTGCGCCACATACTTCCTTCCAGGTGCCATCATTCACCCCGTCACTCGCGTCCTGATGCAGCGTTCTGCGTGGAGCAAGTGTCGAGGAGAAAGCGTGAGTCAGGCAAGCACTTTTTCTTAGCTGTAAACGCTTCACATGATCGGGTCCCCATCGGAAGCTGTGGGAGCTTATATGAGCCGTGAGCTTTTCAGGAACTGAATGAGAACTCGGTACACGAATGTGTACTGGCAGAGGGTCTGCACCATCATCATCCTCTGTTGCCTCAGCATGTCCAGCGCCCGTGGGATGTCCAGCACCTAGATGGAGAGAAGCAGTGATGAGGGATACGTGCTCCCTGCAGAGAGGGGAGGGCAGCAAGAGTCCTAGCAGAAATCTGGCTGCAGCAGACAGTCTCTTTTCTACCTCGGCATCTTCAACAGAGAATCCCCAAGGACACTTGCTCAGAAAGAGCTGTCAGGTCACTAGGTCCCTCTCTTCCCTGGCCTTGTGCCCAGCCCGCCTTTCCCCTCACCAACAGGGGAAACAAGCACACCTCGTTGTGTTCCAGACAGGCAATCATGATCTCCGACAAGAGGACGACGCCAGTCCGTCCCACGCCGGCACTGCAGTGGACCAGTAACGGAGGGTTGGGGCTTTTCGGTTCACTTGTACTATTTGTATGGCGTCGAACAGACTGGATCTCTTCAAGGTATGCTGTCAAACATCAATGAAACAGAAAAATACAAAGGGGTTAGGGCCTGTCAAACTGACAATTTTCAGATCACCTCCACTGATTGAGGACACTCCGGATACAGAGCAAGCACCAGGTGCCAATTACCCAACCCCAGCTATTAACTGACAGTGTGACCTCAGGCAAGTCCCTGACTCTGCCTGGGCTTCCGTTTTCTCATCTGCAAAATGCAACGGAGGAGAAACTGTCTAGGAGGCAGTGGTGGTGTTCTACTCACTACCAAATTATACTTTAAAACCTCTTCTGTGAAGCCTCCCCTAAACACGTGGAATTTTTATTTTAAAACAAGCCCAAAGCTGACATGGGACAACATAAAAGAAGTAAAGGAAATGTTTCTGGAACCTAAGTCTTCCTCTCTGTGGCGGATTTAGTAGCTCCGGCAAAGGCTGCACTGGAAATGAAGATACTCACATAAAAATCCCTTGAGGTCCTCCGGACAGCCATGCTCAGGCCAGTCTGTGTACTGGAGATGCCAGACCGTCCTCTCCTGCCCCGTGAGGAGGTGCTTCATTTTCAAGCCCGTGGTAGCATAGCAGCCGGAGTCTGTGCGGAACCGGGTGGTGATCTTAAACCTTCCATAGGTGACGGTGTTGTGCCTGGAACCAAGGCGTGGCCAATACCTAAAGCTCTTCTCCCTTCCACCCTCCTGTTAGAGACAAGTGCAGTCAAAACACAAGATCCAGCAAAGGGTGCCCCTCACAGAGAGCATGTCTGAAACTCAGAACTTCAACCCTACCCTGCCCTTTTCTCCAAAAGTCAGGACCACACACGATCAGCATTAACTTCTTCTGAGGCTGAGAAAATCAATTAAGAGAAACGAGTACCCACCTCTTCTGCTGTCACCATTGCTATAATTGCAATTCCCTGTTCCCACACCATCTGCCAAAAATCCTGACAGGTATTCTGTAATGGTCCTTGAGTGGCAATATAATCCCATTCAATTCCACTGACAGAGACCTGAAATTAGAAAAGATTTTTTAAAAAGTTAAGATGTATGTGTATAATACATGTATATACATTTGTTCATGGTAATACGAAAAAAGCAAACTGAAAAATTCGGCAGAATAAAGAAAGCCTTTTATTCTTTTTCCTTGTTAGTGCAATTGCCATTACTGATATATCTTTACAAACGTATGCACTATGAACTCACATAATATCTACATGACCTAGGGCAATTTCCTCAAGCTCTGCAAGTCTCAATTCTCATCTATACGATGAAAATATTCCCTACCCTCACGTGGTCAGGATTAAGTGAGTCAATACATATGGTGCCCTGCACATGACAGGTTCTGAATAAATGACTGTTATGCTGTTGCTAGGGTCTCCTTATAAAAATAATACCAACATCACCATATCCCAAAGTTCAAACACAATTTTCCCTCGTGAAGTACTAGCAATTTAGCCAAAACCTAAGTTAAATGTCAAATTTCTAGGGGAAAAAAAAAGTCTTCCTACCTAAGGAATTCACCTCTGAATTTCGGAGTCAGGATCACCCTCCATAATGATACTAAATTTCCACTTAAGATTTAACCTGCTGGAACACAGTCTAATGTAATAATTACAGGATCTGTAGTCAGGAAATCTGCGTTAAATCTCAGCTCCCCCTCTACTGAGTGACTATCGTAACCACCTTCTCATTTCCCAAAGTGTAGACCCTGAGCCACACACCCTTCCATTCATGCCCCCATTTAAGGCTGCAGCCCAAGTCACCCCCTCATCCTCCCACTGGGCCGGCAGTGGGTGGCACCAGGCACCACAGCAAATAAGAACCAGGGAGGAAGGATCTGGTGGGGAGCATAAGGAGGAGAGGTCAGCACTTCCTTATTCAGAGGGAAGTACAATGAGCTCCCACACTGCTAAGTGGCTGATGCGGGAATTCTGAGGTCAGACTCTTTCCACTGTTCTTCCGGCTGCCTCTGAAGATTTTGAAACACCCACAGAACCACAATGTTATTCAACTCTCATCCATCCAGTCACGAGACACTAGATGAGCTATTCCAAAGAAATGCTAAGTTTTTAAATAAATTATGTCCATGTTTAAAAAGCCTGTGCATACATTCCCAAAGACCATCAAGGGTATTGGCTTTCACAGGCAGACTGCTGGGCCTCTAGAAAGTCTCAAGTGTGAAACGGCTCTCATCAAACATCACTTGCAAACTAAATAAAATGTGGGAAAAGAAGAAAAAATAACACCCGCCCACGGACACTTACTCATTCACTCGCTATAAGGAAATTTCTTCTTCCCAAAACAACAAACGGACTCTCCAGCCAGCGTGGAGGAGACAGAGCATCTGGCTTTTCTCACCTTCCTGTTGTGAATCATCACTTTTTCCATTTTAATGGGTGTAACGTTACCCCAGTTGAATGGCATTACACTGTTTCCAGGGGAAAAGCAGCACTGCTTAAGAATAAAACGATGTTTAAAAATGATTAAGAGAGTAGGCAAAGAGCGCAGATGGCACCACCACAAGGAAAAGCTTTGGTGAACACCATCAGACGCTTTTGTTACATAAAAAGCATGTAGGTATGTGATAAGGAAAAACTAGCAATTCAGCTGCTCTTGAGAGAATTTATGAGCTATAAAGAGGTCTTCAGATTTAGAGGCGCAAAGCTCTAAGTCAGACAAATGAGTGGTCCCGGAATCCTGGTAACAATGCCGGGAGCGGAGGGGTTCACCGCGTGTAGGGAGCCAACACCGTCCATCCAGCCCCGGTGTATGGATTTCCCAGCCTATAGTACAGTTTGTCACAAAGATTCAAAACTAGGGCGTCTTTAGAAAATAGACACGAATACAATTCCTACCATTCTTGTCATTTAACTGGAAACTTCAGATCCTGTGCATCATTCCAAACATTCCCCTCACCTTAATATGTGATGCGTTGATGTAACCGGTATTGTTTTCTTTGGTTGGGACCAGCTCCACTCTGGCATCGTCATAGGGAAGGACATCTTGGAACCGATTTCTTTCTGCATTTTCAGGGAGCCGTGCTGTTGAGCACTCTCCATCGACTAGCCGTTTTTTCAGAATTCTTTCATATTCTGTGAATACCATTCCCTGCTCTAACCGCTGTTCCAGAATTTTACACTGAAAAACAGAAAGTGAGGAATAATGAGAATACCATCCCATGCCACAGCTGCATTTTGACTGTACATTTGAAATCTTGTTTTCTGCTTCGAGTCTAGTATTATCTAATACTGAAAATTCTAGATGAAACCAAAGTTAAATTTAACAAGTCTTAACAATAAAAGAACAAAGGAAATAATCTTATTTAATGCAAAGTTCTGTATAAACTTGGCCTCGAACAATTCGTTGAATTCATTTTCTCTAAATCTATAGTTAATTATATGACCCCCTAATAACGGAAAATTCTCCTGGACAACAGTCAATCCTGGAGTAGGATAATCAATTCCAATCTCCATGAACAAATGCTTCACTTTTATAATATGATATACAAAAAACTGAAAACATTATCGGAAACGATCTCCAGGATCCAGTTGTAAGCAAATTAATTTTTGCTTAGCATAATTCATGTGTGTCTAATTCTGATATAATAGAATCTCGTAGCAAATCATCTCCGTCACAAAGTTTTGAAAAATTCAGTAACTGTTCACTGTTAAGTTTTTGATGTAATGAAAGCGGTCGATGTCTGCTTTCTTTCCCATGTGTACTTGTATGCATTTGTAGAGTTCCTCTAACTTCATGACCAGAAGAAGGTAAAGAACAACATTCAGAAACCAACAGACAAAAATCAACCTTTAGCCTGAAATTACCTATTAAGACATTAGCTATAAATGTGCCCCAATTTTAAGTCTAGATTACAAAATTCCCAACACTCACTTATGATTATCAAGTGTGTTAGAAAATTCAGTAACACCTCAAGAAGAAAGCTCTGCAGCACTGCATTGGCTATCCCAGGGGAGGTGCACAGCCCGTGGTCTGGTACGTACCCTCTCATCGTTCGTGGCTCTGGCAGGCACCTCCTTTCCTTCATCAGGCAGAGGCAGTCGAGACAGGGAGAGTCCGTTCAGGGCAGCCAATTTGAGAGGACCAATTTTCTTTGCATCTACTCGGCTCTTTTTCATTCCCTACAAAAATATTTATATGTATATACCAAACATACACAAATACAGTCCCTTTGAAAAGAGATTTCAATGGACTGAACACAGGCAACAGAAAGAGGTTTCTCCTAAACCCACAACCCCAGGAGAGATCACACTCCTCTCTCTCACAAACACACACACACACATTTGTTTCACAAATATTCGGAGGAAGACATTCCTTTCAAGACCAAAGCCCTGATAAGTCTTCCAGATATAAGGTTTTGAAATGCAACTGGTTTCAGGGCTCTGTTGTAATGAAAGGTGAGGCTCCAAGCAGACAGCATTCCTTCACAGGACTCCTGCATGTCAAACCGTGACACACACACACACCAGCTGCAACCTACAAAGAGGGCTTTAAATGCGGTCACCTCACTGCAATAAGCTTTTATACATTTTCTAAAAAATACAAATGAGTTCTTTTTCAGTGTTTTCTCCGGTGGCTCTATTGTATTCAACATTCTGCTGCAGACTTGTGTGACCTGGGTTAGCTCACCACACCTCTGGTACATGTGGCTAGAACCACCACATTTTTAAACAAGGAGAATGTCAGGGCTGAAATCTCCATCATTACGCCATGCGAGGGTGTAAGAGAGGGCATCGGTGGAATTCTGTCTCCTGAAAACTGGTGTTTCCTGAAGTTATTATTAAAGCCAATGATTTTGCCAAGGCACACGAGCCCAAGAATGCCAGGTCTTCTTCAACAGTCTATACCTCCTTGGAAGCCACAGTAATCATAACCACAGCAGCCCAAACTTGACAGAAGTGGTTTTCTCAGTTCTGCCTCATAAATGAAAGCAGCAGCTCTCTTCTGTCTCATAAATGAAACCAACTTTACTCCAGCTCTGTCAGCCTGGGAGGGAGAGAGGGAGGCACACAGTCTGAAAGGTTCCCGCTTAGGCTAAAATGCCACGATTCTCATGTGTGCAGAAAACACGTAGATGTTTAAGGATGGACTTCGTGGTGGGGGAGTGGCAGCGGTTCTGACATGTGAAGTTTGCCAGCTTCCACGCAGCAAACACTCCCACCGCGGCTAACTTCAGTCTGCCAGCGTACCATCAACTGCCTCGCAAGAGGCTGAAAATTGAACACTCAGCTCCTGCCAGCCAGCGGGGGTGGCTCCAGCACTGCTCGGCCTGAAAATGACCCCAAACGCCCCAGCACACACGTGCTGGATGATTGGTAAGGTCAGTTTTAAAGCCAGTGTTTGAAGTAAGGGGCTCACAGTCAAAACTCACTTCAAATACCCCTTTACTCAGCCCTCAGGGTACAAGCGCGTGGTTTTAAATGTACAACCCGTACAGTGATTTCTCATGTGAGAACCACCACACAAGACTAAGGGTGAAACAAAAACTCTTTATGTAGATGCAGAAGCACTCAAACCAGTCCACCTTTTCCAGATAGCAATCAAGTCACCGTAGGTGGAGATGGGTGGAAAGTTCTAAAAACGTTCCTGCTTGTGTGCAATTTATTTCACTGGTTTTAATACTAAACCTCTATAACCATAATCCGCATTAGTATATTCGCTTGTTGTAACAATTAAAATAATGGCCACCCTGAGTTACTATGAATGGGGTCGGAGGATTAGCAGGGGCTTGGATTCTTCAGTTCTTGGGAAGTCAGTAAGTTAAATGTATGATGCAACCTCACAGTAATAAGTTAAACTTGACTGAGCACTTTTTACATGCCTGGACCTCACTTTTTTCCCCCAGCAATTCTCTCAGTTACAAATGAGAAAATGGGAGTCAGAGAGATTAAGTTGTTTGCCCAAGGTCACACAGCTGCCTCTTTATATACTATAAACAGGGTCAAAACAATGAAAACCTTGCATTAAAATCAGTTATGCTTAGCTTCCCTGGTGGTGCGGTGGTTAAGAATCTGCCTGCCAATGCAGGAAACACGGCTTTGAGCCCTGGGCCGGGAAGATCCCACATGCCTCAAAGCAACTAAGCCCATGAGCCACAACTACAGAGCCTGTACTCTAGAGCCTGTAAGCCGTAACTACTGAGCCCACACGCCACAACTACTGAAGCCTGCGTGCCTGGAGTCTGTGCTCCACAACAAGAGAAGCCACCACAATGAAAAGCCTGCACACCACAATGAAGAGTAGCCCCCACTCTCCACAACTACAGAAAGCCCACGTGCAGCAACAAAGATCCAACACAGCCAAAAAATAAAATAAATAAATAATTTTTAAAAAATCAGTTATGCTGCATCGTAGAATTTAGAAAACACTTTTCATGCCTAACCTTATGTGGGACTTAACATGATGCCACAGCAGGCAGAGGAGGGGTGACCATCCCATGTTATGGATGGAGAAGCTGAGGTTCTGGTGCATGAAGGGCCTAGCCCACTGGGCAAAGAACTAATGAATGGCAGGTCTAGACTCAGACCCAAGTTTTCCACTCCTGTAAACTTATCCTGTACCTTTTCCCAGGCCACAGGTGCCATTCACATTCCTCAAGTAAAGAAGGGGAGCAAGAGAATAATCCAATCCCATAATCTCACTAATACTGTAGTTCTTAAAGTCAATGAGCGAGAAATGTTGTATTTTTAGAGAACCAAATTGATAAAAGCCCTCAGATTTAGCAGAACTTGCTGGACCCATTCAAAACTCCAGGGACAATAGGCTTGAATACTGGACTCTACTCAAAACAAGTAGCATCTGGGGAAAGACTCAGGTCACACATAAAAACGATGGACAGCTCTTGATGTCATCAGTGAAGAGTGTCAGCTATGAGAGGGCCCCATCCAGCTGGCTCAGGACTCGGGCAGAGTTATTTGGGGAGACACATCCACACTTTGCCCCGCCTGCCCTCAATCACTGACTGTAAACCTATCCCCTCCGCTTCAGCCAACCTGAGACATCGGCCTTTACTGTCAGGCAGATGAGTAACAATGTACTCCCCCCCCCCAAAATTAAAAATAAACTTACAATTCCAACTCATTAAAAGAAAACACATTTACATCCATGGCACTGTTGTAAGTAGTCTGAGTCTAAGCACACTGATCTATTTCATAACCACTATAATACTGTGTGAATTCTTCTCCTGCTTACGAAGATGTTTGTAGCATCTCAGAAGATCTAATAATACACTAGGCCAGAACCGCGTTTGTGATGTGCCCTCAGGTCTGAATATGCCCACCAGCAGAAATGGGGGAGGAGTCCCTAGCTGCCAGGACACTGGGAGCAGCTGAGAGACAGACTGCATAGGCTAATTAATCACTTTCACTTGGCCAGAGCACAGGGTACGGGGAATGGAGGCCTGAGCAAGGAGGAGCCTGAGCGAGGCCGCCACATGACTCAGAGTGGACACGCTGACCTGACAACACCACAAACGCCTGGGCAAAGCTGAGGGGCTCAGAGCTAAACGGTTTCTATGGAAAGACAGAGAACAGCAAAGCTTAGACAAGCAATTATTCCTTAATAAATATACAATATACCTTGATGCAGAACCGTGTACAAGATCGGAGAACCGCTTGTAGAGATAAATATGGGTTAAAAATTCCAGTCCAGTCACTCACTAGCTGTGTGACCTTGGGAAAGTTACTTAATATCTCAGAGTCTATTTTCTCATTTGCAGAAACAACAGGCCTGTTGTAAACTGGACAGGGTAAAGCAGATGGTCTGTTCCGCACATGGTAAATGCTCTAGGAATGGCAGCTAGAGATGATGTTACGCTCTTTTATATTTTGCCTCAAGTAGATAAAAAGTGCTTAAACCATGGTTATTTATCATACTGAATATTAAGGAGCTGCATTTCCTACAAGGGACCTTCCTTGGGTTCTCAGTTCACTCAATCTGTCTTTTAAAGAGACCTGGAGCCCTCGGGGTTTTTGTTTTGACAAAGTGCCACCTTCCCAGTTCTAGAATCGCCCTCCAGCCCTTAGAGATCACAGCCCAGCAATTCAAGCTGTACCCACACAGACTGCGACATAAGGAGCACATTAGGGACAGGTCAGGGGATGCCTCCCTCAGACCCCAAAGGAGCAAAGAGAACCAGATCAGCCCCGGGCCCTGCATCACCACAGGATATTTTTGCAGGTGGTTAACAAAGCAATCTGGGCTAAAGTCATGCAGTCTTCACTTCCTTTTCCCTAACACCGCATTACTAAAACTTCCCATTCATTCTCTCTGTTCCATTCCACAGAGCCTCCTACATTTACCTTTCACTTCATCTAAGTTACCATCTCTAGCAAAACCGCTGAAATTCTAACCCATCCCCATTATTTCCATAGATAACCAAACTCAAAGTGTTTCAAATAAGACAAAAATCGGGGAAAATATGTGTCTGTTGGGGGTGGGGGGGTGGGTTGAAACAAGTTAAAAGAATAAAAGCTGAAACACAACAGAAGTGATGTCAAAGAAAGGATGCCTAGAGGGCAGGTGCTGAGAAAAGCCCGGTGTGAAGGGCACCGTGCTGGCCTGGGTGAGGACCCCCTGCAGCCCGAACAGCTCACCCCTAACGGCGGAAGCCCTTCCACGACGTTCTTCTTTCCGGAGAGGAGATCTGACACCGGCCTCTTCTTCAGGGAGTCCCTCCTGGCGCGGTACCTCCCCGACGTGGTGAGGTCGGACTCCGACACGGACGGCGTCAGCAGCCCGTCCCTCCTGGGCCGCGGGCCGTCCCCGGGAGGGGGACCGGGGCTGCCGTCCCTCCCCCTCCTCTCGGCCGCAGTGCCGTGGACCTTGGGCTCAAGGATGTGCAGGGGGCCGGCGCGGGGGCCGCTCGCCAGGGCTTCCTGGGAGTAGCTGCCCAGCGGCTCCGGCGCCCGGGGAGAGGGCTGCGCCCGCGCGCCGTGTTCCTCCTCGAAGTCCTCCTCCTCCTCCTCGCTGCTGTGTATCAGCATGGTGGCGTCTGAAAGAGACTTCTTGTGACCGTATCTAAGGCTCTCCCGCTCGTCCTCCTCGTCCCGCTTTGTCCTTTCTGCGACCACGCTCGGCTGGGAGCCCGCGGAGCCGGCGCGCGGGGCCACGTCGGCCGCCGACGCCGACAGGGTCCTCTCCTTGAGCCGCAGGCCCTCGAGGCCGTGGCTCAGCCCGGCGATCTCGATGCTGTTCCTCTTCTGGAGCTGGGCGTGCCGGGCCGAGGTCAGCGGCTCGCTCACCTCCTGGAGGGAGTGCGCCACCGGCAAGCTGTCCTCCTGGAACGTCTGCACCGAGTGGTGGACCCGCCGGGTGATGAGGTCGGGGTTGCTGCTGCTGATGTAGAGGTGGCGGGACAGGTCCGGGGTGCTGTTGGCGGGCCTGGGGTACGGGTAGGGGGGCGGCGGGCGGTACACCTGCGTCCTCATGATGTTGGGGGCGGGGTAGTCGCGGGCCTGCAGCTGCACGTTGGTCAGCTCGGGCACGCTGACGGCACCCACCACCGGCCGCCTCTCCGCGGGGTGCGGGTACGCGGCCTGGCTGTGGAAACTGTAATTCAGGCTGAACGCGCAGTGGGCCGAGGGCGGGGAGCTGAAGTGCGCGCGCTCGCGGATCTCGGGCTGGCTGTACACCAGCGCGTCGGGCCTGCTGTACGCGTACGAGCTGCCGATGTTGAGGTTTCTCAGCGAGTGGCTCTGCCTCTCGGCGGGCGCCAGGCCTCTGTGGAGCTGCTTCATCACCGTCTCGTAGTCGGGGGTCGGGCGGTAGGACGGGGGGATCAGGGCGCTGTGCCGGTGCGACGGGACGTAGTCGGGCCTCATGACGTCGCTCCCGGTGATGCTCGGGTTGGAGGACATGGGCGAGGGCTGCATGTAGGGCTGGGGGTTATTCAAGGAGCTGGTGCTGTGCGCACTGTAGACACTGCCGTTGCGGATGCGACCACTCAGGTCAAGCTGGGCTCGATCCAAACTTGTCTGAGAGTGACAGTAGTATCCGTTCTGGTTGGTCATAAAGAGGTTATCTGGGGGAAAAAAAACAAAACATTTAAAATGTATTTTAAAGTAAGATTTTTTGAATGCATTAAATTGGACCAATTACTCTAGACAAATATTGACACAGGCCCCAAAGGCTGATGATGTTCTCCGAGTGGCTTATGAAATGCCAGCTGAAGTGACCTGGCTCTACCCACAACACTCTGAGTGACCCTGGACGTGTGGTTTCTGGGAGCCTCACCTCCTCATCTAGAGAATGGGGATGGCTCTGCCTACTCTAAGGGTGGTATTCAGCCATCTGACACCCAACAAAGATTAGCCAGTTCTAAGTCCAATATTAAGAGTATAATTGTACCACAAAACATAGTCTTCTTCTGAAAGTCAAAAGCATGGGTTTCACTAGAGACACAAAGCAGACTTTCTGGAACTCTGGGGGACCTGCAGGCAGAGATGCTGTTCAAGGCTTTCCGTCTCTGACTCTGCTTTCTCACCACCTCCCCACCCCCCACCCCCGGCTGGGATGTGGCCTTGATGATGCTGAGCTACTTCAAGCGCCACCTGTCCGTAAACAATTCCTTAAATGAAACTCTAGGTGGGTGGTATAGATTCTTCCAGAAAGATAAAAGGGCAATAGTTCAGCAGGATCTGAGCCTCTTCAGGTCCAACAGTAGCACCAGTAGCTGTACACCTCACTAGGGACCAGAAGGCAAGAAGACCCATGCGAAGACAGCCACACCTGCCCCCTGCTCCGGCCCTTACGCTTCAGTAAGATTGGGGTCCACAGCTAGCAGAAAACAGAGCCTAATCTAAGCCACAGAGGTTATGTGTGTGTGCCTGTTCAGGGCTGGAAGAAGGTATGTTTCTTCAGTCCAATCTGTAGTTCACCTGAAAAACAAACGAGGGTGATTTCTAACACTTCAACAGAAAGACCATCAGAGAACAGTTGTTTTGAAAAGCATTCTTTTTTTTTCTAATGTATTTATTTATTTACTTATTTTTCTCTTTTGGCTGTGTTGGATTTTTGTTGCTGCGTGCAGGCTTTCTTTAGTTGCAGCAAGCGGGGGCTACTCTCTGTTGTGGTGCACAGGCTTCTCAGTGTGGCGGCTTCCCTTGCAGAGCAAGGGCTCTAGGCACACGGGCTCAGTAGTTGTGGCTCCCAGGCTTAGTTGCTCCGTGGCATGTGGGGTCTTCCCAGCCCAGGGATCGAACCCCTGTCCCTTGCATTGGCAGGCGGATTCTTAACCACTGCACCACCAGGGAAGTCCAAAAAGCATTCTCTTTTTGATTCAAAAGCTTCATGATGGTTTAAGTGACAAATGACTATCAAAGTGAGTACGCCACAGTCTCGTGTATTCTGGTGGCACACACAGCCAGGAAGAAACGGGCCTCAGACGCACCCCTGTGTTCTTCCTTGTCCCTGTCCTTTTCCCATATCTGGAACACCCTGCCGTCTGCGTCTATGGAGTCCCCTCTCCTCACTGCTGTCACAGCTCAGCCTCACTCAAGCCCGGCTAGACTAGCACAATACCCGCCGACCTAGCCTCCCCATCTCCAGCCTCCTCTGTGCAACCCACAAACCATTCATTTATAAGCCTGCATGTGTAAAAGACTATGCTAAGAGCTAACAGGGGGTCGGGGTGGAGGAAGAATGACTGGAATCTAGACAAATAAAAAGGGAAAGTGTGTACAAAATCACCAAAATCCAAGGCAGAAGTGTTACAAATGAAGGAGATAGGTGTCACAGGAGTCCAGGGCAGGGAAGGATCACTTCCAGCTTGGGCTGAGCTGATGGGGACAGGGAGGAGAAGACCAAGAACCACCTCCCAGGAGATACGGCCCTCAAGGGGCCTTGAGGAATAGGTGGATGGGGTTTCATCAGTAGCTGGGGAATAAGACTAGAAGAGCAGCATGAAGAAACAGCGCAGAGAACGTGGAACACTAGACACAGGAACGATTGTCAGGGAGATGGGATGAGATGGGCCGGGCCGCTGAGTGTCCAATGAATCAGGGAGAGTGGGAATTGAAGGTACCTGCTCCTGTGATACAATAAATAAGAGGATTAAAAAAAAAAAAAACCCAAAGAACTGGATTGGCAGGAGCAGAGGGACAGAGAGAAGGGGATATGAAGAGATGTTACACGAAGTTCATCAGAGGCACAGGATTTGCAACTGTCTTGGTGTTGGGGGCAAAAAAAAGAAAAGAGAAATTACATGCAGTTTGGAATCCAAGTAACAGGAGAGCGACTTCATCGTAAAGAAGTAAGGAACTTGGGCAAAGGGACTTGTGGAGCAGAGTGACAACTCAAATGCAGGATGTTAGTTTTCAGCAAGCTGTTAACAGCGGGTAATATTTACTGAGTACTTCACTCAGCCGGGTACTCTGCTGACAGCTCACATGCACTAGCTCCCTTAACTGCCCCAACAGCTGTCAGACGGATGAAATGTGGGGCTGGAGCACAGGAGTGATGATGGGGTGGGAAATACAGATATGATAGTCATCCTCGCTGAAACCCGAGCCGTGGATGAGACGAGACCGCCCAGAAGCCTGTGGAGGGAGGGGAGGCCTGGGGAGCAGTGAACACTGATGGTGCAGGAGGGAGAGCCCAGTGCAGGGAAGAGAGATTTTTCAAGAAGCTAGGATGCTGGAATCTGATGGGAAGGAGGATATGCAGGGCATTAGGGACCAGTGAGGGGGCAGCTTGAACACAGTCGCAAAGGCAGGAGGAGTACACGGGTGGCTAGCAAACAGAAGCAGCACACAGGAATTACTCTCAGAAGTGGGGTGAAAAATGAAAGAAAAAAATCATTCAAACTGTATTTTGGAGAGAGAGGAGAGGAAAAAATATTAGGATGCTTGCAGATCCAGGAAAAGGGATGAACAGCAAGGAAACACGAACAGTGCAGAGCGAAGAGTCTTTTCCCAGAAGTCACAAAACCAGAAGAGGGCAGCGTGCAAGGAGGAAACAGTGAAGATGGTTAAAAAAAAAAAAGAAGAAAACCTCCTAAGGTGGACACTCTGGGAATTCATAGCCAAATCCATCCCCTCCTGCCCGCCCACCCACCTCACTGCATGGAAAGTCTCATCTTATACACAAGGCCCGGCACCAACGATGCATCACCACTCACCTTCTAGTCCCTTCAGGCACCATGTTCTACCAGTTCCCTGTGGGACTGAGTCCAAGCACCCTCTTCCTCGTTTGTGCCACGGCATTTACTATCCCCTCCGTCAAAACCAGGAGCAGCAATCCCAACCGGGAACCCACCTCTCTCTACCTGTGGAAATCCACCCATCTTTCGAAATCCAAAAAGCCTTTCTTAACCTCTCCAACATGACGAGTAACTGCTCGCTTGCTCTCATCACAGCAATCATGTTCTCTCTGTATTGAAGTTATCTGTGTACTTGTCTTATCCTCCACTATTAGATTCTAAGCTCCTTAAGATATGGAATTATTTCTCTGCATAAATCTCCTCAGCCTTTACAGCAGAGCCTTGCAGATGGCGTAGACAGTACATGTCTGCACAATGAATGCTGGAGATTTAGCTTCGGAAGTGCTGTCTTAACACAGCTCCCTATACGCATCATGTGAGAGATCAACATAAACAGATGAAAATAAAATGTGTAATCCTTGACAGTGCAAAGGTCTCAGGCAGGAAAGAACAAAACGAGCCTGGGACATCCCAGGCTGGAAAGGAAGGAAGCACTCAAAGGCGACTGGAGGCGTGTTAACGGGACATGGGAGCCAGCTGGAAGGGGTGCCCACGGGCCGAATTTAGGATCAACTTTGAGCATCAAAATTTGATACCGCATGTTTTCCACCCATGTCCAAAACACTGCTGTAATGGCAGCTCCCTCTATGAATCCAGGGTGGCTATAAGCATGACAACAAACGTGGATGTAACTTCAGCCAGATACTGTCGTGGCTTCAGGATCTCCAAGTCCTCATCATTTATTCAGAACAATTTTGTAAGGCATTTCAGAAACAGTGTACTTTACCTTGGGAAGAAGAGTATGGTTCTGTATAATGTCCATTATAATGCAGCTGCGGTGGGGGAGGCATCGCATAGGGCTGGGGTTTAGGCTAAGAAAGGGAAAGTTGGAAACAGGGTTAAAACACGCTGCCTCTGTAATATGGCTAAAGCAATTCTCGGCTGGTTTCTTTCTCGCCATTAAAAACTTCTAAAGGAGCCAAACATATTATATATAAAAATAAATATGAAGACCCAATAGCTCTTCCTGTGTATCTACCATTTTCACTGTTTCCCAGAATGGCAATGCTAAGCCCTGTGCACTGATATCAGATATCAGGCAACAGAAGAAAACAAGCTGCATCCAAAAAGCTGAGACCGAGAGGGAACAGACACAAATTTCCTGAATTCTTATATAAACAACTGAATAAGAAATTTATACGTAGTATATTTAATCTTATTAGGCAAAATCATCTAGTATTTTAAATATCCACTGATTTCTCTTGGCTAATAGTCAAGACTTTTAATATTAGGTTGGACCTATTATTTAAATATGTATAATATAATAAGTATTATATATATTATATAAATAGGCTTAAGCTATGGAAAATCACCATTACTTTGGTCAAATATCAGCATACTTTTGTGGTTCAAACTAAAAATTAACACTGCTAAAAGCATATTTTATTAAGGAAGATGACATCACTAAAAGAAAAAGAGAAACTGTATTTTTCCTTCTTTCTTACCAGAGACATCCTCGAAGAAGACCTCCTCCTAATTGGGTTCACTATGACGGTCTGAGTTTGCCTATAAAATAAGACATGTCTTTGAGAAGAGCATATATATATGCTCATATACACATAACCTTCTTAATTCTACCAAAATAAGTTAATAAAGAAGGTGAAATGATAAATCTTCTAAAGCAAAAGACAAACTAATCCAATCATAAATTAGAGAAAAGAAAGGAGACTTTCTGTCCTTACTTGGGGCCTCAGCCCTTTCCTGCTGCCCGGATCCCTCTGACCACACTCCAAGGTGTGACCCTCATGGGGCATCAGTCGCCTGGACCAGCAGAGGGATGGGCAGGAGTAACTCCCTGGTCCATTCAGGTGGAACCTCTGGAGTGATCGGAAGCAGAGGGGAAAAGAGGCCAGGAGAGAGGGCTGCAAACTCATCCCAAGGGAAGCAAGATTCAGTGCATATGCACCTCTCCTGTGGGCCTGGCTCAGCACTGACCACCTCTGTGAAGAGATAAGGTTATAACTTTGGAAACTTAAGAATCTCTGTTTCCTCTAAGGAACTAAGATAGGGAAAGCAAAATAGTAGGAAAATTGGTTTGGTGGGCCTGTAGTAAATCCATTCACCTTTCTTTGCAAGAACTTTCTCTCTGGTTTTAAGTGTATTTTAAAAAGCAATGAGAGTATTCAGGAGTGCTGACTAATATTTATCAGATAATCTGAGATTTTAAGCTATCCACAGCAAGCTCCATCTCTGAATAAATGTAGGTCAGAAACAAGAAACAGAAAAGTCCTTTTGTAATTCTATCTTTTTAAAACAGAGGTAGACATTTTTTTTGTTGTTCTTATGTGTGGTCATTTTTATAGCAAATAAGATCTAGGAACCTAAACACATAAGATTCTTGGTTTTGTTGACGATGTGATTTTGTCGAAGCACTTTTTGAAAAAAGCTTTGACCATCTGTTCCTAGCTCATGAGCTTATGTGACACGTAATAACTGATTACAAAAAATATTTTGTGACCCTTGGTTATAGTGTTCTAAGGACTAACTACTAGAAAATCCACAATTACAAAGTGAATACTCGCTCCAATTACTCAGTATATTTACCATAATATCAAGCCTCATGTCTCATAAATTAACACTATTCTTAGCACGCAAACAAGTAACTTCTTATATTCAAACCTTAAATATTAACTAAATTTTACAAGATTTTTGAGATTTAAAAAAATTACTGATGATAAGGAGCTTATCAAGTAGCTACAATTGCTTTCAAGAGTTGATTTCTTTTGATTAAATGCTTTCTTTAATAGTTTCCTTTTATTATCGTTGGAATGTAGTAATTCGTTGATGAAGAATAGATGTCTCTTTCCCAAAGGATGTTCCCCATTCTGCTAGTAATTGTTACTCAACAATAATAAAATGGATGTTAATTGCACTAGACTGCAAAAATACCTGCATCAATTGGTAAAGCATCATATATTAGTAAAGGAGGAGGCATCCTTAGTGGAACAAGTCAAGAGGGTGTGCCCGGGCCTTTAAACACTCCTTAACTGCACATTAATATATTCCTAAAATTAGTGTCCAGAATTTGAAGACACTACATTTTGTAGCCTTGAGATTTACTTTCCCTTTATTTTCCACTGTCAGGACGAGGTTTAGGCCAGCTGGGTCCTTTGAAGGACTTATATTTAGTCCAGAGACTCAGTAAACTGACCAAACCTTTAAAGTACTACAAATTCAAAATTCAGAGATGAGGAGAAAGGCTGCTGATAGAAACCTCCAACATGTCCAGAGTTGCCCAGCCAGAGCAAAAATAAACTTAAGTGTGCTAAACACAAAATCCAAGGATGCAGAGCTTAGGAGCACAGGCGGCGACTCCCACACTCGGCATCTGTTCTGGCACCCTGCTGGCAGCACCCAGGAGAGAGGCGACACTGCCCAATGGAGAGGCCACTTCTGCTAAACACAAACTCGTACGTCTTCCTCCTGCCAAACTGTGTGACGTAGGCAGCCTCCCCATCAGTTCTAATATTCTAACCTCCTCTTTCTTCCTGCCAATATTCTTATAAATGCAGTTTCCTCTGGGATCAGCTATCCTTAACTTAGTACACAAGAGAGAATGGTGTAACTGTTGGTTATGTTTTGGGACAGTTACTATGTTGATGGGTGCTGCTAACAATGAGACAGCTGAAGAACTTAGAAAAAAAAACAATCACTGGAATGTGTGTACTGGAGAAGACAAAATAAGAAAAGGCTGCTAGCCCAAGTAAGACAAATGATATTGCTCACTGAAACAGTGCTAAAGGCTACACATAATTACCTCCCGGAATCCAAACACCAACCCCGTAAAGAACGCCAGTTATTATCCTGATTTTATAGATCAGGAAACGGATACTTAGATTAAGTAAATTGCCCCTGGTCACGTGGCAAGTTAAGCAGAACTGGCATCTGAACCAGGCAGGTCTGTCAGATTCCTGAGCACATGCCCCTAACAGCTGATTATCTGCCTGACCCCGTCCCCAACCCCAACAGATGCGCAGGCTCCATGGAGGCAAAGGACATACCGTGGTACCACTGGCGCCTGGCACACAAGGAAGGTGCCAAATGTTTGTAGAATAAATGAAGGAAATAGTCAGTGAGGACTGAAGTTGATGCTTATGGCTAAGCATTTACAGTTGAGCTGTAAAGGCTGTGCATTTCTAAGAGCTGTCTGACTTTCACTTTGTCAGCCTCCTTTCTTGTATATTTCCAGCTCGGGCAGACGAGTGAGATTTTGATGAACAAAAAATACGTTGCATGGTGGAAATACCTAGAAAATGTTGATCTCAATGACTTTCCTTTAATGGGACAGGGGTTACTCTCTTCTTCCAGAAGAAGTGGGGCAACCCCTTCCCCTTCCAGGCAGGGAGCCAGTCAATCTCCTGATCACGAAAGTCTCCAGAACAGAGACCAGCTGCTGTACTCACCAGTATTTAGTTTACACCTAAACTGCAGGGAACACAGAGCAACCCTCTGACAAGGCTCAGCAAGCAGCCTGCTGTGACAGAAATCCAGCTTCCCCCTCTAAAGAAAGGCTGAGGAGACTTCTACCACTTGCCTTTGCAGGTTGGGGGGAATACTAACCTCCTCTTCCCCCGCTCCCCCTAGGGAAGAGAGAGAAAAGCCTTCCAAACCAAGAACCCTCTCGAGATTCCTTTTCCCTTCCAGGCTCTTCTCATATAAATTCAAGAGGTCGATTACAGCAAGCTCAGTTCCGGGGCTTGGGGTCGGGGAGAAAAGTCATTTCACCTAAGCAATTGACATTACCTCATTTAATTCCTATTCCAATCCTAAAGAAATGTTAAGTAAAAGCCCCATTATCCCCACTTTATAAATTAAAAAGCAAAGAGACTGTTGCTATCTAACACTTTTAAGGCTTGGGGGACATAAAAAGATGATCCTGTTACCTAAGGTACTTTGAAAGTGGAGAGAGAGAGCAAGACTGAAGATGGACCACACCATTCTATAAATTCTAAAATAGAGTCCTCAAGGTCAAGGTTAGAGGACTCACAAACGGCCATCCCAAACACTGTCAGATGACGTATCAGGGCTGAGGAGCGGGGAAGGGGACACTCAGGAGCAAAGTCCTCCTTTCTAAGCAGAGTCCATCTCCTGAGCCAATGATCGCCCCAGCCTGAACCTGACGTCCAGAGACTCACTGCCCAGTTCCAGGCCTGCTGTGCTTTCTTTAAATGCCCATCACACCTGAGTTTACCCATCTGGGCCATGAGAACGAGTCTATCAATACTTCAGAATCATTATCGTCTTAAATGTGACTAAACACAGTCTGGGTTGAGAGCCTGAAAAGCAATGACCATAAAAATTAAAGTTATTTTCAGTTTTATTACTCATCAAAATATTAAAAGCTAAGAACTCGTTTCCTTCACCTGGGGAGCAAGCACTATATTTGTTTCCCACAGAATGAAGTGGATCTCTTCCATCGTAAATAGTTATATAGGAACAGTTCTTGAAAATGGACTTCCATAACCTACTACATGGTCAGAGATTAAAAACAAAATGTGGAAAGTAGCCCTTTAAATATAATTATTTCATTTTAAAAACACTCATTTTCCTTATACAGATAGAATATATGCAACTGGAGATCTAATATAAAAGTCGCTTTATTTAAATGTGGCAATAAATAGCAGTATTACCAAAAAAATGAGATTTCTAAGACTGAGTCATTTACCACAAAAATATTTTTTTCTATTTATTTTCCCTGTGAACTTTAAAACCATTACCAGGTGGTGATTTGCCAAAAAATTCTTTAAAAAAGTATTAACCACCAACCAATACGGATGCCTACTGGAAAGGGATTATATTTTACGGTTTATTCAAAATAACTGATTGTCAAAAAAGGGGGGGGGGGTTGATTCTCCCTTAATTTCCAGAAAAAAAGGTGATGGTGGCACATTATTATTAATACTCTTAAACTTATGAAAGGCTTTACATTTATGAAAGGGCTGTGGTCCAACAGACTGCACACCCACCGCTCTATGCAGAACACACTTCTGGACCAAAAGGAAAGGCCACCCGCTGCCAGGGAGCCCCCAAGGAACTGTCTTGGACTAGCGGCACCGCCGAATCTCGCCACCAGGGGGAGCACGTTCACACACAAATGCACCCAGAACTCCAAGCCAGGCAGCGAGCAGAGGCGCCTTCCCGGGGCCACAAAGAAAGCAGGGTTGCTGCTCCCAGTCAGTGACTGTTTTCCAAAACCCCATCAGCAGACCAGCAGTGGGACTCATGTAAAATCTGGTGGTGGGGACACAGGAGGAGAGGTGGTGGGGCCTAAGTGCTAATCGTTAGATGGTTTTCCCAGGTGGACGTCCCAGGTCATTTCCTTTTCTTTTCCTTCACGAGCCCCCAAGATGGGCTTGCCTCTTTTTCTTTGCACTGTGGCTCCTGACCAGAGTTTTCTTTACATCCTATAAAACAGAAAGCACCTCCACAGCCTTTCCTCCTCTTTCCTAGCCGTAAGGTACAAACTGTCCTTTTTTTCGAATCTACAATCAGTAACAAAAGGAAATCAACAAGGAGCAAGAGGGCTCTTCTCTCCTTGGACTCTCACCGCTGCCCTGCTCAGGCTCCCGTCACTCACGAAGCCCTCTCAGGTGAGGCGCCTTGCCAGACACCTGGGCACAAAGATGTACAAGAGGAGGCCCTGCCCTCACGGAGCTCCAGTGCACAAGACAGACACACCAGGTCCTCATCAAGACGGCAGACCTGCAGTACTCTGAAAGTCTAGCGTGGTGACTACAGCCCAGGCTCCCGTCTCTCGGCTCCCAATTACTAGTTGTACGGGGGGGTCATGACTCTTCACTTGTCTAACTCTTCATCTGTAAACGGGCAATAGTAATTGAACCAAACAGGGTTACTATAAAGATTAGAGGAGATAAAGGCTCTCAGCATAATGCCTGACACAGAGCAAGCATTGACTGAGTTAGAATTATGGTTACGAAATGGTAGGGAAAAAACAGAACTTTGAGGACTAAGCAAACTAAATGCATGGTGGACCCCAGGGCAGCAGCATTGAAACTGGATCTTGAAGAATGACAAAGAATCCATCAGAGAAGCGGAGGAAGGGCATTCCAGCAAAGGCCTGGGGCTGCGAGAGGCGTCAGCATGGTAAAGACTGGTGGCTCTAGGAGCAGGATCAAAGGTCAGCTGGGCAGATGGGCCCGAGGAGGATCCCAGGATTCTTCACCTCATCCTGTAGCTAAGGAAGGCTGGAGGAGAGGAACGGGCTCAGATGCGGTCCTGAGCTGTAACTGACGGCAGTGCTACACCTTTTGCCCATCTCTCCAGCAGACTGGCTGGAGCAGGTGAGATGGGGCAGGTAGGCCAGAGGGGAAGCAGCTGCAGTGGGCCAGACGAGAGAGGACAGCTTAAAGAAAGGGTGTGGGGGGACTCCCTAGGTGGCGCAGTGGGTAAGAATCTGCCTGCCGGTCTTCCTAGGTGGCGCAGTGGGTAAGAATCCACCTGCCAATGCAGGGTACACAGGTTCGATCCCTGCCCCAGGAAGATACCACATGCCGTGGAGCAACTAAGCCCGTGTGCCACAACTATTGAGCCTGTGCTCTAGGGCCCGTGAGCCACAACTGTTGAGCCCATGTACCGCAACTACTGAAGCCCACGCGCCGAGAGCCCGTGCTCTGCAATGAGAGGCCACCAAACGACAAGCCCGTGCACCACAATGAGGAGTAGCCCCCGCTCGACGCAACTAGAGAAAGCCCGTGTGCAGCAACGAAGACCGAACACAGTCAATAAAATAAATAAATAAATAAATAAATAAATAAATAAAATTTATATAAAAAAAAAAGAATCCACCTGCCAATGCAGCAGACACGGGTTCAATCCCTGGGCTGGGAAGATCCCACATGCCACGGAGCAACTAAGCCTGTGCACCACAACTACTGAGCCTGTGCTCTAGAGCCCAAGAGCCACAACTACTGAGCCCGAGTGCCACAACAAGAGAAGCCACCACAATGAGAAGCCGTGCACCCCAACTAAGAGCAGCCCGCACACAGCGACAAAGACCCAACGCAGCCAATAAAAAAATAAATAAGTAAATTTATTAAAAAAAAAAAAAGAAAGGGTGTGGGGATGGACTGAAACCAGGTCTCAGTTTACATGGCGTTTTGCTGGGAAACCTTTCCTAACTTGGTGGTTCCGGGTTAGGTACCCTTCTCCTGAGGGCTCCTACAGCACCACAGACATCCCAAATCAGAGCTCTTAACACCCGATTCTGCAGGTTCATTCAACAAAGTCCTCAAGGCCTCCTGTGGGCGAGGCCCTTGCTCGGCATTGGGAATACAGGGGTTAACAAGACAGGGAGAGCGTCTGGCCTCTGCAGTGCAGTGCAGTGCAGTGGAGCTGACCTGCTAGGAGGGGATGCAGACCTCAAGCAAGTAAACAAATACACAGATCCCAGTGCTAGGGGCTGCGAAGAAGAAAACAGCAGGTAAGGGGCAAAAGGGAAACAGGTAGCCAATGGGGAGGGAGATGCACAGGGCGGTCAGGAGCAGCCTCTCTGACAACGATGCAGTGACTGAGCCAGCATGTGAAGTCTCGGGAGGAGAGGGAGTTGGCAGAGGGAGGACATGTTCACAGACCAGAAAGGATACTAGTGCCTCTGGAACGGGGTGAGCAGGGAGGAAGGTAAAGGAAACCAAGCTGGAACCAGGCAAGAACCAGATCACACACAGCCCCGCACTTTTATTTTAAGGATGATGGAACGTCCGGGCGGTATCTTAAGAAGAGTGATAGGATCTGATCCAAGTTACACTAAGATGATTCTGGCTGACGACGGAAAGTAAGCTTCAGGCAGGGCAGGGGCAGAAACGGAGAGTCAGAAGGCTACAGCAGTATTCCAGATGAGAACGATGGCAGCCGGCACTAAGTCACCAGCTAAAACAGTGGTGAAAATGGTCAGATTTGCATATATTTTGAACGCAGAATTTGCGGAGCGTACTGACGAATTGGACATGGGATGAAAGAGAAGCAGGAATCAAGTAGGACTCTAGATGTGGGGCCTGGGTGACCAGGGGATGTCACCATCTGTCGAAATGGGGAAGGGTAAGAAGAAGCAGATTCTGGGGCAGGAAGAGGAGTAGCAAATTAAGAGCTTGGTTTTAGGCATATCACATTTGAGAAGCCTGTTAGGCACCCAAGTGGAGCTGTCAGGAGGTAGCAGGGTATGCAAGTCAAGGACCCAGGGGGAAGACATGGCTAGAAATGAAGTCGGGTGCTCTTTAGTATAGAGATGCTGCTTTGAAGCCTGGGTCAAGCCAAATCCCCTAGAGAACGAGTGGAGATAAGAGGTCCGAAGATTAACCAGCAAAGGCGACTGAGAAGAAACAGCCTTAGAAAGAGAAAAGCAGGAGAGGGTGGGGTCCTGGCGGCCAAGGAAGAGTAGGGTGCAAGGAGGAAGGGATGGGCAGAAGTTCGGTGCTGCCCGGCAGTCAAGTGAAAGAACTCCTGAAATGACCACTGGGTGAAGGTCACGGTCACTCTGACAAGCAGCGTCAGTGACATGGCAGCTTAGAGGAAACAGGGAGGAAGGCAGGAGAGAGAGCAGATTATACAACTCTTTTGAAGAAATCTGCTGTAAAAGAGAACAGAAACATGGCACTGTGGCTAGAGGCACGTGGAAAACGAAGGAAAAGTTTTAAGAGGTAAAATGTTACAGCATGTTTGTATCCTGATGGGAATGATTCGGCAGAAAGGGGGAAACTCGTGTGGGCTAAGAAAAATGTACATTAGGAAGAAGGGGTATAAATTCTTCAAATAGCGTGAAAAGCTGAATAATCCTTTATTACTCAAAATGTTGGTTAAAAAAAAACCTTCCCTTTTAGCTTTCAAGAACTAGAATAATTCCACTTACTAGCTGAAAGAAATCTTAGAAGCATTATCTGTAGTTACTAAAAGGTTGGTCCAAAGCTAAAATGAAAAATAACTGAGAAATAAAATTTTAACATATAAAGGTAAAGAGATTATTATAAAAAATACTAAAATGTTATCTCTCTTTTTTTTTTTAATTTGCCTTTCTAGATGATACACTATAGCTCAAGATGAAAACTGAGCTCAACATTTTCCACAGTTTCCATGAACAGGATATACTTACAGGCTACACTGATTTAGTCTGTAAAATTTGTGTCGTGCAACGCAGAGTCTCCACACATATTTTGCTGTTTCCATGTCTTCCTAGCAAACAAAATATGCACAAAGTAAATGAAAGCACATCTACAACCTGATACAGAGCTTATCTGAGAACAAGACAGAATTGGGTGACATATTATATCATAGTCACTTTTAACACACTGTGATTCTTTCCTTTTTGTAATACTGCGCCCCTCTTGTGAATGCTGTAATTAGGATTCAAATTATGAAGGCAAAAAAAAAAAAAAAAAGCTGTTCAACAGTGTGATTCTCATCTTAAACAGTTTCAAAATGACTTCAAAATTTTTAAATTATGAAAATATCAACTTTCATTAACAACTAGATACTCAAAGACATTTTTAAACAAAACATTTTTATTATTGACAAATAGATACTCAAGGACATTTTTAAACAAAATGTCTCAGTGACTCATTGCCTTCGTCAAGAGAGTAAAAGTAACTGTGAAACAGCATTTCTATAGCGCTATTCTCTATCAGTGGAAGTTAAGATACCAGTGTTTACTTTCTCCCCTACTTATAGTCCCTTAAATTTAATTTAAAGGTCATCATAATCAGATAGTACCTATCCAAAGACTCATGCATTCATTCAACAATATTTACTGAGCAACTAATTTTTGCTAAGTACTATTATATAAAATGTTATAAAGTGTTAAAAAGTTTTATGTTTCATAAAACTATGAAATACTATAATTTTAATGCTACCCCCCCAAGCAGGCACACAGAAATGTTAACTTTTAGGAAAAACATTCCATGCAGATACCTAATGTTTACTCACAGTCTGAAACTGGATGGTCTCCTCTTTATTTGCCAGCTCTAACGCAAAAAAGGACTTATTGTGGGACATGTTAGCAATATCATGCCACCTAAAGAACAGCAAACAGGAAACGGCAATGTCAATGCTCAGGTTTTTACTAAGAGACAGAATATATGATTTTTTCCTTTTTGAGCTTAATATATAAGCCAACATTTGTTTATCATTTTAGAAAGAAAACAGTGGTTTTAATCAGCTAGCATGCATTTCCTAGTTGAAGTGACAACAGCCAGTTGCAAAAAGTAAAAGCTTGTACACTAAAATGAAGGCAGAGTATCTAAAAATGTAAAATATTTATCCTCATTTGCTGGACTAATTTGATCAAATATCCCGCTCTCAGTTGTTGCCAATGCTTCCTTCATTAATTCCACAAACATTTTAAAGGATACTCACTATGAGGATACCAGAAATTGTGTTAGGTGGTAGGATACTAAGATCAGTAAGGGACAGTGCTTCCCTCAAAGGGGCACAGGTGGAGGATGGGGCAGATAGAGAACACAGAAGCAAACAAATACGGTTAAGTTCTGCAGGCATACCGGGCAAATAAGGCACAAAAGTAGAGGAGAGGTGCTCTGAAAAGTTGGCGAAGCAGGGTGAAGATGAAGTTCAAATGCTAGGAACTCAAACAGTGAACGACTCTGGGTGTGTTCACCAGGATTCAAACTCTGATCTTGAACTTTCTAACTGTATTTTAGCATCTTCAGATTTTATATATTAATATTTTATTTTATTACATAAGTATATAATTTTATAAAAGGGAAAAACAGGTCTGGAAGAAAAAATTTTACCCCTCTTTATCCATCTCCATTATATTGGATTTATTTAAATTTATTTAAATAAATAAAATTCATTTGTAGTAATTTGGTGTTTAACTGTTAGACCTAAAGATTATTAGCATCATATTAAAGAAGGCAGTTTTGGAATTTCCTATCCAGTGAGATACAGGAAGCCGGTGGGATGTCTCCTGTTTTCCTGTGGCCTTTTGAGCAATGTCAGGGTCCTGCCCTTCCGGTGCTGGCCAGATCCATTTCCGCCCTCTACCCTGCAACTCAGCCCACGTTGGGAAGACAATGAGGAGCTTGGGGACATGAGAACCATTCCCAAATGGGAGCCACCTGACCAGTGCAGTACAGTCTAGGAGTGGGGATCTGCTCCCCAAGCTGGGTACACGCTCTGTGGTCATAACCACCAAGGAGAATTCAGGGCCCAAAAGGGAGTAAAGCAAAGGAAACAAAGGCACACAGAGCACTGAACAGGAAATTTAAATCATCTGACATCTCACTGTTCAG
The DNA here is from genome assembly GCF_030028045.1 of Hippopotamus amphibius kiboko. Lineage (NCBI taxonomy): Eukaryota > Metazoa > Chordata > Mammalia > Artiodactyla > Hippopotamidae > Hippopotamus > Hippopotamus amphibius. Next base: position 172,501,529 of record NC_080189.1, read on the forward strand.
AGTCAACCACTGTTAACACATGGCCATATGTCCTTTCTGTCCTTCCTACTAGATACATTCCAAGATTTCCACAAATGAATAGTATGACTTTTTTATAATCAAGAAAAGAAAAATCAACATTATAAAAAATTATTGAAATTTGTTTAGATGTTGGTATTTTAGGAATTTTGGTACAAACCAGAATCTCAGAAAGGCCTAGACTTTCCACAAGAAATAGCCCTGGAAACCAGGGCTCAACTGAAAAACTCACACCAAGACAAAGAATGACCTCCATATGGTAAGAAAAAGGTCATACATTTTTAAGCATTTCATAAGCAGGCCATCCTTATAAGCACTATTTTCTGCAGTTTGATTCTGAAGAAAGTATCTTATAAAAAGAACCACTGTGGTCAGGTGGTATTTTATCCTAAGAAGGACATGTTCCCATTTCCTAGTGAGGCCTTCAGAGAGACTTACTTATGAGCAATATAACTAGCACAGGTACTGAAATATCACCAACAGGAGTCACGGAAAGTGCACAGAAAGACGTTAAGAAAAATACCTAAATATCACAGGAGGCCTTCCGTTCTTATGTTTCACAAAGATACCTTCAAGACACGCTCCGATGGATATGTCGCTGCCTTGGCTGTCCTAAGAGAAGAAAGCGGAAAAGGAAACACTCAGGCAGCAGATGCAAAAAAGCCACAAGGACCACACCTACTCCCCTACTCTTGTGTCCCAGACAGGAAATGTTCAGAAGGCCTACGCTGAAGGGAAAAAGTCTGCAAGTGTAAATGTATCACCTTGTAAATACGTATGAAAATAGAGTTGGGCTCCTAAAGGAACTCTATTTCAAGAGCATTTCCAAGGACAAACTACAAAACAGGAATGTGTTCTCCTACAAAATTTTGGCCACAAGGACCTCAGCTTTTACATTTCCAGACTTTTGTGCGTCTCCAGCCTTTGCACAGCAATACATCCCTGGGCTTCCCCCGCTCTTCTGTCGGAATGACTAACATGCCTTTTGGAGAGCCCAGTCTTCGAGCCATGCTTACCTTGGCAGGGTAGCTCTCTTCTCCGTAGCCATCCATTCTCTCTACCTCCTGCATGTACAGCATTTCAGCATCAGCAGCTGTCAGCCCTCTGCAACCCGAAAGAAGTTAGTCAGATTGTTCACAAAACTAAAAAAAAAAAAAAATTTAGAAAAGCTTTTCTTAAAAAACTACATATCACTTTGGCATAAAACATTAGAAACATTTCAAGTTTCTAAGCATCTGTGATTAGTTATACCAATGCATCGATATTTGCTGAAAATGAACTACATGCAAAAAGCACTGTGCTGAATGCCGAGGGTTAGTTATGTAAGATCCTATCCCCTGTACTTCAGGCAGGCAAGGGGAAATGCAGAAAACAAAACAACCCTGTAAAAAATCTTCAGTGAAAGCTAGAATTCTTCCTAAACCACCAAAGTATCAGGCAATACTAAGCACTGTGTGCTAAATGGCAAACGATAAGTGCTGCAAGGAAGGGTTAGAAGATGGAAATCCTTCTTAGCTCCGGTGACGAATTACACGGATGGGTGGGTAGATAGGAAGGCAGTGTGGGTGAAGAAGTGGGTGAAGAAGGCACTCAACTGCATGGACACTTGCCTCTCCAGCCTCACCTTCTGCTGCTCCCCCACACCCACAAGGTGCCCCACACCACAACCATCCCAAACTCAGCATTTCTTTGAATACACCACACTCCCTCATGCCTCCGGGCTTTTGCACATGCTAATCCCGCGTCCTGGTATACCTATCACCCACTTGTGCACCTGGTCAATCCCTAATACCCTTCAAGACTCAGCCTACGTACCACTCCTTCTCTGTCACCTGTGTGATTGCCCTGAGTCTAAGTCAGATGCCCTTGCTCTGTGCAGACCCGCCACATTCTATGCATCCCTCTCCCCTGCACTCATTACGAGTAGTAGTGTGACTCGTACAACGGGCCGTCCCGCCTGTCCCTTAAGACTCCAAAGCAGGGAACATATCCTTCGATGGCAGGTCGTTCTTCTATTTGTCTTTGTGCCGCAGCATTGAGCCCCCTGCCTCATACAGAATAACAGCATGAAACTGTCTTTTAAGGCGATGCACAAATGAATGAATGAAAGTAACAAAAGTAGGGTGATGTGTGCCTGAGGGATTAATTATGCTGAAAAAAAAAAGGTTTATTTGCACAGCAGAAGATAAAGCTGGAATGGCAGGATTTAACCGACTTGTGGGAAGCCTTTAATCCCCAGGGGTAATGAACTCAGGCTGGTGGAAAGCAAGAAGAGCTTCATGAACATTTGAGAAGAGAGGAGGCAAGTCGAAAGTGATATTTTAGGAAGATTAATCTTTTGTGAGTGACTGTACGGATTTGAGTGGGGACAGATTAAAGGCAAAAGGTTATTTTTAATAGGAGAGGGTGAACGATAGGTTATAATTAGACAGACCTGGGTTCAAATCCCACCTCTACCACATGTAACTTTGGGCAAGTTATTTAGTCTTTGTGAGCTTGATTTTCCCAATCTGTAAGGAGATAATTACATTTACCTTAAAGAATGGTTATAAGAATTTACTGATATATATACAGGACTTGGAACTGTGTGGTATTTGGTTTAGAATCAAACCTAGCATTCTCTAGGACAGGGTTTTCAGACAACACATACAGATTCACTCTCAAAGAAAGTCATTATCTGCCCAGAAGCAGAAGTCAGGGCAATGAGCACCACAGCTCTCAGCACAGCTCCCCCAGAGGACAGAGACATAGCTTCCAAAGGTGTAAGGGGAGGTTGGGGGGGGGGCAGGGGTGCGGCGGACACAAAAGAAAACATCACATCTGCCGCATCGCAAAAGAAAACAAGTCTCTCTAATCTTGCATTATTAACCTACACAGGACCAGGTAACCGCCAAAGCCTTTAGTGGGATGAAGAACTGGCATCCTTCAGTGACTGGCGGCTTTAAACTTTCTCAGTTTCATCAATGATAAAAAAAATGAATAAGAAATGAGTTGATACGGGTAAATGCTCAGAAGAGCACTTGGCACGCGGTGAGAGCTCTGCAAAGGTTGGCTCCTGGTAACTAGTAGTAGTAGCAGCAGCAGTAGTAAAGTTCCAAATTTAATCGTGTCGATGTATCGTCCACATTCAAACAGGCGTCGGTTTTAAGCTATTTCCACTTCTCAGCATTACCTGTATTTCTGATGCAGTAAGGCCACTTTTTGTGTTGCTTCTTCCAATACTTTTTCATCTTGTAACCACTCCTGGAAAAAACATACTGCAGTAATTAAGTATGTAAACAAGTCACCCCAATTTCTTAGAAAGAATCCGTGCTACTGACTGTTACTGTCTCTTGTCACCAGCAGGCAACGCTAGGGCTACTATTATCATGTGGGAGAGCTCTGCTTAAGGACGTAATTATGATCTTTCCAAGGAATTACGTGCCTTCTGCTCAAGAGCCAAAACACCTGCCCTGCCTTCTCAGTTCACCCCAGAGAAAGTTTCAGATGAGTTATTTCAGGTTGGTAACATCCGTTAGCCAGTTCCAAGCCCAGCACATAATAACACCTTGTGCATTCCCTGGCTTGCTGTTTAGACACTCAGAAGGGTGTACCACCTCCCACAGTTGTTTCAACACACAGTTTCCCTGTCAATCCCATCAGTAGTGACTTTAAAAAGTAGAAGGCACTGTCTTTTTTGTCATCTACTCCTTAAATTGGTGAAGAGAAACCAAATTCATTTCACATAACTGTCTGGTTTCGAGCCTTCAGTTAAAAGCAAAACCTCTATGTAGTTCCTCTCTTTACACTCACATCCAAACACACAATGAACTTCTCTGGTTGCAATTCAGTGACCCTTATCTTTCTGTGGGTTTACAAGGACCAGAAGACTGTAACAGAGAAAGCATTTACACCTGAGTTGTTTTTATTTTTTTAAACTCTATTTCTGCCTAGCAAGTCTACTATATGGATTTCATTTCAGGAAATATTAAGGGTATGGAAATAAACTGTTTATAAAAAGGCCCAATGTTAAAATAAATCTTACCACAGGAAGCAAGGCAAATTTCTGAAGAAAGTCCTGGGATTCATATTGATCAAAGTCACCAAAATCAGCTATATAAAATGACAAATATTCACATGTCAATTATATTTAATTGGAAGCAAAACATGCAGAACTAAACTCTATATGCAGTATACAGGTGGTATGCTTATGATTTAGAAGTCAAATTTGCCTTACAGCTTACAAAGTGTATACTTTTAAAATACCTTTTTAAAAACATTAACTAGGTAGATTCATGTATCTTGACTTGGGAAAAATGCCTTTTGATAAAGTGAAAAAAACCAAGTCACAAATTGTATATAAATGACCTCATTTTTTGTCATTAAGAAACAAACAAAACCTACTCTGTAATCATGTATGCTTACTTCTGCACAGAAAAATTTCAGGAAGAAACCAAACCATTCATAGTAGTGATTATCTCTAGGGAATGGGATTAGATCACCTGAATATGTTACAGCAAGATGTATTTGTTCAGAAAATTTTATTGTTAAAAAAAATGATAGTTCAGCAAAAAGCTAAGGAAAAACTAACCCTTAAAGCCAAAGATGACAATTAAAAAGATTCAAAGTACCTTAAAAAGGAATGTGGCTCTATGTGTATCAGGCATTTGTTTGTCTAGAAATGATATGTCTCCATGCCTGCTAATATCTGACGGAATTTTATTAATGATTCTTCTGAGTAAGTTTCAATTCCCAAGATTAAATGCCAGTTATCATTTGAAATAATGCCCCATCAGAAGTCTTTCCAAAGTATATTACATACATGTAGTACATATAGATTAGACATGTGAAAAATGACAGTTAAACAATTCAAAGGGACTTCCCTGGTGGCGCAGTGGTTAAGAATCTGCCTGCCAATGCAGGGGACACGGGTTCGATCCCTGCTCCAGGAAGACCCCACATGCCTCGGAGCAACTAAGCCCGTGCACCACAACTATTGAGCCCTTGTGCCAAAACTACCGAAGCCCGCGCACCGAGAGCCCGTGCTCCACAACAAGAGAAGCCACAGCAAAGAGAAGTGCACTACAATGAAAAGTAGCCCCCGCTCGCTGCAAGAAGACCCAACACAGCCAATAAATAAATAAATAAATTGGGGGAAAAAAACCAATTCGAAAATACTTGTGAAATGCAAAACTATTATGATTGATGATGTTCTATAACCTAGAACAACTGTTTAAGAAACCAAACAAATGACGTATGCTTAAAGTATAAGCAACTGTAACCTCATCAACCACACTGTTTGGGTGGTCTTTCCTCTGAAAATATTAGCTAGCAGCAGATCAAGTCCCTGAACTACAGGAATAGACAGCAAACTAAATGCTATATATGTGTGTGCGTATGTGTGTATTTCCTCTCTATTTTTGGTCTGTGTGCTCTGTTGACATGATTACATGCTTAACCTTCCAGAAGTCTCATATTTCATTGAAGTAATCCAAACTCATTTTTTCCCCCACAAGGAAGCCCCTTAGATAACAGAATAATATTTCACTAATATAGAAAACTACTCTGTAGTAGTTACTTTCTATAAAGTCAGTTACTTTAAGAATCCCTTGATGTTTTCGTTTAACATAACTCTAATCTGATAGATCTATTATATTACCAATTGCCATTCTTTACCTTGAACAGCTAAGCCTGCTAGCTGAATTGCTTGTTCTAATGTACAAGGAATGTTTCCTTCCAAGATATCTTTCTTCAGCTGCAGATAATACTGATACCTATAAAAAAAAAAAAAAAGGTCAATTTTTAAAACTCAATATCAATATTACCTCTAATTGAGACAAAATGCATTTTATCATAATTTGGTAGAGGAGCATAGACTAGCCAAAAGCTTAAGCTCAGACAGTTTTGAAGAATGACTTCAAAGAATGTCCTTGACCATAACTATACCAACACATACACACACACAATATAATCAATTTACTGAGTCACTTATCCTTAACTCTAGTTATTTGAAAGCTACAAGCTACAACCATCTAGAAGACAGCTGGTCATCTGTCTTATACCCTGTAAAACAGTCTCTAAGTTTTGTCCTTTTTAGTTGCAGGCACAGAGAATTAATGGCCTATCTTTACTTTAAAAATTCTAATTAGTAACTTGGTGATGTAAGACTTTCTTTCCTAGCCCTGACAGTAAAGCCAGAAGAAAATGGTTCCTGACACTGAAGACCAGGCTTATATTAAAATATTCTTTGATGAAATACCAAAAATAGTTGCTAAAATGCTTTCTTAATATTCTTGTGATGTGGGTTTACTTCTGTTTATATTTTCAATATATAGGGTATTAGTTACCAGCACAAGCTTTAGTCAAGCAGACCTAGGTTAAATTCCAGATCTCCAATTTAGCATTTTGTATGAACTTGGGCAAGTCATAATCTGTGGGTTTAACTTATCTCTAGTAAAATGAGGGTACTATCACCCCTTCACAAGGCTGAACAGGTGCAGGAATATATGTAAGGCTCTCAGCATAATACCTGAACAGAGCTGGTACTTAATAAACAGCTGTTATCATTATCAGCAGTCATCTGCTCTCAGCCAATCGGCAGTATTTCATCTGTATCAGTTCTCTGTTTTGATAAAGCTCTATAGTGAAGATTTAATCTGCCTCCCTCTTATTTTTTCACTTAGGTAATTACTAGGGCCTGCTATCCATCAAGTATTGTTCTGGATGCTGGGGATACAGCGTTGACTGAAGATCCACCAGCGCTCTGGCAGTACAGTCTATGCAACCATCCTGAATCCAGAAGCTCTTCCAGGTTTTGGCATCTGTGAAGCTCAACCCAGTTACAGTTCACATCTGAATATCTCTGAGATCCCACCCCTTTAATCATCCCATATGTGTCCTTACATCATCCTATTTTAAGCCACCTTTGAGGTTTCCATTCTTTGTTACCAAAAAACCTGACCAAAACACCATCCATTTGAATAAGAATTTAGATCCCACTTATCCCCTTCCACCTGCTAGCAGCAGAACCCACAGATTTCCTTCAATCAGCAAAGAGAATGCTGGGAGGTCTGAGATCTTGTCAAAGAGGAAACTGTGAAACATTCTCCCAGGCCACTCCTTTCAAACACCTAAAGAAGTCTATCTGTTGAATATGCTGTCCACATATCCCACTCTAAATATTCTTGGTCCTTTCCTTAAATCCAATCACTGGAAAGCAGGTCCACATTCTAGACTAATGCCTAGATTATGGCACATACATTCCTAACTGGTCTCCTGCCTGTAGTCTTGCCACCTCTAGTCTATCTTCCATGATAGGTGACCTTTGTAAAATGCACATTTCATCATTCCCATCCATTACAATTCAAAAAAAGTTTGTCCCTATTGATCTATGACTTGATAATGAGGACGTTCCTTTTCTCAAGTCTCCGTTCTCCCTTTGAAGTAATATCTGAAATTTCTTGAAAACATCAGTTGCTTTTGCTATCCCGCTACTTTGCACAAGCTACTCCCTGTAACTAGAAAATTCCTTCTAAAGTCAAGTGAAAAGTCAACTTCTTTACCTTCCCTGTTCATGTCCCCCAAATCCCACCCCTAGGAATCCAGTGCTTTAATTAAAGCATGTATTATCATAATGTACTGTAACTGTACATTTACAGGGACTGTCAGTTCCACGAGATTGTGAGCAACTCCTCCAGAATAAGAGTAAAGCATATCCACTTCCACATGTATCTCCCCCCGTAACCAATATAATTCTTACATACCATATTCTATCTTCAATAAATGTTTAAATAAATGAGTCACAGTGGTCAGTTGCTGTTCTCTCCTCCTGGCTTCTACTTTTCTCTTCAATATTTATATCTCAGGTCTGTTTTACAGTCAGTCCATGCTTATCCCTACATCCTGATTCTAGCTTCTTTAGTTATCCATCTTCTTCCAAGAATTAACTACAAACTTGGTACTTAAAAAGAATTTTCCACAAACACAGGGCAAAACCAGGTTCTTACTGTCTGCAAGGCATTGTGTTAGATATTATGCGAAAGGCAAAGTTAAAGAAAACATGGGTTTAAAATGTAAGAAAAAGACACGTACACAAATAACTGTAGTCAAAGGCTGTGACAACTGCCTTTGTGACATCTTAAGTGCAAGCAAATTCTAGAATAGTCTGGAGAAGGCAAAACACATTCCAGCCTGAGGGATCACAGAAGCTTTATGGAAGAGGTGCCTTTTGAACTAAAATCAGATGAACAGGATTCCAGGACATACATACGAAAGGTCTAGGACACAAAGGTGAAAAGGCATGCAGCATGTTCAGGATGCTGGAAGTAGTCCAGCTTGGCTCGAAAGTAATGTTAAACAGGGGGTAAAAGATAAGGTAGTGGTGGATTTTTGAAGAATGTGAAAGGCAGGCTCAAGAACCAAATTTGGGATAAATAAAAAGGTCCTACTGTATAGCACAGAAAACTATATTCAATATCCTATGATAAACCATAATGGAAAAGAATATAAAAAAAGTATATATATAAATGTATAATTGAATCACTTTGCTGTACAGCAGTAATTAACACTGTAAATCAACTATACTTCAATTAGAAAAAAAAGAATCCAAATCTGATCTCTTATTTTTTTTCTTTTGTTATCTTCAAGGGAAAAAAAAGAACATTTAGTTCCTCTATCCCACTCCTTAATACATTCTACCTCTCTGTCTTTGTCCCTTGTAAGTGCACTTATTGGTCAAAATTTTCTGATCTCAAACACCTCCCCCACTTCTCTTTCTTCTCCCTGACACTTATGTCTGGAATATGGCTACTGGTGTTAGAACTAGAAGGACTCTTCTACACATTTCCTTGAGGAGTAAATACAGATTTTGTGACTATTTTTTAAAATCTCCTCACTCATTTCATTGTTACAACAGTCAGAAACAAATCAACAAAAAACATTAAAGGTGACATCACTACATGAAGAGTTCACAGCCAGGGTAAAAATATCATTTCTCCTTTTAATCATTCCTTCGTGTGTAGTGAACCCATAACTCATGCAACATGCAGTAAAGCACTCTGACACACCACATACCAGAACCTCCACGTAATACTGTAGCTAAAAATGCGGAGGTGAGAGGGCAAAGTTTAGTTTTATCTCCTGACCCCAACCTTAGTTTCACTTTTTTAATCTCCCTGGATTTCCTAAAAACAAACAACACATTATTTCTTACCTGGTAATCTCCTGCTGCAGCTGTGAAACTGAAGGCACATAAAACACCACTCCAAAATAGACGGTAGGTTCCAATGCATATTTATCCAGCTGCTTCTTTAGAGGTTTTTCCAAATCTACCCACCTGCGCTGGTTTTGCTTGTTGTAGTACCAGAGACTGAAGTAAGTGATCTGGAAAGAGGGAGAATCATTGAAGGAGGCAGAAACGTACAAAAGGATTTAACTGCTCTAATCCATGACCTGGGACCAAGTGACCATAGTCTCCTGTTGCTTCTCTTCTCAGAAAATGACCATAGCAAAACCTGAAGGGGGGGGGAGAAAAAAAAAAGAGGCAAGACCTATCTCTATCTAGATACTCATTCAGGAAACAGAGGTGAAAAGTCAATTAGGCTTGCACACTATTTCTTGAACCATGCACAGAAAAATGTCTAGACATCAGAATGCAGCAGGTGCTACACAATTTTACATAAGTTCAACCAAAAAAATGTAAATGTTTAGTTTTTAAATTATCGAAATACTAAATTTATCGTAATTAATATTTTATAATAAGCATAACTGGGGTCCGACCTAGTTTAGAAGTCTGACTAGTGTTAATCCAACTTCTCACTATGCTCAAGTTTGGAGTCTACAAATTATTTCATGTAAAAACCACAAGTTCTAATAATAAAGATGTAATTGAAACTTTTCTTTGCCCCCCAAAGTTCACTAGATACAAATTTAAGCAACTGCAATGCTATGGAGGTGAATACACACACACACCCCCACACAAGAAAAGCTATACCGAAAGCAGTAAAATAACTTAAATGTCTTACTCAGGGGTTTAAGAAAAATGCCCAGATATTAGCATTCAAATCTCAGTTGCTGGACTTCCTAGGTGGCACAGTGGTTAAGAATCCACCTGCCAATACAGGGGACAAGGGTTCGAGCCCTGCTCCGGGAAAATTCCACATGCCACGGAGCAACTAAGCCCATGCGCCACAACTATTAAGCCTGTGCTCTAGAGCCCGTGAGCCACAACTATTGAGCCTGTGTGCCACAACTATTGAAGCTCATGCGCCTAGAGCCCATGCTCCACAACAAGAGAAGTCACTACAATGAGAAGCCCGCGCACCACAATGAAGAGTAGCGCCTGCTCGCAGCAACTAGAGAAAGCCTGTGTGCAGCAACGAAGATCCAACACAGCCAATATATAAATTAAAAAAAAAAAAATTCTCAGTTGCTGTGTAAATGTTCTAGTAAATCAATATTAACCCTGGGCCTGGTCAACCTGAAAAGGTGTTAATGCACTTACGGGTTGAAATGACAGCCTCAGGCCACTGCTAATATTTACCTCAAAAATCAATTTACAGATCAAGGCAATGGAGAAACCACTGCTTGGTTCTCAATTCTTAGAGTAACACTGTCAAACAGAACTTCCTACAATGATAGGACTGTGTATCTGCACTCTCCAGTACAACACACATATGGCTACTGGGGACTTGAAAGGTGCCTAGTGCAGCTGAGGAACCAAATTCCCAATGTTATTTAATTTTAATTGACTTAAATAACTGCAAACATCTAGTGGCCACTGTACTGGATATTACAACTTTAGAGCAACAGTAAACAAGAAATAATAACACTCAGGCTGTTTCTTTAGCCTGTAATCCTCAAAAAATAAGTTTTTAATTTACAAAGAAAAAGTGATGTCAATATTAAAACATGTCCTCAATATTAATAAATATTTGTGAATAAATTTTTATCAAGCATAGAATTCTTTGTGTAAGTCCACTTTGCGGGATTGTCTTGGATGACAACCTTGAGAAGCTGGATAATTAACTCCCCCCCCCACCCAAATTAAAATCCAAAAAGACACCACCAGAAAAGAAATCTATGGACCAATATCCCTTATAACTATAGACGTAAAAACCCTCAACAAAACACTAGCAAATTGAATCCAAGCATACTAAAATGATTATACATCATGACCATGTGGGACTCAACCCAGGAGTACAAGAGTGGTACAGTATAATAAAAAAAAAAATCATTGTAATATATTATTGACATGAAGGGAAAAAACCAACCATCACAATTGACACAGAAAAAGCATTTGACAAAACCCAACACTCTTTCATGATAAAAATACTCAAACTAAGAATACAAGAGAACTTCCCGAAAGTATTTATGAAAAGCCCACAGCTAACATCTCACTGAATGGTAAAAGATTGAAAGTTTTCCCACTAAGATCAGGAACAAGACAAGTATGCCCATGTTCACCACTGCTAGTCAACACTGTACTGGGAATTTTAGCCAAAGCAATTAGGTAAGAAAATGAAATAAAAGCATGCAAACTGGAAAGGAAAAAATAAAACTATCCCCATGCACAGATGACATGATCCTATATATTTTTTAAAAATCCCAAAAAAGCCCCTACCAAAAAAACAAACAAACAACAACAAAACTACTAGAGCCAATAAAGACAGCAAAATTGCAAGGTTCAAGATCACCATGCAGAAACCAGCATGGATTCCATACACCAGCAACAGAAAATTCAAAAAGGAAATTAAGAAAACAATTCCATTTACAATAGCATCCAAAAGAATAAAACATCTAGAAATAATTTTAACCAAGGAGGTGAAAAGATGTGTATACTGAACAATACAAAACACTGCTGAAAGAAATTAAATGGAAGGACATCCTGTGTTCACAGATTGGAACACTTAATGTTGTTAAGATGGCAACACTACCCAAAGTGACCTACAGATTCAAATGAAATCCCTATCAAACTTCCAACAGTCTTTTTCATAGAAATGGAAAAGCGAATCCTCAAATTCAGGTGAACTGCAAGGGGCCCCAAATAGGCAAAACAATATCAAAAAAGAAAGAAGTTGGGAGACTCACACTTTCTAATGTTAAAACTTACCACTAAGCTACCATAATCAAAACAGTGAGATACCAGTATAAGAAGAGATGTTTAGACCAATGATATAGAATTGAGTCCAGAAATAAACCCATGTATCTATGGTCAACTGATTTTCAACAAGAGTACCAAGACTACTCAGTGGGGAAAAAAACAGTCTCTTGAACAAATGGTTCTGGGACAATTAAAGATCCGCAATTCAAAGAATGAAGTTAGACCTCGACCTCACATCATATACAAAAATTAACTCAAAACTGGATCAACAACCTAAATGTAAGAACTAAACCATAAAACTCTTGAGAAGAAAACATAGGAGTAAATCTTCGTGACCTTGAATTTGGAAATAGATTCTTAGATATGATACCAAAAGTATGAGCGACAAAGGGAAAAACAGATATACTTGACTTCATCAAAATTTAAAACTGTGTGCATCAAAGAACCAAATCAAGAAAACAAGAAGACAACCTATATAATGGGAGAAAATACCTGCAAAGCATATATTTGATAAGGGTCTAGAATCTAGAATACACAAAGAACACACACAACAAAAAAAAAACCCAGTTTTAAAAACAAGCAAAGGACTTGAACAGATATTTCTCCAAAGAACACATGCAAATGGCCAAGACACACATGAAAAAATGCTCAATCACCATTAGTGAAATCCAAGTCAGAACCAAATGAGATACCACTCCACACCCATTGGGATGGCTATAACTTAAAACAGAAAATAAGTGTTGCTGAGGAAGTAGAGAAATTGAATCCTTGTACATTGCTGGTAAGAATGTAAAATGATTCAGCTGCTGCTACAGAAAACAGTTCGGGAGTTCCTCAAAAAATTAAACATAACTACCATGTGACGCAGCAATTCCACTCCTATGTATTTTCCTAAAAGAACTAAAAACAGGTACTCAAACAGATACATGTGCACACGTTTACAGCAGAACTATTTGCAATAGCCAAAAGGTGGAAACAAGCCAAATGTCCACCAGTAGATGAAAACATAAGTAAATTATGGAATATACATACAATGGAACATTATTCAATCATTTTTTTAAAATGTAGACACATGCTACAACATGGATGGACCTTAAAAACATTAAGCTAAGTGAAAGAAGACAGACACAAAAGGTCACATGATTGTATAATTCCGTTTAAAGGAAATATCCAGAATAGACACATCCATAGAGACAGAAAGTAGACTCGTGGTTGTGAGGGGTGGAAGTAAAGAGGAATGGGGTGTAACTGCTTAATAGGTAGAGGATTTCCATTTAGAGTAATAAAAATGTTTAGAGTAAAAAAAACTACATAGAGGTAGTATTGTGAATGTACTAAATGCCACTGAATTGTTTACTTTGAAATGGCTAACTTTCTGTTGTGTGAATTTCATCTCAAAAAACTATTTTTGAAGATCAAAATGACTCAAAATCAAAATCAAATAAAGAATTTTAAAATTTTATTTTTAAATGTTTAAATACATCATATTTTATTTACCTGAAAAAGTCTGAGGGGAAAAAAATGAACCAGAAATAGATGAACCTAGCTATGGGTTCATCTATTTCAAATATTTTCTACTTTCTAATACCTACACTTAGGTCAAGATTCTGTACGGTTTGACAAGTACCTGGCAAACTCAACTATCTGAACATAAATGAAAAAAACTGAAAAGGCAACAATGTGTTTGAGTAATAAAAAATTTGTCAAAATCAAAGTAATAAAGTATATGCCATTAACAAAGAAGAAATTTCTCCTTTCTCTTTTACGGAACTTTTTTTTTTACTATATACTTGTAATGAGTTTAGTAGTTTGGTTACCCACCCAAAAGCAGATTAAAAGATGACAAATTATGGAAACTCCTGTCCAGTGGTCAGCACTCTGTGCACTTTCACTGCAGTAGGCCTGGGTTCAACTCCTGGTTGGGGAACTAAGATCCCACACGCTGCACAGTGCAGTGAAAAAAAGAAAAAAAAAAAAGATGACAAAGGGAAAAGACTTGTTAAATAGCATGCTGGCAGCAGCAGGAAGTGATGGGTGACACTCTTTCACCAAGAGAGAACACATACCAACAAAAACCCTTTCAAAGGAAGTTATAAAGAATTACAAAGGCAAAGTAGTCTGGAGTTATTTTTCAAAGGAATAAATAACTCTAAACATTAATTAGTCATGTATTTAATAACAACCATTATTGCTAATAATTAGTCAGTGTCCCTTTGTTTAAGATGGGTAGAGAAGTTTATAAAGCTTTCTAAAGATCGGCATTAAAAATAGTTTGGAGTTCTCCTTAGTTATTTAAGGCAAAGTTAGTTATTTCATTTCCCAAATATAGTTAGAAAAATAACATATTTTATATACAGCTTTACAGTACTTGAGCCAACTGTGGTTTCATGTCTTCACTAGTAAGTTCAACCATAATTTCCAAAGCCATGAAAGATATTTCAATTTTTGCTGTTTGGGGAACTGCTGTTATTTCTACCGATATTTCCTCCAGGGAGCTATGCCTGCAATTCCCATAGCTGCCACTAGCACGAGTGTGATGCCAAGAGCAGAGACTGATGGTCCAAAGCCTTGGCTTCTGAATCCTGGCTCCACTACTCACCAGCTCTTGAGCAAGTCACTTCCTCACTGACTTTCAGCTTAAGCATAAGGGAAAATAACAGGTACCCTGCCTTCCTCAAAAAGTTGGTGAAGTACTTTGTAAGTTATAATTGTGCTGATAAAACTTAAAAGCGCGCATAATACTTGCTAAGAGTACATTAAATTCAGCAGATAGGATCTCTTTAGGTGTATCTGAGAAAACTGAACAAAACTTGAGTCAATTATGCTTCTTTCATGAAAATAAAAATGTCCAAATAACAATCAAACTAATGTCTTCCCTTTATTCAAAGTTACCAGGACCTTTTATTTTTATTTTTTTTAAATACAAAAACTTTGGTATAGACAGCCTCCCTGTGTGCCTTAAATTTCAACTATTACCAGTCATTACTTGGTCTAGATATTTCCACAGAATCACGTCTCCTCTTCCTTGAGTTCAAATTTTTTGGGTTACACACGTCCTGAATTCGGGGGGTTTTTTGTTTTTGTATTAACGTTTATTTATTTATTTGGCTGCACTGGGTCTTAGTTGCGGCACTCGGGATCTTTCGGTTGAAGCATGTGGGATCTAGTTCCCTGACCAGGAATCGAACCCAGGCCCCCTGCACTGGGAGCACAGGCTTGAGTTTTAACCACTGGACCACCAGGGAAGTCCACGTCCTGTATTGTTTATGGGCTTGGTTTAACTGTAAGGAAAATTTCCCCATAAACTAGCCTTTAATAATTGGCTTTTGGTTCATCCTGCCACCACTCCTCATCTAACTACCCAGTACTTTTCCCAATTAGAAACTACCTCCACTTGGCTTCTCTTTCTCCACAGCTCTGTCTACTCCCACTGTGAAGAGCAAGCTGACTTGTCCTGTGGGAAACTCATTTTAATTGAAGCCTATAAATATCTGAATCTTCTAGCATTCTCTAGATCAATCGTCAATTATCACTGAATAATTTTTGTGAAACTTCTTCATTGTTATACGTTTACATTCACCCTTTCCCATTTTGTTCTGTACAAACAT
Source organism: Hippopotamus amphibius kiboko (assembly GCF_030028045.1). Taxonomy (NCBI): domain Eukaryota; kingdom Metazoa; phylum Chordata; class Mammalia; order Artiodactyla; family Hippopotamidae; genus Hippopotamus; species Hippopotamus amphibius. Next base: position 172,517,234 of record NC_080189.1, read on the forward strand.
ATCAGTAGTTTTCACAAAGTTATTCAATGTTTTCTTCATAGCTATTTAAATGTTTCATAGCTACTTCCCTAAAACTGTACAGCTAATTTTACATAATTATGTAACTGTACATAACAGGTAATCGTACATAACTATGCCTGCTATGCAAACTACAATAAAAACAAAAGTTACACAGTTACAAAACTTGGCTTCTTTCCAGACACAGCATGGTTGACTTACTTTAAATGAATTAACATTAACTCTGAGAACAAGGTGGTTTTGAAAATTCAGCTTTCTGTTCACATGAAAAGATCGTTTACAAATTTTAGAACTTGGATAAAAGGTGCAGTGCCTGAAATCACAGTCGTTTAAAGAGACACCAGCTATTATAAGCAGGTCCAAATCCTGTCAGAATGTAAACCCTTTCCAAATCCAAGTCATTTCTTGTCTAATTATTTTAAGAGTCTTTTTAGTTGTACTATTTTTAAAGCAGAGGGACATACAAATTAGCCAGAGGGCTTTTTAAGCCACTGATGCACTGAGTTTGATAAAAGTTAATCCCATATAAAATTGCAACTATAATTTTATCCTGATGCTTTTCTTAGACTGGGCAGAAGTCAGAAGACTTTTCATCAGGAGAGAGATGAGAGGAGACAGCACTAGATAAAGCCTATCGCCGGCACAGATCATCTAACAAGGGTAGTTAACAAGTATTAACCTAATTCAAGTCCAGAGCTTCTCTACACTGTGTGTGCCATAAATAATGAAGCACTGCGCGTCTTCTTTTTGATGGATAGTGTGGTGGTCACAATGACTCAAAGCAGATAGTATTTTTTCTTTTCTGTTTAATTTCAAGCCATTTTCTTCTATTGTTGGTTAAATAATATATTATCTATTTCACAGTCAAGGTTACAATGTACAATATATCACTGTACTCTACACATAGGAGGATTCAAGAAGATAACAATCAAAAGTACATCTTAGTCTTGAAATTATACTGTAACTTATTAAACTGAACCCCAAGTAACTGAAGTCCTCAAACAGCCAAATTTTGTTGCTGTTATTGGAGCATTTAACTTTCAGGAAAAAAGTAAAATGGTAAGCCAATTTCTTGAAAGAAAGTCCAGGACATGAATTGGGATCACTGTCTACATAGAGGACTGCTCACAGCTTTTCTATTTACCATTCTGGACAATAAGATGCTATGAAGAAACAATGATCCTGAAACACAATAAGATCATTCTTCAAAAAATATACTTTCTAAGAAAAAAGGACTAAACTGCTAGATTCATCTTTTCATTCAATGAATATTGACTGAATTACCTACTGTGTGTCAAACACTGTTCTGGGTGGTAGGGATACAGCACTGAACAAAAGAACACAATTCCTGCCCTTAAGTAACTCATTCCAGTAGGAGAAGAAAGACAAGCAAAATTATCTGAGAAGTTAGATACTGGTAAGTGCTATAAAGAAAGTTATTCAATTATAAGATTATAAGCCACTTCCCTGGTGGTCCAGTGGCTAATACTCCACGCTCCCAATGCAGGGGGCCTGGGTTCGATCCCTGGTCCAGGGAACTAGATCCCACATGCCACAACGAAGAGTTCATATGCCACAACTAAAAGATCTCATGTGCCACAACTAAGACCCGACTCGCAGCAACCAAATAAATAAATTTTTTTAAAAGATTAAAATAGACATTTTAAAGAGTAAGCTAGAATTAAATGGGAAATTTTAGTGCATATAACACTTTACTACGCAAAAATGACAGAAATAACTGATATGTTACTATACACACTTTCAACATCAAAGGCTAATGTCCTCTATTTGTACTGCCACATACAGGTCACTTTGTTTAGGACTCATGAAGCTAAGGGCAAGCCATAGCCTCCCATTCAATCATTTAGTTAACTAGTTTGTTATACTGCAGGATCACTTCTTATATCCCATTCCAAGAAATGAATTTGATAGATTTCTTTCTGTTCAAATCTCCTAAATTTGGGCCTTTGGGGGCTTGCTTATTAGCTTAATTCACAAATGCCTGTGTTTTAGGGCAATGGATAAATACATTTTTATTGAGAGGACAGTGAAAAAGATAACCTCAGTCTAATTTGGCCCATATTCCAGTTTTTATATTTCAATTAAGTCACAGGAAAAAAAATTTTTTCATATTTTCTTGAACTCAAGATTTAGTTATTCCTTCTATCTTGTCTCATCATAAAGTTAGTAGTGTGAGCAATATTTTTAGAAGTTGTAACCTCACAATGTAAAAACGAAAAGAAGGGCTGAAATGAGTATATTTAGGAATAGTTGCTTATTTTTCTGATATTCACTTTTGTCAGGTTAAAATTACAGCTGTTTATGTTATACAGAAATGGTTATGGGGCATTCCCAGGCAGTCCAGTGGTTAGGACTCTGCACTTCCACTACAGGGGGCACAGGTTTGCTCCCTGGTCAGGGAACCAAGATCCCAGCTCCCACATGCCAAACAACTCAGCCAAAAAAAAAAAAAAAAAAAAAAAAACAATTAAAAAAAAAACTATAAATGAATATGGGCCTTAATACATTTCAAGAAAGAAAATAGTCACAGTTAATATCTATTGCTTAAAAGAATATTACCCAACATATTATCCATTGCCAAAAAGAAAAAAAACTACCAGCAGCTCCACTGTTCTCAATAGTATTACCATGAAAAAATCTGAGGATCATAAAATCAGGGAAATTACTTTCATGGTTAAAGTCCTAAACAGATATACATGAAAAAACTCACAGACTTCTGTGTATTAAAAGCTACATTTGTTTTCTTCATTAATCTAAGTTTGGAAATCATAGTTTCATCATACAAGAAATAAATTTTTATCTCACATATTTACTAGGTGGTTTTCTACTTAAAGCAAATACTTCTTCCATGTACACAAATACTCCAAGAAAAGAGTAAAACTGTTTCCTTTTTTAATATAAAAAAGCTATCTTCCCTTTTTATTAATAATACAAAGTTCCATTTAATAAAGGCCACACTTAAGGTTTTAATGGATTTCCTTTTAAACTATGCTCCTCATTGCGGATCAAGGAACGGGGTAGAGGGTGGGGGGCACATAACTCAGAAACATACACTCAATATTTTTTAATTGTTTAAGAACCATAACACCAGTTACGTTTTACTGGAAGAGGTGCTACTTAAAAACACACAGGATATTTTCATTACACGTAAAAGAAGAGGATAAACTACCACTAATATGTATGTGCTACCAAAGGTAACAGGAATTATTCTCTACTATCCTATATCCAATTACCTGATATTCAAGAAATATAATGATAAAAGTCTCAACTGAAAAAAACAGGGACTTCTCTGGTGGCACAGTGGTTAAGAATCTGCCTACCAATGCAGGGAACACAGGTTCAGGCCCTGGTCTGGGAAGATCCCACATGCTGTGGAGCAACTGAGCCCATGCACCACAACTACTGAAGCCTGTGCGCCATAACTAGAGAAAGCCTGCACACCACAATGAAGACCCAAATGCAGCCATAAACAAACAAATAAATAAATAAATAGACATAAAAGGTTAAATGACAGAATCATAACTTGCAGAAGAGGAATTAAAACCGGAATAACAACAACAGCAACAAAGTGGAATAACAATTTACAGTGGACCTGTCCCCATGTCCATAATTCACAGATGGTAGAGCGGAAACACTTCGGTGACATGAACTGCTGTGGCAGGTGGAAATACACCTGCGTGCACAGCAGCTAAATGGCAGTGATCCGGCTCCATTAATAAAGGCATCAAGCACTTCAACAGGCTCACTGGTTCTACCACTTTTTCTTGTCTGGATGCAGATTCTGACTCTTGAAGCCCCCAAGTGCATCCAACAGCAGTGCAATTGGATCTTGCTTTGGAAAATCTCTCAGCAGGGAACTCTCCCCGGGTGTGTTTCATCAGACTGTTACTTTCAACTCTGCCAGGGAACAAGCTCGCAAAAGGCTTCCTATCAGACTACTCTGCCCTTAACATTTCAGACATTCCCAACCATGTCTTGTGGCTTAATCTTGATTTATGTCCTTCTCCGGCTTATCTTTCTTTGCCTGATGTGACTTCAAAAACATATTTTAAGTGAAATAAATTGTAGTAATTAAACTACAAATAAAAGATAACAAATCTCAAGAGTAATTTAAACAATCTCCATCAGATTTGGGAGGTTGCACTGTGCCAGGCTGTCCTTAAGGGCACAAGCTCCATGGCAGGCCACCTGTCACTAGCCCAAGGTTACATACTGGGAGGAAAAATGCTGATTAAGGAGCCAGAAGAATTAGTCCTGTTGTGGTTTCTGCCACATAACCATGAGCAAGTTACTTAACACTTCTGTGTCTCAGTTTACCCATTTGTAAAACGGAGATGGGTATATGAGTATCTCACTCATAAGATTGTTGTGGATCAAAATAAGCAAAAACATTAAAAGCGCTTAGAACAGTGTCTCACATGCAATAAGTGCTCAAGTAATATTAACTCTTATCATCAGAGTTGAAGTCCCCTTAAACAGTATAAAATTTCATAATTGCATCTCCTGTAGTATAGAAAATTCTACACTTAAATGCTTCCTTCACTAACAGGGCTTTCTCTTTGGCAATTTTTCTTTCCCTTTCTTTCCTTTTAAAATAAATTAAGAAATACAACAATTGGGATTTCTCTGGTGGCGCGGCGGTTAAGAATCTGCCTGCCAATGCAGGAGGCACGGGTTCGAGCCCTGCTCCAGGACGATCCCACATGGCATGGAGCAACCAAGCCCGTGTGCCATAACTATTGAGCCCAAGTGCCACAACTACTGAAGCCTGCGTGCCTAGAGCCTGTGCTGCACAATAAGAAAAGCCACAATGAGGAGCCTGTGCACCACAATGAAGCATCGCCCCTGCTCACCACAACTAGAGAAGCCCGTCCACAGCAACAAAGACCCAACGCAGCCAGTAAATAAATAAATTTATAAATAAATAAAAAATACAACAATCGGATTGCTTTTCTTTAGGAAAATGGCAATGGCTCAAAGGAAAAGTAGTGTGATGCTGAGGGAAAAGTGCTAAACCTGCAGATGGAAGACCTGAACTCTAGATTGGGACTGTCACCTACTAATTGCCCCAATCAGGCCGGGGGGGGACTCTAATGGACAGTGAAGTCTGCACTCTAGTGATGGGTCACAGATATTGTACAAATAATAATCTGTAGTTTTAGATATATTCTTAATTATTAAAGATGCTTCAGTTTTCTTTCTGTTATCCTACTGCAATATAGAATTTAGAAGTGTTCTTTCCTAAGCCACCATTCAAATGGAGATCTGACTTCTAAATACGTGTCAGAAATAAAAATACAAACAAATATGCATTTACAAAGTGTGGGTGAGAATTAAGGTTATTTTCTAGATAATTCACTCCAAACTTTGGGAGGAAGAGAAAGGATATGATAGGGAATATCTTTATTCTCAGTGGTATAGTTCTGAACTTAATTGGCTGACTTAATGATAGCATTGAGTCATTTTTCTCCAATCCGTTTTTCTCAGTAGATTATTCCAACTAATGAACAAATGTACATGATGAAAAAGAAGATGGAAATGGCTAAAGAAAAACAACTCTACACTAAAACAAGTGTCCTGCATCAGGACCTCCCCTTGGTCTGGACACTGCCCATCTTTGGTCCACTCCATCTCTGAGATGGTGGGAGGAGGAAGGAAGTCAGTTATACTCAGGATTAAATTAAATATATGTAAAGCATCCAGTACAGTGCCAGGCACATTATCAGTACCCAACAGAAAGCTGTGTTACTATCACATGCAATGGTACCATATATGAAAGAAACAAAATCCAGAGAAGTTAAGTTGGTTTCCTTGGACCACACAGGTAGCGTGCAGGGATTTGAACTCATGTTCATCTGGCACCAAAACTCCACCTTGTTGCCTAAAAAACCCCGTGAATTTGAAGGTACAAAATTCAATATGCTAAAAATGCACTTGACATCGAAAATAATTTGTCAAGTCAAAGTCTGGGCTGCCTAAATAATCGTAAGATGACTGAGCAAAGACAAGTTGTTTTTATATTCACAAGGAAATGAGCTTCTGCCACCTGGCGTGAAATTACTTGTATATTCTCTTTAGCCTGCTCAGTTAAAGCCTGTTCAAAATAACACCATTACTCTGTCCTGTTTACTCTGCCCACCTTTTAGCGATTTCATTTGGATAACCTATATAAAGTGGCACAATCCCTTGACAGAAGTTATTTCTACAACATGCTGCTACTTCTCATATAGATTTGTGACATGCATGTTTCTTCTACTGAAATTAACATCTTAAGCTGATTCTTAAGAATTTAAGTTGCCTCTGGGTATCCTGTCAGTTCATTAAAAGATAAATCTAAGTGACATTTATTTATGAACAAACTGCTTGGAGAACCAAATAAGAAAATATTTGCTAAACCAACATATTGTTAAGACAGTGATATCAGCAAAGTCTTCGTTAACAGAAAAGAAAAAGCCATGTTCAGATAGGGTGTGTACGTGACAAGAAGAATGAAGCACAGAGCTCAACAACTGGCGAAGGGGATTTGGTTAATGCATGAAGGAAATACGAGTCATCCGTTCATTCACTGGAGAACTGTCGCACACCTACTGCCTAGGTGGGCACAGAGATGCTGTCAGGTAGGGAAGACAGACCTGGATCTACCATCAGAGGTGCAATGTAGGAACTACCATTCACAACCTTCTCCCTTTCCTCCTTGAAGGGATATTTTTTTTCCTTAACAGTAAGTTGTCCAGGTGAGGAAATGAATACCCCAAATGGCCTTTCCTGAGACCTAAAGCTAAAGGCCGTTCAAAACTGGCATTTGTAGGGGAAGCAGGGAAGGAGTGATATTTCAAAGGCAAATTATTTGCTTAAAAATATGCAGGTCTTGAGTTTTTCACAAATATTCCATCCTACCATCACCTTCATGCTGGAGAAAGAAAGATTAGGGAAGAAAGACCCTTAAGCTGAGAGAGGGAAAGATGGCCTCATCCAAGAGGCTTCTAGGCCCACAGCCTGAGCTCATAGAAGGATTGAAAGAGGGGTGTATCCAAGACCCACCTGAAACTGTATGCAAAATTCTGCATTTTGATCAGATTCTCAAAGGGGTCCATAACACTTATAACTTCAAAAGTCAAAGTTCAAGCAGAAACCTGACAGGCACAAACTCAAATTCTGGCTCTTTTTCACATTAGCTGTATGATTGCCCAGATTAGCACAGCCAGTCACCCAGTTTTTCAGAATTCCCGTTTCTTCCTTTGAAAATGGAAGAAAATAATGCCCAACTCGTTGTGAGGATTAAATGAGATAAGGCATGTTAAGCTTCCAGTGTGACAATATTCATCCACCCACAAGGGGGACAGCATAAAGCTGTTAGAGTGTCAGGAATGAGATCTGAAACCATATACACCAAGAATAATGGCAGAACTTAGAGCCCCTAAAACACCGTCAGTTTCCCATGTCTGCCAATTTATAACAACTCACAAACCTCCCCATATGAGCAAATTCATCTCAGTTCCATATGATCACGAGACCACACTACTGTGACAGACCACTGGCGAGAGAGATTCAAGGACATCTTCAATGTCTCTTGGGTGAAAAATCCAGCACTGGGAGAAAAACATCTCACTCTAGCAGTTAGCCCTTAAATTTATAAGAAATTAAGTGCAGGTTGAATACGCCATTTCTTAAAGTAAACAGGTGTCCAAATTCTGTAACAACTTGTGTGATGATACATTATTTTTAAATGCATAATATCTCCATGTTTGCATGTATAATCCCTCTACTTATTTATATGACTAGTTATTATTTATCTAGACCAAGTAAGAAAAGTAACAGAAAATCTAAGAAATCAAGAAAAATTCTTGCTTATTTATAATTGGGTTTGGACTTTGGAAAGTTTTCTTCATCTAGGTAGAGAGGCCAATCTAAGATTTATATTTGCTTCAGGTGGTCCAATAGATCTAACTAAAATATTTACCGATCCATGCCTATATGTCAATCTTATCTGTTTTATAACATATATACCTGAATGAATAACTGCTCAGCCCAAAGGTTAAAAAGTTTGCAGGTATCATACTCTTACCTTACACATATTTATTTCAGCTATTTTTAGAGTCCAAATGAAAACAGCTAGTACAGAGGGAAATGCACATGAAATTCTTGAGATCTACTCAGATAACAGTCAAGATAAGGTCAGTGGATATTTGGAATACCTAAGACACTAATTTAAAATAAAACACTCTGATAGCCAAGAACACTTTCTAAAGTTGTGCTTAAGAGTAATGGTTTGTATAAATGCTTGATTTCCCTCTATCCCAACAAATCCCTTAGCCAAAAAATGTCTCCACTTGTCAGAAAACACTGTAAAAAGAATCTGTTCAAAGTTCAGCAAAGAAGTTGACCCTCCTCTGACAGAGTAATCTTACCTCAGACAGTCTCTAAAACACATTTTCTTAGTATTTCAGAAGAAGGCCCAAAATGAGAAAGAAATAAAAGTCTAAAGAAAAAAGGTCCTTTTCTACCTCTGTTTCAAAGTTTGTAAATGTTCAACTCTCTCCAGGAAATAAAATCATACAGCAAATAAAGGCTGACTTACCTGAACTGCAGTCTGTGCCTATCAGTCTAAATTCAAAACAAGAACCTTACTTTTTAAATTAAGTAGACATTGATTTAGCAACCACGTACTGTAAGGTACAAGGCACCTTACAGTGGTACATAGTCCTACTCTGATGGAGCTTACATTCCAAAGGATAAAAACTTGACATAGGTGTCATGCACTTCAAATACAATTTTAAAAACATTCTCTGAATATCTGTGATAAACCACCATAGTAACCAAGTATCAGAGACCACAATTATAATTTTAAAATGAGAGGCCATAGTAAGAACTAAGTTTTGCTAGACTTCTCAATTTATTCATCAAAATGCTTCAGAGGGGACTTCCCTGGTGGTGTAGTGGTTAAGAATCCGCCTGCCAATGCAGGGGACACAGGTTCGATCCCTGGTACGGGAAGATTCCACATTCCACGGAGCAGCTAAGCCCGTGCGCCACAACTACTGAAGCCCGCGTGCCCAGAGCCTGTGCTCCACAGCAGGAGAAGCCATTGCTCTGAGAAGCCTGAGCACCGCAATGACAAGTAGCCCCCCACTCGCCGAAACTAGAGAAAGCCTGTGCGCAGCAACGAAGACCCAACACAACCAAAAAAAAATTTTAATAAATAAATTTATTTTTAAAAATGCTTCAGAGGTAATATTAGAGGTGGCTTAGGATCAATCTCCATTTCAAACGTGTTATTTGAAAGTCATGCATGTATGCCATACACGTAGACAACGAGGCTTCTCCTTCCCCTGTACACAAAACATTCAGAAAGAGATGAAAGAAAACTGCCCTCTAAAATTTGTTATAAAACTAACACATAATGTATCACAGCAGAAGCATGAAGAAGTTATCTTAATAAGTTTCCAAGAAATTTTTTTTTTTTTTGGCGGCATCATGCAGCTTACAGGATCTTAGTTCCCCAACCAGGGATCGAACCCGGCCACAGCAGTGAAAGTGCTGAGTCCTAACCACTGGACCACTGGGGAATTCCCCGAAAGGTTTCCTGGATTTTAAAACGACCCTGTTTCCTAACTGGAGATTTAGAAACTTAAAAACTCCAACCAAATGTAAACGTAAGCTGAATGAGGACAGTAAGATAAAGGAAGGCACCCTATATAAGAAATAATATTTTGCAGTGAATCTAATTAAAAGCCATGACAGCATGATTAAACATGATTCTCAAAGGTAATATAAGATTTTAAAAGAATTCTTGAAAAAGACATACCCTAAAGAAAATATATAATCCTTAATCCAAAATTTCATTTTTTTCTCTTGTTTGTTTAAATAGTAGGGGTTGGGTTGAGGGCAAGAGGGAAGAAACAGAAATAAAACCTCACAGATAAGTAGAAACCTACTGAAGCACTATCTTAGGGCAATTGAGGCAATGACATTGTACAAATTAATCTCAGCTGGCATGAAAAGAGAGGTTCAACCGTGACTGCTAAATTACAATGGTATGCAAAATTTTAAGTTTTAATTTTAATGTAAGAAGTGCAATTACCAGTGGCCACTATACTTATTTGTACGAAGAGAACGTTTTATAAAACAAGCATTGTCTTAGGAAAAGGAAGGAACAACGATATTAACAAAAGTAAGAAAAGAGTTAATTTGAAGAGGTCAGTAACCACAACGTGGAAATGGGAGTCACAAATAACAGTAAGGGTGCTGAAGAATAACCCTTACTGAGAGTTTCCTAAATACCAGGTCCTCTATTAAATGTTTTATATTCAAGACTGTATCCTCACAACCACTGTCAAATAGACATTATTATCATTCCCAATTTACAGATGAAAACCCGTAGGTCTTGGGGAATTAAGTAACGTGCCCAAGGTCACACAACTGGTAAGTGGCAGCACTGGGATCCAAACCCAGATGTGTCTAATCCAGCTGGCAAATGTCTTAACCACTCTATTCAACAGCCTTTTCAAGAGGCCAGTAGAGGCAGTGACCACTAGCACAGCCCAGAAAGCATACCCAGACTCTGAGGAACTTGTCTACTCCCCTTATGAAGATAAGTCAGGTTTTCTGGGCACCTTCCCTTCTCTGACTCCATGCTCACCAAGCAATTTCTGGTTTGCTCCAGCTCCCGCATGGCCTGCCTAAGGGGGATCATGGCCTGGCCAGAGGGCACACATACCTGGGGCCCTTGGTAGTTCCATACGTCTTTGTAAATTACTAAACTTGCATCCTGGTTTTACAAATTCCCAATGAGATGGGGTAATGCAGGTCTTACTCTCGGAAACATTTTTAAGCCTGACGATCTCACTCTAGACTGTGATATTCTTTCAAGGACACACTGCCCCATGAGAGTGGTAGTGCCCAGCTGACACACTTTTGTCTCACTACCTCCATCAAACCTCTATAATAACATATACTTTCAGAATTAGAAAGTTTTGGGGACTTCCCTGGTGATTCAGTGGATAAGACTCCTCGCTCCCGAAGCATGGAGCCCTGGGTTGATCCCCGGTCAGGCAACTAGATCCCACACGCTGTAACTAAGGAGCCCACCTGCTGCAACTAAGACCCAGTGCAACCAAAAAAAAAAGAAAGTTTTCTAATTCCCCTTAAATTCTATACAGACTTGCACAGCCTCTCTTGAAAAAGTGTTCTGAAACTCAATGAATGATAATGCAAGGAATTTCAGCATATCTGAGAGACTGTTGCTATTGATATCACGAACAGCAATATTCTCCTGCAGAAATTTTTCCCCCTATTTTTAGAAGACACTTTCCGCAGTTCAAATACAGTGGGTTTAGAAAAAGGTTGACAATCTAAGTTAACTGTATTGGTTATAAATATATTAACCCTTTGGTTTTTAGTTCTGTAATGCATTATCAAATATCTCACACATTCAAAAAACCATGAAGACTGATAAACATCATTTAACCACACATTCAACTTAAGAAATAAAATACTACCCATATAATTGAAGCTCCCAGGTATAGCATTACAATGGTATTCTTATATAGCTCTTATAATTGTCATAAGAGAAGTAAAATGCTATTCAACTAAGCAACAAAAGTAAAGATCCTCTCCCCCCACCTCCCCTTAAATATGGGCAGTAGCAAAGTTTATCAGGAAAATCTACATGCTATGATAATTCTGAGTTTTCTTGACCGGAGAATAGTGCAAGATAACGTACCACTATCTCTTGATATGAATCTCGTAAGCAATGTATAGACATAAACTAAGAACAGGTGTTGCCCTGATTCAGATAATTTCTAAAGTCATTGGGTCAGATTAGGCCTGGGCCTAAGCCATCTGTTTACATGCTACAGAGCAGAGCTTCAGGAGCTTGGAAAAGTTTCCTACACAAACTAACTTTCTAACCATGACTGTCGTCAAATGTTGGAAATGGTGGGATGGCCTGTGCCCGGGCAAGACATTTTCCAGGGACCACACCTATTCCCATTTAGAGCACTCTTCCCTTCTCTTAAAAATCAGTCTCACTATAGACCCATAGCTGTATAAAGTTGCTTATTCCTGAGTCTGATAACCTCAACAAACGAGGGATGGCAACTTCTCTGGGCTTCTTGACTAACAGAGAAGCAAAGCAATGCCTGTGGGTTCAGTTCAACCTGTATTTATTAAGCACATTCCATGTCTAGTACTTTGGGTACAAAAATAAATTAACCACAGTTCCTCGAGCAGTTGACTCTAGTGGTTGTAGGCAGACCTCATGCATAAGGAAGAAATTACAGGAAAAAGAAACCAAAATAGGAAACTTCCTAGGTGGCGCAGTGGTAAAGAATCCGCCTGCCAATGCAGGGGACACAGGTTCGAGCCCTGCCCTGGGAAGATTCCACATGTCACGGAGCAACTAAGCCCGTGTGCCACAACTACTGAGCCTGTGCTCTAGAGCCCATGAGCCACAACTATTGAGCCCATGTGCCACAACTACTGAAGCCCACAGGCCTAGGGCCCATGCTCTACAACAAGAGAAGCCACTACAATGAAGAGTAGCCCCCGCTCGCAGCAACTAGAGAAAGCCTGTGTGCAGCAACGAAGACCCAATGCAGCCAATAAATAAATAAATAAATTTATTTAAAAAAAAAAAAAAAAAAGAAACCAAAATAGGAAGAAAGGAAAAATGGGTGAAGGAAGCAAAAAAAGACGGAATAAATGCAAGTAAGCAAGACCAGTCACTGAGGTCGGCTCCCCTGGTTTACTTTCTCCTTCTTGGGCTGCTCCATCTCCGTCTCCTTCTAGGTTCTCCCTCTGTTCAACCCCAAGGGGTCTGCAACATCTTTTTCTCTCATACCCTCTCCCAGATTAACTGACCTAGGCTGACGATTCCCAAATCTCTTCCCTCCAGCCTGGATCTCGCACCTGAGCTCCAGACCTTCATATGCTCTGCCTGCTCAACATCTCCAGTTGGCACTGCAAACTCAGTACGTGCAGAACTGACCTCACCGCACACCTCTCCCAGCTCCCCTCAAACCTGCTCTTCCTTTTCTGTTTCCTCCCTCAGTTACAGTCCCCACCATTTACTGGAAACCTTAGGAGCAACCTGCACCTTGGCTAGACCCTCCCCAACACTTCATAGGCAGGTCCCGAATATCTCCAGATTCCACCTACTTCTCTCCAGCCCCATCCAAATCCAAGTCACTACCATCTGCACCACAACTCTACTCCTTTCTAATTATTCTCCAGAGGATTCACGCTTCATAAAAACAATCACATCACATGCCTATTTGAAAACTCTTCACCAACTTCCCTACTACTTTCAGGGTAAGCCCAAATCCTTTAACAAGAACCCCGCATTAGGTGGCCCCTGCTCTACAGCCTTTCCTCTCCCCACTTCAGGCTCCAGGTACATTACCTGCGTCATGCCTTTGGCCTTGTGCAGTTCCTTTGTTGGCAAAGTCTTTTCCAGCCCTTGATAGGACCACCCTGCCACATCCTTCAGGTCCCAGCTCGGACATCACTTGTCCTGGGAAGCCTTCCCTTTGCTGCCTCTCCCTGTTGCCTACAGCACCCTCTACTTTCCACATCATCGCATGCATCATGTCTGGTTTCTTACCAGTATCAACACTAGGGTGAGCTCCTAGTACATATGTGCTTGGCACTTAATAAGTCTTTAATAAAGAATGATCAAATAATCGGATGTTCACCAGGGGCACAGTTTACCTATTCCTGACTTTTTATGAACTACAGTATCAGCAGGATTTCCAGTCAAGACTATAACATAGGCATTTAAGTGACATAACCAGCTTTTCCATCTTTCTCTTATCCCAGAACCAGGCAGCCAAAGACTGGAAGGGACCTGGGTTTAATTAGAGCCCTTTTCTTCACAGGCCTTACACAGCATTTTAAACTTAAGACATTGCATAGATACTTGAGGACTCCACAATTTCCTACAGACTGGATTAGGGGTTTTCCAGGGCAAACCTCCCTATGATTACTGTAACAGACTATAGTTATTAGAGCTATGGCTTTACATGCATTTTAAATCACACAAGCACTCTGAGCGTTTGGCACCACTGTTATCCCACGATTCAGATGATGGAACCAGAGCTCACACAGATCACATAACTCACCTAACGTTAAATAGCTAATTGATGAAGAAGCCAGAGTTCAAACTGAGGCAATATGTCTCTTGAATTTTGGCTTTGCCTGTGCAAAACAGTCAATGAATGCTGAATGAATGAAGTTAGTAAACTGTACTAGATCAGGATGACCCATTTGGGATTATACCAGAAGACCAGAATTTAGAAAATCCAAAATGCATTCCTTTTTTCCTTTTTTTTTTTTTTTTTTTAACATGGCCTTAAACAACCATTTTATTTTGCTCACAATTCTGTGGATCAGGAATTGGGAATGACTTGGCTGAGTGTCAGCTGGATAGCTGGGGGCTGAAAAGATCCATTTCCAAGACAGCTTCTTCACTCAGATTCCAAAATGCATTCCTATTTCATTTCGGATAACGTTTTGGGGGAAATTATAAACATTTTCAAAACTCAGGCATTCTTAATTTTCTTACGGGACACACCCAAGGAAAAACCTCTTTGCTGGATTACTCCTTCTTCGTAGGGAGAGGGGCTTGCAGGCTCAACTCAGATTATCATGGCCAGGGATATACTTTGAGAAGAAACAGCCAGCATGCATGATAGTAGTTGGGAAGTAAGAGGCCAAACCAGCCCGGAGAAGCCTGTAGGCTTTTGGGGGGCTTACCTCCCGCAGCTCCAGTCTTTGGGCCACCGCCTCCAGGCTCTCCTGGCCCGTGCTCTCCACGGATAGCGTGAACTCTACAAATTCATTGTTGAGCAGCTGGATCCGGGCAACCAGACAGCTCTTGCTGGAGACCGTGTAGCGCCGGGTGCGTTTCAGTTTCAATCCAAATGGCAGTGGCATCTTCTTCTCCCTTCAAGAGTTGAAAGAGTGCAAAGGGAAAAGCACCGCCACCAATCCAGTGGTGGTGATGGTGAGAGAAAGCGATCCTGTCCTGACGGAAGGAGTACTGCACAGTCTCCGGCTGCTCACCCAGCAGCTGCCGCCGCCATTAAAAAGCAACTGAGTCTCCAAAGACCAGGTGATGGGAGCACCCACGCCAATGCTGGGGAAGGAGAAACACGGGTTACAAAGGCAATAGCAACTCTGGGCTTTGTTTTCAAAAATAAAAATCAATAAATCTGTATCTAAGGAATAAGCTTTCCCTCTCTTCTGGAAAAATAAGGCATTAGCAGGATCTGGGAGGCAGTAGGGAAGTTTATCATCAGAACTGTGTTACGCCCTGGGTCAGACTCCACCCTTCACTCAATCCCACAAAGAGTGGTGACAACGTGTGGCTACCTTCAGGATTAAATGAGATAATGGCTGGCACTACTATAATCCCAAATTTAGTAGCTAGCATTAGTGGCCCTCTTTCTATTTTAAAGTTTTGTTTTTTCATAGTTAACTCTTTTGGGCTCCCCGATACGCCAGATGTCAGGGTTCTTTAGTCCTTAAGTGAGATAATTGCAAAAAACTCCAAAAGAGCTACGTTCACGTCTCAGTCCCAATTAGGCAAATTAATCCTGAACCCGAATGGAATAATCCCCTATAACACATGGCAGCTGTGAGGTTCAGACGAGGTGAACATTTAACGAGCATTTGTAGAACTCTTTCTGGTTTATAAATATTTACATCACCAAATCGATTTATTTATAAACAAATTATAAAAGACCCTACAAATGCTTGTGATCGGATTACCACCAGACGCGTGGAAGTTCTGAAAAGCGTGGCCCCGGCCCCTCTCCGGGTGGGAACGCCTAAACAGGCGGTGAGCCTTCACCTAAGCGGGGCTGCAGCCCAGAAGAGGAGCGGGGCGAGGGCTTAAACGCCATCCTGAGTTAATGAGGGGAGGACAGAGCTCAACAAGCCCTAGAGGCCAAGAGGATGGGGAGCGCCCCAGCTCCTCCCTCATCCTCACCCCCGGAAGAGCAGGCGGCGTTGCCCGGGCAACCCACAGCCTCGGGGCTCCGGAACCCCTCCGCCTGCGGCCGCGTTTCCGGACGGATGCTCTAGACGAGGACAGGCTCCCGCTGATGCCGGAGGCAACTTTTAAAGGACCCAGCTAGAACCCCAGAGGCGAGAGAGCGGTGTGGATGGAGCGTGCCTGAATTCCGATTTGGAGCCGCAGGACCCCCGCCAAAATACGCGACTTAAAAGTTTTTTAAAGCAACACCTGTTGGTGGTAACTCCCGGGCGGAAGCAAACTGGGCACAAGCGGCAGCTTGGAACTTTTACATTGGCTGGAGTTTTCCCCCTAAACGAGTCGACAGAATCCCGGGTAGTCCCAGAATCCCGGACGGTTCCCGCCCTTCGTTATCTTCTGAACAGAGGCTGCCCCCGACGATGAATCGTCTGGCAAGTCTCGGCCGCGGCTGGTTACCCTGAACTTGGGCCGGGCACCGCCCTGAGCGGCAGCCCCCAACCCTCTCATCTGGCGGACACAGAACCCAGGCCTCGGGAGAAGCGCTTTCTCAGTCTCACACGGGGACGGGCTGAGCTGGGACCCGATCCGAGATTCCTCATTCCCAGTCCCCTGCTCTTTTCCGCTTTCTTGACTGCATGTCGGCCCCAGAGGTGATGGGTACTCCGAGATTGGGGGGGTGGGGGGATGGCAAAGCTAGAGAATAGAGTTTAGCTATCACACTAGGCTTTGCCAAACTTAACATTTTATAATTCCATTCCACAAAAGTGTATTGCGTCTCTGAGTACAAGACAGTGTAGTGGGCCTTTAGAGAAATCGAAGACGAATCCTAAGCCGTCCTTGCTGTTAAGAAGGAGATTACAAGCATGCTATAATTACATACATGGCTGTATCTCTAATAAGGGCCCAACCACGATTTTCTTTTTTGTTGTTGTTGTTGTTGTTGGTTTTTGTTGTTCGGGCTCGGGTTTTGTTTTGTTTTTTGAGCTATCCCCATATAGTCAGGAAAGTAAAACTTAAAAACAAGGAATAGAGGAAGAAGGCCAGAGGAAAAAAACTAGAACTACATAAAGCACTGTGTTAATTAACAGCATTTGCTGTGTATCCTTGGAAGGTAAAAGCACCATACTAAAGAGGGGAATAGAAAATAGATAATTATGAAAAGACATGGGCTCCACCTGCAGTTTTCAATGCTCTTTTCTCTGTCAGGGTATAAACCAAATAGATAGTTGAGGCAAAATGAAAGAAAAGTCAAGAAATTAGAACTTTAAATAATAAGCTTTCAACTAGAAAATTGCCTGAAAAGTCATGAGTTTTTGTGTAAATTTTAAAAGATTATATCTACATATCATATATGCTAAATACCCTTTCAAGAGATGAGGTGGTGAATTTAAATTTTACATACAAATTATGGTAACTGGAAACAGGACAGATAAAGTCGTACAGAAGAAAGATGAAAATTTATATTGGGGGTGTTCAAATATGCTATTCTCTTCACTACAAATATAGAACTATGCCTTGAAGGCAGTAGGTACTACACTGTATAACTTAATCATTAACTTAAGCTCTGATGAAGCAAATAGTAAAACTTTCAGTTGTCCCTGAGTTTGAAATGTTTTACTGCATCAGGGATAAAGAAAAGCCAATGTTTGATCTTTTTTATTTTGGTAGATGTTATAATGTAACTGAAAAAGCTGAGGGATGTGTGTGTGTATCAGATACATTTTTTCCCCCAAAATCTACCCATAAGAATATCTTGCTTTTTGGTTATTTATATAAAACCTGTGTTAAAATAATGTTCTGCTTAATAATTTACAAAATTAACAGTTTACACAATTTTCAGTTAGGTACAGTATTTCCTACCAAATGGTGTCATAAAGTTATGAATGAATAGAGGAGTAGAAATTTAAGATGCTTTGAGGGGATGTTTGTTTCATGTGTAAAATAATATGAAACAATTTGAAAGGTAGTTGGCTCTGGAATTGTAACTTATCTAACTACTAAAGTAAACAGACAATTCATAGTTAGCTTTTGAAGGAAAATACAAAATCACTTTGTTATGAAATAAAAAACAGGTACATATTAAATTCTGTTCAGGTTTTCAAAAGACAGTCTGAAATACTTGTAAATTCATTTTAATGTTTTTACATCCCCTTTCAGAAGTTTCTCAAATACACTTTAATTCTGAATCCTGCAGTTTCCCTCCCTGTTGCTAAATTCCTCACTATGTTTTATTTGAAAGCATCATTAGCAAAATTACACAATCACTAAAAGTATATGACATTTTTAGAATAATATATAGATGTAAAGCATTAAATCAAACGCCTGTTTCTCCTGAATAAAACATTTATGTGTAGAACTCGAGAATAAAATGTGCTAAGAACAACAGACAACTTTCAGAGTAAAATTTCTATCATATCCCAAACTTAAAAAAAAAAAAATAAATGTCAGCAACCATTAGGCATACAGCGGTTGTCACCTGGAGCACTCGGAGTGTTTTGAACGTGTTTGCGAGCATACGCTATTATTATAAGGCGTTCTCAGCAAAAAAAAAAAAAAAAGAAAGAAAGAAAGAAAAGACGGGGCATGCCAAGAGCGGCCAATCTAATCAGATTTGCCGAAATCACCAGTCGGAATTTGCAGACCCAAGAATTCTTTTTTCCAGAGTAAACACTCTTTACTCCAAAACCAAAACAAGTCATCACCACGAAACAATCCTTCCCTGCTCGCCTTCTCGCCAAAGTTATCTGGCAAATCTCGCACTTATTAATATTCCGAGAGGCACAAATATGCCTAAGACTTCTAAAACCCTGATCCAGAATTAAGCCGCTACCATCAGCCGAGGAGTTCAGAATAGAAGGTCAAGACCCCTTTAGAAATTACTCAAGTAGATCGGAGAGAACTTGGGAAAGGAAGAGTTTCTCTCTTTGTTACGCTCCTGCCTTGGGTCTGGGAGCCGGGACCGGCCGACGCGCTCCGGGGTCCCGGCTCGCAGACACACGGCAGCGCCCGCCCGCCGCCCGCCGCCCGCCGGCCGGGGCCCCGCGCCCTCACCTGCTCCGGCTCCCGCATCCTCGGGGCCGTGCGCCCCGCTCAGCGGCCAGCCTCCCGGGGCCCCGCCGCGAGGCCGCCGCAGCCGCGCCCGCACGCCAGCCCGCGCCGCCGCGCGCTCATGGGGCTCGCGCGCTTCACTTCCTGTCTCCCCGAACTCGGCGCGCAGACCATTCCCCCGCGCTGGGTCCCGCGGCGGCCGCGGCGAGGCGAGAGGCCCGGAGGTGGGACCGGCCGGCAGCGCCGCACAAAGAAACCGGGCTGGGGCCGGGGCAGCAGGAAGACGGCGGACGGGACGGGACGGGATGGGACGGGACGCGCGGCCGGAGCAGCGGAGCGGCCGGGGCCGGGCGTCCCTCCCCCTGGGTCGGCAGGGCGCGCGGGCGGATCCGGGGAGGCGGCGGCGGCCCGTGACCTCAGAGAGTTGGAATGCGGGCGGGGGAGGCGCGGACAGCTGCGCCCGGCCGCCGGGGAGGGGGCGCGCCGCTGCTTTTTTTAATCATATGACCACTTATTTTAAGAGTTTCCAAATAAAGCAAGGCTTTGAATAAAAATGAGAGGAGGGGGATATTATTTCGGTGCCCAGTGAGGGATTTTATTCTCGTGTTGTTATGAAGTGGTTTGTAAAGTGCTGTTACTGCTGGAGTTGTTCGTTTACTCTTCTACATTTCTGAAAACAGTTCAAATATTTTATTCCTTCTTCCCACGCTTACGTCTGAGGATCTACCCCATAAAAAAGGAAAAATACTGATTGGTACAGGGTTGCAAAGTGCTCTTCCCCTAAAAAAGGTTGATATGCCTCAAATAACCTGTAGGTCTTCAAAAGAGCTGTACACTTATGCAATACAAAGTAGAGCTCTTAAGGATGGGGAACTCCAGGGTCAAATTATCTGGATTCAAGTCTCAGCGCCAATGCTCATTTAGCTGGATGAACTCGTGCGAATTTCTTAACCTTTCTGCACCTGCTCATCTGCAAAATAATAATAATAATTACTATCCAGTAATTTTTGTAAAATATATGTGAAATGTTTCATTCTAAGCCATATTAGCGATTTTTATTATTATATGGTATTATTACATTGCGTTATTATTATTATTATTATTACTGCATGGCAACACTTATGCCGAGGAATAAAACTGTGTGGCCCTAACACCATCACAATATGATGTTTCGCCTTTACTTGCTGTGTGGTTTGAGTGATTGGAGCTGAGAAACTTTTATTATGTAAATTTTAATTAAATGATTTTTTAAATATTTTTGTTTCTGGAAAGCTTTCTTATGTTACGTATCATTTAGATCTCATTTTCTTCAACAGTTAACAGACACTTATTGAGTACTTACTGGTCCCTGCTCAGAAAGGACTACTAGTCTAGTGGGTGATAAACCTACACACTACACAAACACAGGACCAACAAGGCCTCAGTTAAAAGCACCATCCTAGGGCTTCCTAGGTGGCACAGTGGTTAAGAATCCGCCTGCCAATGCAGAGGTCACGGGTTCGATCCCAGCTCCAGGAAGATCCCACATGCCACGGAGCAACTAAGCCCGTGTGCCAAAAAAAAAAAAGCACCATCCTAGAAGTAGGAGTGCTATGGGAGAACAAAACCCCAGGCAAGACTCAGGTTGGGTAATGGAGCTCCGGGCAAATAAGATTACATGTGTTAAAAAATCAATCAATTCTGCTTATAACTGAATTTCAACTGGACACCATGAGGGGATCAATTTGTCTGCAAAGAAAGAAAAGAGAAAATAAGTAGCTCTCCAGCTCTCTGGTCTCCCAAACTAGAAAACCTGAAATTTGTGTGTCATCCCCCTCTCTACCTCCAGCCTATTATCAAGACCTGCTACTTCCTTCTTTGAAATGTGTCATGAATGCCTTCTTTCCTCTTTGTTCCTGAATGCCGACCCTACCCTCCCCCCCAGCATTCCAATCCTAACCTTCATCCCTCATCATTTTACATCTGGATTATTGCAAAAGGGCAGTCTCCATGCCTCTGGTTTCTGCTCTCTCTTCTTTCCATGTTAATACCAGGCTTACCTCTCCTTGGGGTTTGTCACTCCCAATGGACCCCCAAGGCTAAGCTGTTCTGCCTGACCTTTAAGGGCCTCTTTAAACCAGCCTTGGCCTCTTTGACCATTCTTATTTCTCCTTATTTCTCTCCTCCTTTGACCACCTTATTTCTCCGGCTGCCCCATCAAGCCGCTTCTCCTGGCCTAGTTCACCTCCTGCCCCGCTTCCGTTTGTCTAAGCCTTCCCTTGCTCTCCAAGCCTCCATTCAAGGGTCTGCTTCCGAGACAACTTGCTAGCCACCCCATTCCACAGCGATCCCCACACTTGGCAAGAGTGTTAAAAACTGTTTCATGTAGGCTTCTCTTATATCTCCTGGAATTCCTAGGACATTACTGAGCAGAGGGTAGGCGCTAAATAAAAACTTGTTAATTGAATCGGGAAGAAAATAAAAGAATTTTAAAAATAGAAAATGATTGTAAAACCCAAGGGATGTTAAACACTAAGATGAACTTCCTCCCTTAGAGTCCACAAGTGCCACTTGCTGACCGAGTATTTGAACTCTATTTTCCCACAAGCATGTTAATTTGACAATAACAGCCCCATGACAAGCCACTTGAACAATGCCTTCAGAGTGTTCGGCATGAAATTATTATTGGCTTATGTTTGTGTGGAAGGAAGTGAAGTAATTTGTATGGTTCAACCCCAAAAGATACACAACAGTATAAGTGAAAAGTCTCCTTCCTACCTTGCCTGCTCTCCTCCTGGGGGTAACTCATGTTACCATAATACTATGTACTCGTCTGGAGATATTCTGTAGATGAATAAGCAATTACATTTCTGTATCTTTACCTCCACTTGTTACCCAGAAGTGGTATATTATACATTCTTCTTCCTGTGAAGGTAATTTCTTTTTAAAATAAAGTAAAAAATTTTAAAATGTCTACAGTAAAAAGATGCTCAATAAAAGGGAAAGAAACTGTGGTTTTGGTGATACACTGACTGATATTTTCTTAGGGGTTAAGAAATTAATCTGCTTTGATAGCTTGCTGAGTACCCATTATCCTTCACTTTATAAACTACCATTCTCAGAAAAAGTTTTTTTCTCTCTTTTTTTTTGGCACACGGGCTTAGTTGGTCCGCGGCATGTGGGATCTTCCTGGAGCAGGGATCGAACCCGTGACCTCTGCATTGGCAGGCGGACTCTCAACCACTGCACCACCTAGGAAGCTCCAGAAAAAATTTTTAAAAAAGAAAAGAGGGTGTTCCCTGGAGGCCTATTGGTTAGGATTCGGGGCTTTCACTGATAAGGCGTGGGTTCAGTCCCTGGTTCGGGAAATGAGATCCTGCAAGCTGCACAGCGTACCAAAAAAAAAAAAAAAAGAAAGAAAGAAAAAAGAAAAATGTTACCATCCTCTGCAAAAATCTAAATTGAATGAATGATCCATCCCAAAGAGAGGCTGATGACTGGGAGAAGGAGTAGTGGAAGCCAGAGCTGGAAAGGTAAAATCTGCTTCGGTCCCTGAATCCTCACTGTGTACTCTGCCTACCACACTCAGCACCATCTCAGGGGTAGCACCTTTTCAGCTGCAGAAGAGGGAGAATTTGGGGGCTAGGTTCCCGTGGACATTAGAGAAATGATGATGTTGGCAATATATTTGTTCAAATGGGCAAGAAAATTAAGAAGAGTATATCAGCTTCAGTAGCAAAAACAATTGCTGTGGCCGGAATTCCGAACACTTAACGGGCTTTTGATCCATGGGTAGACAGATCATGTGATAGAGTCACTAATGAAAAACTTGTCTATTGAAACCTCATTTCTTGGAAGCCAAATGCTGCAAAGAGAAAGGTAAATAAGATGCATGGCTCTGTTCTCAAAGACTCACCATGTGAGGAACAGGTAAATATATAATTCTAGGAGGCAAATGAACTTTTAATGGGTCGATATTCTAAGTGGAGTGGTGATATCTGGTTTATCACTCTGATCAACTTCTGACTGAGTCTGGATGGATGAATAAAGAGTTCATCAGACATTCAAAGAAAAAAAGAGAAAAGCATTCCAGGCTGAAGGACACCCCAAACACCTCTGTTCTGCCCTCTTCTCCCCCCACACTTGCAAAGGATGTGCAGCACCCAGTTGGAGGAGGTGCTGTCTTGAGAGAAGGCTGGAGATGCTAGGGGGCCAGTGTTAGAGGACTGGGGGCTCTGTGCAGTTGGGGTTAGTGCCCAGGCCTCTTTGATTTCAAAACCAATGCTCTTTTTAGTAAATCTTCTCTCTTTGAAAGACAGCCCAGAGGCCCTCAACTGTGATTCATTGAAATCTAGTCTTCATTCTATCTCCTAGAACAAAATATATCATCCCTCCTGAACTGGAGAGCCCTTCCATGCTGGAAAATAATTCCCATTGTCCTGCTTAGTCCTTTTCAAGCTGAATACCTCTAGTCCCTTTAGTGGTTTCTCTTGGGCACCATTAATGATCATCTTCCTCTGGATGCAGTGTGGTTTATAAAGATGCATCTTACAGGGAAGCACCTGTAACAGTGTCAGACCACTGAACACCATCAGTTCAGTTGGGTTATCCCCTCTGTGATCCAGACACGCTCCTCAGATCTAAATATACAAGTTCTTAAGCAGCATGCAAGTCTCTTTCTGCAGTTTTGAATGGATTGTCTTGAAAGTTAATGCTTTCTTGAATACATTTTAATAAAAGTTTTCCCTATTCTGAATACATTTTAATGAAAACATTCTGTATTTTTCATAAAATGTTCTCTCAGTATTATCTAAATATTGACTAAGGATTTTGTACCCAGTAATGGTAAAACATGTGTTTGTATTCTTAGTTCTGAAATGGTGGGTAAAGAGATAGAAATAAGGTACCTGTCTTTCGGATTGTGAGTGTTGTGAATGCAGGGACTCGGTCTCACTCATCTTTGTTCTCTGGCTCCCAGCACGGCGTCTGACTCAAGGAAGGCCTTTAATTTTTAATCAACACCCACAGTCCTGCAATGAGCCAACCACAGTTCAAAATACTTCCCAACTATTAACTTACCTCATCCTTATAATAACTCTATGAAGGAGAAACTGGTATCATACTTATGTCCCAGATGAGGAAACTGAGGCAGAGAAGGGTTAAGCAACTTGCCTAAGGTCTCAGAGGGAGTAGCAGAGCTGGGATTCAAACCCAAACAGTCTGGCTCCAGTGTCCCTGTTCTCAGTCACTCTGCTCCACAGCCTCTCATCAATGTTGAATGAGTACATGATCATTGGATTTATCCACGAGGAATGCTTCTGTAATTTGTCATTAATTAATTTTATCCTACAAATATTTAATAAGTGCTTACTATGCGTCTAGTGTCCAGAAAGAAATTTTGGAGAAGTACAGACCTACAAGGAATTTATAATCTTGTTAGAACAAACACACATGTGCACACACACATACACACAAATGAAACGAACATAATAGAAAGGATATTGTGTCATACTAGTAGCTCCCACATAGATGCTATAGTAATTCAGAAGAAAAAAAGGATTCCAAGAGATGAAGGACCATGTGGCCGACAGACTCTAGGTGGCCTCAAGATTCCTGCCCCTGCTGTTCACACCGTTTGTAAACCCCTCCCCTTGAATGTAGGCAGTACCCGTGACTTGCTGGCAGCTAATGAATAAGCACAGATGAAGGATTTTGCAATTTAACTTTGTAATTAAGACCCAAAATCAGTTGATTTGGGAGTCAGGCCCTGGGAGGGTCTGACTTAATCAAATGAAAGCCCTTAAAAGGACTGGGCCTTCACTGAGCTGAGAGCCTCTCTTCCAGGGCTTGATTTAGTGAGCAGCCATGTTGGAGAAGCCCATTCAAGGAAGTGTGGGTAACATCTATGACCCAAGGGTGGCCTCCAGACAAAGGCCAGGAAAAAGCTGAGGCCCTCACTCATAAAGCTGCAAGGAGAGTAATTCTGCTTACAACCTAAACTAGCTTGAAAGTGGCTTCTTCAGTCAAGCCTCCAAACAAGAGCACAGCCCTCCTGATGCTGCAGAAATCGGTCAGTCGAGAAGCCAAGCACCACACTCGGAGGGTTCGAGAACTCAGGTTTATTAAGCTGGTGGCCCCAGACAAGCTAACACTCCAAAGTTCTGGGCCCCTAGCTCAGGGTGAGCTTTACTTTTATAGGGGTCAGTGCACATGTTTACAGTTAGCATGGGTAGATTGGTTTCTTGGTTTACAGAGTGCGGAAGTTTCCAAACAGAAACTTACAAGAGCAGGTGCAGAACATTCCATTTTTAGCAAAACATCTTATGGTTACATTGGATTTCTAGCTCACCCTGTTTTTTTGTTGTTGTTTTTCTCTCACAGCAAGCACATTTTACAAAAGCAGAACAAGCATGGAGTTATTTTTAGCTGAGTGCAAGTTTCTAATTTTCCTCTTCACTGACACCTCAACTGCAGATTTATGAGACCCTAAGCCAAGGATTCAGCTAAGCTGTGTTCTGATTCCTGACCCATGGAAATCGTGAGATGGCAAAGGTGTGCATTTTAAGGTAAGTGGGTGGTCATTTATGTAGCAATTAATAACTAACGGAGACCACTTCAGGAATTAGCAGATATGGGGAGAAGGGAGTCCTCTCTCTAAGTTTACTCTGATTCTAAGGTTTTATGATCAGGGACAGGGAGAATTAAGCTGCTATTGATAGAAACAGGGATATCAGGAGCAGAAACCAATGGGGGGGGGAGGGGAAGATGAGGAAGAATTGTTTTGACGTACTGACTTTGGAGAAAATACACCTGCCATCTGGGATTTGGGAGTGGGGTTTAGGTGAGAACTCAGGGCTGATGGAAGATTCAATTATTATCATAGAGGTGAGAGTTGAAGCCCTGAGAATAAAAGAGTTCTTCAAAGAAGGGGGTTCAGAGAGAGAAGAGCAGGAGGGTGAGGATTAGATCTTGGGAAGAGGCCACGGATGGCCTTTGAAGGGCGGCAGAACCAGACACAGGAGAACCATTGTGGCTGTGGAGGCAAAGAAATGACCGCGATGAATTGCATCTGCTGCACTGGATACTCCATTTTCCCTCCAAGTGTGATGATAATGCAACCGCTAGGAGGCAACCTCCGTATTACAGGTAGGAAAAGTGACTCAAGACTTTGAGTATCTAGATCAGTATCACATTAACAGTAAGTGAAGGCTGGACTCGAATTCTGATCTCACACCAAAGCCAGGGATCTTTCCGCTGGACATTTAAACATGCTTATTTTGCAAAGGAGAGCGCGGGCTAGGAAAAGGAAGAATGAATAGCTCCCCAGGTGCCCGCAGAGGGAAACAAACACCGAGGCCGTCTGCACGCCGCTGTTCTTCTTGCTGCCAGCAGAGGTCGCCAGAGCGCAGGCTCGGCGGCCAGAGTGCGCGCAGGCGCAGGCGCAGGCGCGCTCGACTTGGCTCGAGCCGGTGGGGGCGGGTCACGCAGAGCGCGCGGCTGGGAGCGGTGGTGGCGGTGGCCGTGAGGCTGCGGTCTGGGAGCCGGCGTCCGGCTCCTCGTAAGCGGAACCCCGCGCTGTGCTGAACCCGTCCCCGCCCCGGAGCCATGGAGATCGGCACCGAGATCAGCCGCAAGATCCGGGTGAGGCCTGCGTCGGGCGGGGGCGGGAAGCCGGGCCTCGGCCGGCGGGCGGGCGCGCCGTTGTCAGGAGTAACGGGAGCGGTGGGCCCGGCCTGGACGCTGCGGCCTGCTCGTCGCCGGCGCCCCTGACTGGCCGCGGGGTCGGCGAGCGGCGCTTCCTGGGCCAGGCCGCCTCGGGCCTGGGCGCAGCTGCGGCCTCAGGGAGCGGGGCCGTGGCTGAAGCAGGAGCCGTCGGGAAGTGGAGGGAGGTGTGGGGGGCCCGGGCGGGAGCCGCGCCGGGAGCTGGGGGTGGGGGGCGCCGTGGGGGAGGGGCTCCGGGAGGGCCCGAGGCGCCTCCCCGCCCCCACCCGGCGCCGAGGGGGCCGGAGGTGCGCGCACCCGCAAAGTTGCCTCGGCGCTGCGGGCGGTCTGCTTTCCCAGGGCCGCCTTTCTCACGCGCACGTTTGTCTCTTTTCCCTCAGAGTGCCATTAAGGGGAAATTGCAAGAATTAGGAGCTTACGTTGGTAAGTTTTTTGTTGGCAGCTTAAAAGACTCCACAGTGTGCGGCCAATTTAATTTTAGTGATTGCATTTTTTCCTATCATACCTTTGACTTCGGAGAGACGCCCTTTTACCTTCAAACCTGATACTCCCTGGTTACTTCTTTTCCCTGTCTTTTCATGGAAAGCTTTATGTGCAACTCTCTCCCCACTTCCCCAATCCCCTTCTAATAGGGTGTTTTGAAATTGCTTAGCTTCCTCTGTTAAGGCTCTGTCATAGTTTCCTTAATATTTGATTTTATTTTGTTTTTCCTATTCTCTTTCCTCTTGAACTTCATTTTTCAGAATTATTATTTTGCATATGAATGTTTGACGTGTGGCATTTGCCTCTGTCATGGTTCAGTGAGTTTTATTTTCAGATCTCTTTGTTTTTGCGTCCTTTTTGCTCCCGACAGTAATGTCCCCTTTCTTTTTATAATTTGTAATTTGAGTGTTTACTCTGGGCCAGGTACTGTGCTTAATTATTGTTGTACGTGCATTAGGTCATGATAATCCCCAGGAGAACCCTGGAAGGTAAGTGGTAATATCCCCAGTTGTACAAGCAAGGAAATCGAGGCTTTGGGTGCTTAACTTAAGCAAGTTTTATGGATTGAGACCTTCATCTGCTTGGCTCCAAAGCTGGTGCCTCCTATAGAAATAATAGGTACCACTTATGATAGTGGTTCTCCAGGTGTGGGAGACCCCAAGGGTCTCTGAAGTCAAAACTATTTTCATATTAATACTGACAGGGTATTTGCCATTTTCACTGTTAAATTTGTGTCTTCCATAAATTTGACAGAGTGGTGATATTAACAAATGATTCTTCTATATTGTATAGTGAAATGTATCCACATGCCAGTTGTTTGTATATCTCCGTGAACCAGTATTTTTTCAAATGACCAGTGCATGATGTTTTAGAATTGTACAGGGATAAAAGATCCATTAAAAGGGCAGGATGGATGGATGGGTTTTCTTGTAACAAAGTACTTAAAAAAGGTCATCATACAGTTTTTAGTTTCAATATTGCTGCTAACTTTAAAGAAAGAGCACTTATTGAGCTTTGGTCTAGTATCACAGAAGAATATCCACATTATCTGAAAAGGCTATTAAAATACTCCTCTTCCAATTGCATATCTGTGTGAGACCAGATTTTCTTCACATTCTTTATTTAGAACAGCATACAACAGGTTTATTGTTAATGGGATAGGTGTATTATTTTAAATGAATTAACCTAAAAGTTCTGTTTTAATTTCTAGTATGGTAAATAGCAGTAGACATATGCACATGAATAAAAGCAGTTTGGGATCATCAATAATTTCAATAGTGTAAAGGGAGCCTAAGACCAGATAGTTTGCCACATACTAATTATTTGCTGTCAGGATTATTGTAAGACTTTAACAGGTAAGAAAATTGAGGCTCAGAGGTTAAAGATGAAGCTGAACCAGGATTGATTTATTCATTCAACATTTAATGGATGCCAGCTTTGTGCCAGGAACTTGTTTTGGGTCAAAAAGAAATCCACAGAAAACCTACACTGAGAACTTTAATTTATAGCATATGAAAGCATAAACACACATTAATTGGGCCTAAATTCAATCTGATGATTTCTATCATTTATCAAAAATCTCAAACTAGGAATTTTGAGCCTATTAAAAACTTGGTTACAAGCTTGACAGTCCAGTGTGAAGTGTAATTGTAGTAAAGATATCATGTATTTTATAGTTTTCAAAATATTTTCATAGAGTTCTGTTTGTAGCTGAACACAGTGCTGGAGTGAGGATGGCAGGTAATTTATTTTCTTACAAATAAAGAAATGGAGTCTTGAAAGGGTTAAATAGAGCTGGTCAGCAGCAGGTTTAAGACCCAAAAATTCAGGTCTTCTGGGTCCTTGATGTTTCTCTTATGGTTACTTCATGATAGAAACTTGGTGAGCTAACAGAAGGATAGGAGCATTCCTGTATGCTCCTCTAGAACTCATCTGTCCCAGCAGTTAATATGTTAGCACAGCTTCTCAACTTGTCTCTGCTTCTCGACTGAAAGTTTCTTGAGGGCAGAGACTTCATATTGGTTGTGTCTCAGTGGCCTAGTAGAGCACCACATTTTTTCATAAATATTAAATGGGTAAACAGGGATCACCATTAGACTGTTTGAAATAAAAAGTATACATTATTTGTTTACAATTAGCTACCTAATTATGTGTATGTATATGCATCATAGTCCTTCTGAAAAGGGTGATTTTCTGATTTCTTCCTTTATGCTAGAGTCCTGGAAACCTTTAAGGTTATAGAAACAATCCTTTAGTAAATATTTGAATATCTTTTTTCAAGGCATTGAGTGAGATACAGAGGTGAACAACTCTGTTAAGAGTCGATACGGTTTCATTTGTGTGTTTGTTTAAAATGGAGTACTTTAGTGAGATGGCAATGATAATTCAGAGCAGTCTTAAATTCACACTTTAAAGTATGAGCTTGCGGAAACCTTCAACATTTTAGTATTTTTCAGTACATAGATTTCCCTTGAGAATGGTATTAAAATTCTATAGAAATGTATCATGAACACTTGAATTCTTTTTTTCTTTTTTTTTTTTCTTGGCCGTGTCACACGGCTTGTGGAATCTTAGTTCTTGACCAGCGATTGAACCTGGGGCCATGGCAGTGGAAATGCTGAGTCCTAACCACTGGACTGCCAGGGAAGTCCCATGAACACGTTAATTTTTCATTAGATTCTTATTTCTCATTTTGTGTCTACTAAGAATAATGTTATGAATTTATAACAGCTTTGTTGAAATATAATTGGCATACATTAAATTCCACCTACGTAAAGTGTACAGTTTGCTATGTCTTGATATGTATACACAAAACTTGATATGTATACACAGTAACCAAGCTAATGAACATATTCATCACTCCCAAAAGTTTCTTTTTGGGATTTCCTGGGGCTTTTTTGTATGCTTCCCTCCCATCTTTCCCTGTCCCCACTCTGTACCTGAGGAACCGCTGATCTCATTTATGTAAAATTTTATAAAATGCAAACTAATATATAGTGTCAGAAAGCACAGCCTGTTTCTTTTCATCACTGATATTATGCAGGAGAAAAACTGTCAAGACTTGCCAGAGACCCCCAACTTTGTTTTCCTTTCCTGGGTTACTAATGGCAGCCCATGGTAGGGACACTGTAAATAAGCTACTAGACTTATTTAATAAAGTTGCCAGAAAACAGTGGGAGCCTTTTGATACTTTACAAAGAAAATAATAAATGATTAGCTGATGTTCTTGCTTTTATCTCCTCACATTGAATTGCATGCTTCCAGCAAGTTTTCCTATTTCTGTTTCCATTTGTAGATAGGGCTTTCACAAGGTATTTATGCTTTTCTTGAACTGGATTTTTGATATTTCTTCTTGAAACAAATGTCTGATAGTACTTCTGAAATGAACCTTTCTGCCTACATAGAAATGTTATGAATATTTAAGGTATTAAAGAATCTAAAGGAATTTTATTTGGTAGGGATCAAAGTTCCTAATAAATGGCTTTTGCTTTCTTATCTTTATTGTGGTGGTTTTGGGGTTTCTTTGTTTGTTTTGGGTCCTAGACCTCACTCTCATAATTCACTGTTAGGAGGGCGTAAGAATGAAATAATTAGTTAAGTAGAAATTATTAAATCTTGAGATTGAATTTTTTAAATGATGTATAATTTTGGGGTGGTTTTAGTTTATTTACTGTTGCTGCAAGTTTGTTATCCTAATTAAAATTTGCCTTTACAAAGGATAGAGGTATTCCTTGAGAAATGAGTGTCATTTTGAAACAAACTCACACAAAACTAAACTCAGTATTACTCTTGAGAAAAGTCCAGTATGCTTTTTTTCTGAAGTTAATGAGCATTATTAAAAAGATTAAAGGAAATGAATGCACTCTCAAGTTTGATACTGCAATTCAGAATATCTAGTTGTGTAAGTATTTATTAGTTATTCCTAGTTCGTGTTCTTCTGGTAATTGAAATACCTGTGGAATAAAGAGAAAGCTGTACTTTTTGTCCAACATAATTCCAACAGAGCTGAGATATTCTTAGAGCTACATCCATATTTTCAGGCACATCAAGTAGAAGAAAATATTAAGGAAAGCATAAAAAGAGTTTTTACATATTTTTCCTTTTAAATAGATGAAGAACTTCCTGATTACATTATGGTGATGGTGGCCAACAAGAAAAGTCAGGACCAAATGACAGAGGACCTGTCCCTATTTCTAGGGAACAACACAATTCGATTCACCGTATGGTATGTTTCTGAATATTTACCCCTCAGACCAAAGTTTGGCACAAGTCAAGAGTAGGTGTTCTGTCTGAAAAGAGGCTCTTGACAGGAGAGTCAGATTCAGTGTTGAAGCAGGTTGTGAGCGTTGAGAGCACAGCCTGTGGAGCTAGACTGGCAAGGTTGAATCCTGAATCCTACCTCTTTCCTTACTTTTTCCATGTGCAAAATGGGAATAGTAAATCGCCTTTATAGGGTGGTTATGAAAAGTAAATAAGCTAATGCATGTAATATGCTTACAGCTGTGCCTGGCCCATAGCAAATCTTTAGCATGTGTTGACTGTAGTTAATGTTTCTTTTGTAAACTTCAGCATGTTATCATTCCTTTCCCTCCACCAGCACCAGTTATAGATGTTTTTTGGACTGGGTTGACTTCCTGAATTGCTTTCTGCAGTCGGCTAACGTAGGAGGCAAGGTTTTTTGGCAAAATTTCAAATCATTTTTTTTTAAGTTCAGAGCTTTTTGAAGTTTGGAATTTTGAAATAGGCAACTTTATGTTCAAATATAAATTAATATTTAATTTCATTGTCTTTTTTTCAAACCGCATATATATTTACTTGAGAATACTGACTAAAAGCATGATATTCGATTAAGAAGGCAGGCCAGGTTCTGGTACCAGGTTTGGAGTGGAGAGAGAGCTGGGGGGAGGGTAATGATGTGGCTGAGAATACAGCAGGAAGGAGTCATGTAAAAGTCCTCACTGGGAACCACCAGTTGCAGTACAGGTTGATGATGGAAAGTTCCATGAGCAGAGTGGCCTGCTTAATTTGAATGGCAAGAGGGCAGATAGGCAGTAAGGAGGGATATGAAGCTGGTTAACTTGCCTTTAAACCATAGTTTGTTTTAAAGGTGTTTTTGTCCCAGCAGGCAGCTGTATCCTTTACAACTTTCATGAAGCTTTCTTGAAATTCCACAGAGAATTCTCTGAGTTTATATTACACATTTTTGAAGAACATTGAGTGCAGTGGTTGTTCCTTAAATGTTTTGGTACATACACTCCTGCAGTGTGGGTGACCTAACCCACTTATTACAGTTTGTCCCCAGGGTTTACCAAAAGAAGAGAGACCATGGTGCTTTTGACTGGGGAAATTACCATTATCAGGAGTACTGCTTTTTTTTTTTTTTTTTTTAAGTAAAGCCTTCAGCACTTGTTTTGTTTCAGGGACATTTTTTAAGACGTATACTGATAAAAGTGATGATGTCTCTGTTTTGATACTTAGCTTTCTTAAGTGTTCATCAACACCAACCATAAGCAGGCTATTCTAATTCTTTGGAGCCCTACAATAATGTATCCTAGGGACAGTGGCATGTGACTAGGTTCTGGGTGAAATATTATTATAATGAGATATTTCTGGTGTTTTCAGGATGCCTGGCTTCCTGGAAGGGTCATAAGGCAAATTTGCCTTGTATATAACTACTAAAATATGTTACGTGATGAGTAAGGTTGTGGCTTGTTTACAGCATTAGTTTTGAAATTATTAGTTATAGTGAAGTGATATAGTATATTTTGAGATTATTTTTAAAGTTTTTTCACTTCACAGAATTAAGTTCTTCCAGAAACCATTTAAGTAGATAAAAAACTTAAACTGTGCTTGAAACAATTTTAATAATATTACATGTTTATGGTATTTTATCTTCTTTTATCATAAGCTATCTTGAATCTTTAGTCCTTTTGAAACAGAATGATATTCTATGTGGAGCAAGACTGTGTGGTCAGATGATATCCTTGCCCTTTTTTTTGCAGAGGCTAGGTGTTGAAAATAATGATGAAGAAATGAGATTTTTGATTATTCTGCAAT
This sequence comes from Hippopotamus amphibius kiboko, assembly GCF_030028045.1. Classification (NCBI taxonomy): domain Eukaryota; kingdom Metazoa; phylum Chordata; class Mammalia; order Artiodactyla; family Hippopotamidae; genus Hippopotamus; species Hippopotamus amphibius. The sequence goes on from NC_080189.1 coordinate 172,550,559, forward strand.
ATTCATGTAATGCCTTTTTTAAAAAAACAAATGTAAAACTTAATACTGTTTATCCATTAAATACCATTTAGTACCATTTATCAAGGTTTATCTGAAGATTAGATCTATAATTTCATCAAATTTAGAGTGACAGTTGAAATCCAATCTTTCTTGATTAAAGGGAGCTTTAACTTTTTTTGGTTTGTTTTTTCTTTTAGGCTTCATGGTGTATTAGATAAACTTCGTTCTGTTACAACTGGTAAGGTTTATAAAAATGATATCTGCAATGTTTTTGGAGTTTGCTATAGCATATGATTGTTTTTCTAAAGTCACTTATAGTGCTTTGGGGGAAAACCCATAAATTTGAAAACAGTAGTTCATTTGAGCTTTTTAAGGAAGCACACATTTTTATGAATTTAATAACAATGAATTTAATATAATTCAAAGATAATTTAAACAAAGGAAGGGAAACTGCAGTTTATTCTAAGAAAGTATTCATGGATGTGGTTAGTGATTTGGCTTCAAGAATATTTCTGTATTTTATAATTGAAAATTACTTAAAAGTCCAGTAATAGTAAATTAGATAAATTGTATCACTATGTATGGAATAATATTCACCCATTATAAATGTAGAAGAACACATGTATTGCTTTAAAATTGGTGAAGAAGGGAAAGGTTCAAAGTAATAAAAATAGCTTAAAGGGACCATGTGTTTTTCTTTCTAGACCCCTCTAGTCTAAAGTCGTCTGATACCAACATCTTTGATAGTAATGTACCTTCAAATAAAAGCAGTTTCAGTCGAGGAGATGAGAGAAGGCACGAAGCTGCAGTGCCGCCTCTTGCAGTTTCTAGCAGTAGACCTGAAAAAAGAGAATCTAGAGTTTCTACAAGTTCACAGGAGCAGAAAGCCACTAATGTCAGGTAAGAGTCTTACGTAGAGCTATGGGCAGATGGGTGTGTATATGTGACATTTACATTAGCTACGTCTTTAAATGGCTGTTTTCAGAAATTTTTGGAGGCCATGAGGTGGTTACGAGCAATTTTTTGGAATAAAATAATGAAGGATAAGACTAAAGTATGGTTATCTTTTATATAAAATGTAGTAAATCAAAGTTTAAAAAAAAAGAAAGTAATTTCAAAGTAATTTTTAGTGGACTACATAAAGGGATTATCCATACTTTTTCATTAAGATATAGGTAAACATTCTTTGAAGAGTTGAAAATATTGCTCTAAATTGGTAACACACCCTTTTTGGGTTTGTTTTCGTTTTAACAGACAGACTTATGATGATGGAGCTGCAACCCGACTAATGTCAACAGTGAAACCTTTGAGGGAGCCAGCACCCTCTGAAGATGTGATTGACATTAAGCCGGAGCCAGATGATCTCATTGATGAAGACCTCAATTTTGTGCAGGAGAATCCCTTATCTCAGAAAAAACCTACAGTAACCCTTACGTATGGTTCTTCTCGCCCTTCTATTGAAATTTATCGACCACCTGCAAGTCGAAATGCAGACAGTGGTCCTCATTTAAACAGGTTGCAGTTTCAACAGCAGCAAAACAGTATTCATGCTGCCAAGCAACTTGATATTCAGACTAGCCGGATGTATGAAACAGGACGTTTATGTGAACCAGAAGTGCTTAACAGCTTAGAAGAGACTTATAGTCCCTTCTTCAGAAACAACTCAGAAAAGATGAGCATTGAGGTTTGTATATACTTTTAAATTCTGACTTGTTAGGCTGAAAATTGTCAGTTCTTGAAACTAAGTTGTATATAGAATAACTAAGCACATACTGCAAGTTTGTTTCAAACTGATTTTGTGCTGCTCAGCATAATACATCAGTCAAATTTTCCTCTCCACAACTGGCTTCTACGGATATTGTGTATCTTATTTACTTTCCTGGGATGCCAGGGTTTGAGATAGCTTTAACCTTACCTTATAATTTTGGGAGGATTTTAGGTCAATTTTAGATCCTTCACAGCAACTGCTAGTGAACAATTGAGTAACTCCATTTTATTGGTTTCCTCAACAGTGCTATATGCTGCTGTTTATAAATGAACGTAAAGCCCTAGTTTTTGTTTTAGCTGAAGGTTGGCTATTGGAGATATTACTTGTATTTTTATAAGAAACCAGGGAAATAGCCCATTAATTCTTAATGTGCTTGGCTTTTACTTAAAAAGAAAATCATATTCTGTAGTAGAACTTTATTTTCTGAGAGTAGGTAAGTGGAAATTTATCTGATTGCAGGAAGAAAACTTTCGGAAGAGAAAGTTGCCGGTGGTAAGTTCAGTTGTTAAAGTAAAAAAATTTAGTCATGATGGAGAAGAGGAGGAGGAAGATGATGATTGTGGGTCCCGTACAGGAAGCATCTCCAGCAGTGTGTCAGTGCCAGCAAAACCTGAACGGAGGTACCTGAACATGTCTGTTAGTTAATCTTTCATTGCCTGGTGGAGTTTCTGGGTTCCTTGAAGAGGATATCATGAAAATATAAGTTAATACCATGTAAGACTTTTCCATTGGTTTTTGAGAAACACTTGTATTAATGAAAGAGAAGATGCCCAGAATTGGAGAATATTGTAAAGAGTATTAGAAACTGTAATATGACTGGCAGGAAGGTTGATCCAAATTCATTATTTTAAAAAGTTATAAGGTTCTAATCCAGTTGGTATTTCCAGCTAGTCAGTTCCAAATCTAAGAAAAGGCTGTAGTAAAGGTATAATGGGTGGCTAGCATGTAAAGAACTCAAATCTAAAATTTAATCAAAATACCTTTCTTAACTTTTTTAGACCCTCACTTCCACCTTCTAAACAAGCTAACAAGAATCTAATTTTGAAGGCTATATCTGAAGCTCAAGAATCTGTAACAAAAACAACGAACTATTCTACAGGTAATTTAAATGTATTATGTTGACGTTAAGTAAGAGATTTCTGTGTAAATGTTGAGTAAGCTGTAGATGATTGCTCCTCAAGTTGTGATAAAATAAAGATACCTGCAAGACATCAGGACCATGGTGAAGGTTCATAGAATGATTAAAAGATTTTACCAGTTTGAGAAACTTTCCCAGCTGTCAGTGGAACTTAGTTCTTTGAGCAACTGTAATGCTTTTTACTCCCTGTTTCTAATATGTGTGAAATATATAATGGAAATCTTAAAGGGAGGTGTTTTTGATTTTTTTGTTTTTGTGTGTTTTTTTTTTTTTTTTTAATTTTTGGCTGTGTTAGGTCTTACTTGCAGCATGTGGGATCCTCCCCTGCAGCTCATGGGCTTCTTTCTAGTTGTGGTACATGGGCTCTGTAGTTGTGGCATGAGGGCTCTGTAGTTGCGGTACTCAGGCTCTCTAGTTGTGGCCCGTTTGCTCAGTAATTGCGGCACGCAAGCTTAGTTGCCCTGAGGCATGTGGGGTTTTAGATTCCCTACCAGGGATCAGACCTGAGTCCCCTGCATTGGAAGGCAGATTCTTAACCACTGGACCACCAGGGAAGTCCCAAAGGGCGTTTTGGTAAGTATGAGACTTTCATATTTATAGCATTGGAGCCAACATTAGATATGAGTTTATGTAATATAAAAGGGAGCAAAATTGGAAAATATTAAGAGGCTGAAATTAGAAAAAATTTGTCTAGTATGTGAACAGGTTGGTTTCTTTCCTTTCAGTAGAACCCATTAATGGAATATGAGGCAGAGAAGTGACTTATTTGTAATGTTCTTGCCCCAGTCCTAGTGGAAGTACTAAATTATTTTATGAAAGAGTATAAAGGTATTAACATTTTTAAAACAAGAGTCAGCTATAGTATCTTACAAAAAGTTCATTTTGAAATGCAAACCAATTGATGGGTGCCATATTGCCATCAAATTCTGTACTCTGTGTGCCACATGCTATAGCCAGTTTGTAAAATTTTCTGTTAATAAGCTGTGATGATAACCCACTCTAAGTTTAATTTTATTTTTGCTATGAATTTGATGACTGTTCTTTTAGCATTGTTCTGCTTTTCTGTTCCTCCTTTGCATTCCTTTATTTCACTTCCTAAAGTGAAATAAACTGTGAGCTAGAAGCTTTTGAGCCTGATAGTAATCTATCCCCTTGCTTCTCCTCATCCCTAATTTAACCCTGAACGTAAATTAAACAGCTTTTGGCGTATAGGGTAAGGATTATCAGGCCAAGACCAATGCTTGACATAACCATTCATCTATTTACATTCCCTTTTGGGTCTGTGAGCTGCAATATTGAGTGTTTAGATTGGTGAGAAATTTATACTTATAATTATGACCTTAAAATTTCCTGCTTTTTTTTTTTGGGCACACGGGCTTAGTTGCTCCGCAGCGTGTGGGATCTTCCTGGAGCTGGGATCGAACCCGTGATCTCTGCATTGGCAGGCGGATTCTTAACCACTGCGCCACCTAGGAAGCCCCAAATTTCCTGCTTTTAATGAGAGTTTTTATAATTCCAGGTTTTTTTAGAGAGAGCATTGAAATTCTTTCCTTAGCTAAGTTATCTAGATTACAATTTGAAATTGTTATGGAACCATGGAGCAGAACCCAAACTGCATTTGGTTAAAAATGAATGCATTAAAAAAAAAATGAATGCGTATGTGCTGCAGTGTGTTTATGGCATGTGTTTAAAATGTATAAATGTTGTTTGAGTATGGGTAACTAAGTCAGAATATTCTAAGGAAAAATGAGGTGTCTGTGAACTGTTTCTAACTCCTGATATATTCTAAACCCAAGGAGGCATTTGTGTTTAGTATGGTGTTCACTGTTGACTTTTGAAATATTACTTCATTTGGATTTCCATCTTTTTTGCCTTTTATATAAAAGTCTCACAGAAACAGACACTTCCAGTTGCTCCCAGAACTCGAACTTCTCAAGAAGAATTGTTAGCAGAAATGGTCCAGGGGCAAAGCAGGGCCCCCAGAATAAGTTCTGCCATTAAAGAAGAGGAAACAAAAGGAGATAATATAGACAAAAGTCAAGGTAATAATTTAAATGATACTTCATTTTCTGTTACACTTTTTTCATGAGGCATTAAATATTTTCCATTGTGTATTTATGAAATGTTGGTTATACTATGAGGAAAGGGCTTGATAGGCCCCTAAATAGAATAAGGGACCATGAGGAAAGTCTATACCTACAGTTTTCAGTACTTAAAAATCTTATTAGGGAGATTTTTAGTGTTCTCAGAAGTGGAAAGAATAGTGCAGTGAATTCCCATGAACCCAGTCACCCAGCTTTAGTAATAGCCAGTCTTTTTTTTTTTTTTTAAATTAATTAATTTTTTTATTTATTTAATTTATTGGCTGCGATGGGTCTTCATTGCGGCACAAGGGCTTTCTCTAGTTGCTGTGAGTGGGGGCTACTCTTCATTGTGGTGCACGGCCTCCTCCTTCATTGTAGTGACTTCTCTTGTTGCGGAGCCTGGGCTGTAGGTGCGGCACATGGGCTCAATAGTTGTGGCTCACGGACTCTAGAGCACAGGCTCAATAGTTGTGGCGCACAGGCTTAGTTGCTCCATGGCATGTGGAATCGTCCCAGAGCAGGGCTCGAACCTGTGTCTCCTGCATTGGCAGGTGGATTCTTAACCACTGCACCACCTAGGAATTCTGTAATTGCCAGTCTTTAGAAAGCTTCTAAAAATACATAGATACCTACATTCTTCCTTTCTTTCTTTTTGTTAGTCCTACCTCTGTTCCCTTGAACTGAAAGTCTTATCTTTCCGTCTCCTCTCTCTTGAGCATCCTGTCTCCAACCTGCCATAACTGCCTTATTGTCCCAGTGGTACTTCTTTATCTCATTGTGCCTGGCATACTTCCAGCTGATCTTTCTGATTCCTTTCTCTCAACCTCCCGCCCCCAACATTTGCACAGATTCTCCTGTCTGAAGTTTGACTCTGATCACTCCTTTGTGAGAGCATTTATGACTTCTCCCTGCACTGTGCATTATCCAGGAGTGATGCCATCAGCTTGGCCTTTAGGCAGCTTCTGGCCCATGGGCCTGCCCAGCCCTTCTCAACTGCTCTCCAACCTTTTTCTTCTGTTCCCATCAGGAAAGATTCTAGTTCTTTTCCTCTTCTGTTGAGGTCTGATTAAAAAATTCCACCAAAATTGTATGCTTATCATGACTTACTACTTTTACAGTGCTGGAATACATTTTTTCATTCCTCCTCAGCTGTGTCCCTTTAAATTGTTCCAGGTTCATCTCAAATTTAATTGTTTCATGAACCCTTATGATTCCATCCTATATTTATCTCTTCTCTCTTTTTTAAAAAGTCTTTGACTGTAGTGTGCAATTTGCCATCTCTGTGTGATGTGCAATTCCAATAAATCATGGACCTGAAAATGGGAAAACCCCAAAAATAGCCAATAGGTGCTAATTGGGCCAATTTGTGAAGAGCAGTTGGAAACTGGGATTTGAGCTTTGGTAAGGATCTGCAGTGAATTGAAGTCCGTGAGTCAGGTTTGAATCTATGATTTCATGATGGCATTTTTAAGTAAACCCTTCATTGGTCCTTTTGGAGGATAGCAGATAATAATTTATTGTCTTGAAAACCAGAAAAATAAAATAATTGAGCATTTCTGCCCTCTTTCCTTTAAGGATAGTACCATTGGGTAACAAAGTAGCGCAGGAATTAACACTTGTTTTTGTAAGTGAAGTTTTATTGGGACTAAGCCATGCCCATTCATTTATGTATTCTCTGGCTGCTTTTATACTACAACCACAGAGTTGAATAGTTGCAACAGACCTTAAAGACCACACAACTTAAAATGGAAAATGTTTGCTACCCCCTGTGATATAGTAGATGAAGGAAGCATCTTTTAAAATTATTCTAGCTAAGAAGTGAAAACAAATCGATAGAATTATAGTAGTTTTTCCCCCCAACTAACAGTGAATTAATCTAGGCGCTGATGATTAATGGCTACTAAAACTTTTTTTAAAGTGAAAATCAGCCATTTTTTGCCTCCCAGTGAAAGAATAAAATACTACGTTAGCCTTGCCAGAGGATTTGAACCTGAGAGATCAAGCCTCTGATGCAGCAGTCAGCTTGCAGGAGGTACAGAGGCCAGAGGAATATGTTAATTGCTGCACCATCTCTGGGGCACTGTGTAGGTCAAACAGCCTGAGAATTCAAGATTCAAAGACTTAGAAGACAAAACAAAAGGGGCAAGGTTAAGCTGTAGTGTCTAGGTACATACACTTGTACATATACTTACACAAACTCTAGATGTTACTATAAAAGGCACATAGTGGTTACTTTTGAACAGAACTGATTGGAGTACATGGAGGGAGGCTTGTGGGGCAGGTTACATGATTCTATTTTCTTGATCTGAATGGTGGTTATAAGGGTGTTTCACCTAATAAGAACTCATTAAACTCTTACTTTTGTGTGGCTTTCTATATCATTGTTTTGTTTTAAAGTAAAAGGTTAAAAAACTGAAACGGTATCAAGTACCTCTACTGATGAGGACTGTTGCTACTCTATGGGTATCATTTGTTTGCAAGCATGAAGTGACACTCTGTGAAGTCATTAATTAGTATGCTTACTCACTTTTTTATAGCCTTATCTGTGACAGGTTTTTAAAAATCTAAACATGCACATGTAATGGCATGAGCTGTTGATAGTGTTCTCTCATCTTTCTCACCTCTGTATTTTTACTAGGCTAGCCACTTGACAATATTTTGCTTTTTCTCTTTTTGTCTTGGTTTAATCTGTCACCGGAAGTGTATTTTGCCAGTTTTTTCAAAGATTTGTCACAACAGTTCTGACTTTATTGATTCTCTTTAGGTATGTTTTCTATTTCATAGATTTCTGCTCCTATTTTTAATATATCCATCCATATTCTTTCTCACTATTTTATCTTTTGTTTTTAAATGGTTCCCTCACATGGCTCTTAGCAGGAGGTTTTATTTATTTTTTTATTAATTAATTTTTATTTTAAATTTTTTTGGCTGCGTTGGGTCTTCATTGCTGTGCACGGGCTTTCTTTAATTGCAGCGAGTGGGGGCTGCTCTTCGTCGTGGTGCACAGGCTTCTCATTGCAGTGGCTTCTCTTGTTGCGGAGCACAGGGTATAGGCATGCGGGCTTCAGTAGTTGTGGCGCACGGGCTTAGTTGTTCCATGGCATGTGGGATCTTTCTGGACCAGAGCTCAAACCTGTGTCCCTTGCATTGGTAAGCAGATTCTTAACCTGCTGTGCCACCAGGGAAGTCCCTCTTACTATTTATCTTAGGTTTTTTTTGTTTTTGTTTTTTTTGCAAATGTAAACAAAGTTATGGCTTTCTCTTGGCATGTCTTTTGCTGCATGTGTCACATTTTGTTAAAAGAATTTTTCATTGTTCTAATTATTACCTTTAATTCTGTTATGATCTTCATCTTTGAACCATAAGTTATTTGAAAGGGTTTTTAATTTACAGTATATGGAAGCTTTGGTTTTTGTCTTTTAATCTTTTAAATTATATACAGTGGATCTAGTTGCATTGTGGTCAGATAATGTGAATTGTATGGTACATTCTTTTGAAAATAGTTAAGGCAGGCAGTTTTGTACATCTTCCATGTGCTTTTTGGAAGAAAGTGGACTCTAGTTGTGAGTTGAGAATTTTGCATTTAGTAAATAAAGCTCTGCAGTTAATATTGTTCAAATCTTGACCTTGCTGAGTTTTCAGTCTACCTGAGAGGGTTTTGAAATTGCCTGTCAGGAAGACAAATATGTCTTAATTTCTCTGTACTTCTGATAGATTTTGCTTCATTTGTTTTGAAGCCATTAAACTAGGTGCATATATATTTAAAATTATCCTGATGACATCTTCCTGATGAATTGAACCTTTTTGTCTTTATCCTTATCTATAATTCTTTATGTACTAAATGATGCTTTTATTTTAAACTCAGTTTTGTCTGATATTAATATAGGTTTTTAGCTAGTATTTGCCTCATGTGTCTGTGTTCCATGTGTTTTTCAGTCTTCTCTGTCCTTGTTAGGCATATGTATCTCTTAACTATCGTAAAGCTAGGTTATTGTTTTAAAATTCAATCTGAGCTTACTTTTTTATATGAGAGTTTAAACCATTCACATTCATTACTGGTGGAGTTGGACTAGTTTTTATTTGGTTTGTATTTGCCAGCTTTTTTTGGTTTGTGTTTGCCAGCTTTCATTTTTTAACTTTTTTGCCTTTTTTAAAGATTCATTGATTACTATTGTAATTGTTGATTGCCCAGGTCTACTTTATTTTATACTATTTTAAACTCTGTTTCTGTTCTTTTACTGGTTACCACTGAAATTTTACCATACAAATTTAATATTCCAAAAGTTAATATTCTGACCCCACCCCCAAACAGTAAATGGATTTTAGAATACCTTAGCTCCAGTCTTTACCCCCTTAGACTTTACATTATATTTCCAGTGTTTCATTTTTGGTCCCTTTTCTAATGCATAATTTGGCACCGTTATTATATTACCTGGGCAGTGTTTGTTCACATTTATCTACATGTTTCTTTTTTTTTTTTCCCCCTCAAATCTTATGGATGCTATTTGGGGATTGTCATTTTCCAATATTTTGAAGTATTTGAAGTGTGTTCTTTGGAAGTTTCTTTAGAACAAGTCTCTTGGTTGTAAATTTCCCTGAAGTCTGTTTACCTACAAGCGTGTTCATTTCTCCTTGTTCTTGTGCAGTAGTTTTGCTGCATACACAAATCTAGGTTAACAAGAGTTATTTACTCTCAACACCTTGTTTATATTATTTCATTGTCTTCTGGCTTCCATTGTTGTTGAGTGGATTTCTGTTATTCTCTTTGTCTGTTGTTCCTTTGTAGGTGATCTGTCCTTTTTCTGGCTGCTTTCAAGATCTTCTCTGTCTTTGATGTTTTGCAGTTTCACTACAGTGTGTCTAGGCATGAATTTCCTTTTATTTTTCCTATTTGGTATATATTGAATAAGATTTTATATTTAAAGTAAAATATATTACATTATGAAATATATGCTCACCGTAGAAAATTTGGAAAAACAAAATGAATTGTTGTAATGCCTTCTGATAGATTAGAAAATAATCAAGTAGTATAGAACAATTTAAAATAACAAGCAGAGTGTTAAGCAATTATATTCCAGTAGAGAGCTTAAAAAAAAAAAAAAAATAACAAGTAACATTCTTTGCATCATTATTTTCCACACTGGTTCTCTTGGAGGCCACTGCTTTTAAGTGCTCCTGTTTATGACTTTCTTTCATTTTCTCCATGTCGGTAATAATACGCTTATACCACTGTTTCTTAATTCATCAACTACAGGTGGTTTGTTTTGATTTCTTGCTGCAATATATCAGGATCTAACTCTGACTTTTCTTTGCCTCCCAGCCCATACAGTAATTTCACTATTTTTAGTTCATCTTTTGATTACTTTTATAATCTTAAGTGGTACACCTATTCCCTGTCTTATTAACTATATCAGTATATTTTGACTCCTGAAAGATAAGGATATTTATGTCCTTTAATTCTTTTTTTTTTCCTTTTTATTTATTTATTTATTTATTTATTTTATTTTTTTGGGGGTACACCAAGTTCAATCATCTGTTTTTTTACACATATCTCTGAATGTCCTTTAATTCTTGTATGTCTTTTCTCATCCACCCCACTTTCTAAATTCTGTCATCTGTACTTTTATATTGCTGAAGAAGATCTAATTTACATTTTGTTCTGTCTTTCTAGTTATGATTACCATGCTTTGTAGGTTGACAGTAAAAGTTGAGAACCAGTTAAGCAGCATTTATATCATTAAGACTCAAAATACTTCTTAGGGCCAAATACATCATCTTCTAGAGTTCTTCGTTTAGGGGTTCCCTAGTTTATATTTTTTTCCTCATGTACAGTGTTTTGTTTTTCTCTGGTTCTTTTTTTCCCCCTTCTTGCATTGCCTACCTATATTATAGTCTAAATGTCTATCATTTTATACTATTAAATCTTTGGATTTCCCTTTTTTCTTAGGTGCCTTCCTCCTAGAGCCTCTGTCCTCTTCTGCTCATCCCACTGATTGCTCTCTAGGTTTGCTTCAAGGCTGTCATACCAGGAATTATTCCTCCCCTGGGTTTGCTCTGCGTTCCCTGGATCCCACTTTGTCTTCTCAGTATAGTCTTCTGTTTTGTCACCACATCATGAAGCAACTTAAGAAAAACTATGGGAGGTAAATTTTCTGAGCCTCAAAAATGTAAGGTATTTGATTGATACTTTGACTAGGTACAGAATTCTAATCCTTAAAAAACTTTGAAGATATGACTTCATTTTCTTGAGGCTTCTAATGTTTATGCTGAGAAGTTGGTAGCCTATCTGATTCTTATTCCATTATTAATACTAGGGCTTTTCGTCTGGAAATATTTAGGATTTTCTCTGTGGTGTTTTTATTTGTCTTTTTTGTTGTTGTTGTTTTAATGGAAATATAGTTGATTTATAATGTTTCAGGTATATAGCAAAGTGGTTGATTTATGCCTGTGTTTGTATACCTGTGTGTATGTATATATTTATGTATATATTTATATATACACACATATACACACATACATACATACATATATTCTTCAGATTCTTTTCCATTTAGGTTATTACTCTATGTGTTTTCGATGTTTGAAATTTACTGTAATAAGTCTAGGTACTAGTTAGTTATTTATGGGCTGGATACCTTGTGCACCCTTTTAATTTGAAAATCCATGCTTTCAGTCTGGGAAATTCTCTTACGTTATTTTTATAAAACATTGTTCTGTTTTTGTTCTTCTCTTCTTTTGCAAATTCTGTTAGTTGGATGATAAACTTCATGCTTTGATTTTCTCTCTTTTCTCTCAGTTTTGACTTGATCTTGTTCTGCTCTGGAATATTTTCTTGACTTTCTCTTCAGTCCCCCTATTTTTTTTTTTTAAGGCATATTTTTAAATTTCCACAAGCTCTTTCTTGTTCTGTTTTTTATAGTATCTTGTGAATACAGGATCATTTCAAATTTGTGTGAAGAACTTAATCAGAAAGGGGTTTTTTTGTTTTGTTTTTTTGTTTTAAAGAATTCTCTTTTGTCCCCTAATGGATAGTTTTCTATCAGTTTTTGTTTGCTTTTTTTGCCCTTTCATTTGCAGGCTCTTTTCAAGAAGTCTGGACATGTGGTTCCTAGTGTAAGAAAAGGCAGTACAGAGTCACCTGAAGTTGTGGCATGGGCTGTAAGCTTTACCGTGGGCAGGTTTTGTTTTAAATAAAGCAGACAAGGAGCTGCTTTATTGGCCTTGAAGTTGCAGAGGAATTTCCCTGAGTGGTACTTATTACATTCTCACTAGCTGCCTAGGTTGTCCCCAGATCATTTGCTGAGTTTCTGTAGAAAAGAATATATTTTAAAAAATGAAAAAAAATTATCTTTTAAATATCTGTGCCTATACCATTTGGAAAACTTTGTTTTCTGTTTCACATTCTTCGAAATGTTTGCTCATTGCTGCAACCTCTCACCGTTTGGGTGCCCCTTTGTACATTTCATCTAGATTAAATACCTCTATCTCAGTGCTGTCAAACTCCCAGATTTCTGTCTCCAGCCTGGACCTTGTACCTGAATTCCTAATTCCTGTCCAACTATGTACTGTGCATTTCTTCTTGGATGTATAATAAATCCTTTTAAACTTACCTAAAACCAAACTGCTAACATCTTCCCCTCCAATCTGTTTTTCCTTCAGTCCTCCTCATTTTAGTTAACAACAGCTCGACCTTTCCAGTTGCTCAGGCCAGAAACCTGTGCTATTCTTTCTTTCACACTTACTTGCATTTTTCCTTTCCTCTCTGTCTCTTTTTCTTCTTCCTTCCTTCCTTTTTCCTCCCTTCCCTCTTTTCCTCCCTCCCTCCTTCCAACTTTAGCAAATCCTGTCATCTTCTACTTTCAGAAAATATTAAAATTCACCCACCACTTATACCTCTGCCTCTATTATCCTAGTCTAAGGCATCATCCACGACTTGCCTTGATTATTGCAATAGAGTCCTTACTGGTCTGTCTGCTTTCAAACTTGCCCTTCTGCTGTGTTTTCACAGAACAAAGCTGCCGCACACCCCCGTCCCCGCCCTTTGTTCTCCTTGCTCTTTTCCAGATATACTTGGTGTTTCTCTTTCAGAGCATTCAGAAAAAGAGCGTGTCTGAGCTACTTTTGCCCTCTCCTGGGAATGTTTTTTCCAGACGTCCACATACCTTGTTCGTCTCTGTGAGGCCTTCCCTGCCCCCCCCCCCCCAACCCACCTTTTTTTTTTTTTTTTAAAGATTTATTTTATTATTTATTTCTTTTGGCTGCGTTGGGTCTTTGTTGCTGCATACAGACTTTCTCTAGTTGTGGCAAGCAGGGGCTACTCTTCGTTGTGGTGCGAGCGCTTCTTATTGTGGTGGCATCTCTTGTTGCAGAGCATGGGCTTTAGGCATGCAGGCTTCAGTAGTTGAGGCACATGGGCTCAGTAGTTGCGGTGCACGGGCTTAGTTGCTTCGTGGTATGTGGGATCTTCTAGGAGTAGGGATCGAACCCGTGTCCCCTGCATTGGCAGGTGGATTCTTAACCACTGCGCCACCAGGGAAGCCCCTTCCCTAATCCACTTTTCTTTTATTCTTTTTCTTTCTCTTTCTTTCTTTCTTTTGTTCTTTCTTTCTTTTTCTCTTCCTTCCTTCTTTCTTTCTTCCTTCCTTTCTTTTCTTTCTTTCTCTTTCTTTTCTTTTCGTCTCTCTCCCTATCTCCCTCTCTCTCTCTCTCTCCCTCTCTCTTTCTCTTCCTTCCTTCCTCCCTCCCTCCTTCCCTCCCTTCCTTCCTGGCTGTGCTGTGCTGCATGTGGGATTTTAGTTCCCTGACTAGGGATCAAACCCATGCCCCTTGCAATGGAAACGTGTAGCCCTAACCATTGGACAGCCAAGGAATTCCCCCGACCCACTTTCCTAAAACTTAATATTTCTCCATAGCACTTATTGTCACCTAATATATATTTTATATTTTCATAGTTTAGATGTTTTTATCCAGACTTGGGGCTTTAAATATCATCAACATAAAATGTATTTTAGTTGTTTGTTTTTGAGGCTCATCTCCTTCCCCTCACCACCACAATATAAGCGCGCGCGCGTGTGTCTGTGTGTGTGTGTGTGTGTTGTTCATTGCTGTTATTGGGCACCCAGAACAGTGTCTGGCGTGTGGTAGGAGCTTAGTAAATATTTGTGTCTTTAATGAATGTGTCACTCCTGCCTTGCATCTTACTTGCTGTTCTCGTGGCGTCTCATTTGTGGCTTTTCTGCTTGGCCTCAGCCACTATTTGTGCACGTGTTTTCTGTTTTCCAGAGGTGGTTACAATCTTATCTGCTAAGATCCCCTCCCTAACCCCCGTCTCTAAATCAGAGATCTCCATATTCCTGACCGTACAATTTTTTGTATACTACAGTCATTTTTCAGTGTTACACTGAATCTGTATTTTGTTTACATATACACACTCAGATGTTGTTGCTGATATGTATGTGTTCAGACATGTAAAAACAGAACTCTTACTAGTATAGAGATAAAAAATTTCTAAAGTAATAGAATTTCTGATATTTCCTTCGTCCACCTCAGTGGAGGAAGTGGATTATCCTCTTAGAAAACCCAATTTGGAATCCACTACTGTATATTTTGTTAAGGATTTGTGCCACTTTTAAATTCTTTACTTGATTTTTACGGACTCTCCAGAAGGAGAGGTTATAAATGCATATCCTTAATATATTGTGTTGGACTGGAATCACTGTGAAAGACTCTCAGTAAAGAGGATTTTTTATATTCAGAGAAAACAAGGAAAATCCCCTCTTCGTTCTGTCCACTGCCTTCTTCAGAGGTAAGCACCGCACTTACAGACTGGTGTATGTCTGTGGTCTTGGCATTTTTTTATATCTATGGCATGTCCGTCCTTTCTGTGTAGAGTGGAATTATATATATATTTATATGCACACATATATGTATATGTAAAAAAGGATTTACACCACATGAGTTTTCTCTGTAACATGTTTTGTTCCATGTAATGCATCAAAGAAGTATAACAACATAGTGATTATGAATATGGGCTCAGGGAGACAGACTGCTGGGGTGTTAAACCAGGCTTTGCCACTCACTAGCTGACTTTAACCTTTCTGTGCTCTGGTTTCTCAAGAATATGTGAACGTCCTCTGTTGATGGATGTTGACGTTGGAATCTATGAAAGGGTCTTTGCTTATTTTGCGTCCTAAAGTTGGGCTGGGCACAAATGGGTGAACAGGAAGCCTCAGATGGGCTCTTTTTAGGCACCTTGTTTCTTTGTGACCCAACCCGTTTAGACCACTTTTCCCATTGAAGTTGGGTTTGCTGCCCAACTGATTTGCAGGTGGTGCTTGGCTGGGGATGTCCTGTTCTCTTTAATGTCTGCTATCCATGTCCTCTGTTAGCTAGTGCTCTTAAAAAATGCCATGTGAAAAAAAAAAAAAGCCATGTGACTCTAAAGCCTTGTAAATTCTGAAAGTTATTTTATGTATAAAGATTTTGAAGAATTAGGTTAATTTATAGAGAAATGAATAAAGATTCTTATATAAATTTTAGCAGTTTTTTTCTTTATTCTGTTATTATGAATGACATCTATTTAACTGGGAAGCCAAAGACTATAGTTCTTAATATGAATTCTTTTAGAGAGGCTATGGGGAGTTGTGTTCACCATCTTGCATCCTTATATTTTGAACAACTTATTTGTTGGCTTGGTGAGTAAACCAAAGTAAAAACAACCTTTCTTGAACTAAAGCCTTGAAGAGACATTCTGTGATCTTGGATTGGAAGACTTTAGTATTGTTAAGATGGTGCTACTCCCCAAATAGATTTTGAATTCAACTTGATCTTTGTTAAAATCTCTGCTGGCTTTTTTGTAGAAGTTGCCAAGCTGATTCTAAAATTCACATAGAAATGAAAAGGACTTGAAATAGCCATAACTATTGAAAAATAATAAAATTGGTGGACTCATATTTCCCAATTTCAAAAGTAATGAAGACTGGCACTGGCATGAGGGTATACATACAGACCAGTGGAATCAAATTGAGAATCCAGAACTGAACCGCTGTGCTTAATGATCAATTGAATTTCAACAAGAATGAAAAGACAGTTCATTGGGGAAGGAATAGTCTTTTCAAAAAATGGTGCTGGACAACTGGGTATCCACGTGCAAAAGAATGAAGTTGGATCCTTACTTATACCCTATATAAAAATTAACTCAAAATGGATCAGATACCTAAATGTAAGAACTAAAATTATGAAACTCTTAGGAGAAGAAAATAGGTATAACTCTAAATGAGCTTGGATTAGGCAGTGGTTTTTTGTTTTTGGCACCAGAATCACAAGCAGCCAAAGAAAGAATTGTTAAATTGGACTGTATCAAAGTTAAAAACGTCTGCATTTCAAAAGATTGTATTAAGGAAAAGAAAAGACAACCCACAGAATGGGGGAAAGTCACATATCTAAAAATGATCTAGTATCAAACCAAGGCCAAGTCCTCATTTTCCCTGTCTTTAAATTTCCACCATATCTTATATCACGACAGTTGGATTCCATTATCACCATGTATATTTTTAAAGAGATTTGTCTGTGATCATGGGTCCAATTACCCTCCCTGCCCTCTCCCTACAAAGGAACTGTCAAATACTGTCATATTACTGTTTTCAAGGGGAAATGAAATGCAAGATACTAGATAAAACAATTTAAAAATAATCTGAAGGTTGGAAATTGTAGGTAATTGATGAAGGGGCAAAAGTACGTTAAGTTCACATATTCAAGTATAAAGTATCTCGTGCTGTTATGTTGCTTAATTTATGCTTCAGATCTTCAGTGCTCCTTCTCATATGAGGTAAATAATAGAAAATTCTTTGTGTCACATGTCTGCTACCAGCCAATCAGAAGCCAGAGTTATGTTGTGTGTAATAATAGGGTTTATTGTTTAGAGAGGAGCTGTAAGTGGACTTACAGGATACAGGAGGCTGCATATTAGGGTTTCTTAGTTGTGGCTTGGTCTGGTTAGTTTAGAGTTTTCAGATTTACTTTTGAGTTCTGACTCCAGAAATGTACAATCCTATCTTTTCATTTATGGGTTTTAAAATGTTACTCACTTTTAATGCTTCTTAAAGTAACAGTCTTAATGGTTGCTTTTACTTTTGATGAAAGTTTAATGGGCTGTGAAAGAAAAATTACCAAATACTAAGAAGTGGAGAGAATTTTATGAAAATGTCTTCAAGGTTTCCATCACCATCTTTACCGGTTTTCTTTTCACCTGGGCCAGTTGACTTAGGTTCTGTAACTAGTTCCTTTTGTTCACTGAATGAGCTAGACAATATTTCCCAACTTTTAAGGAAAATATCAACTGATATCAGTGAAATTAAAGGGATGAAAGCAGCAGTTTTGACAGTGAAAGCAAATCTTTTTGATCTAAATGTTAGAGTGTCAGAGAATGAAGCAAAAATTTCATCTTTGGAGGTTAAAATGAATGACTATTCAGCGTCAACATCTGAGTGCAACAGACAGTTTGAAGATCTTCAAGAGGAAGTAGATTTTGAATCACAGTCAAGGACTACTGATGTAAAAATAATTGGCTTCCTTAGAAACATTGAGAAAGGTAAATTCCTAGTATGTGATATCATTGTGTAACTTGACTGTAGTTTTCATATGGAGGCAGCAAGGCACAGAGAACTTGGATTTTTCATGGACCTTTAATGACAAAATCAAACTCTTCTACGTGATTTAACTTAGAAGCCTAGACTCTAGAATTCTGTCCTTTTTAGTGGAGCTCTAAAATGATGTTTTGAAAAGGTAAATGAGTATAGAGAGATGAAACAAAACTTGAAATGTGAGAGAATGGTCCTCTTTCATTTTTCTGTCTTGTGAAATTACTTTAAAATGTATAATTCTTTCATTGTTCACTGTTTATGTTAAAGAGAACTGTTGTTAGCTAGCATTTGAATTGAAAGAGCATACTTCCTGTAACCTAATTACACATCAGTTTCCCAAGCTGTCCTGCGGGAGTACAGCTTGACCCAGTGATATTTGTGTTTCAGGTTTGTGCTTCAGAATTTGCTCTGTTTTTAACCATGAAAACTTTGGAAGGAATTAACTTTTTTTTTTTTTTGCATACCACTGAAGAGTAATGTAGTACAGCTTATCTTTTAAAAGAAAATAGCTGATAAAAATTGGGTAGGTTTTAACACTTTTAGTGAAGTTAAATTTTAACAAAACGTGATAGTTGGCAAGCAGTTGCCAACTTCCATGTTGGCAATGAATGAGCAGACTGTCCTTGTGAAACTGACAGTAATAGAGTTACTAAGAATTAGCATGCACCTTGCTGATATTTCAGTATTTGGAACCCTATCAATTACCTTCCTTTGTACACTGTACTGTAACACTTCTGTTTTACATCAGCAAGTGAGTACCTGGTATGTGCTGAGTACTGAGCTGGGGAGATTTGGAGAAGTATGGCATCCTCCCATCCCTCAAACTGATGATAGAAAAAGCAGTTCTCTGTTTTGCAGTGTAACTATGAGGAAGTTGTGAACCTCTTTAAGAAATAATACATACTCTAGCTGAACTTCTTACAGGAGATCCAAGTGATTGTTTACATGCGTTGCTGGTATAGGAGGACCTAGACTGCAGAACTCTGAGTGTCTTCTTGCTTGTTGTTTTTTTTTTCTTTCTTGGTGCACAGGCTTTAGTTGCTCCGCACCATGTGGGATCTTCCTGGAGCAGGGATCGAACCTGTGTCCTCTGCATTGGCAGGCGGATTCTTAACCACTGCACCACCTAGGAAGCCCCATTATTATTTTTGTATCCATCCAAGCCCATAGATTGTTTTTTGGGAACTCTGTGACCAGATAACTCTGGGGTGTTGTTTTGCAGTTCTCTGGGTGGGGATTGACTTATAATGGTGAGAGCCCAGGTGATAGAGGGAGATACTTCTTATGTTGATCTTGCAGTTGGCTGTTTCCTGTGTCTCAGGGCGCAAGCTCAGGGTCCATGGAGCACCTCCCCCTGGCTTTTGCACCCTTTTACTTTTACCACCAGGCTTTATCTCCAATCCAGGGAAACCTGCTTCCAGACAGGGAGAACCATTGCCATTTTTGGTTTAACCTGAGTACAGGTTGTCTTTATAGACCTTTGATCTATAAATATTATTAAATTGCATTGTGGAAGCTTTAAACTGTTTTAAAGACTTTCAATTAAGAATCTCGAAAGATTATTTTGGTCTTAATTTCTAGGAAGCACACATGTTGGTATTGTTTTGTTTTTTAAATTTAGTGAAGTTTTAAAATTTATATCCTAGGAACTCAACAGAGGCAGTTGTTATCCCGACTGCAGATTGACCCAGTAATGGCGGAAACTTTGCAGATCAGTCAAGGTTGGTAATAATCTTAAATTTTCATTGTAACCTAACATTTTTCAGTTGCTATTTCCATTCCTTGCACCTCATTTAATGTATCTTGTATCTCTTATATCCTGCCCTAAGATCCTATATTAAGATCCGTAAAAATATTTTAGGGCCAAGAGACAAGATCTGCATTTTCTTCATACTGTGTGGTGTTTGTATTTTTCACCTCATGCAGAAACTTTCTCCCTTTGATGCCATTTCACTGGGGTCCCTGCAAACTGTTGGCTGCTCACGCCGCTGCTTTAGGGATCACTTGAGTCCCTACCCTGCTCTCCATTCAAGTTTTGCCATTCCCCTGAGCTGCTTTAGTGTCCTCTGGCCTGTTCAACCTTATTCTCACTTTTACTTAACTTTATGGCCAGGGCTGTACCTAGAGCTTATTCTTAGAGCCACTGTAACTAGTTTACCTGTCTCCCCGACCCTCAGCACACATAGACACACATACCATGGGCTACCTCAGGACTGGGGAGAGTGCCCTATTTCTCTCTGTATTGTCAGTGCCCTCTGGCTCCTGACAGACGCATGTTAAGTGCCTAATAACTGGCTGCTGAATAAATGAAAGGAGCCATTGGTTCCCTGGAGTTTTAAATTCAGATCCTGTTTTCTCCTTCATCTGTTTCTCTACACCTGCCCATTGTTGGAAGTTGGGGTCCCTTGACTGAATTTTCTTCACCAGTGTTCAGGATTCTACAGTTAGCAACTGTATTCCCTGACCCTTCCTGGCCTCTGCCTCAGAAAGGTGTGCTTATTTTCTCTTAGGATAGCTTCTACTCGGATGTCAGATCCTGCTCAGTTGCCAAGCATTCTGGTGTCTCCACACTTCTGTAGCTTTAGTCTCTGCCTCTCTGCTGGCTTCTCCCTTTTATCTATGAAAGTGTTGTGCTGTTCTCCATCCTTGATTTTGCCCTCTCATCTCCCAGCATTCCATCCTGCTTTGTGCATAAGAGTATTTTCTTTCAAAATGTTTGGCAGCTAAGGTCTGTCTATGTTGTATTTGCATCATCAGCTCTTGTACATTTTTTTGTTTCCTTTATTTTTATCCATGGTGCATATACAGTTTGAAGCATCAAGCAATTCTACGAGGCTTATGAATGAATACATCCTTTGCTTACCTCCTATCACTTTTTATTTCTGAGAGCCCCTTTGTTTCTTTTATTTATTTTTTAATATACTGATTTTATTTTATGTATACAATACTTTCTCTTATTTCTCTCAAGGTATTAGAGGTAGTTTTGGACATTTTCCCCCCCTCCCTCTTTGGTCGTGTGTTCTCCAGGTTGGTTGTTTTGATCACTGTCTTTCATGACAGAGGTTCTCAGATGTCTGAGGATCCTTGGTTGACATATTTAAGAGTGGGGCACTTAAAAATCTGGTTGGTGTTGTGGGTTCATTAATTGGGGGATGAGGTAGGGGACTTTCGACTTTTGAATGTAGATTCTGCAGTGGAGAGTGATTAGTCTTGCCTGTTTACTTTGGGGGCACCATGATGTCCATGTCTTTGGGTCTTTTCACTTAGGTTGGTCAGCTTCTCCGAAGAAAGATCTTCCAAGAAATGGATTGGATGCCAGGGTTCTGGGAGCTCAGTGGGGAACAGGGCCCTGAGGGAGGCACCTCAACATTAACTACTACGTGATGTTTACTTAACACACACATGTTTTCAGAATGGTACTTCATTCAACATGGCTGGCATTCGTTGGTCCAGAAACCCCCTGTTTTTACCTTTCAGAAGTCTAAAGCTCCACTTTTCTCCAGGGGAGAAGTGGTCAGAGGT
Organism: Hippopotamus amphibius kiboko; assembly: GCF_030028045.1. Taxonomy (NCBI): domain Eukaryota; kingdom Metazoa; phylum Chordata; class Mammalia; order Artiodactyla; family Hippopotamidae; genus Hippopotamus; species Hippopotamus amphibius. The sequence goes on from NC_080189.1 coordinate 172,571,712, forward strand.
TATCAGGAAATCTAACTGCTTTTTAAAATTTTAACAGTATACATGTAGTTAATTTTGTTGTGGCACCTTTTTGTCAAGAGACCATGATGCTTCATCCATAAGCCTCTCCAGCAGTGATCGACAGGGAAGCACATCTCCAATTATTTCAAATATCTTCAATATAGATGTGAATTCCACCTATAGGGGAACAGGTGTGGTAAGGATCAGAAAAGAAGAAAACAGAGTTTAGGAAGAACTAACTGCTTCTGAAATGGACACTTGAACCCACTTCTATTGTGCCCTGTCTTCTCCCAACCCCTTCCCAGGGTCTCCTGTGCTGCCACTTTCTCAGCCTTTGAAGAATCTCGGGACCCATGTTAGATTGCTTCATTGTTGGCTTGAGACTCTGCTTTTTGAGATCTACTAAGTTAGTTTTCCACTTTCAAAATGTGGTTCTCTTCTTTTACAATTATTTTCTTTGTGAGTTTTTAAAAAAAATTAACCCTTTATTGACATTTTATTAGAGGGTTCAACCCATCTTCTTTATCCAGAAGATGTCAGTAACTCTCCCATCTGTCACTTTGCTAGACCCAGGCCCCTCTCATGAGTTGCAGAGGTGACCAGTGGCTTGTGTGGAGTGTAAAGCTCTGTTTTCCATGCACACTTCTCTAAACTCTGGTGTGTGGTACTTGGGTTCCGGTGTTTTCTTCCATCTTTGATCCTGTGGCTTCTAGGACTTCACTCTCTATTCTTCTACTTATTCCTTTTCATTCTCCCTCAACTCCCCTCCTCCTCTACTGCCCCTTAAAATGTTAACTTTATCCTGTGTCTTGACCTCAGCATTATTTTCATCTTTTCTGTATTCTCCCAAGATGCAAACTAGTAGAACTGCTGTGCCTCAGAAAGAACAGGGTGCTGAGAAGGAGCAGCAGCCCTTGGACTAAACTGAGGACCCTCGCTTTGCTAACTCGGAGAATGCAGTAAATCATTTCAGAACTTTGAATTGCAAATTGGCCATCTGTAACACAGAAGGAAAATCTGCTTCCTAAGCTCCCTGTGAGGATTCACTGAGAAGATAGCAGCACTGACTGTACAATTTATTCAATGTTCTCATTTCACCTTCAGCTTCGACTTTGCCTCTCTTATTTCTCTCCCCCTCCTAATAGTCAAATCTGAACTTTCAGCTTCTTTTTAAACACCTGAGAGTCCCACAAAGACCTTAAACTAAAGAAATCTAAAATTGAAATTAATCTTTGTCTCTCTTAAACCTGCTTTTTCTCCTGTCCTGACTCAAGTTCCTCCTCCTCTCCTCTGCTTGTCTTACTGTCCCTATTGCCCTTGCAGGGGGAGGCAGGTTTGCCTCCTTCCTGGTACGGTAGTTGAAAATGCACCTGTTGTGACTGCTAGTGCCAGTGTGCGTGTGGAATGTGTTTCCTTTTCCTCTGACGTGTGCGAGAAGAGGACAAGGGGTGAGAATCTTGTGTTTCGGAGCCTCGCCATCTCTCTTGGGCAGCAGCCTCATAGCTGAGATGTGGTTCTCCAGTCTATTCCTACCACTGTCTGTTTTTCTGAAAACCAACTTGCTTATGTCACTTCCCTACTTAGAAACCTCTCTGGATTACTTATTACTTCTAGACCAGAATCCAAACTCACTGGCACATACAAGATCCTTTAGGCCTTAGCCTTCTTGCCACTTACCTACTTAGCCTGCCACATACCCCTCTGGTCACACTTTTCTCACTGTGTCTCCAATTCCTCGTGCCTTAGGAAAGCCCCTGCCTTTCTTCAGTGACTCTACCTGAAATGCTCTTTTTATTCTCTAATTCTCTCTCCCTCTTAGTTTATTCCTGCTCATTCCTTTAATACCTGCTTCAAGTGTTCATCCTCGGCCCCCCCCCCCCCCCCCGGCTTTTTCTTGATTTCTGGGCTGGAGTAGGTTACTTTGTATTCTTCCAACACCTTGTTTGTACCTTTTTTGGATCACCTTTTGGGACATGCTGTTCTGAAATTATGAATGCATCTATTTTTCTATTTTTTTCCTTGTGTACCTAGCACAGTGCTCTCAAAGTGTTCAGTTTGTTCTGTGAATGAACACGAATAAATATCCTATGAATTTTGGTTTCTGTTATTTGCCTGTTAATTTTAAGAGAAGTGCGACTTACTGATTTTAGTCAGTTGATTGCCTATTGATGGATCATCCGTCTCCATCCTGGGCTCCAGGTCTTGGTGTATTTTATAAAGTAGTTTAGCTTAAGAATCATATTGTAGATGGTGTGATTTGTGGCTACTTGCATTAAAGGTCAGTGTTTCCCTTGCTGTATTTTTATCAGCGTCCATTCATCTTAAAATTCCCTTTCGAAGTAGTCTGTCTACAACCAGGCAGAAATTATGCCAGTTGCATGCTTTTCATCAGGGTATGTTCTGCTCAGTAAGTGTGCAAAATGAACACAACAGATTTTGGAGAGATTGTTTCTTTTTAAAACAGCCTTTGTATCATTCTAGGGCACATTAGGACTCTTTATTCTTTATGTTTTTAGAAAATGTTGTACTTAAAGTAAGTTTATATTGTTAATATCCCATTAGGTGCTTCATGGAAGAACCTTTCTATACTGTAGGTAGGAAGTGTTCATTAGAATGCCTTGGTAATATGCTGTATGAAGAAAGGAATACTTGACTTCTTTGAAAGATGTTTGGCATAGAATTGCAGCCTAATTCTGGAGTAGAGCCATTGTAATTTTCCTTTGAAAATAATTACAAATATATAAAAGATTGACATTCTTCTCACATGTGTGATGTTGGGAATGCAAGGTATATTCACAAGTAAACATTTGTGGCCAATTCTTTTGGCTCAGATTACTATGACATGGAATCCATGGTCCATGCAGACACAAGATCATTTATTCTGAAGAAGCCAAAGCTGTCTGAGGAAATAGTAGTGGCACCAAACCAGGAGTCGGGGATGAAGACTACAGATACCCTTCGGGTACTTTCAGGACACCTTATGCAGACACGGTAGATGGTTTCTTTTTCTTGTGTAGCTAATTTGTATTGGTTAGAAGTGGAGGTTAACCATTAGTTCCCAGCTTCCCTCCTCCCCATCCTAGCCCCCAGTGTAGTTATTGATTCTGTAGTTAGGCCACGAATCATAAGGCACATCCAGTTTTCAAAAACTCCAGTTCATCTTTCTTATTCAGAAACCCATTACCCTACAAATAAGTCAGTATATGATTTAGCTCTTTTGATAAAATTCTTTTCTTTATGCACATCCAGGAAATGAAATTTAAAAAGCCAGGTGATCAAAATCAGGAGGTCTCACAGAGTTAGCAGATTGGGTTGGGGTGATTATGGCCCGAGATAATGGACTGAATGTTCTGTAAAGAAACAAACATAGAGTTAATAAAATTAGTGTAAATATAGACCTACTGGCTCTTGTGTTCTGAGCATAGATGCTGATTTTTCCATTTATTTCCACTTGACCCTAGGGAGGTCAAATGGATGCTGGGGGTCAGGGTTGAGGGGAGATTGCCCTGAGAGCAGCCTGAAGGGTCGCTGGTGTTGATGCCGCAGTGATTGGCCGTAGTCATTGTGTGTTAGCAGGAATCCACTAATGCTGTACCTGGAAGTCCTACCACGTCTTTTTTGTTAGTGAAGAAACTGCAAACCAAGTAAGGGAGTGATAGTTCTGTTGAAGAGCGCTTTAGGAGGCTCGGCTTTCTGTGCGTTTCCCTAATTCTATGGTATTTTCTATCTGTCTGGCAGAGATCTTGTACAACCAGATAAACCTGCAAGTCCCAAGTTTATAGTGACGCTGGATGGTGTACCCAGCCCCCCAGGATACATGTCAGATCAAGAGGAGGACATGTGCTTTGAAGGAATGAGACCCGCACACCACACTGCAGCCTCACACGAGGGACTCGCAGGTCTCCTCCACCCACAGCAGTTGCACTTGCTGAGCAGGCAGCTTGAGGACCCAGATGGTAGCTTTTCAAACGGTGTGTTGGGAGCTCAGACTTTTCCATTCTCAGGGCGCTGTCATTGTGAAGGGTGTCTTTGACGTATTTCTCTACCTTGAATGAATATTGGTTGGAGGCCTTGCATTTATTTATAATTCAGTAGGGCCTTTTTCCTTTTTCCAGACAAAACGACCAGTTAAATTTCAGACTGTCCTTTGTTCCGTAGGTGGGGTTTATTACTCCAGTGCTAAAATGGAGTTCAGCCATGGAAGCCAAAAAATACCTCTTCGTTATGCTTGTTAAAGGAGGGACCATTGTTCTTGGTGCCTCGTTTACCTTTTTTTTTCCCACTTAGAAACTGTACTTGTGTGTCCGCTTGAACCAGCGGTAGTCTCTTTTGTAATTAACTTGACAGGAAAAGTCAGTTTGGATTTTGATGCTATTTCTACCTCAGTGAAATTCCCTTGAAAGGAGTTTCTCACCTAATCTGTCAAAATACTTCTTGGAGCTTTAGAAAAGACCTTATGTTTAAATTAATTAGTATAGAGGCGTAGTAGTTAGTGGGAATCAAATGAACTCAATTCAGATAGCAGCATGCTTTTAGGCAGATGAACATTTCTTGTCACGCTTCTTCTGTCACTGGATACCAGTGGCAGGTACAACACCACTGAGCATTTTCATTAATGAAAGAGAATGGTAATCAGGCTCCTCATAGCTTGTAAAATTTTTAGGGACATTTGCATTGGGAGAGGAGACAATTACTGAATTTTAAATATGAATCTTAAACATGAAGAGTATCAAAGAAGAAACAGTTACGGGTTTTGAAATTTTTCCAAAGTAACCCTCTTCTTGGTAGAGATATGAAAATGTACTAAGTACTTTTTTCAGTCACTAAAAATATATTAGCCTTTAGGGGGAGGTGATAAGTGAGTGAAGGAGATATTGCTGTTAATCTTGAACCGACTGCTTTTTCTGCTATGAGTCAGTAATGTAGTGTCGCGGCTTTGATTGGTGGAGGGAGTTGAAAAATCTGACCTTTCTTCGAAAGGAGGAAAAATTGTAAATGTTAAACAAAGGTGTTCAGAACTGTAATAGGCAGTCCAGATTTCTTGACCCTGTATATTTTGTCTAAAATACGAGAAGATTTTGGTGTTTTTAGTACTTTGGTTTTCATTTTGGTAGTTTAATTTTTGGTACGTTAGGGTCTAATTTGGTTTAAATGTAGATGTCCGTGTTAGGCTTTATTGGTATACATGTCATAGCAGTGAGACTCTAAATAACATGTTAGAAATTCTTGCTTTGGCCATTGTTGGAGACAGCTGTGGTGAGTGATGAGCCTCCTTTACCATTGCTTTGATCTAGGACTCTCAATTTTTCACTGCTGCTCAAAGATGAAGCTTTGTAGTAGTTAGGACATAAGTGAGGCTGGAAAGACTCCACAAAGAGGCTCTCTTGCTCTCCCCCTCCAAGTAGGGAGTTTGAAACTTGGTAATTGCTTATGGTGGCTTTTTGTGGAGTGTTTCAAGGATGCCACCAACAGCAGCATATGTTTTAAGCCACTCCCACTGGCCTTATGGCAACATAAATTTTTATAGCTTGCAATAAAAAGTGAGTTTGCCTCTTAAAACTTAAACAGGAAGAGTTTTAATAGCTTATGAAGTAAATGTTAGGGAAAACCAGAGTTTTGACCTTTGTGTATATATGATGTGATTTTTTTTTCATCAGAAGGATAAAGCTTCCTTGTAAAGTGTTTAATATTGCTCATGAGATCTAGCCACTGTACTCCGTTTTCCAGCCAAGCTGCTCTTGGGTACTCTGTTAACTGCTTTCACTTTGTCTGGGTTTATGTATATACCAGAGTTTAAAGTATGTTCTTTAGGAAGGGAGGGTAAAACACATTTTCTCTGCAGGAATTACACAAAAAAAACATTTAAAATTGGAGAAAACTTCTCCTTCCAGACTATCATATTGGATACTTTTATATCCCGGAGCTTAATAGTAAATTTTCCTATTTTTAAAGTAGCATGGAAAATGTGTCAGGTACAGTCCCAGTAGCTGTCTGATGATGCTCCTAGCTGGACTTCAGGACTGGATTTGTGTGCCTTGTTCTCCTTCATGAAGACTGAGGTTGGGTCACTAGAACAATGAGTACTCCTGATACTGGCAGTTGCCTATTTTACATTCTTGTTTGCATTGAATCGTGAAACTCTTAAGGAAGACGTTATTTTCTCTTGGTATGGATGAGGAAGCAGAAGTTCAGAGATGTTGGCTAACACATGTCCAAAGTGTCTTGCTCAGCCAGTAAGTGATAGAGCCAAATTTGACCTGCAAGAGGACTAGGTGATGTGGTTGAAGTGCTGTTTGCTCTCATAAACATGAATATGAACCATAATATGTAACATCTTTGTTTTTTTTTTTTGGCTAGGGTGTCTTGGGCCAGAAGCTGGCAACTCATGGCCTTATTTGGTTTATTCTGTGTTTTAAGTTTCAATTAGTTGCTAGCATTTAAAATTCAGATATAGGGGAATTCCCTGGCAGTCCAGTGGTTAAGACTCCATGCTTCCACTGCAGGGGGCATGGGTTTGATGCCTGGTCGGGGAGCTAAGATCCTGCATGCTGCACAGCGTGGCCAATAAATAAATAAAATTGATATCAGATAAAAAAGGTGTTTGGCTTCCTGAATCGGGAGGCATTCTGGCAACACTAGTTCCATTTTCCCACATCATAATAGTTGACATTGAAATGAAACACTTGAGTGGAGCGGCAGTGAGCACCATGGGTGGTCATGTGCTTGCTGCTCAGGCTGCTCTTCTCAACCTTTGTTTCTTCCAAGAGGCTTTCTGCCATTTGATCACCCAGCCAGCCTCACTCTGTTAGGTGATCTGCTGGGCCCCTGTAGGTTATGACATTTGTCACTCATTTTAGGCAGAAATCTTTTCCTCCCTTTGTACATTGATGTGAGTGTATCACCCGGACTTAGAAAATTGCACATACTTAAGCGAGTGGAAACACTTGTATGCAGACACTTGGCATCTTAACCTGAGTATGAGAACTAATTCACGTTTTTTATCACCTGGTATTTTCAGTTCCCATTTCATTTTATTGGCTCCCTACTTGACATTTTCCTCCCTTTTATATTTAGTTCAGCTGAGATAATTTTGAGAATTGGAATTTTTCGGTGAGAACTTTGGCTCTAGTTGCAGCACATCACCGTCCACTTTACTCTCACAGTGAGAACTGCAGTTGACTTCCTAGTAATCTTTATAGGGTTCTAGTATCCGTCTCAACCAGATTATTTGGGCTCATGTATTTTGTGTAACTTATAGACATAGAAGAACATAAGATTGTAAGACTGGGTTTTGAGGGAAATTTATTAAAGGTGCCATGTCCTGAATTGATCATAATTAACGAGATACTTTTGTTTCCCTTTGTAGCTGAGATGAGTGAACTGAGTGTGGCACAGAAACCAGAAAAACTCTTGGAGCGCTGCAAGTACTGGCCCGCCTGTAAAAATGGGGATGAATGTGCTTACCATCATCCTGTGTCACCTTGCAAGTGAGTAGCAGCAAACTGATTCTGGTCTTCAGGTTAATTTCTAGATACAGCCTATTTTTGTTCTTTTCTACATGGACAAGTTTGAGTTTTATAACTAAATGCAGCAGTGGCACTTACTCTGGCCCTCCCAGGACACCGTACACTTGTGTATGTGTATTGAAATTTCTGGGTTTCTTTGAGGATTCTGTACATTTAAGGAGATGGATATATGATAACTTCCCCAGTTGGTATGCATTGTGTTCACACACAGATTTTAAGACTTTGGGGAAAAAATTAGTTACGGGTGATGAGGAAACATTCTGGACTTCAGTATTATTTTTCCTTGCCAGCTGGTTGGTTTTGAGAGATGACCTTTTTTTTTTTTTTGGTCCTGTAGGTGGAATCTCGTCATGTTTTAACTTTAAGGAAATCTTGATGTGAGAATTACATGGATGTGCATATAGGGAGACCATGGGATGAGTCTTTTTTTTTTTTTTTTTTTTTTTGTAGTATGGGGCCTTGCATATATATATATTGTGCTCACATAAATTGAGTTTACTCCATAAAATATTACAGACACAGACCTTAATTACAGAGTAAGTGGTGTTGATTATCACAAAAAACCCTTCTACCTTTCATGGTGGCTTGGCTAGAGCTGAAGATGTGTTATTACCCCAGGCTTTGGAATAGATGGTTGTGTCCTGGGACATCATTTAGAAATGTTTTTTTTTTTTTCCTGTTACTTCTGTGTTTCTCAGAACAAATCATGATGGACTTAGGAGTATAATGGACCCTCTCTGCAAAAAACTAATAATGCATTCAGGAGATTAAATGTGAATAATGTTTTTTTGTTTTATAGAGCCTTCCCCAATTGTAAATTCGCTGAAAAATGTTTGTTTGTTCATCCAAATTGTAAATACGATGCAAAATGTACTAAACCAGATTGTCCCTTCACTCATGTGAGTAGAAGAATTCCAGTACTGCCTCCAAAACCAGGTTGGTGACTTTGTGCACTACTACATTTGGGTGAAAAACGGAAAATGACATTTTGTGACTATAAACTGAATTAAAAACAAGAAATAGTTTTAGAAATCATTGTGGCAGAATCAGTTATTCTAACTAATCTTTAAAGAACAAGTGTGTTCATCCTATAGTAGTCTATTTTTATCTTGATTAATGAATATATAAATCTCATTTTTTAGTTAAAAAGTGGTTCCCATAAAACAGCAGACTGCATTAAAAATTATTTTGCCAAATAATTTCATCTGTCTTTATTTTTCTCAGCAGTTACAACACCAGCACCACCTTCTAGTAGTCAGCTCTGCCGTTACTTCCCTGCTTGTAAGAAAATGGAATGTCCCTTCTATCATCCAAAAGTAAGAATCATTTTCCCCAAAATGATGAGTTAAGTGGTAACTTCTCAATTCTAAGACTTTAAGGACACTAGCGAACTATATCATCTTCCTTTTTTTACCACCCCCCCCCCACCCCACCCCAGTTTAACTTTTTTGTTAGAGTTAACTTTATGGTATTTAAGACCTTTAAGTTATTCCTTAGTTGTCCCTGAGCCCATGTCTGGCCCATTAGGCCTGGTTGTCTGAACTGATTTAATGTTAGTAGCCTGATCTCTTAGGAGAGTGAAGCTCACCTTTGCTAGTCAGTTTCCATTCTTCTTTGCCCCTGCTTGTGTTCCTCCTCCCCTACCCCTCTTGCCAGCACTGAGATGATGAAATCTAGTAGTACTTAATGATACCATCCATACTTGTACCCATGGTTTTGCCTTGTGTACTAAAGATTGGTCGATGTGTCTCCAGCTGTTTAGTTGCTCAGCATGAATCATCTTCTCTTTGAAATAACAGCCTGGAAACCATATGAAAGGCCTTCACTTCCCCAACTGCAGTTGGGCATAGGTGAGGGTAAAAATGTAAGGGATGTTGGGCAGGATGTGCAAGGTCGTTATCACACTGGTTAGAGGCAGTTTGTTCTACATGCTAAAGTTCCTTTTGAAATTTAACCTGCTGTTATTCTTTAAGATTTTGTGTCTTGGTGGAGGTTCATTTTTCAAGGTTTCAGTAGTATTGAAAGTTGCAAGTCATCTCTACAGCCCCATTAACCTTACCGTGCACTGGTTTACTGTCATCTCAGATTGCTGTGTTTTTCGTATTAGCTTTGCAGATGTTGTTGAAACTCTTCTCTGTCTTTAGCACTGTAGATTTAACACTCAGTGTACAAGACCTGACTGTACATTTTATCATCCCACCATTACTGTACCACCACGACATGCCTTGAAATGGATTCGACCTCAAACCAGGTAAAGGTTAAAATTAGTTTTTCTAATGTCATTTCAGATGCTTTTTATAGTTTCTTAAATTTATAAGCATACAAATTTGGGGGAAACTTAACACTGATTTTTCTCTGCTGTTCAGTTAAGGGTCGTTTGGAAAAATAATTTACTACATAAACCAAATTTTGTTTCATTCAGCAGTTGCTTGTTTACCTAGATCACCTCCATCAAATCTTTTTTAACTTCTGAACATACTATGTGCACATAAACTTAAGGCCTTCAAGAGTTACATTGCTTACAAATCTCACATCACTTTTCTCGGACATTAGTAATTGTAAAACATTGAAAGTAAGTTTCAAAGTATTTTCACTGTGGCCTACAAATTTAAATGCATATGTTAGTATCTTTTATGCACCTTATATAATTAATTTCTTTTACAAATCTGGTATTTACATTGTAATCTATAGAACAAATATTGTCTGAAAATACTCAACTTCTCTTAACTGACATTAATTAAAGCAGTTAATTGAAAAAATTTCTGGTTTTGTTTATTCAGTGAATGACACCCAGTCCTACCTGGCAGAAGACTATGGAGTTTGAAAGTTTCCATTACTGATGAAAGACATTCTACAAAATTTGTCAGATCTTTGAAACTTGGAATATATTGCTTTCATAATATGAAGTTTATTGCCTATCTGAAGTGTCTAATTTTTCAAGTTTGTAAGTTTATTAAGTGATTTTAACATTGGGTGTTTTTTTGGTGTTTTGTTTTGACTATGGAAAGACAGTTTCAGGAAAAGCTGAATTCTATTAAAACATTGGAGGCGTGTTTGTACACTGCTGTGTTCAAGTATCAGCATTTACAACGGTGGTGGTGGTGTCAGTTCTGATAATCCAGTTTCAGGCTACAGCCTTGCTATGCGTGTAGAGAGATGGATGAGGGGAGTGTCCTTATTCCAAAAGTTGGGATTGCTGCTTTCACTTTTCAACTCTGAAAACAGGAGTGGCCCAAAGTGTTGAGGTGGCTTAAAACAGTTATTCAGTCCTACTTTTTAAAAAAGTGAATTTAGTTTGAAAAGCATGATAATATAAGCTTCTTGGGTTGAGTGCTGCTTTGGTAAATGGTTCCCAGATACCCAGTCCCTTGCTTTCTGAGAAAGGATGAGTGAGGTGGGGCATGTAGGGTGAAAACAGTTGGAATGGCAAGGGCAAAAAATAGGAACAGTTCCTTAAAATGCTTTCATTTACTGTCAACATATGCTTTTTAAATAAATATTTTGGGATCTACATTATCACAAAATCATACAAAATTTTTTTTTACAAGTATATACATAAGGTGTCAGAACAGACTTTAAACTCACAGGATTATAGCTATACATATATATTCTCACATTCTGAAAAGCGACATTCTCAGAAATAACTCCACAGAAAATAGTTATTACTGAAGGTAATTTTTTAAATGTAAAAATTAGATTTAAATAGTATATTTTAAGTGACAGACTATAATTACAGAGATCAGATGGGTATACTGCAAAATAGGACTACACTTTTAGAATATTGAATGAAAATAGTGTTTTGTGTGTGGTTTTAAAATTGTTAAGGCAAGAAGTGTCAAATGCTTTAGAATTAAATAACGGATCACTGATTTTAAAGAGGATGTAGTCTTTTAAAAAGTAAAGCTGAGGGACTTCCCTGGTGGTCCAGTGGCTAAGACTCCACATTCCCAATGCGGGGGGCCTGGGTTCAATCCCTGATCAGGGAACTAGATCCCACATGCCACAACTAAGACCCAGTGTGGCCAAATAAATAAATATTTAAAAAAAAAAAAAAAGTAAAGCTGAAAGTTGGTTAGAAAAGAGTTAATGCAGAAGGAATAGTAAAGACTGAAAATACTCTCAGGACCAAATTAAACTATTAAAAAAAAGTTCATTGACTTGCTTAGTCATATACCCAAGGAATAATAAAAACTACATATGTAAAAGTCGACATTTCAGAGCCTAAAACCAGCAGCCTTGTGGCCATCTCTTCTGCTGGGAGAAAAAAGAATTAACCAGTTAGTTATTAACCATCTTTTAAGTTGCACTTTGCTGTGCTTATAAGACTTGAAACATTATAAGTAAAGATAATGCACACAAGAGCTTACATAAATAAAGCTATCATGTAGTTAGGCTTGGGTGAAATGAATGACAATTCCACTTCATTCTAAAATGTTTTACTCTGTTGAATTTAAGGTATTTTTTCATTCCAGTGTTAACTTGAGGTACTTTACATCTCTGCAGAAGAAATTTGTTTTAAATTGTATTTCCAGAAACTTAAACAGACTTTTACTGTCATTACTTATAAATGGAGTATAGCTGAATTTTCATAATTTCACTGTAAAGAACATAAGTGGGAAACAAGGGTTTAAGTGGTCTACTTCAGCCATTTTACAGGGAAATAACATGCTGAAATCAGACTGTTTTTTGCTATTTGATAGACACAGCCTGGAGACAGACTTGAGTTTTTTCTTTCAGTTGCTATGGTTTATGGGCAAGCTAAGGTTGACTCTAAAATATCTGTGGGATAACTTGGTCCAAAATGAACCATCATCAAAAAAGATCACAAAAAAGGGAACAGACGTAGCTAGCAATCCACAGTGAGTGGCACCAAGGTGCACAGGGTGCTTTGGCATGCATTTGTGTACAGAAACGGGACTAAAGGTGCCAGGAGAAGGCTCAGGTTACAAATTTGGGAGCTTATTCAGATCTTGCACACAAAAATAATTCTCTGGGTTAAAAAAATAAACATAGGGCGTAATCTATGTGGCCTATCGAGGTTACTCACCTTCCCTTAGTTGATGGCTGGTATAAGCAAGGTGGGATGACTACTTACAATCAACATGACCTTTAGTCTGGAAACTGACAATAGTAATTAAGGCTGGCCTATCAGTTTGGCCACTGGGAAGAACAAAAATGCAGTGGAAGCAATTTTATCCTATATATTACTTGCTTAAGTTTATATAAAGTTAAGAGTGTCTACCCACACTGTAATGGAACTGGAATTTCTCTTTATCCAAAAACAGGTAAACCTGACTCAGGAGGAAAATTTGAAACTGCAACAGCCTCAAAGATAGAGGGAGAGTGTTGTTCAGGGCAATTTTTTGCTCTAATTTATTGACTGCTCCTTTATAATATACATGAATAGAAACTTAGTATTAGTGTTTTCTCAAATTGGGCTTAATTTAGGAGAATCCATTGATAAGAAAAAATGAAAGACAATCTTAATGTTTCAAGCCTCTTAAAACCCCAGTCAGTCATCCTTCAGACACAGCTATTCAGAGCTTTAAAACTGATGTGGTTCAATCACTGGTTAGGCTTTCCATGATATAATAACCATTTCTGTTTTTAATATTTACAAGGTGTTGCACCTAGAAAACAGATTTCCAGAAACCCGAAGGGGTCTATTATGCTACAAAGATAATGAACACATTAAAATAAAAATTCATAGGACCAATAGCGCATCTTAAACTTCTTCATACTTAGAAAAATATATTTTTAAATAGCAGTCTGCATAATTTCCAATCTTCAGGAAACTACAGATAAGCTAAACAGCAAGTTCCTGAATGGCAAGTACTGATCTTTGGCAGCATTTAAAGTTTTAAAAGGAGTAAAGATCTAAGAGTTCAGCCCCAATCCACCAAAAAGGAATTTTTACTGACAAGTTTTACAAGTGGACCTATATTCATTCCTTTTGGAAGTCAGCCTATGGGGTGACATACATCTAAACAAATTTTTCCAATAGGAAAAAAAAGGCTAAAAAATTTTATTTCAAGTTACTAAATTGTATAACTTTGTAAATATGAACTTTTAACGCTTTAGTGTTACATGTTAAACAAATGTTTCTGTTAGACTACATCTTTAAATATTCCATATTCTCTCCAAGTTAAATACTATTGCTATCTAAAACCTTAAACTGTACACCGCTGGAAATGATTGTTCATCATACTACTTTTTCATTAATGAGGCTATAATCATATTTTACTGTTTGAATTAGATGAATTCTGAACCTAAGAAGATTGACAGCTCAAAAGTGAAAATGTAGCAATCACACACTACTAACTTTGGATTTGTTCCTGAATTTAAAACTTCCAGGAGAACAATGTCCTTTATAAACAGGACTTTATTAAAGCTTAAGAAGCATTATCTTCTCCAGTAAAGCTTTTGTGTGTTTCCTTAGGGTAAATAATGTTTGCCTTTTAAAAACTGATCCTGCAGGGTGATGGTATATTTCTTTCTATAAGCACAAGGATAAAATATTTTACTAAATGAACCTTGAAAATAAAATATAAATTCTAAAAAGAAAAAGGTTTGATAAAAAGAGGAAGAAAATATGCAAGTTGAGTTTTTAAGGTTTTGGTTCATTTTTTTTTGAGGAGCATTGTCTCCCAAACCTCCCCAGCAGGTCTGCCAAATCTGCACACTCCCCAAAATGGGGGGTTGGCTTTTACCAGCAAATATTTATTCAATCCTTCCTTGAAATGTAATTTTCTGGCAGTGTATGGATTATGGACAGTTACCTAGTGCATATAACAAATATTTTGAACATCAATCTTCCACTATTTTGACAAGTTTGGATAAATCCCTGTTACAGTCTTAAGTTAGCACCACTTGACCATGCAGGGTTTGGTTCTGTTTTTTTTTTTCCCTCCTGTGTAGTTCTGGTTTCTCAAGGCTGTTAATTTATGGAGAGTCTTCTCAGCATCCATATCTTTCAATGAGGCATATGTACACATTTCCAGACAAATAAACTGCAATCAGAGAAAAAACTGCAGTGAGTTCATTATATTTCTAGGTTTTCAGAACAGTTTACAGTGTTTTTCAATTAAGCTTTCAAATCATACATGTATAAAAATATTCCTCTTTAACTCCTTTTACTCTGTATCTACAAAGCATGCTACTACTCCAAGGAGCCTTCTGGTTATGACCCCTTATGATGTTGACTAGCCATAAACTGAACCTGTTGAAGAAGTGATATTAAATCTCTTAACTAGTAAAAGATAGTCTGCTCTTCTTGTGCTGAGAAAGTTACCAACCTGCAGTCATCACCTCCAGCACTAATAACATGTCGATCACCACTGGTAAATCGAATATTTGTCACATGGGGTGAATGACCCAAGAACCTTTTGTGCTTCGCCTAAAAAACAAGAACAAAGCTCAGGGTGTGTGATGAACACAGAAGTCAAAGGTTTCTATGAGGAACCATTATCTCCATCACAAGGGCTGTGGAGAGTAAGCAGTTTGGACCACAGCAAATGATGAATGCTTTTTCAGAGTTAGTAATGGATCTGCACTGAAAAGCATTTAAAATTTATTAACAGATTGATTAAAGGTTTGATAAAAGGCTAATCAGATTTATTAGGACAGTTTGTGAAGATGGCGTGACTTGGGGGCAAGGGGAGATAATTTCTAATAGCTTTTATTTCAGAATAACGGATTTAGAAAGTCTGGGGAAAGTGTCAGAATTACAAATTTAAAAGTATTTTCAAATCATGACACAATAACATTTTAGTTACTATGTGGGTAAAAGTGCTAACAATCAGAAATCTAAACCGGGAGTAAAGTTACATAAAATACTAAACCCAAAATAAACTTACAAATTTTTCAGGACACGGAAAGTCAAATAACTTAATCATGCCAAAATCATCTCCTGTTACAAGGCTGATTCCTGAATGAGAGACGCAAGCACAGTTGACATCAGCTTTCTCAGCATGTCTGGACCAGATTCCCATAACTTCATCTCCTAGAATACTAGAGAGAAGGAATAAAAAAATCCACCATAGCAAACACAGATAGGTTTACCATACTAAAAAAATTTCTTGGTAATTAATCTCAAAGTACCTAATTATGTTATTAAAACACAAATAAATTACAAGGTGTTACCTGGAAGCCTGAATTTCTCCTGGGATGTTACTGGCCCCCCCCCCCACCTTTTCTTAATGAAGTTTTATAATGTTAAGGGTTTATAGATTAAAAATTCAATTAATGCTTTATGATAGCTGATAGAACTATTTTAAAAATTAAGTGTTGATGACATTTTTCATTTTCATTGATGGTTATGCATGGTTATGTGTTCTACAGCCAGCAAATCTGAACCCATTTTAAAAGGTTTCATTTCTAACATCTGCTATCAATAGCATTCTTTTTGCCTAACAGTACCCAGTACATGTTTTTATTGTCTATTAAACCTACTTAGGTTAAGGAAGTATTAGGGCATCTTTAAAGTCACAACTTGGATTTCCTTTATTTAAAAGAACTGATAAAGCATAGGGAATGTATTTGATCAAAGGGGGTCCCAGCATGAGTATATCATTTTCTTAGGAAGAATTCAAGATGGTAACAAAAACTTAAAACTCAATTACTGTTCCCTAGTTGGAATGGCTCTAACTGTTCAGAAATAGGATTTTACAATTTTCCTAACTGACCTTCAGTCAGTTCTTCCCTTCTGAATATATGAAATATTTACCTGGTCCATGTAGCCCAAGTAATTCTGTCAATGGCAGCCTGATCCATAAGATGTTTTCCTGAAGGCACTTCATAGACATGCCGTTTATAGCAACCAGTGGAGACCTTTCATAATGTTAAAATGGAACAAGAAGTCTGTCATGTGAGGCAAAATCCAGAAGTAGATTATCGTATACTGGCAAAGTGCTACTTGATTTACATCTCTAACATTAAGACCATAAAACATGACTACAAAAATCTGAGCAAAAAAATTAAGGACTGATAAGAACAGTAAAGAATTTTTGCAGAAACTGAAGAGTAGTAAATAAAAGGCAAGAGTTGAGAAGCTCTGGAAATGAGTTTTAAAAGCATTCACTAGGGCTTCCTAGGTGGCACAGTGGTTGAGAATCTGCCTACCAATGCAGGGGACATGGGTTTGATCCCTGCTCCAGGAAGATCCCACATGCCACGGAGCAACTAAGCCCGTGTGCCACAACTACTGAGCCTGCGCTTTAGAGCCCGTGAGCCACAACTATCGAAGCCATGTGCTGCTACTGAAGCCTACACGCCTAGAGCCCGTGCTCCGCAACAGAGTAGCCCCCACTCACCGCAACTAAAAAGGAAGCCCGCGCACAGCAAAAAAGACCCAACACAGCCAATATAATGAATAAATTTATAAAAAAGCATTCACTAACAATGTAAAAGCAGAACTATTTCGTATAGTGTTGGTCCTGTACCTGGAGGTGTCTGCTATCTGCAGAGAAGTCCATTTGAATGACAAAGCTTGGAATGTCTTTACAATAGCTGATTCTGTTAAGGGTGGGGCCCAATGTGAGGTCATAAAAATCCACTGAATTCTCACTGGAACCCACTGCCAGAAACCGGGAATCTGGACTAAATCTGAACATGGAACAAAAGATTGCATGTAAAAGGTGCACTAGACCACATGAACTAGTATAAACATTTAATACCAGTGGCTTTTCCTTTTTAGTTCTCAAAAATAAGCATTTGAGATAAATGTGTGATACGGCCTCGAACAGATGTACCTGATAGGCACGGCAGATTGGTATACTATTAGATTTGTCTGTGTTACATGAAACAAGGTTTATATTTTACTTCAATGTTAAGTGGTTCTTGAATTTTCATCTCCTAATTTTTTAAAAAATAACTCAGTCTTTAAAAAGCCACAAACAACTTCCATATATTCCTAAGTTACATAATTCAGTAAGACAGGATCCTTTTATCTGGAAAGATCACGTCTTAATAGCAAGGGACACAGACCAGCTTAACTCCTGTCGGGTTATTAGATGAAGTGATACCACTTAAAGCTTGGAAGAAGTTATTTTTAAATAATAAAGTACTGTTTGCCTAGTGGTCATGTGAAGCACTACCGGACAGTTCAGTTTTTTGAAAATGCTCCATAAGTCTTGCTGACACACCTTCGGGACACTGGAAGCCATGATTACTGTTTTATATACCTAAGTGCTGAGGGCAGTTTCACCTGTAAAAATGGTTTTACTCTTGAAAACAGAGCAAGCTTTTGACAGACCTAGATTCAATAATCTATATTCATCACATAGAAAATGCTCAGTAAATGGTAATCACTTAATATAAGCTTAAGCACTGAAAAAGGTTCAAGAAAAGTTTTAATTCAGATTGTGAGGCGTAGATGTTCAGTGACTATGGATTAAATGAATGAACTATACAGTCAGCAGAGATGAGGAGAAGTAAAAGATGTTTGGGGTTATAAGTTTAATTTTCCAGGCTTTGTAAGAGATGTTTGGGGTTGTAACTTTCATTTTCCAGGCTTTTTTTTTTTTTTGCCACTCTGAAATGCTTGTGGTATCCTAGTTCCCGACCAGGGATTGAACCTGGGTCACGGCAGTGAAAGTGCCAAGTCCTAACTCCTGGACTGCCAGGGAACTCCCTAATTTTCCAGGCTTTTAAAGGGCAGGTGGAAGATAATTCTTAGCAGGATGAACTTACTGGACATGTCCAGTGTGACACTTATTCATCAGACATTCCCTGAGCACTTGCCATTATAAGGCACTGTGGTTGGTGCCCAGTGGACTCATAATTTAGTAAGGAGAAGTAAATAAGTACACAAACACCCATATTTCAGCATACAGTTTGTGATGTGTTGAAATGCTACAGGCACTAAGAACCTTTTTTCCAAATGCAAGCTGGGTCATTTAAAGAGTATCCTAGACACACCATTCCACTTGTTGACTAACCTGATATCGTGGATTGCACATCGTCTATCTCTCTTCTTTCCCCATATCTTCAGAGAACTCACAAGTAAAATAATAAACTCTCCATTTTTCATTCCAATAGCCACCATGTCCCCTTCAGGGCTATAACACACAGTACGAGCAGCATGTCCCAAATTCACTTTGTTCAACATCTTCTGCGTAAGAACCAAAAGAGTCACAGAGAACTACATTAAGTAGAGTACTTAAAAAGTAAACCAATTTCTCCCCCAAATACTCGACACAATTCTGAGATAGTTCTTTAAGTGCTAGCAACTTAGGACTTTGCTTCTTGGAAATTGCAACATCGTTTAAAAAATTGTACCTACTTTATCAGCAATATCCCAGAGTCTCACTGTCCCATCTTCTGCAGCAGAAAGGAAAAAATCCCTGGAAGGATGTGTTGCCAGTCCCCATATAGGTCCATCCACATGACCGTTAACTAAAATGTTACATGCTGCATTTTTCTCTCCAACTTCAATTATTTCAGCATTCCTTGTCCCTACTAGTATCTTGCCCTGAAACACAAGTGGAATATCACAGTTGCTCTTCTTAATAAGAACAACCTATGGACCTATGTGATACTGTGATTTACAGGAAGAAATATACAGATCTTAACTTACGATGGGGTTGCATCAGATATGCTCATCATAAGTTGAAAATGTCATAAGTTAAAAGTTCATTTAACACAGCTAGCCTATCAAACGTGATAGCCTGGCCTACCTTAAACATGCTCAGGACAGTTCCTGAGCCTACAGTTGGGCAAAATCATCTAACACAAAGCCTATTTTGTAATAAAGTGTGGGATACCTCATGTCATCTACTGAATACTATCCTGAAGGTGAAGAACAGAGTGGCTGTCTTGGTACAGACAGAGTGGCTGTAAGTGAACTGATTGCTGGCCCCTGTGACTGCGGGGCTGACCAGGCACTGTGGCTTGCATGGCCCAGCATCATGGGAGAGGCTTGCAGCACATATTGGCAGCCGGGGAAAGATCAAATTGTGAATTATGGTTTCTACTGAATGTGTATCACTTTTGCACCATCTTAAAGTCGAAAAACTTTACCTTGGGGATAGTCTGAATGTTTGGTCTTGTCCCCACTTACTGGCATGAAGCTCCTAAAACCCTTGGAAGTTTCTAAATGGTGCACAAAAGGAGTATCTTTTGTTATGGACCTCATCAAAGGATGGGGGCTGGTTGCCAGGAGACCCAACCTTGTGTTTAGCGGGTAGGGAGTGGCAGTTTCACTCTCTCCTCCCCCCACCTCGGGGATGGGAGAGGGGCTAGAAGCTGAATCAATTACCGTTAGTGAAAGAGTTAATCAATTACGACTACATAAGAAGCCTCCATAAAAACCCAAAACACAGGGTCTGAGGAGCTTTCAAGTTGGTGAACACGTGGTGGTGCAGGCTGAGTGGTCATGGAAGCTCCTCACCCTTCCCATACACCGTGCCCTGAGCAGTTCTACATCTGGCTGTTCCCACGCTACATCCTTTTACAATAACCTGGTGATCCAGTGAGTAACATGTTTCTCTGAGTTCTGTGAGCTGCTTTAGCAAATTAATTGAACCCAAGGAGGGGTCAACCCTCTGACTTATAGGCAGTGGATTAGAAGGACCCGTAACTGACTAGTGTCTGAAGTCCAAGGAGGAGTTGCTGGAACCTCCAGACTACAGCCGGTCAGAAGCATAGGTAACAACCTGGCATCTGAAGTGGCGGTGAGGGAAGCAGTCTTGTAGGAGTGAACCTTCAACCTGTGGAAACCAATGCTTTCTCTGGTAGATACTGTCAGAATTTAGTTGAATTTTTGGAAACCCTGCTGCTGTTGCGGAATTGCTTGATGTTGTGTGGGAAGCACCCCAAACTCAACATACACACATTGGACTTGGGTCCAATACCAAAAGAACCTACTTTCAGAGAATTTTTTGCCTTGGCTAATTTAGTAGCAAGCCAGTCATTAGCTCATGCAAAGCCTTCTACGACCAGAGGCGCATCTGCACGTGTGAGCCCACGCTAAAGACAATACACCTCGCATCTCTAGTCATCAGAGTCATCATTGACTTTGACTATGATATATTAGTCTGAAGATCTCCAAAGAGGTGTTTAAGTGCACTGGAATATAGGAAGAAAGTATTGGATTTTAGTTAAAAATAACTATAAATAAAAGTAAGCTTAACTAATATTTAATACAGACGGAGCATAATACATGTATGTAATTTATAAACACTTATTGTGAGTGCATGCATGGTCAAAGTTTTTTAGAGCAATGTGTGTTTTCTAAACAAATGGAGACAGCTGCTTTAATCAAAATGAGTCAACTGGCAAAGAAATTCAGCTGTCTACCAGAGTTGAATTAGCAGGTTCAAGAAAATAAGGAAGTTTAGATACAGTGTTCAGAACAGCTTCCTGTCTTTTTTCAAAGAGAGCAGGAGAGAAGAGGCAAAGGAAAACTGGCAAGCAAGTCCATCTTTAAGTTATTATTCATCAAGTTGCAAAAGGTGAGAGAATCACAGAAAACTGTTTTCTACCATCTGCTGCACTGTAATGTAATGGCTCAAGCAGCATCTTACTTTGCCTCTGCACACAGAACGGACACAGTCTGTGACTTGTCCTGTCTCAAGCCTGAAGGCGCGGCATCGCCTCAGTTCCTGATCCCACAGTTTGACTGCTCCTCCTTCTTTTGACCTAAGAAAATAACAACCCAAACCAAAAGAAGCATGTTTTATTGGCTATTACAAATAATTTTTATTATAAACGAATACTAAGTTATAAGCAGAATACTAAAAGAGTCTCCAATCTTTATATTCCTCTAAACTTTCTATGGCAATTTTAAGATACACTGCATCTCAAACATTCAGTTTAAGCAAATTTTATTTTATGAAAATTTATTTTTCTGACATTAGCATAAGTTTATTTAGCCCCCCTCTCCCGTACATATATCCTCTCTCATACTTCTTGAATGAGGAAACGTGCAAGATGAATTTTTTTTTTTCCGGCTACACCACGCGGCTTGTGGGATCTTAGTTCCTCGACCAGGGACCGAACCTGGGCCACGGCAGTGAAAGTGCAGAGTCCTAACCACTGCACCGCCAGGGAAGTCCCCAAAATGATTCTTAATGTTAAGAGGATAATGGAAATGCAAGGCTAGATAATAGGATTACAGATGCTACGCTACATTTTCAGGACCAAGAGAGCAGCACATTTCTTTCCAACCATTATTATTAAATGTGCTACTGAAATGGTTTAGTAGGTTACTAGTGAGGAGGAGTGTGCAAGACTAGATGAGGTGTGGAAACACGAGTGTCAGAGTAATATGCAAAAGATAAAATACATAGCCCATTTACAGTTTTTCTCTTGGAAGAAATGAAAAAATATATTCCGTTATGTTCTAATAGATGAATTGCTTGTCTTAGGACAAAACCATGTCCCTGTAGCATTATATGGTCTTCCTTTATGTGAAAGGCAAAAGCTGCTGCATATTTGTGGGTTCTTTCAATGCTGTATAGGAATGCACTTACTTCTTTGTCAAATATATGTTCCATTTTAACAGGCATCTGAATATGTTAGTAGGAAATCGATAAGTATCTGGTTTCCACTGGCAGATTTGAAAGTCACTCAGAAAAAGGTCTCTCCTCAGACTTACATTTTGAGGCCTTGTCTTAATTTTATCTACCAAGTTTGCCTCAAGTAAAAGCAAACAAGGCAAAGTCTGTTTCTAGCATCCTCTCATCCTTTTCTAATGCAGCAGTATGAATTTTTTTCAAGCTCTTTATTGGAATATAATTGCTTCACACTGCAGCAGTATGAATTTTATCCCTTTAGTATCCAGTTTGAACAAAAAAGAAAGGAGGCAGTCAAGATGCATCCTGAGTCCAATGGCAAAGAGTCCCTTATAGGCCACCCCCTACTAAGCAAGTATTTACACAGGCAAAGAGACATTAAGAAAAATCAATCAAAGAAAGTCAAACTAAGGCATCACAACACATGAATATTCAGTAAGGCTGTGCAAAGAAAGAGCACTCACGGCCTCTCCTTGCCACCGGTGACAATAAGTCCATCTCGAAGGGTGGTGTACATGGCAAACACAGGCCCATTGTGAGCTCTGGCCACGATTCTACACAATATGTGGTCTTTCCACACACAGACATCTCCACTGATGGTACCTGTAAACGTCAAGTTATTCTGAAAAGGAGTGGGGAAGGGGGAGATAAACTCATCAAAAGTTCAAATAGAGTTCAAATAGCAATTCTCTATGCAAGTGAGCCTATGTCACCATTTTGATACAAAGAGCATGGATGGTGGAAAAAACAAGAGTTAAGAGGCAGAAAACTTGAACTCAAGGCTTAGCTTTGTTAGGGCCATTTCCTTTTCCAGGTCTGTGTTTATTAGCTGGAATAACCTTGGTCAAGACTTTTAACCTCTATGAGTATTAACTTTTTCACGTGCAAAATGAGGGAGTTCTAAGGTGCCTTCCAATTCAAAAATGCTATAATTCTAGTTTACATCTCCCTTTGGATTGCTTCCCCCTAGCTGCCCAAGAAATAACTTAAAGGTCACTAGTAACTGAGAGTGAAAAAAAGAAGAGGAATAGGAAGTGAAAATAACTTTTATTAGGTTTGATAAAGTATTTTTTCATAGAAAGTAAAACTACTATCTGTAGCATAGTTATAGTTTTTCCAAAGTTGTATATGAAAATTAACACTTGCCATGATTTCTTAAAGTAGCAAAAGTTAATGCATTTCTGCAATGAATCCAAAATAAGATAAATTTGTTAAGGTACCAAAAGTTTAAGAATGCTTTAGATGACTTTGAGAATTCCAATCCTGATATAGTTCATTTATGCAAAACCTGAAAAAATCAAATCCTGCATTAAGTGCTATTTTCATCTCATTTTAGCTTCACTTTTAGAGCAACTCATGTAAAATCCTTCACCAAAAACAATATGGAAAAAACCAATAGGAAATTAAGATTTTGAATTATATCGAAAACACACAGATTTTCTTTAATCTTTCTGAGAATACTAGTTTGTATGTTTAAAGCAAACTAACAGTTTGTTTAATTTCCCTATAACTTTTTTTAATAAATTTATTTTATTTTATTTATTTATTTATTGGCTGTGTTGGGTCTTCATTGCTGCACGCAGGCTTTCTCTAGCTGTGGCAAGCAGGGGCTACACTCTTTGTTGTGGTGTGCGGGCTCCTCACTGCCATGGCTTTTCTTGTTGTGGAGCATGGGCTCTAGGCGCGTGGGCTTCAGTCGTTGCGGCACATGGGCTTAATAGTTGTGGCTAACGGGCTCTAAAGCACAGGTTCAATAGTTGTGGTACCCGGGCTTAGTTGCTCCGAGGCATGTGGGATCTTCCTGGAGCAGGGATCGAACCCGTGTCCCCTGCATTGGTAGGCGGATTCTTAACCACTGCACCACCTAGGAAGCCCTCCCTATAACAATTTAATATTACTTCAAATTCCTCAGCATTTATGCTTAATCTCTGTATCTCATGTTTGGAAAACAATGATTATATTTGTCATACAGGAGCACCTTTAATTCATGCCTTATCTGCTACTGGAATGTAAAAACTAGTATTTTACTTCCCCTGCTCTTTTCATAGCCCCTAGCATAGAGGATGTTCAAAAAGGCTTAAACCGAACATCAACCCATTTTGTTATATAACAAAACATTCGCGCAGATTGCACTGTTGCTTCAAACATAAAAAGGCAATTATGACTAACACTCCAACCTTCAAGTTTGTTTTCTACTGGGAATGGGCAATTGAAGTGAAGAAAGTTAATGTACATGGGCATATTAAATGTCACACACTTGAATGTGTAGGTTTTTCTTCTGGAAAGGAATTACTGGTCTTGTATTGAGAACCTCCACAATACTTAACTGAAGTCTGACATGGCACAACCAACATTTTCAGTGTTTTTTTTTTTTTTCAAAAATATGTGTGTCCTTTAAGATTCTAGAATTATAATTTTCTTCCTTCAAGTATTACATACCCACATAAACACTTTAGTAAGAAAACAAACTTAGTTTTTTGATGCACCAAAGGATTTAAAAAGCCTGGCCAGGGCAAGGTATTAAAGCAAAGAGATGTCTTGTAAACCACAAGCCCAGGTGGAATGGTTGAGGGGAAGGGAGGAAATGGCTCTAGGACACTCTTTCTATTAAACAAGACCAGGAACTGTGCTCGCCTTCTTCCCTTTAATGAGAGACACTGGCCAAGAGCACTTCCAACTATATAACAAGCAGTGAGTTAAGATGACAGGAAGCAAAGGAAATCCTAACCAAGTACCATCTTAAATACTGGAAAAAATCACATTTCATGATTTATCTTTTATTCTAACAAATTATTAGGACCTAGGAGATTTAGGGTGACAGTTATAAATGTAGTGAAGGCTTTTGAGAATGGCAGTGGCCCCAGGACTCAAATGTTTTATAACCCTTCTCCCTCATTAACTTTCTTTCCCACTCCCTGATTCTGAAAGTATCAGAATTTGAAAGATGAAAATACATGCAGGACCAGGACATATGTCATATAAACAACGTTCATGTGGCTCATCTATCCAAAGCAAGAAAATTCAAAATGGTCCAATCCGAGTAATTCAGTTATACTCCCACACGCATTTTAAGAGACATACTGCACCAAATGCAACAGCAAGCATGGTCTGCATCCGGGCATCTTCCAGTGTGCTCAGCAGCCCTTTTTTGCTAAGAAGAGCTCTTCCTGCCAGTGTCCAGAACTTAACATGTTTTACTCCCACAGAGACAAACTGGGAATCTGAATCTGGTCGGAATTCTGCCACAAAAATACGTTGGTTGTGACCAGCTCTGCTGGCAATTTTGGCACCTGATAAAAAAGATACAACAAAATTTTCTAGGTTAGTATAAGAACTAAGCTAATTTTTACAGGCTCCAAAGTTATTGAAAATATATAGTTCAAAAAATAAATGCTTATAAAAAAGGCAGAGGCTTCCCTGGTGGTCCAGTGGTTGGGACTCAGTGTTTTCACTGCCGAGGACCTGGATTCAATCCCTGGTTGGGGAACTGAGATCCTACAAGTCATGGGCACAGCCCCCCCATAGAAGAGAGAGGGCATGTCCCTTGCACTGCTACCTAGCAATCACATGACACACAATTACTAGTGTAGAGGGTCATTTTTACATATTTTTGCAAGTGATGCATGATTTATGGTGCGCTTCATTATAATTTAAGGGGCATTTTAGATTTTAGAAACTGTATCTAATTTTTTCCATGTAGTTCTATGAATTTCACTTTTTATGATAGCTATGTAATTGAAAAGTTTTGTTCAAAGTGTGTTAAAGTAATATTACCCTATTGCTCCTCCATTATTACTTACAATTATATTCCTCTCCATTCTTGTGTAAAATCCTCTGTAACCAACCAAATAATAATTAGCAAGACACTTACATGCATAATTTCTCGCTGAAAGGAAAGAGCAGGGATTCATTTATAATATTAATAACTTTCATTAACTTATGCTTTGTTTACAATTTCACTGGGTTTTTAAAGTGGAACATACCTACAACCACTGTGTACATGTACTGAGTAGGGCTGTAGTGAATAATGGTTTCAATCACCAAGTTAACACAAATATGAAATAGAAAATTCACATCACCGCATTTTTATTTATTTTTTATAATTACAAAGAAAAAAAATCCTACCTTCCTGCCATCTCCAAATGGTAATTGTATGTTCTGGGTCTAGCCCCACAGACAGCAAGAGTTTACCAGTAGCACTGAAACTGACTGAACACACTCCCTTTGAATGGTAGCATCTTAGCATAGATAAAGTCTGCTTGCTCATTGCATCCCAGATGTGGATAGAAGGAGCTGTAGCTAAACAAAGATAAAATCCAAAAGTTGTGATACACCTGTGACAAATGTTTCCAGTTCTAAGGCTGATGCATACTCATCTCTGAAACATGGAAAAATATGTACGTAAGAAAGACTGTGTACTTAATAAAAAATAGCTCAAAACTAAGACTGAATTAAAAAGAAAGGGGAAGAGAAAAGAAAGGAAGGGAGAAAAATACAGACTACTTCCCCAGGCTATAATCCAAATTGCACTTTTGAGAAAACAGCATTTAGACAAGCAATTAGGCAATTGCAACCTCAAACAACTTTTCAAAAAATAATGCGTTTTAGATACATGTTAAATCTTTATATAATTATGTGGAGAAATATACAAACATTACACACTGATGAAATACCAGGATATATTTAGTACTTATATTACATGAAGGAGAGATGAAAAGTGAATACAAATTGAGAAAGGCAATACGTAGGAAACCACCTGAGTAGATGACAAAGGAAATTTTCAACCCGATAGGCACATATCTGGTAAAAAACTAAGTTCATATCACTTTACAAGACAGTAGTTTTTTTTTTTAAATAGGATTTCATGGGAGAAATAAAACTGCTAATTTTTTTTTAAATTTGTTATTTTTCTTATTTAGATTTTTTATTTATCTTATCTAGCCCATTTCTACCACTTAAAAAGCTTTCCCAGTTCTCTACATTTTATAGATTAAAAAACCATAGCTTTGGACTGTTCTTTTTTCATGAATTGCACCCTATAAAAAGGAATACATAAGTCAGTTCAGCAGCTAATTCAGTCTCAAAACATAAGTACTTTTAGTAAAATAATCAAAATGTGAAAGTGCATTTGCTTCAAATTAGAAATCTGCTACAAATATTGTAAAAATAGAGAAATATTACATAAAAATAAGCTGCCTTAAAATCATTTGATGCAGAAAGAAATTCTGGTCTCTGAAGAAAATATTCTGATAAATTTAGACTATATTGTACACCGTCTACAATTTATAGTATACAATGGTAAATTAAATCTGACAGTTCTTCAAAGTTGTTATACTATATTAACCCAGGGAATTAAATTTAAGTTTCATTAAGTAAAAATTGTTCAAAGATTTATGCAACTGTAAAAAAATCAAAACTACATGGAAACAGACATAAAAGTTTATCATACAATAGAGTATTTGTGTGTGAAAAACTGGCCACAGTACTTTAAGAAGTGGACTAAAATTAGAATGTTCCCCATTCAATGAAAGTCAAAGGATATGAGGGAACAGGTAAATTTAATTCTGTAAGGAACACTAGGTGGCTTAAATTAAAAAAAAAAATTTATATATATATATATACATACATATATATATATACTGGAGATTATTCTATAATATTTTTCTACAATGATTTTTTAAAAAATATTTATTTGGTTGCACTGGCTCCTTAGTTGCAGCATGTGAACTCTTAGTTGCAGCATGCACGTGTGATCTAGTTCTCTGACCAGGGATTGAACGCTGGCCTCTTGCATTGGGAGTGCAGAGTCTTAACCACTGCACCACTAGGGAAGTCCCCATTCTGTGATTTTTTTGCCAGTGACAAATATTATACAGGTCTTCTGTAACATAGAAACATAATTATAGATTTACAAAAAGGACCTCTGGGCAATCCATATACTATATTGTCTAAATGTGATGATGTAGGAACTTCCCTGGTGGTGCACTAGTTAAGAATCCGCCTGCCAATGCAGGGAACATGGGTTTAATCCCTGGTCTGGGAAGATCTCACATGCCATGGGGCAACTAAGCCTGTGTGCCAAACTACTGAGCCCATGTGCTGCAACTACTGAAGCCCATGCACCTAGAGCCCATACTCCACAATAAGAGAAGCCACCGCACTGAGAAGCCCTCGCACCACAACTAGAGAAAGCCCATACTCAGCAACGAAGACCCAACACAGCCAATAAATAAATGAATAAATTTATATAAAAAAGTGATGATGTAGATAATGAATTTTCAAGAAACATCACTGTTATTTAATATTCTCCAAATTTAATACACCACAAATTAAAGAATTACATTTATCTAAAATTTAAATAGCAAGTAATTTTAAGTAAATTGAATTACTGAGCTTTTCAAACTTTTATAAAAAATCAAATGAGATGGTGAGAAGCTTATACCAAGAATTTACATCTTAAAACATATAGGTATGACTATATTATGGGATTGTTACACATTTAGAGTGTTCAAAACTTACATCAGTAACAATATTTAAGATTTAGATTCATGAATGTTCTAAAGGCCTAACTTAGTAAAGAAAGATTAAATTATGTTCAATAAGTATATTGTATTTTCTCCTGTAATTTGAAAGTGGTCATTCATGATGCTAGAGTAACACAGATACTACTCTTCTCCCCTTCCTGGAGGCCACCAGACAGGAGTGTCCATCATGGGCCAGGCATGTTCCCAAGAATATGTCATGTTTTCTAATCCCTACTTCTAGGCAGTTATGATTTTTTTGTTTGTTTGTTTGTTTTTTTACAAAAACAGTGATATATATATTTTTTATTTTTAAAGAACTTTTATTGAGACATAATTGACATACAATAAACTGTATATATTTAAAGTGTACAATTTGATATTTTTTTCTTATTAGTAATGTATATATGGCAGTTATGTTTTCCTATGAACTCAGGCTCAGAGAAGTTCAGTGACTTGCCCCAGGCCACACAACTCAGAGCTGGCAGAGCCAGCAGAGGTGCACTGCTCTCAGCACCCAGGTTCTATTCTTGCTCTTTCCACATTAAACTGTCTCCAGAAAATCAATCGCACCAACTCTTCATAACCATTCTTTTAAAATTAAAAAAAAAATTTTATTGGCATATAATTGCTCTACAATGTTGTGTTAGTTTCTGCTGTACAATAAAGTGAATCAGCTATATGTATACATAAATCCCCTCCATCTTGGACCTCCCCTACCACCTCACACATCTAGGTCATCACAGAGCACTGAGCTGAGCTCCCTGTGCTATGTATTTTACACATGGTAGTGTATTTATGTTAAACCTGATCTCCCAATTCCTCTCACTCTCCCCTTCCCCCGCAGTGTCCACACATCTGTTCTCTACGTCTGTGTCTCTATTCCTGCCCTGCAAATACATTCATCTGTACCTCTTTTTCTAGATTCCACATGTATGCATTCTTGACTCTTAGTCTGCAGTACAGAGATGCCATAAGAGTCTCTTAAAATTACAAATGGGTCTCATGAGAATCAAAGTTTTAAAGGATATTCTTTTTTCATCCCCGAGTTTGCCTTTGATGCAGCACAGTAAACACTGTATTTTAAAAACAACATTTAATATGGACCATTACGTGTGCCAGTTGTATTCTGCCCTTTAGCGCCTGCAGTGGACAACACTTTGCTGTATATCCAGCATCCATCCCTTCCTTCCTTCTTAATAAAGCTCTGATTTTACTCAGGAACCCATGCCTCCCTCATGCAACGCAAGTGATTCAGGGGAAAGATGCTGCATGCTCAGCTAATCAGTCTGAGCCCTTTGTGATAACAGCCCCCCATACCCCACAACCCTTACCCTTCCATTCCCCCACCCCCGACATCAGTGATTTAGTTCAGTAGTCCAGATTCGCCAGTCAGCACATGGTATCCCCCATCAGGGTCTTCTTAGTACAGGGCTTTGCTCACGTCTTAAAATGATTCAACCAGGCTAAGAGGAAGCACTGATTTTAGGTCATGGTTTTGAAAGAGGTTTTCATCCTCTTCCCCACCTGATGAAAAAGCAGGGAAGCATATAATTCCAACTGCTACTGGCAGCCCTTTTATAACACAAATACCACAGCCTTATGGGTGAGGCCAAGGCTGTGGATGGCAGAGCCGAAGAGATGGGAAGCGCATCGTGGAGCTCCTGAATCAGCAGGTGCAGGAGACCACCCTCCCTCTTCACTCCTGTGTGATAGTAAATTTCCTTATTTCCTGTCATTAGAGGGCACACATAAGACCATTAAAGTGATTTAATGGACAACTGTCTATCAGGACAAATAGTAACCTAGACCAGAGAGAGTTCTCTCTCCTTGAATTGCCTTAAGGATCAAAAATGTCAAATTCTTACCTCCTGACACAGTCTCAGGTGGGCTGAAAAAACTTTGTGAGACAAAAGATGTTCCCTTACTGTCTACTCAAAACACATCTATTGTATTCAAATGGTAATTATACCATATCTTTTCAAATATATACTCTCCCACATTCCAAAGGGACAGTTTCAAAACTCTTCCCCCACATACTTCACCACTTCCTCACTTTCAGCTGATGAAATAAAAGCCATCAGAGAGGAGCTTCCTTATTTTCCCACCTCCAAACCTACCATTTTCTTGCATTTGAACCTACACTCCCTTCATTTCTTATGACTGCAGAAATTTCTCCCTGCCCAACTATTTCTTCCAAAGTATTCTCCTATCTCATTTAGCCAGCTGCTCAAGCAAAAAATTAAGTTAGTCTTGATTCCTTACTTTTTGTCATGGCCCCACATCCAATTTACCAGAAAAAACTGCTGGATTTACCTCTAAAATATAGTCCATATTTGTCTAGTTTTTTCCCTTTTCACTTCTACCACCCTAGTTTAAAATGTCTTTTGCTTGGACTACTTATGATTGCCTCGTAATTTTCTAGAAGCTCTTTCCCCTCTATATTCTTAATAGTGCAGAGAGTGATTTCCTCACAGTATAAATTGGATCACATAACTCCTTTGCTTTAAAACTCTCCAATGGTGGACTCTGCACTTAGCATGAATCCAAACTCCTGTCCATGATCTGCAAAGCCCCACGTGACGGACTCCTACCCCTCTAAGTTCACCTCAGAGGCCTACTCCAGTTACACTGACCTCGCTGTTTCTTCCTGATTCAGCTTTAGCGCCTCCACAGGAAAGAGTTAACGTAAGTAGGACTGAGGTTACTATCACTAGAATGGCCTGCTTGCTAGTATGTAAGAACCTGACTTTTGAAATGTTCCCTATGTTGATAAGGCTGTTTTGTCCATGGCAGGGCACTGAACACCTGCTTTCTTCTGGGAGTATGGTGTTTTAGTAGTTGTGGCTTTGTGTCTATGTGACCAGCCTCCAGTAGAAACCCTGGTCTCTGAGTCTGCAGTGGGCTTCCCTGGGCAGAAGCACCGCACCTGCACTGAGGCATCTGGCTGCTAGCAGAAGAAGCAGGTTGTGTGTGACCCCCGGAAGAATGTTCTGGAGGAGACGCAGAAATCCTGTGCCTCAATCCTCTAGGCTCCACCTGATGTGTCTTTTCCCCTCCTGATCACTGTAATAAGCTACGGCCCTAACTATCTCTGGGTCCTGTGAGTCCTCTAGTGAATCACTGAATGTGTGGGTGGTCGTAGGAGTCCCAAAACGGGCCTCAGCCTGCAGCCCCAGGATTACCCTTTGGCTATCACTGTTTCGCATCATCCTTGGCCTAGCTAAATGTTACCACCTCTGAAAAAACACTTCATTTTATTGCCATCACCCTATTTGTTTTTATCACATGTATCACCATCTTAGATCATGTTATTTTTAAAATGCACTCATTTATCGCCTGTCTCCCTCTAAAGCAGGAGACTTTTACTGTAAAGGGTCAGATAAGAGACAAATTGAAGATATTATGCAGGTACTTGTGTAGTAAAAGAAAACAAATTTCCACAAAATTTTTATTGATGAAATTCATTGAGTGAAAATTTTTACAATATAGATCTGCTAATGAGAATGAAACTTTTTTGGGGGGATAAGAATTCACTCAAGTGGGGTTCAAAATCAGTGTTCTTTATTTTTTTAAAAAAATTGCAAATGTTCACCTGTTAACGATGATCTGTAATAATTTTCAACTTTGAAAATGTCTCACACAGACAGGTACTGTCAATGTGAGTACCAATCCAAAAGCATATAATTTTAATTGAGCATATTAATCACACGGAAGGCATTCAGACAATTCTATTAGAGTCTTGTCTTGATATTTGCCTTTTAGCATGTATTACACTGCAGAATAGTAACTTTAAATTGAAGGTTAGGTGGAAGTTCCTCAATTGTACAGTTAAACAGATTTTTTAAATATGGAGATTTTCTTTACACTTGTATCAAGATCTAAAAAAATGCTGCTGGAATTTGAGCCCAGAAAATACATTTGTTGCAAATTTGTGTGGGAATGGGAATGTCACTTCTCCTCTTAATTTTTGGCAATATGAGAAGTGTATAATGCAGTTTGCCATTACTTGTGATTCAAAGATTAGCTGTCATCAAATGACTTTCCTGCAGGATAAGTTTCACATATAAGCAGTGTAAATGAAATTTCAGGTTGTAACTGTAATTGTAGTTTCCTTGTAATTTCAGGTTGAATCATTAACAAACATTACCAAGTGTGCAGCAAAAACTAATTTCCAAAGCCATTCAGTTTTCCATAATAGAGACTGAGGGCAGTTCTTCTCACTCAGAAAAATTTCACTCCTGGGTCTGAACTACAGAAATTGAAAAAAAAAAGTTACCACTGCTAAACCACTGAACTGCTGTGGGAATAGGGCCAGTCAGCACATTCACCTTCTATTTCTAACATAAATTAATGGAACTGATGATAATTAAGTCTATGAGAACAAAGTTAACTGTTGACTCTCAATAACAAAATACTGAGGCTCAATTACACATAACAGATTGAGAAATTTTCCACAAACTGCCTGCTGACGAATAACACAGTCAATAACCATAGGCTTCGAATGCCTTAAATGTTTACAAGCCTTGTAAATTTAACCAGCTATCCCCTTTTCTGCTCTAGCTTCCCACATAGTTTTACCATCGGTTGTGATACATCTTAGCAAATTCCACTTCAGGTTGTACTGCATTAATGTCTTCTTAACTTATTTGAAAATATTATCTTTTGTAGTTGTTCCAAGGAGACCATTCATAGAGGCAAACTTCAGTCACTTAAAAGTCAGCATTGATTCCTCAAGTAAACAACTGGCAACATTTGTCAACCCGTCAAAAGCTGAGGGACATCATTCAAAATCATATGCCTTGTTTTCTTTTGTCTTGTTTTTAGTGACTATTGCTATTGTTCCCAATGTCTTCTATTCTTTTAGCAATGGTTTTTGCCAAAAAGCTAACAGTCTGAAGTTTATTTTCTCTGGACACTTGTTCATTGCAATCAATAAACATGATTTAATTAATTCACAGTACTAAACAGCTTTTCTTGAACAGCTAACATGACTCATTCAGGACCTTGCTTAGGTTGTAGCCACATTTTATTTTTATTGGTTTGAAGAAATTCTGTTGTGATGAGATATTGTTTTAAAGTTTCTAAGTGTTCTGATTTTTGCTTTCCTGTGAACTGGGAATAATGTGATAGAGTTTAGTGTGAAAACGTTGACATAGATTCTTTCAGCACAGCTATAGTATCATCACATAATAAACACAATGTTTTACCATCTAATTTGATAACAACATAATCCACACTTCACAGTGCCTTTAGTGTTTGACACTCAAAGTCTATTTTTCTTTCCCCTTCCTTGTTTTGACATAATAGATATACACTGGTTAAAAAACAAAAAAAAATGGCAGCAATGTGGCTGGATCTAGAGAATATTATATTTAGTGAAATAAGTCAGAGAAAGACAAATACTGTATGATATCACCTATATGTAGAATTTAAAAAACAATACAAATGAGTGTATATACAAAACAGAAACAGACTCACAAATACAGAAAACAAACTAGTGGTGGGCTTCTCTGGTGGTGCAGTGGTTAAGAATCCACCTGATAATTCAGGGGATTAGATCCCTGGGCCAGGAAGATCCCACATGCCATGGAGCAACTAAGCCCGTGTGCCACAACTACTGTGCTCTAGAGCCCATGAGCCACAACTACTGAAGCCCGTGCACCTAGAGCCCATGCTCCACAAAAAAAGAAGCCACAGCAATGAGAAAATCCACGTACCACAATGAAGACTAGCACCTGCTCACCACAACTAGAGACAGCCCGTGCATAGAAACAAAGACCCAACACAGCCAAAAATAAAATGAAATAAATAATAAAATAAATCTTTAAAAAAAAAAAGAAACAAAAAGAAAACAAACTAGTCGTCACCTAAGGAAAGAGAAGAGGGGAGGGGCAAATTAGGGGTATGAGATTAAACTGCTTTGTATAAAATAGGTAAGGATATACTGTATAGCACAGTGGAATTATAGCCATTATCTTGTAATAACTTTTAGTGGAGTATAAGCTGTAAAAAAAAATGAATCACAATGCTGTACATCTGAAACTAATATAATGTTGTACATCAACTATACTTCAA
This sequence comes from Hippopotamus amphibius kiboko, assembly GCF_030028045.1. Taxonomy (NCBI): domain Eukaryota; kingdom Metazoa; phylum Chordata; class Mammalia; order Artiodactyla; family Hippopotamidae; genus Hippopotamus; species Hippopotamus amphibius. The sequence continues at coordinate 172,606,350 of NC_080189.1, forward strand.
CAACAAAAATGTTGTGGAATAGCAATACACATAGCACTCAAAACCTGTCAAGTTTTAAAACAGAATCACTGCAATTTGTAGTGTGCCAAGCAGCAATGGAAAGCAATGAGAGTGTTATAAACAGTCTCTGTTGCAACTACTCAACTCTTTTAAAACACAAAAGCTGCCAGAGACAATATGTAACTGAAAAAACATGGCTGTGTCCGATAAACTTTATCTATGGATACTGAAATCTGAATTTCACACACCTTTCATGTTTTGTGAAATTTTATTCTTCCCTTGATATTTTCCAACTACTCAAATTAGTAAAAACTATACTCAGTCATGGATTGTACAAAAACAGGTGTTGGACCAGAATTGGCCCAAGAGCTGTAGTTCACTAACCCTTGCTCTTGAGTGTAGCCCAAGAGGGCAAGAACCTTGCCTGTTGTACTGAATAAATTTATAGTTAAATAGTCAAATCACAAAATCATGCTTTACCCTGGAGGAGGGGAGGGAAATGGATACAAATCACTGGGAAATGTTTTCTTATCAAACTGCTACTTCTTACTATATTATGTAAACAAAGTGAGTTAAAAAGCCTAGTTATTATAATATCTAAAAACAACAGGCATGTACTGTTCATCTAATAGCTTTTTAACTTCACAAAGCCAAGGTCAAAATCAATAATAAAAGTTATTTTCAAATCTTTAAATGCTCTGTTGATCTAGTATGTGCAATAATTAAGATGGTTATATGAAAATAATAAATTAAAAAAATTTTATTTCTAGGAAATAAAATTTATTGATTCATACTTAAGATCAAATTTTAGCCCCACCTTTACTCTTACCAGCTATATGATATTGGCAAGTTAATAGGTAACACGTGATGGGCTTACAACAATGCTGGGCACACTAAGAAGGTCAAAATATATTAGTTCGTAAAAAAAAAACATTATTGCAGATTGGGCTCAGTATCATGACATTAAAATGATGTATTCTTAATTTTAAAATAATCCGAAATAGGTTCAAGTATCTTATTACTCTAAAAATTTGGGCTATCATTACTTAATAATATGACTAAAACAGAAAATGATTAATTTCCTTACCTGACATGTCTGCTGAATCACCTATAATGGAAAAGTAGCAGAAAAATAATTACTCATAAATAGCATAAATACTACAAGCAAAATTTGTAAAAACTTAGTTATCATAAAATGATAATTTAAAATAATTTAAATAATTGTCACATACAAAATTAATCTTATTATGTAAGATTGAGTACACTGTAAGTGAAGCCACTAATTTCAATTACATATGCATATTAACATTCTATATAACCTTCCAATCTTTGGATTAATATTTTTTTATATTTAGTGAGTTACAATATATTTTAATTACAACTTTTAAAATAATATTGATATAGTTTAAAATTGATATGACTTTATTTTGTTTTACAAAATGCCCTGTTAATAGATCCTTTGGGCTTTAATGGATCTTTACTTGCAGGGAAGAATTAGATCTAAACCTCCTGAGAGAAATGATGGCAAAAGTTAGCATGTAACTCAGGAAGAAAAAAAAAGGTCTTAATGCAGACCACAAATTAACCTCTATTTTTTTAACTAAACATTTTGTGTATGAGTAAAAGATTGCCAAAAAAGAAAATACAAAACTCATTATATTTGCAGTGGAAATACTAACCAAAATTTTAGAAGCAATAGTCTTTAGCAAAGAAAGCAAGCAGAAAAATTTAGGAATCTTTTCAAGATAGGCAATTGTTCTTTGCTTTGGTAGAGCTTTATATCCCTACGAAATAATTATTTCAAGGACCTGCAGATAAAGTAGTAGACCTACTGTGTCCTGACCTGGAATATGAGAGCAAAGGTAATGAAGTAGCTGACTCTGCTGAGCAGACCAGTCAGGATATACCACTCTTGGTTCTGAACATGCTCTGATAACCAAATGACAAGAGCACTCGAAACTATGTCACATGAAGAATGGTTTAAAGACTGAGGGTGTCTGGTTTTGGAGATCAGGCTTATCCCAGAATATCTGCAGGGCCTGGGACAAATAAAGAGTACAGATAAAGACCTAAACTTCACAGGTCTATATATTCCAGGTGTCCCAAAATGAGGACCAGTGAAGTGTAATGAAAGAGAAACAGATTTCTGTTCTACATGAAGAAGCACTTTATTAACAGAGCTTCCTAAGGAGAGGCTGGGTTACTGTTAGGCATCAAGTGATAATGAGGTTCAAGCATAAGTAGGAGGACACTTAATCACACACGTAACAAAGGAAATTCAAACATCTGATGATGGGCATCTAACAATGGATATTTGGCTCTGAGAATCCAAGAAGAAAGAAAAGTTTGACTGTAACTAGCTAAGATACCACAAAAGCAAATATTTCAGTTCCTCTATGATTTATATGATTTTTAACAAAGAGAACCATATACATTTTAGAAAGTGGTTTTGTGCTTTGTGGGTATTAAACAAGCCTGGCAGGCAAAGTACCTACTGATTCAGTTCTCTTTAGGTTCAGAAGAGAAAAAGTCTCTAACTCCTTGGTCTTCTCTTGAGTCCTTTTTACACTTAATTAGTCATCAGTAAAGAATTTTATCCATCTTGTGGAATGGTACAAGTCAGGCACAGCACAGAACTACATACATGTTCTAAAATTCAGCTCTATACTGCCTGAACTTTGACTTGGAGGGAGAGAGAGGGAGAGATAATTAGCTATTCCACATTCTCTATAGTGCTGCCTTTCAAAAAAAGGGAAAGAATACAAATATCAAATCATTATGCATCTGGAACTAACATAGTATTATATGTCAACTACACCTCAATTTTAAAAAAGGAAAGTAGGAAAGAGGGTCAAATTTCATGAAAGATTAAAATTTTTTTTTTCTGTCTGCATTGGGTCTTCGTTGCTGTGTGAAGGCTTTCTCTAGTTGGGGGCTACTCTTTGTTGCAGTCTGTGGGCTTCTCACTGCAGTGGCTTCTCTTGTGGAGCACGGGCTCTAGGTGCAAGGGCTTCAGTGGTTGCAGCATGCAGGCTCTAGAGCACAGGCTCAGTAGTTGTGGCGCATGGGCTTAGCTGCTGCATGGCATGTGGGATCTTCCCAGACCAGGGATCAAACTCATGTCCCCTGTATTGGCAGGTGGATTCTTAACCACTGCACCACCAGGGAAGTCCTGAAAGATTAATTTGTGACCACAACATTTCTTTCTTTCTTTCTTTTTTTTTATAAATTTATTTATTTATTTATTATTTTATTGTCTGTGTTGGGTGTTTTTTTGCTGTGCCGTGGGCTTTCTTTTTAGTTGCGGTGAGTGGGGGCTACTCTTCGTTGCGGTGTGCGGGCTCCTTGTTGCCGTGGCTTCTCTTGTTGCGGAGCTCAGGCTCTAGGTGCGTGGGCTTCAGTAGTTGCAGCACATGGGCTCAATAGTTGTGGCACACGGGCTTAGTTTCCCTGCAGCATGTGGGATCTTCCTGGAGCAGGGCTCAAACCTGTGTCCCCTGCATTGGCAGGTGGATTCTCAACCACTGCGCCACCTAGGAAGCCCCACAACATTTCTTAATCAAAAGAGAAAACTACAGCAGTAATATGTTAAACAAAGTTGCTTATTAATAAAGGAAGAAAAGGGGAAAGAAAAGGAGAAGAAGAAAAGTTGGGAAATGAGAGAACCATGTCTTCTAGGATTCCATTCATATTAGAATGTAAATTCTACTAACATAGAGATTTTGTCTTTTTTTGTAAGCTGCTTATATCCCAAGGAACAAGAATAATACCCTGGTCCTCAGGTAGATACTCAGTAATTTTCTCGAATAAGTGAACTTACTAAAAATTAACTGAGCAATAACTATATGCCAAGAGGCACTGAACTATATGCCTTCATGACCTAAATGGTAACTTGCTCTCTTATTCCTCCTGCAGAATGAAAGTAAGACTTCAATTTCAAAAAACACTGTGAAAAGGAGCTATATCTAGGTATTTACATTCAAAGATTAGAAGGGCCATATCAAGATGGCAGAATAGAAGGACATGATGTATTTGTGAGACACCTCCTCCCACAAATACATCAAAAATACATCTACATGTGGAATAATTCTCACAGAATACCTGCTGAATGCTGGTAGGTCTCATAAAACCAAAACTGCAAGAAAGATCACCACGTAACCAGGTAGGATGAAAGGAAAAAAAAAGAATCAGAAGGGCACCTGTGCCCCTGGGTGGGAGCTGTGAAAGAGGAAAGATTCCCTCACCCTGGGAAGCCCCTTCAGGGTGGTGAGATCAGCTGGGATAGAAAAGAAGCTTCAGAGGCTCAGAGAAGAGTGCAGCAGCTGGTTTGTGGCAGGCAGAACAGGTGGAGACCAACACAGAGGGTCCTGGCCACCTGCTGCATTCCCCAGCCTGAGACGCACATCTGCTGGTGTGTGCGAGGGGTTGGGTGGTGAAACTCGGGTTTCAGAGGACAGACCCGGGGAGAGGACTGGGGATGGCTGTGTGGAGATAGCCTGAAGGGGTTGACGTATGGTCCAAGCCACAACCAAGGATGTGGGCAGGAAGGAGCTTGGGTCTGCCACTGAAGCCCCACTGTTAATGCTTGAAGGGAGGGGCATCCCCCCCAAGCCTCCCATAGCAGCCTCCCGCTCTTGGAGTGCTCACAGCAGGCCTCTATGAGCTCTGGGAGGGCATAAGCACCAATGGATTGCAGGCAGGGCTGAAATCCAAACTGATTCCCAGGGGTTGTGTGACTCTGGAAGCAGGGCTGAAATCTGAGTGCCCCAGTGGCTGTGGGATCTGTGAATTTATGCACGTTGTAAACTCAGTGCCCGCGGCACATCTGAGCAGATTACTGGTGATCTCGTTCGGGCTTTGCCACGCAAGCACACAGAGGCGGGCTGGGGTCTGGACTGACTCAGTAGTTCTATGATAGGTCCAGGTTCAAAACTATGGCAGTCCCAGTGCCTAACCTCAGTGGTTCTGAACCAAGGGATCTGCACTACTGGCTTTGTGAGCACAACACCAGAGGGACACCCAAGACAACTGCTTGAATTCCCACAGTTGAGGTGGGGCGGGGGGCAGTGCCAAAACGGTGTACTTTGTGAATCCACACAGCGGTGACAGGCAGCACCACAGAATGCAGAGGAATGGTGGCCAGGTCCTGCAGAGGAATACTCAGTGGTTCCACTCCCTGCTCCAGCCCTGCCTACTTCACACCGTGGTTCAGAAACAGATCTGCGGGTGTCTACTCCAACAGTTGGGGCGCAGACCCTGCCCCCAACAGGGCTGTGACAACCACAGAACAAAGAGGAGGCCCCACTCAACATCTAGTGCCGGCTCTGGTCACACAACAACAATCACACCCCCTATCAAGCGGGTAATGACCAACACACACTGAGGAAAGATGTAGCAGGTGTCCACACAAAAAGCAGCCCTCGCACCAAAACCAGACTCACGGAGGATACACAGGGCACCCCCACATAAAAACAGCTCTTCAGGATCACAGTAGATAACTGTTTCTCTTAAATTCATAAAGTCATAAAAATATAAGTAAAATGAAGAAGCAGAGGAACCACTCCCAATTAAAAGTTCAAGAGAATTCCCCTGAAAGAACAATGAAGCAGATCTCTCCAGTCTACTAGAGCCTCAGCTGAAAAAGGAGGTAATGAAAATACTGAAGGAATTAAGAAGGGCTATTGATAGAAATGCAGATTACTGTAAAAAGCAACTAGAAACTATAACGAGGAGCCAATTAAAATTAGAAACTCATTTGCCAAGACAAAAGCTGAGCTAAAGGCAATAAGCAGCAAACTGGATAATGCAGGAGAACGAATAAGTGATCTGGAAGACAGAATAATGGAAATCATTCAATCAGATCAGCAGACAGCAAGACAAATGAAAAAGAAAATTAAAGCAATATACAAGACTTATGGGATAGTATAAAGTGTCCCAATCTACACATAATAAGGACCCTAAGAAGAGAAGAAAGAGAAAAGGGGATCGAAAATATATTTGAAGAAATTATGGCTGAAAATTTTCCAAACCTAAAGAAGGAAACAGATATCCAGGTACAGAAAGCACAGAAGGCCCCAAACAAAATGAACACAAACAGACCTACACCTGGACATATTACGATTAAAATGGTAAAAGTTAAAGGGAGGATTCTAAAGACAGCAAGAGAAAATGAGGAGTTAATGACAAGGGGACACCCATAAGGCTATCAGCTGATTTCTCTACAGAAACACTGCAGGCCACAAGGGAGTGGCAGGATATATTCAAAGTCCTGAAAGGGAAAAACCTGCAACACAGTATACCTCACCCAGCAAGATTATCATGCAGAACAGAAAGAGAGAGAGAGAATTTCTCAGATGAGCAAAAACTAAAAGAATACACCAATGCTAAACCTATCATAAAAGAAATATTGAAAGGTCTTCTCTAAACAGAAAAGAAGCAAGAGTCTATAGGAAAGAGAAAATCACAATTGGAAAGTAAATAAGTCAATAGACAGATTGTAAAAAAACAAAACAAATTCTGTGAAAGTGATAACTACAATGAGCAGGAAAGGATGAATGTGAAGGTGTGAAAGGCAACATCAACCCATGAAATGGGGGTGGCAGCATAGGAAGATGTAGATTGTTTTGTTTGTTTCAAAGTCTCTTCCTTCCTTTGCTCTTTATTTATTTATTTTTTTAATTTATTTATTTATTTTATTTATTTATTGGCTGCATTGGGTCTTCGTTGCTGCACACGGGCTTTCTCTAGTTGCTGCGAGTGGGGGCTACTCTTCATTGTGGTGCGCAGGCTCCTCATTGTAGTGGTTTCTCTTGTTGTGGAGCACGGGCTCTAGGCACATAAGCTTCGATAGTTGTGGCACATGGGCTCAGTAGTAGTGGCTCATGGGCTCTAGAGCACAGGCTCAATAGTTGTGGCACACGGGCTTAGTTGCTCCATGGCATGTGGAATCTTCCCAGGGCAGGGCTTGAACCCATGTCCCCTGCATTGGCAGGCGGATTCTTTACCACTGCGCCACCTGGGAAGTCCACCTTTGCTCTTTATTATGAAACGCTTAAGACATGTCAAGTTGGTTTTTTGTTTGTTTGTTTTGTTTTTTTCCCTGCACCACAGAGCCTGCAGGATCTTAGTTCCCTGGGATCTAACCAGGCCTCTGGCAGTGAAAGCACTAAATCCTAACCACTGGACTGCCAGCAAACTCCCAGGTTTTTTGTTTGTTTCTTTTAAGAATGTGTTTGAGCCTATATAACTACCAAGAAGATATAGTAGTGGATTAACATATTTGAAAAACAGGTTAACCACAAATCAAAAACATACAACAGATTCACAAAAACCAAAGAGAATATAAGCATAATACAAAAGAAAATCATCAAACCACAAAAAGAAAAACAAAAAAGAAGAAGAAATACAAAATAAACTGCAAAACAAGTTTTAAAATGGTAATAAATATACATCTATCAATAATTACCTTAAATGTCAATAGACTAAATGCTCCAATCAAAAGACACAGGGGACTTCCTAGGTGGGGCAGTGGTTAAGAATCCGCCTGTCAATGCAGGGGACACGGGTTCAATTCCTGCCCCAGGAATATACCACATGCCTTGGAGCAACTAAGCCCATGCACCACAACTACTGAGCCTGTGCTCTAGAGCCTGTGAGCCACAACTATTGAGCCCATGTGCTGCAACTACTGAAGCCCACATGCCTAGAGTCCATGCTCTACAACAAGAGAAGCCACTACAGTGAGGAGCCCCTGCACCACAATGAAGAGTTGCCCCTGCTCACCACAACTAGAAAAAGCCTGTGTGCAACAACAAAGACCCAACACAGCCAATAAATAAATAAATAAATAAAAAACAAACAAACAAAAAGCACAAAAGACATGGAATGGGGAGGGGATAAATTAGGAGGCTGGGATTAACATATACATACTACTATATGTAAAACAGACAGCCAACAAGGACCTATTGTATAGCACAGGAAACTATATACTCAATATTTTGCAATAATCTATAAGAGAAAATAATCTGAAAAAAATAGATATATATATGTATGTATAACTGAATCATTTTGCAGTAACCTGAAACTAACACAACATTGTAAATCAATTATACTTCAATGAAAAGAAAAAGAAAATCATATGTACTCTTAACTACAGCTATAAATAGCCATTATGCTCCTAAGCCTGAAAAATCTCACTTAAACCCTTAAAATAGTGTGAAAAACCTAAAAAAAAGTCTCCATGATACTTAAAAAAAAAAAAAGGGACACAGAGTGGCAGATTGGATACATAAAACTAAAGCCTACAATATGCTGCCTACAAGAAATCCACTTTAGGGTAAAGAATACACATAGAGTGAAAGTGAGGGGATGGAAAAAGATATTTCACGCAAACAGAAATAACAAGAAAGCAAGGATAGCAATACTCATATCATACAAAATAGACTTTAAAACAAAGGCCATAAAAAAGGGTAAAAAAGGCCACTATATAATGATAAAAGGATCAATACAAGAAGAGCATATTACACTTGTTAACATATATGCATCCATTATAGGAGCACATAAATACATAAAACAAATACTAACAGATGTAACAGGAGAAAGTGACAGAAATACAATAATAGTAGGAGACTTTAACATCCCACTCATGTCAATGGACAGATCTTCCAGGCAGAAAATCAGTAACGCAATGGAGATCCTAAATGACACAAGCTGGACTTAACTGATATTTTTAGGACATTACATCCAAAAAAACAGAATATCCATTCTTTTCAAGTGCACATGGAATGTCCTCTAGGATTGACCACATACTAGTTCACAAAACAAGCCTCAACAAATTTAAGAGGCTAGAAATTATTCAAGCATCTTTTCTGACCACAACAGCATGAAACTAGAAATCAACCACAGAAAGAGAAACAAGAAAAACAATTACATGGAGACTAAACAACATGCTACTAAGAAACCAAATGGATCAATGATGAAATTAAATGGGAAATTAGAAAATACCTTGAGACAAATGATAATGAAAACACAATCATACATAATCTATGGGATGCAGCAAAAGCAGTTCTTCGAGGGAAGTTCATACCGATGCAGGCCTTTCTCAAAAAACAAGAAAAAGCTCAAATAAACAACCTAACCTATCACCTAAAAGAATTAGAGAAAGAAGAACAAACCAAACCTAAAGTCAGCAGAAGGAAGGAAATAATAAAGGTCATGGAGGAAATAAATACAATAGAGATTAAAAAACAATTGAAAAAAAAATCAATAAAACCAAGAGCTGGTTCTTTGAAAGGGTAAGCAAAATCAACAAACCTCTGGCCAGGCTCACCAAGAAGAAAAGGGAGAGGACCCAAATAAACAAAATAAGAAATGAAAGAGGAAAAATAACAACTTATACCACACAACTACAAAGAACCATACGAGAATATACTGAACAATTATATGCTGACAAATTGGAAAATCTAGAACAAGTTTTCACAAACAAAAGTCCAGGACCAGGTGGCTTTACTGGGGAATTTCACCAAACATACAAAGAAGAACTTATACTGATCCTTATCAAACTCTTCCAAAAGATTAAAGAGGAGAGAATACTCCCAAAGACATGCTATGAAGCTGCCATTGCCCAAATACCAAAACCAAAGACAATACCAAAAAAAGAAAATTACAGGCCAATATCTTTGATAAATATAGATGCAAAAATTCTCAACAAAATATTAGCAAACAAAATCCAATAACACATAAAAAAGATCACACACCATGATCAAGTTGGATTCATCCCAGGGTCACAAGGATGGTTCAACAAACACAAATCAATCAATGTGATTGATACACATATCAAGAAAAAAACTACATGATTTCATTTCAACAGATGCAGAAAAAGCATTTGATAAAATTCAACATCCATTTGTGATAAAAACTCTCACCAAAGTGGGTATAAAAGGAACATATCTCAACATGATAAAAGTTATTTATGACAAACCCACAGTCAACATAATACTCAACGGTGAAAAACTGAAAGCCTTCCTGCTAAAATCTGGAGGAAGGCAAGGATGCCCACTCTTACCATTTCTATTTAGCATAGTATTGGAAGTCCTAGCCACAGCACTCAGACAAGAAAAAGAAATAAAAGGTATACAAATTGGAAGAGAAGAGGTAAAACTGTCATTACATGCAGATGACATGATATATATAGAAAACCCTAAAGACTCCACACAAAACTACTAGAACTGATAAACGAATTCAGCAAAGTAGCAGGATACAAGATTAACATACAGAAATCTGTTGCATTTCTTTACACTAACACAAGGAAATATCAGGAAGGGAAAGTAAAAACACATTCTCTTTTAAAATCATATCAGGGCTTCCCTGGTGGCACAGTGGTTAGGAATCCGCCTGCCAATGCAGGGGACACGGATCCGATCCCTGGGCAGGGAAGATCCCACATGCCATGGAGCAACTAAGCCCATGTGCCACAACTACTGAGCCTGTGCTCTAGAGCCCACGAGCCACAACTATTGAGCCCACATACCACAACTACTGAAGCCCATGCACCTAGAGCCAGTGCTCTGCAACAAGAGAAACGACCACAATGAGAGGCCTGTACACCACAACGAAGAGTAGCCCCGGCTCACTACAACTAGAGAAAGCCTGTGTGCAGCAACGAAGACCCAATGCAGCCAATAAATAAATAAATAAATAAATAAATAAATAAATAAATATTTTAAAAAATAAATAAAATAAAATAGAATTTAAAAAAAGACAGGAGGTACAGCTGAGTTCTCTATTTAAAAATAAAATAAAAATACATTAAAAAAAACCCCAAAACCTAGGAATAAACCTGACCAAGGAGGTAAAAAACTTATATGCTGAGAACTATAAAACATTAATAAAGGAAAATGAAGATAACTTAAAGAAATGAAAGATATACCATGCTCTTGGATTGGAAGAATTGATACGATTAAAATGGCCATACTACCCAAAGCAATCTACAGATTTAATGTGATCCCTATCAAATTATCCATAACATTTTTCACAGAACTAGAACAAATAATTCCAACATTTATGTGGCATTATAAAAGACCCAGAATTGCCAAAGCAATCCTGAGGAAAGAGAGCAAAGCAGGAGACATAATCCTCCCAGACTTCAGACAATACTACAAAGCTGCAGTAATCGAAATAGCATGGTACTGGCATAAAAACAGACATACAGGTCAATGGAACAGAATAGAGAGCATAGAAATAAACCCACAAAGGAGACAAGAGTATACAATGGAGAAAAGACAGTTTCTTCAGCAAGTGGTGCTGGGAAAGCTGGGCAGCTGCATGCAAATTAATGATGTTAGAACACACCATCAAATCATACACAAAAATAAACTACAAAAAAGTCTACAAATAACAAATCCTGGAGAGGGTGTGGAGAAAAGGGAACTCTCCTACACTGTTGGTGGGAATGTAAATTGGTACAGCCACTATGGAAAACAGTATGGAGGTTCCTCAAGAAACTAAAAATAGACTTGCCATGTGATCCAGCAATCCCTCTCCTGGGCAAATATCCAGAGAGAACTCTAATTCAAGAAGATACATGTACCCCAAAGTTCACTGCAGTACTATTTACAATAGCCAAGACATGGAAGCAACCTAAATGTCCATCCACAGATGAATGGATAAAGAAGATATGGTATATATACACAATGGAATACTACTCAGCCATAAAAAAGAATGAAATAATACCATGTGCAGCAACATGGATGGATTTAGAGATTATTGGACTAGTTGAAGTAAGTCAAAAAGAGAAAGACAAATACTATATGATATTACTTATATGTGGAATCTAAAATATGACACAAATGAACTTGTTTATAAAACAGAAACAGACTCACAGACATAGAAAACAAACTTATGGCTACCAAAGAAGAAAGGGGGTGGGGGAAGGATAAATTATAAATTTGGGATCAGCAGATACAAACTAGTATATATAAAACAGATAAGCAACAAGGTCCTACTGTATACCACAGGGAAGTATATTCAATATCCTGTGATAAACCATAACGGAAAAGAATATGAAAAAGAACACACATATAACTGAATCACTTTGCTGTACACCTAAATCTAACACAACATTGTAAATCAACTATATGTCAATAAAAAATAAAATAAATAATATATCAAAGATTAGACTACTTTGTATGTAACAGGTGAAGTACTGGTCTACTTTGTTTTTAAAAGTGGAAAATTTTACAGAAAGGAAGATTACAACGGTCTTTGTGGCATAACTGTAGAACTAAGCAATCTAGAGAAGTTTCTAACTGATCAGTTTAGTTATGAAAAATGGAGATATTAAAAGTATAAAGTATCTTATTCAAGAGGAAAAAGACACTTGGAAAGCTGGCTTAGCAATAGAGTCTCACTGAGATCCAATAAATCCAATGATTTTGATCATTTTTTACAAACTGTCCCAGGGTTGTGAAGATCTGACTGACCAAGTCATAACACAGCAGTCATAATGATCAGCAACTGGAAGATGTGTCCTAAAGAGACCTACCATCCTCTCATCATCTTGCTGTGGAGTTATGGCCTTTGTTTAAGTTTTCCATAGAGTTGGAGGAACACAGCAAGATAGGAGATTTCAAAAATAGTTGGCAAATTAGATCACTTGTCAAAGGAAAGGGCAGAAGGGCTCTATTAACATGGAATAGACCCGACTTCTCTCTTCTTTCTAGATGATCCCCTGCTGAGGCAGATGTTCTGCCCCTCTAAGTCTAGTTACATCTCGGCTCCTCTTATTTACCATTCTCTCCTCAAATTCTTCCCTTCTGCTTTATATGCTGTTAAATTAAAACTTTTTGCTGATCAGAAATCTCTGCTGAAGGATTAAATCCAACTATTTCAACCACCATAAAACAGCTCATTCTTAATTCTGAACTGTTTGAACCAACTCAGATAACCAAAATGAGAGAAAGGTACCTGGAAGCAAATAATACAGTAAAAATAGCTGTGTGCTTTATGTACAAATGCATTTCGAAAAATACACAAATATATTTTAGAATGGGAGAAAATACTTGCCAATGAAGCAACGGACAAAGGATTAACCTCCAAAATATATAAGCAGCTCATGCAGCTTAATACCAAAAAAGAAAATAACCCAATCCACAAATGGGCAGAAGACCTAAAGAGACATTTCTCCAAAGAACACATACAGATGGTTAACAAACACATGAAAAGATGCTCAGCATCACTAATCATTAGAGAAATGCAAGTCAAAGCCACAATGAGGTATCACCTCTCACCGGTCAGAATGGCCATCATCAAAACATCTAGAAACAATAAATGTTGGAGTGGGTGTGGAGAAAAGGGAACTCTCCTGCACTGTTGGTGGCAATGTAAGTTGGTACAGCCACTATGGAAAACAGTTTGGAGGTTCCTTAAAAAACTACAAATAGAACTACCATATGATCCAGTAATCCCACTACTGGGCATATACCCAGAGAAAAGCATAATCCAAAAAGAAACATGTACCATAATGTTCGTTGCAGCACTATTTACAATAGCCAGGACATGGAAGCAACCTAAATGCCCATCAACAGATGAACGGATAAGGAAGATGTGGCACACATATACAATGGAATATTACTCAGCCATAAAAAGGAATGAAATGGAGCTATATGTAATGAGGTGGATAGACCCAGAGACTCATACAGAGCGAAGTAAGCCAGAAAGAGAAAAGCAAATACCGTATGCTAACTCATATATATGGAATCTAAAAAAATGGTACTGTAGAACCCAGTGACAGATAAAGAATAAAGATGCAGACAAAGAGAATGGACTGGAGGACACGGGGTTGGAGAGAGTGGGCCACAAAGGGGAAGCTGGGACGAAGTGAGAAAGTAGCATTGACATAAATACACTATCAACTGTAAAATAGATAGCTAGTGGGAAGTTGCTGTATAAGAAAGGGAGATCAACTTGATGATGGGTGATGCCTTAGAGGGCCAGGATAGGGAGAGTGGGAGGGAGTCGCGGGAGGGAGGGGATATGGGGATATATGTATAAATACAGCTGATTCACTTTGGTGTACCTCAAAAACTGGCAGAAGAGTGTAAAGCAATTATATTCCAATAAAGAGCTTAAAAAAAAAAGAAAAATACACAAATATATTTTAGTTTTTCCCCTGGGATACTGAATTAATTTGAACAAGACAATTACTGAAAACTGTTTCTTTTTAAAATATAGAAACATACCTACTTGGCCAGTTGCCACTATGTTGATAAATTTGGGGTGCTGATTTACAGTGAGGCACAGAATATCATCATTATGCTCCTGATAAAAACTCTGAGTCCCTATAAAAAAAGAATTTGAAAATTAAATATGAAAACTTTAAGGTGAAATAATCAAATGCACTTAGAGTAATAAACTGCTGGGTTTAACTTACTTGCTTATTTAACACACATATATGTATATATTTTTGGTGGCCACACCACACAGCATGTGGAATCTTAGTTCCCCGACCAGGGATCAAACCCATGCCCCCTGCAGTGGAAGCGTGCAGTCTTAACCACTGGACCACCAGGGAAGTCTCAACACATATTTTTGGAGCATAACATACACACTTCATCCTAAGGATGGAAACATGACTGAGAAATCCTTAAAGTAATAGAACCCTGAAAGGCATAAACTATGTAATACAAGGTTGAAGACATCAAGTGACACAGGGAGTTAAAGATCAAAATGCTATGGGAATTTGTAGTAGAAAAGTTTATTCTTATGAGCAGATGGCACTCCTGGACTGACACGACAGATTCTGTAAGTGTGAATGTGGGTGGGAAAGGACCTTCCAGGGAGAAGAATACTTGAAGCAAAGGTACAAAGGCAGGAAAGTATTGGGTATGCATACAGATGGCTCATCTGGCTGCAGTGTAGGGTAACAAAGAAGAAAAGTGAGAAATATGGTTGGGCAGGCAAATCAAAATTAGAATTACAGAGGATTTTGAAAACAAGCCTATTATTAAATTTCACATTTATTTTGTAGTCAGTGGGGAGGTATTGAAGAATTCTGATCAAAGAAGTAATGTGACTCATCCAGTAGCAGTGACAGTGAAGAGACCTTAGCAGACTATGACTGTGCAGGAGGCAATAAATGAGGCTTGCGCAAGTAAAACAGGGAGGTGGGAAATGAGGTCAGGACAGTAAACTGGGTCTAGATTATAGAGTTCCATCAATACCAGGTCCTCCAAAAAGCAAAACAAAACCAAAGAAGACATTTTAAAAATGATATTTAACATATCTAACATTACTTTAAAATGAAGTGAAATGTGCTTCATATTTCTCAGGGCTGAGAGTTCAGTTAATGGAACAAAGAAGTAATTACATGTGTTGCTGGCTAAATTAGTAGATCAGCTAATAGATCAAGACTTCTTACACTGTAAACATATCAATGTATCCCTAAAATGGTGAGAGGCCAAATAACCAGAACTGGAGCCGGTAGTTAGTGTTCCCTCTGCCCTCTCTTGCTACATTCCATCATTAGAAAGGGGATTAATTAAAAATCAGTAAATTAAAAATAAAGGAAATTTCAAGTATAAATATGAAAGCATACTTATACTTTCATCCTTATGTAGTCTGTCTTTTGTTATCCTCTCTATTCTCTTTGACGGGTTAGTGAAGCCTCAAAGAGGATCTTCTTTCTAAGAGGTACTTTTTCTTTAAAGATTTTTTTTGATGTGGACCATTTTTAAAGTCTTTATTGAATTTGTTACAATATTGCTTATGTTTTATGTTTTGGTTTTTTGGCCCTGAGGCATGTGGGATCTTAGCTCCCTGACCAGGGACTGAAGCTGCACCTCCTGCAAGGGAAGGTGAAGGCTTAACCACTGGACCACCAGGGAAGTCTCAAAGAGGTATTTTTTTAAAAGAGCCAAATTATTAAATGGAAAACTGCCACTGATTTGTGCAATCTTGATGAGTTTTTTTCTTAGGGAAACTAAAAGAGAAGTATCATACTAATGATTAATACTGACCAGGGGTGGGGGATTATGACTCACATAACCCACTTTACCTAATTAGAGTGAAGCTACCAGAGGAAAAAGCCAGGAATGTTTGTTCTAGATAATCTATATCTTTACTTCTAACTTTCAGACTTTATGAACTTTACAACTATACATAATAAAACAGAATCAAAAATTAATACTGAGTATTACTAGTAGAATTATCACATCATTGGTCATCAAATGATGCTTAGAGAACTTTATATGCTTTTCAACAATCCAATCAGTTAAACAGAAATCAGGAAATATTTTCTCATCTTTAATCTAACAGGGTATCATCAGTCGAGTCACAGGCAAATAGCTTTCTTAGCTAACCTCCTTGGCTTTCTGAGGCCTCAGCATGAACACTGCCACTCCACTCCCACCCTCTAGCAATCATTCATCCAACATGCTGCTTTCAATCACTAACTATCAAAGACACCCATCCACTTTCATGTTTAGGTTATGGGAGAATAGAATAAAGTTACAAATGGTTTCGCAATAAAACATGCTTTCAACATACAGTAATCCTTCACTTCTAATCAAGATCTACAAGCACTTTGCATTATGAAACCCTTTTCTGCTCTGTTATACCCTCTTCAAGACTATAAATTTGTTACTTAAAATATTACTAGAAAGTTCTATAGTACAAAGTATTTATTTTCTAGACTTATGTACTTTAATTATTTATATTTTTAACGAAGAGTTCTAAGATGCTAAATAAAAAATTCTAAGTTTTAAAAAGTGGGGAATGGAGAATCAGGGTTTCCTACCTGTAGCAACATTGTGCAGAATTCCAACGGAGGCAGTGTGATAAATTATATCATCACCATCATTTAAATAATGAACATTATTCCTACAGTCTCTGCCTCGATAGCCAAAAACAAGCTCCAACACAAGGTCCTATAACAATGATAAAACCATTATACAATTCCTCATGTCCAAATGTTCACCATTATTTTGCTGTATACAGTACTGGTATCTTCTGTCAAAATGGAGGATACATTTTTGATGTTTTATAAATTTCAAACACAAAATCAAGCTAGGTATACCTCTCTATGTAACCTGTTTTGGGCAGCTGAAACACACATTCCATACTTTTCTACATAAAGTTATAAAAATGAAAAGGGAACCACAAGGCCATTTGATTCAAAGAATTTTAGTTCTTAAGATTTCATGTGCTAAACATTGAGATACTTCTTCCATGTCCAAAAGGAGAATATTTCAATTTGTATTAATTGTCAGTCAAAATATTTGATCTGCGCACATAACTCAGGATAAATTATGTCCAAGTGATGTACATTCAAGGATCCAAACAGTATGCACTAAGCAGGCCATGTCTGATAACTCATGCTAAAGTTCTAGCAGATAATTCTGCTACTCAAAGTGTCCATTTTCATTGACGGCTGTGAGGCTAAGAGGGGCCGGAAGTACAACAATCACCCTCCCACAGCTTTATGCCTTGTTTTTGACCTCAGCACAGTTTGCTTGTTGCTGCTGATACTGGGATTATGAAATGCCTGGGATTACTTTCCTTTTTTGCTCAATTATTGTGGAAGTTTTCTTTGCTTGGAAGCAGGGCCTTCATTAAATCCTACAGTGTACACATCATATGGGATAAACCCTGGTTTGGTATAAGTATTAAACGTTTAACTTATAAGTTCAAACCACTAAGTATAATATAAGCACAGGCACTGCCAAAGTGCCTATGTTTCTATAAACCACAGATCATTCCATATATTTACATTTACAAGTTCTCTGAGATACAGTTCCATTCAGGGTATTATTCACAGAAAACTAAAAGACTAATAAAAAAGGAATAGAAGATATCAATCTAAGACTCAGACTTGACAGGTAAGCAATCAATTTTTACAACTAAACAAAAAAGCATATCAATACATTTATTTTCATAAAGAATAATGACAAGATTTAGGTGTTTTACAAAAAGCAAACAAAATAAACCCTGGATACATTTTAGGGTACAAGTTAACACTGGGGAGTGGGTTTTCCTCACCTCTATGGGTCTCTTTTTCTTGCCAACATTGTTGGTCTGGAGTTTCTCTGGCTGTGGCGGGGCCCTGCTCACGGGAGGCCTGAAACAGAGAAGTGAGAGAGAGGACAAGAATCCATCACTGGGTGCCTTCAGTGAGCTTCTCTCGCCTGCCCTCCAGAGAGAGATGTCTTTGACACATCTTCACAGAAATGAACCCACTCTGTGTTTCTCACTAGACTCTATCCTCTGTATCTTGATATCCTCTAAAGCAGAAAGGTGGAAAACAAAATGTTAGAAGTCTTATTCATTTTTCTTTTCATTTCTTTGGTGTATGTTTCATAAATATAATAAAAAATTTTTTTAATGTAATATAATAGCACAAGAACAGAATGATGATAAAAATATACAAATGTTAGTTTTACACACTCAAAAACTTCTTGATGGGGTGCATTATCAACAAAGCCTAGATTACTGCTCTTAAAAGTAATCATGTGCTCATCTTGCACTTGGCAGGTACTCAATATATCTTCTTGAACTGAATTTTGAAAATATTTCTATAAACTTTCCATACTGTTGGCAACATAAGTCATATCTGATTTCAAATGTGTGCTCACTACCTGCTCCTCTGCCCTCTATTCGCTCTTCTTCTGAAGTCCCCAGTGTGGTTATGGCATCACCATCAGTTAGTCAAGCAAGACAGTTTACAGTTACAAAGCATGTAAACCATGCAAAGCTCTGTAAAAGGTTATTACTATTGCCTCCAACTCCTTCTCTTCCCTTCTTCTATTTACGACATATTTTTCAACTTTACCTACATAGTAGCTCTCAAGTCTATCCCTCTCCTTCTCTGTTTCCACTACAGTTCAGGACCTATTTATAATGTGTCATCAGGTGTACAGAGCTCTCGTTTCGAATTATTTAAATATGGAGACTCTTCCCTAAAAAACATCCCTTTGTTTAATTTTTTAAAAACCTACATCATTTAGTTTAGTTTTTAACTCAGCTGTTACTCAAATGTTTAGTAACCTGAACACTGAATCCAAATCAATCATATACCAACTCCCCCCTTCAAATTTTAATATTAATTTTACAACAACTAAATCAGAAAATGATGCAAGTTAACTTTCCAGTGGAAAAAATTCCAACATTTCTGAATAAATCTATAAAGTTAAAGGCATAACAATATATCTGCACTTTCAAAATGATTTTCAAGTTATACATCTATAAAAAGTAAATGAAGTGTTATATCTTGAACATGTAATATAAAAGAAACATGTATTTTCATATGTAATATGAAGCAGTATGTAGACGTATATAAGCATGACTGGTGACATAAAAGTTAAATGCACTTCCAACACTCTATAGAACTTTTCAAATTATCACAAAAATTTTTGGTTTCAAACATTTCTCATATACTTTTTTGAATGTCTGCAAGTAATAAATATAATTGACTTTATAATATTTAACATTTAAAAATATTTCTGCTAAAATCATTGTAAAGAATGACAGCAGCCTTGGCTTTTCTTCCAAGTCAACTTTGTTGAACTTTATTCAATGTTATTGTCCGACAGCTTTAATAAATGTATAATTTTCATCTGTAAATCTTGTATAACAGTTAAGCATATTTTAATTTTTGCAAAGATAATTTATATAAGATACATTATTGTTTAAAATTATACAACTTGGAAAATTATACAAGTTGAATGAATAGTCTCAGTACAACAGTTACTTATATAGTACGAATCTAATAATTAAGATGAAGTCATTTCAGGGATACTGATTTCAAAGGAGAAAAACATGGAAAATTGTGACTAGAGGTAAAGAACACCAAGTAACATAGCTCATTAATGGTAAATATGAAAGATAATAAAAATACAAAATTAGGCCTCACAGAGCATAGCAAAGAGAGAGGATTACCTGGAACCTCTTTCCAGCAGCAGATAAAAAAAGGAAAAGATTACAATACAAATTTGAATTTAAAATACTGGTAAAATATTTCCTGTAATAAAATATTTTTACAAGTTGAACGCAGTTAAACTATACAGTATATAGTAAAGGCCTATTGTTTTTATTTATTGCTGTATATAAGAAAAAGTTTAGGCTTAGGGTTACTCCATTAATGGCAGGGAAATTAGAAGAAAGAAGATGAAAAAGAAAAGAATTCAACATGTTCTATGTTGTAAATATTAAAGCTTGTCATTCTTATTTTTCCACAGCGCAATCTGAATTTCAAACAAAATATTTAAGCTTACTTGATGTTAACTTAAAAGGCTGGTAGCACTGGTGCTGCCATTAAGTAAGGATTGTCTAAGGAACCCAAGCTCCCCATCCTCTGACACAAGGAATTTCCAGTCAGCCAGTCTAATCAAGCAGGCAGAGTGAGTCTTGGGACTATGCTGGATTTGGGACTTTTCTACTAGCAAAGGAGGTAACTTAAGAGAAAAAAAATTCCCCTTAACAACATAATGACTGAACAGAACTGGAAAGGATCACAGAAGTTAATCTCATCCATCATCCCACTGAAACCAGGAACCCTGTTTACATGTCTAGAATATCCCTTCATAGCACTGATGACAAGTGGTCATTAACTAAACTCTGCATGAACACTGCTTGTCACAAGGAGGTCACTACTACAGAAAAGTCATTCACACCTAAGACAGCAATTATAGCTCCACTTAGTTTTCTTTTTTTGAAACCAGTGGTTCCCAAAGCCATGAATTATTCTTTTTGTGAAGTGGCCTCCCAACCTTCCTTCATCTTGTGTTTTCTTCTAGATCACTGTAAACTCTCAATGTCCCTTTAAAATGCAGAGATCAGTCCTGAATAAGCTACTCCAGATCTGATATTAGGTCTGAATGTTTTATTTCTGTTAATATAGCATAAAATTATGAGGGCCTTTTTAGAAGTCACATCACACTCTGGACTCATATCTTTGCACACATCACCTCCTGCTTAAAACAGATAATGAATTCCTCCTGTTACCTGCCAAATTAATTAAGGAGTGCCTAATATCTGAGGTTCTGCACAACCTGATCTCAAATCCACTTTTTCATCCTATCTTTCAGCATTTTCCTACTGGTACCTTTTTTACTTCTAAAACAGACTAGCCTTTTCCATACCGTCCTGTTTCAGGAACGGTCTGAAGACATTTTTATCTCACTAAAAAGTAGCTACAAAAGCACCCCAAAGAGTCCCTTCTTGTACATATCATTTTATTAAACATACAAATATCATAATTGCCCCATGTTAATGTTTTGAAATTAACGCATATATTAAATAAGCACTAAACGAAACTAACAGGTTTGTTATCAAGTGGAAAAGTTTTCACTGATAGATATGTGTGATTAACTGTTTATACGAATCTCTGAAATTTAAGGAAAAACTAAAACAGAGTACAGAAGTTTGTGAAGTCATTTGTAAAAACATTGGTTATAATGAAGACCTTCATAACAACACCCACATACTGTATCTATAAATGCAACTCTTTTGTAGCATTTGTCCTATTTTATTTTCTGGTTCTTTCTCAACAAGTGCAGTTCAATGTTTTATAGGGGAAAAAATCAATACCTTAAAATACCATGAAGACCAAAACAGAAGAATAAATTTTTGAGTAAAATATTTTCTTTAATAAAATACTTACCTTACTACTCCCTGCCTTCAAAAGCAGCCAGAGGGAAAAGTCAGGAGAGAGAGGTGAGAGCTGATGATGGATAAAGTGTAGCAGCTCAGCAAACAGAGTGACGGTGACATGTCAACAGAATTCCAATGAAATACAAAAACGCCTACATTTCATGTCACAATGCTTTCAATATTTTTATTCAAAAATATTGGAAATTTGATTGACTACTTTAAATACATAAGATTAGCTACAAAAATATTTACAGGAAAAGAAAAACATAAAATTAATGTCATTTAAGAAAAAAGACTCCACGAAAGCATCAACTAAATAAAGTCGTCAAATTGTCATCAGAGGGGCTTCCTAGGTGGCACAGTGGTTAAGAATCCGCCTGCCAATGCAGGGGACACGGGTTCGAGCCCTGCTCCAGGAAGATCTCATATGCCGTGGAGCAACTAAGCCTGAGCGCCACAACTATTGAGCCCATGTGCTGCAACTACTGAAGCCCACGCGCCTAGAGCCTGTGCTCCACAACAAGAGAAGCCACGGCAATGAGGAGTCCGCGCACCACAATGAAGAGTAGCCCTTCACTCACTGCAACTAAAGAAAGCCCGCGCACAGCAAAAAAAAAACCCAACACAGCCAATAAAATAAATAAATTAAAAAAAAAATTGTCATCAGAAATATTTTCCTTTTAAGTGGAGAAAACAGTTGACAAGCATTTGTTTTAATTGTTTAAAAAGTGCTTTGTTTGAAGTTGCTGTATAACAAAGGGAGTTCAACTTGAGGATGGATGATGCCTTAGAGGACTGGGACGGGGAGGGTGGGGGGGAGTCGAAGGAGGGAGGGAATATGGGGATATGTGTATAAAAACAGATGATTGAACTTGGCGTACCCCCCAAAAAAATAAACAGTGAAAAAAAAAAAGTAAATATACTCTTATGACATTGTGCTATTACCTATAAATGTTTGAAGGCCAATAAAGAGTAGCAAAAAGGGGGGGGGGCGTCAAGGAAGGGAGGGAATATGGGGATATGTGTATAAAAACAGTTGATTGAACCTGGTGTACCCCCCCAAAAAAAATAATAATAATAATAAAAAAAAAAAAAAAAAAGAGTAGCAAAAAAAAAAAAGCGCTTTGTTTTGTATATGATGATAACATATTTTATTTAAAACATGAAAACAATTATGTACACAGACCATTTTATCCCTCACAAAAATTCAAAGTTGATGAAAAGAAGTATCTCTTCATTTTTATATCTTTTGATTCTTGCATTTTATGAAAATGAAGACTCCTAACTATGAGTCACAATAATGACTACTTCTGCCTTGGTATTTTCAGATGAATTTAGTAGAGTTGAATTGTAAAATAATTTGAGAACAAAATGCAAAATAAATAAAAAATAATTTTGAGAAAATTAGCTATAAAAATGGAATTACAGGGCTTCCTAGGAGGCGCAGTGGTTAAGAATCCACCTGCCAATGCAGGGGACACGGGTTCGAGCCCTGCTCTGGGAAGATTTCACATGCCGCGGAGCACCTAAGCCCAAGCACCACAAATATTGAGCCTGCGCTTTAGAGTCCGTGAGCCACAACTGTTGAGCCCATGTGCTGCAACTACTGAAGCCCA
Source organism: Hippopotamus amphibius kiboko (assembly GCF_030028045.1). Classification (NCBI taxonomy): domain Eukaryota; kingdom Metazoa; phylum Chordata; class Mammalia; order Artiodactyla; family Hippopotamidae; genus Hippopotamus; species Hippopotamus amphibius. Next base: position 172,629,608 of record NC_080189.1, read on the forward strand.
CGTGCCTAGAGCCCATGCTCTGCAACAAGAGAAGCCACGGCAATGAGGAGACTGCGCACCACAACAAAGAGTAGCCCCCGCTCACCGCAACTACAGAAAGCCTGCGCATAGCAACGAACACCCAACACAGCCAATAAATAAATAAATAAATTTTAAAAAATGGAATTACACTTATGACAGTGTCAACCAATCTTTGTGAGTAGTAAAATGTTTCTATTTGTCAGAACTTGGGTCACTTCACCAATGAAGGAGGAAATGTAAGTGTTTTACCATAAGAGATGGCCTACACATTAAAATTAGGTCACATTTTCTGACATAGTAAATTAATCTGATAAATGATAATATTTTCTTTAAAAAATCAATATAATAAATGAAAAAGATTAATGGGAATGTCTAGAGTTCTTTCTTCCCTATAATAAATTTTTCATTACCTATGAGATAGAATTTCTTTTAGGCCATATTAAGTACTATACTACAAATATTCAAACACGAACAGCCATATTTGCATACTGATATGTACTCTTCTAATTAATAAATATATAGGTAGTGTTCATTACTTTGTGAATTTAATTTCAGTACTCCCACCAAAAAAATTGTTAGGGAGTTCCCTGGTGGTCTAGTGGTTAGGACTTGGTGCTTTCATTGCTGTGGCCCTGGGTTCAATCCCTGGTTGGGGAACTAAGATCCCCCAAGCTGCATGGCATAGCCTAAAATAAAATAAAATAAAATTTAAAAACAGAAGTGTGTCAGTATTAATGAGGTATCTCAAGTTACTTTGTATTTTATTCCAAGGAAAGGGTGGTGAAGACTTACTACCTAAATTCTTTATATATGTTATTTCATTTCATGAAATACTCCATAAGTTGGGGTAATAATGCTTATTTTACTTTTGTGAAAACTGAGGCTCAGAGAGAATGAATAGTTTCTCAAGGTCACAAAACTGGTAAATGATAAAAATGAATATTTTAACCCATTTATCTGATTCCAAAAACTATGCCCTTTGCACTGTATGATGCTGCCTTCTACCAAGTCACTTCAACCTTGCTCAGCTTTTAAAAAACACACTTCTAGTTTAATACCTTGCCTCTTCATAAGGGATGACTAGATGGAGAATCCCCGCCTCCCCCCTTCCTGTAAGGTGACCCCCACTGCTATTATCTGAAGAAAACCACCGTCAGCAAATGGGGCACCTGGAAGAGGAGTTGTGGCAGCATCACGACCTGAACACTCTACCTAGAACTTCAGGGCTAGTCAGTTCAATAGAATCTCTAGTTCTCCCTTCTCCTTCAATAACAAATATCTCACCCTTCCAACTTCATCCTTTCCCCTGAATATTAAATCCGTAGGTGCAAACTCAAATCCTGTTGCCAATGCTTTCTTGTAATATCATTTCTATCTAGCTGAGCTCCAGTGGTCTTTAGTACTACCTCATTAACTATACATTAACTTGAATTTTCCACAAATTCTGTTCACTGTGAATGAATTCCCTTTCATTTTTAACTTTTCCCTCAAATACTAACTTTTTATCACAGTTTTCTACAAAAGAGGTCACTGCTGTTCCTAGCTCCTACTGCTTCTCTGTTCTCCACTGTAGTTTCTGGATAGTTTTTCCTTTATCATTTCTTAAAACCTCTTCATTTCTGAAATCCATGCCATTCACTGATCCATACGCCTCTTTATTGTTTTCTATCTTCTCTAATGATTTTAAAAGCATCAGGCTCACAATTTCTCTCTTGATCTGTCATCTAGCCCAGAGACTTTATTAAAAAGTTCTCTTTCCTCATAAAACTGCAGTGCACATAGCCTTATTTCTGACTTGCTGACTTACTAGACAAAGACCAATAATTCCCATTAGAGACAAGCTATACTTCAACTTGTCTTTTTGGGAAAATTTTAAAATAATGACTTTCTATCCTTGATCAAAGGCATATGGATAGAAAGGCCTTTTCAAAATTTAATCATCTCTCCGCTCATGTGCTTCCTAAAACACACTAGGTATTGGATTCAATTTGTATTACTTCTTGAAACCCTATCACGTATATTTATAAAAGTTAGCAAATAAGATTCCTTTAATCATATAGATTTTATATGTGGCATCATTCCCTAAGCTACTTGCAAAAGACGCTGTCATTACCAAAAAGTATTTAAGGACAAAAAGTATTTAAGGACAAACACGCTTTCTAAGAGGTGCTAGGAACTGTAAAATGTAAGAGTACCACTGTTACTGAGTTTTTGCAAAAACTTATTCAGTTGAACAATCAATTCAATTTTTAATACCAATATCTTTTTCTTCATCTAGTTTTAAACTTGATTGTTACCTCTCATCAATTGAGGGTTCTTTTTGTTGCAAATGAGGCTTGATTCCAAACATTGGGCGAATATTTGTTGATAAGGCTCTGATGGTGTAACTGATTTCATTCTCCCTTGTAACATCACTGTCATAGCCTAACATCAAAATATAAGAATTATTCTCTATATTATAACTGAGGAGCTCAATTATGATCTTAAAAATTGGATACAAGGATGTTCAGCAATATGAAATAAGTTAAATACATTGTGTTATAGTCAAATAAATATGTTGTGTTATAGTCAAATTATGATGTAGAAGAATATTTAATGATAAAGTTCTCAAAGTATTGCTAGGTGATAATAGCAAGCTACAAAAAATAAACTCAATATGACGCCATTTTTGTTAAAAAAAATATAATGTATATAAATACACATACCCCTATGGGTATACCCTAAACGTTAACAGAGGTTATCTCTGAGTGGTCAAATTATGGATGCTGTGTTTATTTTTTATTGCAAAATGTACTTTCTAATTTTTCTGTAATAAGCTGGTATTACTGGTATATTAGGAAAAAATTATTTTAAACTATGAGGCTCAATGCTATAAATTTACTTTAACAGTATTTATTTAAAGTATGATTATGATACATTGGTAAATAAAGAGCATCTAAGTCATCACCATATGACAGCCTGTTGTTTTTGATTCACAAAACCAATTCTGGTGTTAAATAGACCAAAAAGGCTAAAACCACAACTATTCAAGCATTATTATTATGTATTTAATTTCTGCAGTTTAAATCAGTTGTACTAAATTTTTTCTATGTTTTTATTAAAATAAAATATTTAAAATGACATACCCCCATCTTCTTCAGAATCTATATCAGATTCTTCACTATCACAAGGCCTTTTTTCTCGATAGCCCTCCATTTCATTTGTCCAAACCATTAAAGACATATCTGTACCTCCTAAGGTAACCAACATGCTGTCATCATAAGTCCAGCGAACATTTGTGACATGTGTACTATGGGCCACATACTTCTTAAACTTTCCAAATTTTCCCTAAAAGTAAAAAAAAATTTCAAAAAGTCTTTCTGAGAAATTTTATTACTTGAAAACTTTGTTATGATTTTGAATTTCTTTCTTAATCTATGACTGGAAATTAATTATTATAAAGGCACCTTATAAAAAAATGAGAAAATACTGAAATACACTAAAATAAAAAATAACAATTCCCAAATGTGATGAGGAAAGGATAAAACTAGTAGTTTTGCACATTGCTAGTACTGTGGGCATAACTTTTTTGGAAATCAACTTGGTATTCCACATTGAAGGCATGAAAATACTGACCTTTGTTTCACCAATCCCTCTTCAAGAGATCTATGCTAAGAAGACATTATCTGTGCAAAAAATATTTGCCACAGTATTTACTTAGAGTGGTGAAACATTTTAAACACCTTAAATACTCAATAGAGCAACAGATAATTATAGCGGATATCTTTGGAATATCTACTAAAAACAATGGCTATGCAAACATATTGTTGGAAACAGACATAACTGGGAAAATCAGGATATAAATGCCTATGTACATACAGCATGGCCATATTAACAAAAAGTAACTGGCAAACATTTTAGTATATACCCATAGAAATATCTTTCATCATAATTCATTAGTGTTTTTGTTTATAAGCAGATGTTACACATAGCAATGTATTTTTCTTTTAAATAAAAAGAAAAATCCAAGTTATAGATACTGGCAACATTTAAATCTAAAGCACTAGCATTATCAAATGACATAAATAAACTTCAGGTCAACATATCATAAGCAGGATTTAGATGGTCATCTTTTCAAGGCTGTTAAAATAAGAAATGTCTTAAATAAAACACAGTAATAACTAAATCAGTAAATTCTTTGGAAATAAAGATTCAATAAAAATTAGCTGAAAAAGAAGGGGAATCTGTCATCAAAACACTGTAAGAAAGTAGTTTCCCCAACATTTTGTGGTTCTTGCTACAATAAGGTGAAGAAGGAATCTGTAGACCAATATCCTAGAACATTATTCTTAAGGCTTCTATATCATCTAGAATATCGAGAGTGAAGTTTTTGACCAATGAATGTTTTACTGGAACACACTCATCACGTAAGGTACTACTTACTACTTAAGTGTATCTAAAACAAGGATTTTTGAAATATTTTCTTGGGTACTTGAGTTCTCTACAGGAATTTTTAAACTTGTGTTTTTATTTCAATGCCGATCTAAAAATATTCACACAAGCAGTTAATTAAGACCACCATGCACTGAATACCATGACTTCAGTGCCGTACTTCAAATTTATACTTATGTTCATGCTGGTACTAGATTATAGCATATATCTGAATTGGTGACAATTAAGAAATAAATGCATCTATAGTTGATACATGAATTTCATTTATGTGCTAAGTGAAAGCCTAATGTTTCCAGTAGTCTGAATAGAGGAAAGGAATAAAAGAATTCAGTCATCACAGAGCACACAGTAGCATGGGCTTGTACATTCCAAAGAATCTCTACAGTTTGGTTTTAGGAAAATAACATCACTCATCACATTAAACCAAAGCTGTTCATTTTGATTTTATAGGTATTGTAATTCATCGTATTTTGTATTTAATTGGTTAGAACATTTTAAACTTTAAAGTTGTAAAATATCAAGAGTTTATATTTACTCAATAGTAGAGATTTAATCAAAAGAATACTAAAATTATTTAATATTAGGGCTAAAAGAATGTTTCTTCTAAAAGGGATATTTATATTACTCAACACTCAGAAACTGTACAATATAATATATAACTTAAGGCAAGGGATCATAAATTATAATACTGCTTCTAGATAAAAGCTATGATGATAAAAGATATGATATCAAGAACAGGAAACGTAATTCTGAACCTCTCATATTGCAAACTTCGTATTCCATATGTAATATTCATATTACAACAATGAAATGCTACGAAAGAGCATTCATTACCTCAACCATTTGCATAGTTATGATCATTAGGAGAATTAAAGAAAAACACATACTTTAGTAGGATATCTAAATAACTTCACAAATCCCAAATCATCCCCAGTAGCTAGGACTGTTTTATCACTGGTGAGGCAAGAGGCAGTTACATCTGTGACTTCTCCAATTACAGGCCAAATTCCCTCACAGCATAAACCAAGCACACTTGTCCATGATGCCCAACCAATTTTTTCTACCTAAAAGAGAAAAAAAAGCCATAAGTTTATAACATCTAACCCTAAAAAATTAACAACAAAAAGTATGAATATTTTTCTTTGTAATTATATATGCCACAAGTAAAATTAAAATTTTAAAAAAGGTTAAATTATTAGTCGTCTTGGTTTTGTAGCTTCCCAAGTCCACTAACTCCTGCAGAAAAATTTGAACATAACATTATTAAAGACATATTTATTATATATCCACTGTGTTCTAGATGCTGAGCATATAGTGATAAGATGACGTTTTCTGCTCTTAGAATAGTCAAGAAACTTATTCTTACACTTCATGTCTAAACTTCACTAATACTTTATGAGCATGTTTTCCAATTAATCATTATTGGAAATTGAGAATTTTACTTACAGTCCCTCTCCTTATTAAGCCACTTTCATTTTAAATTTGTTTAGCTTCTCTTCCTTGGCCATGTCAAAAAATTTTGCTAATATTGTCAGTCACAAAACCAAACACATTTTTTCTTTTTTTTCTTCCTTAAACAGGAATTTACCAATAAGTATCTTAGACAAATGGTTTCCAAAAGATCTGACAGACATGCAGTACTTCCAATCTTAGATGGCATGTCTTTTATATGTTATTGCATGCTTCTTGTCCTTTGAGGAAAGTAATTAGAGAAGAGCTAGACATACAAGCAAGCAATTTATTCCTTTTCTTAATAAAGCATCTCTTCCTTTACCTGGACAGGCATCAGGTTTCTAACCACTTTCAGTCATATCAACAACATTACAAGCACTACTATCTTCCTACCTCTCCACTAGGGATGGTCTGTTTTTTCCCTCTGGGAGCTTCAAAGAATAACTGTTCTTTAGCACCAGTGTTGACCCGTAAAAGCTTTCCTTAAAAAAAAAATTGTAAAAATACACACATACATGAGATATAAATACATATACAGTTAGTATGATGTTTAACTTTTATGGGAAAAATTAAGCTGAAACATAAAAACCATTCTCCTCTGCAGTCAACAATATATATAATAAAATAATTAAATTCATAAATGGCTTAATTTGTATATGTCTGTGTGCATGAACTATTTCTGTTGTTATACATCCCAATCAATATGGATTATGTAACTGGTAGCACCTTTACATATTCCTACTCGTAAAGATCCTAGAAATAAAATTTGAAACATTTTTTAGAAAGTATTTTGTTTAACTATATTTGGAAAAACTTTAATTTATAATATTAGATTTATATAGCTGACTATCTGAAACAAAAATCCCTAAAATGGAGCATTTAAAATATTTAGCATTTATCCAAATTATTAAACACTTCCATATGCCATACATTCTGCTAAAAAACAAAGATACTCATTAAATTCTGCATGTTATACAACTATGACAATTTTAGGGAATGTATTTTATTGAATGCTGGGGAAATTACATTAAAACTGGGAGTTCCCTGGTGGTCTAGTGGTTAGGATTCCAGACTTTCACTGCTGTGGTCTGGGTTCAATTTCTGGTTGGGGAACTGAGATCCCGCAAGCCGTGGGGCAAGGCCAAAACAAAACAAAAAAATACCCATTAACATAACTATTTTCCAAAATGTCAGTTACCATTTATAACAAGCTTATCTGACAAAAACCAGGACAAATGACTAAAAAAAATTAGTATAATATTTAAATTACCTTACAAATTAAAGAATTTATCACTTACTATACTATCATTTGAATTACATTAGAAGAAGTATTGAAAAGTCTAAACTCAAAGCATTCATCCTTACATGAGAAATAAAGTAGTGGAAATCATTTTGAGAATAACGTTTATTTTTTCACAATGCTTTTAAACTCATCTGTTGAATTACCTATTCCTCTAAAACAGCTATACTAAATCAAATGAAAATTTATCAAATAGTAAGTTATTTAAATTCTTACCTCTAATATCCCAATCAATATGGGTTATGTAACTGGTAGCGCCTTTGCATATTCCTACTCGTTTACTACTCATTACATTGTATATATCTATAAAGCTATCATGAGATGCTACAGCAAGATATTTCCCAGAACCTATAATAGAAACATATTTGCTTGAAATTTTTTACCCTTAGAAATATTTTTTACACTCTACAACTAGAGTCAATGTTCTTAATTTTTTTGGAGTAACTCTTAGGTGCTTCGTAAGTTATAACAAGACATATGAGTCAAACGACAAATGGTAACATTATCATGTATGTTATAATTAACACAATGAAATAAATTTTTAATGTAGTGGGGTAGTTCGGTGGAAAGCAAATATCAAAAACTATATACAAAGTAATTTTGATATTCTTTGCATTTAACCAAAAAAAAAAAAGGCAAGAAAATCTCTAAATTTAGAAAAAATATAAGTAAGCCAACATAAGTGAATTTTACTTTAACATTAGTAATCCTATATTATAGTAGGTTTTGTCATTGGTAATGAATATATGGAAATTGATGAAGCAAAATTAATGCAATTTCAAAAGCATTAAGAATATAATGAAAACAGTAATCCAATCCCTCTTATGTTACAAATGAGGAAAATGAAGCTCAAAGAAATGCCTTGGCCCAAATCACACAGAAAATTTAGTGACAGAATTGGTACTAAGCCAGATATTTTGCCACTGATCTAATGCAGGGCTTTTACCTCTCATTATACTGTCTCTTCTAGTAAAAGACTAAAATTCGAAGATAAAATAACAGTTCATAAAAACCACACATTGATATATTCATTGCCATACTCTAGTTAGTAACGAAATATGATTTCAATGAAATCTTACCTGGTGAAAATCGAATATCTGAAATAATATCTTTTCTGTGGTGAAAAGATACAAGATCCTCTAGAGTATCTGCATTTGCCATTAAGAAACTTCCATCATTGAGACCTACAGCTAAAGCTTTACCGTCAGGAGAAAAACAGCAACATCTCCCACCTAAAAGAGAAAGAGAGCGTGTATTAAGTAATTTTTTTTTATTAAAAAAAAATTTATGCTTAAGGAAACAATTTCAAAGAGGATTCCTATATTTTTTATGGCTTCTAATTAATATTAGAAAGTAATAAAGATGCAGATAATAACGTTTTCTATTGAGATCAGTGGTATGGAATTCCAAGCATTAATTAATACAAACCATTTCCTTTTCTGAATGTAACAAAATTGAGCACTAATATTAATCTTAAAAGAAATTAAGCTGATGAAAAAAGTGAGACATTTTAACTAACACAAAAAGCCAATGATATATGTGGAAATTTTCTTGTTGTCACTAGGGGAGTTTGCTACCTTTGTAGTTTCTAACCAACAAATCAGAAATTAAAAGAATAAGGTCATATTTATAAAAATACTTTCAAATTAAAAAAAAATCTGACAATAGGCAATTATTAGTTTAAGCTCAAGAAGATCTACATATGTTTCAAAACCATACATGAAAAAATAGTGATGTTAATATTATTAACTTAAAAAAATAAGGGTTAATGCTGTATTGGCAAAAACAAAAAAACAGGTTTAACCTGACGGCAAGGGATGCAGTAGGCATATTCAAAGCCCTAAGACTTTTAGTGTCTTGCAAAATGTTTGGAGTAGGAGGGATAGGGTACAACTGTTATACAGACTGAAAAGTTATAGAATGAATTAAGAATAAGCAGTCATTTAATTATCAATCATACATTACAAATGTAGGATGTGATTTCTGATATTTAAGAGTCAAGAGATGATGGTGACCTGAAGCAGGGTAGCAGCAGTGGAGATAGTGAGAAATGGTAGGATTTGTACACATTTAGAAGAAAGAGATGGTAGGACCTTGGCCAACTAGGAGTAAAGTAGGCAAAAGAGAAAAAAGAAGAGGGTATGTTTTTGTTTGAATGATGATGTCATTTGCTGAAATGGGAAAAACTAGGGGAGGTACAAGTGTTTGGTTATGTACCCGTTAAGAATGCCTGTGAGAAATTCAAATGAAGATATCAAGGAGCCAGTATGATACTTTAATACTTCTCTGGAGCTCAAGGGAGAAGAATATAGGCTAGAAAGATACATGAGGGAGGTAGTAGCACAGTAGTTACAGTCATGAAACTGGAGAAGGCCTGTTATTAATTTATTGCTTCTCAGCTCCAAATCCATCCTTCTTTTCCTTGCTATATGATTACTGGAGCTGAACCCTATAAACATTTTTCCCCTGCCAGTTGACTTGCTTTTGGCCAATAGAGGGTGCTTGGAGGGTTCCTGCAAGGCCAAGGAAGAAGGAACTTCCTTCTGGTGTGCTGTAAGCAGTGGATGAATGAGAGGAGAGGAGTTGGGGGAGGTTGGGGAGCTTCTCTGCCATCACAGCAGGAGATCTCCTAGATCAGCCCTCCAGCATGTTTCTTTTCCACTGGCAGATGCACCTACACCCTCTCCAAAGAGACCTGAATCTCAGCCTGGGGGAAGAGGGGAGGGTCCACCCTTTAAGTTCATTTCTTGATCACTGTCCACTAGCCCTATGGGTGGTAGTTGCTTTCTGTAGCTGTTACTTCTGTATCCCTTAGAATCCTCTTTCACACCTTTTAGTAAATTCACCTTTCATTAGCTAACACTCCATATTAAATTTTCCCTGTTCACATTACTGGGGTGGTTTCTGTCTCTGATTGATACAGAACTGGTACTGAAGTGGTCACAGGAGACAGACCATTAAAGATGGGATTTGTGGAATTGGTTCAGTCATGCCTTTGGGCTTGAGCATAGTGCTGAGCCCTTGCCAATGGGAAATGGGATGCTAGCAATCCAAGGTATGCATCGGCATAACAATGAACTAAGCTGTCTCCTGTGCTCCACTGTGAAGTATCCACTGAGGTAAGTGCCCTGGGAGTCCAAGAGGCTGCCGCCCTTGACCATTACAACAATAATGATGACTACAAGTTCTGTGTTGTACAAAAGGTTCCATTGAATGCACAGAGCATTTACAGAAAGAAGTAACAAGCCCAGGTCCTTTAAACTATAAACATGAGTCATGGTCTGAGTAGAGAGAGCTTCTGTGACAAACCTAAAAGAATTTCTGGACTTCCCTGGGTGGTGCAGTGGTTAAGAATTCGCCTGCCAATGCAGGAGACACGGGTTCAGTCCTTGGCCAGGGAGATCCCACATGCTTTGGAGCAACTAAGCCTGTGCACCACAGCTACTGAGCCTGCATGCTGCAACTACTGAAGCCCACACACTTAGAGCCTGTGCTCTGCAACAAGAGAAGCTACCACAATGAGAAGCCCACGCGCCACAACGAAGAGTAGCCCCTGCTCATCACAACTAGAGAAAACCTGCGTGCAGCATCGAAGACCCAATGCAGCCAATAAATAAATAAATGAATAAATAAATAAATAAAATAAAAGAATTTCTGACAGGGCTGATATTGCTGAAAATTTACAATGTCAACTGAATTCACAGACTCACCAAATTTCTTGTGTGAAATTTGGGAAAAGAACTCTTAACCTTGGAGTGGGAGCATTTGGCTGGACTCAGACAAAACTGAGAATCTTGAACTTCTGAATTATCTGGAGTTTCACTGCACAGTGCAAACAGCTTCCTCTCCTGTGTCTGTGAAGACTCATGTTCCGAAACAGATGCCTTGCAGAGGATGCTTAACTTTCTGAAGAACCATCACAATCATTCCCTTGCTGTCACCAGACTCCTAACTTGGATCAAATCTCAGCATGCTCTAAGGCAGAGGCCGGCAAACTTCTTAAAGGGCTGGAGAGTACATATTTTCAGCTTTGCACACCATATTGGCACTGTCACAACTACTCAACTCTTATACTGCAGTGCAACAGCAGACCTAGACAACACATAAAAGAGTGGGCATGGCTGTGTTCTGATAAAATCTGATTTACAAAATCAGGAGGTGGGCTGGAACTGATGCATGGGCTGCCCTCTGATATAGAGGAAGGAATCCAAAACCCTAGGGAGTAAGAATGTTGGAGTAGATTTTTCATACACAATTCTGCATACATTACATCCCCTGAAAAAGTCTAGAGAATAGTTCCCTCATGAAAGCACTGAGAAATGCATTAATTAAGGGCAGCATTTGCATCACTGAAAAGCTGACTGTCCTCCCATATAGGTCAGGGATGGGGAATGTCACCATTAATATGGGCTCCCTGATTCAAAAGATAATCCTTGAGAAGCAGAGGCCAAGCAGCAGCACTTAACCAACAAAAACAAGGTAGATTTTTCTTTTTTACCAAAAAGGGATCACTAATAACCAGAATATGTTGGTCTGTGGAAATTTCTGTTGGTGGCTGATTAATCACAGTGTCTCCAGAAATGAAATAAATTATAGATTAGTGTTTGATCTATATAATAGGAAAAAACTCCAGACCTGGTGACTAAAACACCTGACTTTAATCACCACAGTGGAGAGTCACAGATTCTCAACCAGTTTTCAGACCTAAGCCAATTCATATACTCAGAGCCCCTTGATTGAAGGGATGGCCAAGTCCCAATGAGGAAGAACCGTGTAGCACTGTCACAAGTGTGTAATATAAATCTTCCTCCAAGGATCTGTGGCCACTTAGTAGAATGACTGTGAACTAAAGAAAAAGAAAGATCCGAACTTTCAGGAATTACTAGACATGGGCTCTGAACTGACACTAGTTCTTAAAAACACAAAATGCTGCTGTTGTAGAAGCAGTAAAAGTGCAGTCTGAGGGTGATCATGTGACGGATGGAATCTAAATCCAATTCTGAATCACAGTGGACCCAGGTGGTCTGTGGACCCCACCCAGTTCCTGAATTGGAATAGATATACTTGGCAACTTGTAGAATGCTCCACACTGGCTCTGTGACCCATGGGGTAAGGGTCATTACAACAGGAAGAACTAAATAAAAACCCCTGGAAATTCCTCTCTCTACTAAGACAAACCAGAAACAAAACCGCAAGCCTGAGAACTGCAAAAATCAGTGACATTCCAAGGACATGAAATACACAGGGGTAAGAATACCTATCACATCATCATTGCTTGTTTGGCCTGTGCTTAAATAAGATGGATTTCAGCGAATAACTCTGCAAAATAAATTTAATAAGGTAATGATTCCAACTGAAGCTACTTTTCCAGATATATTCTTCCAGATCTTTACTAGGACAAATTAACACAGTCCCTAGCAATTTGCATGCAGCTATTGCCTTCGTTAATGCTTTTATCTCCACACCAATTTGAAGACCACCAGAAGCAGTTTGCTTTTACCTGGCTTGTATCTGTGGACACCTTCAAATCCTTGCCTCAGGGCTATTTCAACTCTCCTGTTCTTTGCCATAATACAGTCCACAGAGATCCTGATCATCTTGGCATTCCATATAACATCTCAGTGGTCCACTACATAGATGACATTATGCTGAATGGATCTGGGGAGCAGGAAGCAACAAGTATAATACTTTAGATGCCTTAGTGAGACACAAGTGAGTCAAGAGAGTGGCAGATAATTCCCACAAAAATTCAGGAACCCTGCCACCTCAGTGAAGTTTCTAGGGATCCAGTGATCTGGAGTATACCAAGACATTCTCTCCAATGTGAAAGACAAGTTGCTACACCTCCTATCACCTACCACAAAAACAAAAGGAATAAAATGTTTGGTAGGCCTTTTGGGAAGCAACACATACCACACTTGAATGAGCTGCTCTACCTATCTTTCCAGCCACCTATAAGCTTCCAGTGGGGACCAGAACAAGAGAAGCCAAGCTAATCTTCCACTTTGGTCTTATGATCAAGCACATTCAATGATACTCAAAGTGTCTGTGGTAAACAGACATGCTGTACGGAGCCTCTGGAAAGCTACCAAAGGAGCATACTGCGGACTGGGAGAAATTCCATACCCTCCTTTACGGATAACTATTTTCCTTTTGAGAAGTGGTTTCTGGATTGCTACTGGGCCTTATTAGATAGTAAGTAAATGCCTAACTACGGGATATCAGGTGACTATGTGCCCTGAGCTTCCTTTCACGAACTGAAAGTTACGTGACCAACCTAGCCACTGACTGGGTGTACACAACAGCAATCTATCATCAACTGGACCCAGAATAGAAAAGACCAGGCTTGGAGAGATCTGGAAGTTACAAGTAATTTGTATGAACAGGTGGCTCACAATCCTTCAGCAATAAATCCTACTGCAATGCCCCTTCTCTCTCTCAGTCTATACCTACCGCCTCACAGGTGTTCATTATGATCAGCTGCCTGAGGAATAAAAAATTTGAGCCAGATTTACAGATGTTCTTACACAATATGTTGGTACCCAACTGAAAGCATTATAGTCCCACTCAGGGGTGACCCTGAAGGACAGTGTAAAACTTCCCAGTGGGCAGCCCTTCAGGCAGTACATGTGGCTTACCAATTTTGTAGTGAGAAATGACTAGACAGACAGATTTGCACTGATTCATCAGCAGTTGTTAACCATTTGAAAGAACAGTAAGGGACTGGAAGAAACAGGATTGGAAGATCAGAGACAAGGAAATCTAGAAAACAGATGTGTGGGTGAAACTCTCAAAAAGGGCATAGGCTGTGAAGATTTTTGTGTCCTAGGGAAAGCCCAATAAGGACATCCACTGCAGAGGAGGCGCTCAATAATCAGATGGACAAAATAATATGCTCTATGGACCTCTTTTCCTAGCCAGCTAGAACTTGCTTAGTGGGCCGAAGGTGGAAAGGACAAGGGTCTATGCTTGGGTTCAAAAACATGGACTTCTCTTTACCAAGGATGACCTTGCTACCACTACTGCTGAGTGTCTAATCTGCTAACAGTAGAGACCAACTGAACCTCTCATATGGCACCATTCTGCAGGGAAACTAGCCGACACCTGGTGGCATGCTGAGTACAATGGACCTCTTCCATTATGGGGGGATGTAGAGTCATCCTCACTGGAATACACATGAATTTTAAACTCGCCTTCCCTATCCATAGCGCTTCTGCTAAGCACCACCACCCACGGACACACAGGATACCTTACCTACCATCACTGAATTCCAAGTTTCTGATCAAGGAACTCACTTCATAGCAAAGGATATGCAACACTAGGCTCATACCCTAATGGAATTAACTAGTTTTATCACATACCCTCACCTCCCACAGAGGGTCACTAACAGAATGATGAAATGGCTTACTGAAAACTAATTTATAGCACTTTTCGGGAAACAATATCCTGAAAGACCAAGGTTTTGTCTTACAGGATGCGATACTTGCTTCAAAGCATAGACCATTATATGATGCTGCCTACTTCACAGTCACAATACATGGGTCTGGAAATCAAGAGGTGGAGATGGGAGTGGCTCTTCTCACTATTATATCTAATCAGGTCAAGTATTTTTGCTGTAAGCTTCTTTGCCGTATACATTCTGCCGCAAACATTTTCGCCACATGACTGACTGTGAGGCAATTTGCCGTAAAAGATAAAATAACTGGCTGACAGTTTGGTTTGACATATACAATACAAAAAATATGTATGATGTTGACTTCTTATTTTGAAATACACTATGTTGGAGGAGAAAGAGGCTGAGGGCCTAGAAGGCACAGAGTTGAACCCACAATTCCCATGGAACTTTAGAATGTCTATCAACAGACATGTGATAGTCCATGTTCATGGATTAGTAAAATGTCCACACTATGCAAAGCAATCTAGAGACTCAGTGTAATTCCTATCAAAATTCCACTGGCATTTTTCAAATACAGAACTAATAATCTTAAAATCTGTATGCCACTACAAAACACCCCAAGTAGCCAAAGCAATCTTGAGAAAGAACAACAAAGTTGGAGGCATCACACTCTCTGATTTCAAACTGTATTACACAGCAACAGTAATCAAAACAGCATAAAAAAAGACACACAGATCAATGGAACAGAATAGAGAGCCCAGAAATACACCATCTACATATGGTCAATTAATTTACAAAAGAAGTCGAGAATGTACAATGTGGAAAGGAGAGCCTCTTCAATAAATTGTGCTGGGAAACTAGAACAGCCACATGCAAAATAATGAAACTGGACTACTATCTTGCACCACACACAAAAATTAACTGAATAGGGACTGAAGACTTGAATATAAGATATGAAACCACAGACCTCCTGGAGGAAAACTTAGGCGGTAAGCTCCTTGACACAGATCTCGGCAATGACTTTTTGACTCTGACACCAAAAGCGAAAACAACAAAAATCAAAAATAAACAAGTGGGACTACATCAAACTCTAAAGCTCCTGCATAGAAAGAAAATCATCAACAAAATGAAAAGGCAATCTACTGAAATGGAAAAATAACTGCAAATCATGTATCAGATAAAAGGCTAATACCCAAAATGAATAAAGAACTCATAAAACTCAATAGCAAAAAAACCATGCTGATTTAAAAATGGGCAAAAGATCTGAATTGATATTTTTCCAAAGAAGACATACAAAATGGCCAAAAAGTACATGAAATGATACAGAGAACAGATTAGTGGCTGCAAGGGGTTGGTGGGGGGGTGGTGGGGATTGAGGAAAAAAATGCAGGTTTGATTCTAATTAAAAGCTAAAGCTACAGATACAAGTTTTTAACAGATATTTTCCAATATATCATTATGCAGAAAAGTGCAAAGGTTGGCAAACATTTGGAAAACATTTACTTTATAGACATTAAGAATACAGACATTAATTCACGTTGCATATTTACACTTCTGGTTATTCTATAATTAGTTACCACAAAATTGAATTATTTGGCAAAATTCTCATAGGATAGTTTATATTAACTACAATGACTTTTAGGACCATAATACTTGCATATTCATTTTCTGAAGAAAACAGTATTTGTTTACTGAATGTTTGAAAGAGATAACTGTGTTTTATAATATTTAAGCCATTATAACTTCAGTATTTTGTTATAATTAAGTCAATCAGCATAAAACCATAAATATCCCTTTAAGGTTATGAAAACCTGCTTGTTTTTCTCTTGAACTAATGATGATGAAATAAAAATAAAAGTGATTATAGAAGAATATTTAAAAACAAAAATACTGAATCATGACTTTTCTCCACAACCTAATACAAAGATCTACTCCTAGAAGAAGCCAGTACTACTGGTAGACAATTTTTCTAGTCTGATACAAGACATAAATCCAAAGATTCAGGAAACACAACAAATCCTAAATAGAATAAATAAATAATAAACCACATACATGTACAATGTTATTAAACCTCAGAAGTATAGAACAATGTAAAAAGAGAATAATGGAAACCACAGGAATAATAATTGAATTAAGAACTCTAGAAGCAGTTAAATTAGCATTCAAGAATGAGAGTAAAAAATCAAAACATGTTCAGACTAGTAGGATACAAAGGGCAGGGCAGTGGTAACAGTTCACCCTGAGTGGCAATATATTGCCAATCAAAAATTTTAAAATAAAAGTGAAGTAAGCCAGAAAGAGAAAAACAAATATTGTATGCTAACTCATATATACAGAATCTAAAAAAAAAAAAAAATTGGTACTGATGAACCCAGTGACAAGAATAAAGATGCAGATGCAGAGAATGGACTGGAGGACGCGAGGTTGGGGGGGTGGGGGGCGAAGGGGAAGCTGGGACGAAGTGGGAGTGTAGCATAGACATATATATACTACCAACTGTAAAACAGATGGCCAGCGGCAAGTTGCTGTATAACAAAGGGAGATCAACTCGATGATGGGTGATGCCTTAGAAGGCTGGGACGGGGAGGGTGGGGGGGAGTCGCGGGAGGGAGGGAATATGGGGATATGTGTATAAATACAGCTGATTGACTTTGGTGTACCTCAAAAACTGGTACAAGAGTGTAAAGCAATTATATTCCAATAAAGAGCCTAAAAAAAAAAAAAGAACTTTAATTGAGATACAGTTGATATATAATAAACTGCATATATTTAAAAAAATTTTTATAACAATAATAAATTGAATAGAAATTGATTTGATTTTAAAGAATTGCAATGTCAGTGATAAAATATTTCTGCTGCCAGAAGAGACCACTCCCACTGCCTTATTCTTGTACACCACTGGTTCATCCAGAGGAAAATGAGAGAATTTCCAACAAATTTTTATTATGGAAATTCTAAAACTGTATTTTGGAAGAAAATGACAAAAGAAAAAGTTTGAGATACAAGAAAAAAGATGAACAAAGAAATGCATAAGCATAGATAAATCTAAGTAAACACTGACTGTGTGAAACAATAATAATGTCCAATTGAAGGGAGGTTAAAAAAACAGAGATCCTCAAAAAATTAAAAATAGAACTACCATATGATCCAGCAATTACACTCCTGGGTATTTATATGAAGAAAACAAAAACACTAACTCAAAAGATATATCAATCCTCACGTTCACTGCAGCCTTATTTATAGTAACCAAGATACGGAAACAACCTAAGTGAACACGAATGGATGAATGGATAAAGAAAATGTGGTATAGATACATCTGTATGTATATACATATATAAATATACATACACTTACACACTGTAAGATTATTCAGCCATAAAAAAGAATAAACTCTTGTCATTTGCAAGGACATGGACGGACCTTGAGGGCATTATGCTAAGTGAAATAAATCAGACAGAGAAAGACAAATACTATATTCCACTTATATATGGAATTAAAAAAAAAAAGAGCTCAAAGATACAGAGAACAGATTGGTGGTTGCCAGTGGTGGGGGTGGGCAGTGGGCAAAATGGATGAAGGGAGTCAAAAGGTACAAACTTTCAGCTATAAAAGAATTAAGTCATGGAGATGTAATGTACGTCATGGTGACTACAGTCAGTAATACTGTATTGCACATCTGGAAGTTGCTGAGAGAGTAGATTTAAAAAATTCTCACCACAATAAAAAAATTTTGTAACTATGTGTGGTGATGTTATCATGACAATCATTTCATAATATTTACAAATACTGGATCACAAATATTGGATCAATATGTTGTACAGCTGAAACTAATGACAAGTTATATGTCGATTATATCTTGATTTTAAAAAGAGAAAGAAAATCTGATATAAAGTAAAAGCAATTATGTTCCAAATCTGACTGGTCAGGACTTTCAATGGACTTGGGAAGGAAAGAATTTTTTGACACAGTGGTTTTCTCTGCACAAAGAGATATGATTGTGGTTTTGGAATCTTACTATAATCCTTCACATTGAAAGTTCATATACAAAACCGCTGGTAATTCTCTCTAGTTTTTGAGAAAAAACAAAGGAATACAAAACACCCACCCACAAGACTGAAAATGCTGGACATCAGTAACAAAAAAAAAAAAAGGAAGGACAGTAACTGGAGTTCTAGTGTTCTAGAGATTATGATTAACTTTAGATTTTTAGTTACACATACATGTTAAATATTTAACAATAGCCCTAGAAAAAGAAAACAGACTCTAAGTTTTAAGTTAGAAGGAAGTAAAAATAAATCAATTGACTGAATTATAACATGTTACCAAATTTCAACTTGGTCCTTATATTACTAGGCAATTCTTTCTTTAATCTGCTTACTCTCTATCACATTTCTTACAGTCACAATTCCCAACTTTTTCAGCCAGAGCTCCTCCTACAATATCCCCATGCTATAAAACAATATTCCCTACCACTTTACTAAGAAATGTGAAGCTATCTGTATATCCTCATCTGGCCTAAGTTAATGGCAACAGTCTTGCTCCAACAATTGAACCCCTTGTCGCTCTATATTGACAGGGTAGCCTCATTTACCTCCTAAAAATGTGCTTGGTTCTGTTTCATCCTAAAATATTCTCCTCTCAACTCTGCTACCCCTTTTTAAGTTAAGCCCTTCTTAGTTTCTGGTTCTGAATTACATATAATCCATAGTCATAGAGGGTAGAAAACTTAGCTTCTTTTTTCTTCTTATATTTTTTCCAAAATGATACTGAAAACTGACTCAGGATAGGCATGATCACAGAAGGTCCCATAAGGCAGAGACTGGGTATAATTAATTTCATTATATACCATCATGAGCAAGTAGACATAGAGTAAATATTTAAAGTCTTTTTTATATATTTATTATTGCTTCCTTACTTTTGTGAGGGTTAGAAAATTGTAACAATTTGATTTATGCTCAAGTCTGAGAGGCACTTACCCTTTTTAAGTTTCCGGACGGCCAACATACAATGACTAGGAGAGAGATCCCATATTCTCAAGGTCTTATCATCACTTACAGTAGCACAGATAGGCAGATAAGGATGTGTAGCCAAACCCCACACCTCTCCTTCCATGTGTCCCTGTAAAGAAAACACAGTTAAGATCAATTTAACCTAAAGATACTTGTATTTAGAAGAGAACTAAAGACAACATTCAATAATATATGATAATGATAGGATAATGAATAATAGATAAATCTAATAAAACTTTTCTCTTTATCTTTGGAATACACCTTAAAATACCTTTGTAACAACTCTATCTCCACAGTTACAATAAAATCAAGTAACTATTGAAATTAGCTTCAAAATCCTACAACATTTACAGGGTGGAGAAAAAAGGAATTGGCTGTTCTGGAATGCTAGTAATTG
Source organism: Hippopotamus amphibius kiboko (assembly GCF_030028045.1). Classification (NCBI taxonomy): domain Eukaryota; kingdom Metazoa; phylum Chordata; class Mammalia; order Artiodactyla; family Hippopotamidae; genus Hippopotamus; species Hippopotamus amphibius. Next base: position 172,649,614 of record NC_080189.1, read on the forward strand.
CCACATAGGAGGGACTTCCTGCATGACAGAGTAAGGAGTACTGCAGACCTGTGCACCAGTGAAACTGGTAGAAATTTTTATTTTTATTTTTTTTAAGAACTTTTATTGAGATACAGTTAACAGACAATAAACTGCATATATTTAGAGTGTACAATTTGGTATTTTTTTTCTTATTACTAATGTATATATGGCAATCCCAGTCTCCCAATTCATTCCCCCCCCCAACCCTCCCCGCTTTCCCCACCTGGCGTCCATATGCTTGTTCTCTACATCTGTGTCTCTATTTCTGCCTTGCAAACTGGTTGATCTGTACCATTTTTCTATATTCCACATATATGTGTTAATATACGATATTTGTTTTTCTCTTTGATTCACTTCACTCTGTATGACAGTCTCTAGGTCCTTCCATGTCTCTACAAATGTCCCAGAAACTGGTAGAAACTATTTTTAAAAAGTTTAAGTTTCTGGAAATGGTTTCAAGGAGATAAAACAAATAAACATTTACTCAAAAAAATCTACTAAAATTCAGTAAGAACAGTGAGAGTTTGCTGTATTTGAACTGACTCACTCCTTTTCTTCCCTCTTCCAAATTCATTGACATGAAAACTCCATACCAGATTGATGTAACCAAGAACAAGGGTTCTCTCTCTCCCCAGCCACTATTTGGGGAGCTTTCTTCCCAGAAAGGGCAGGTGTCAGCACTTCTCATCCTGCCCCCAGCTACCTGCTACTGAGGCTAAATTCTTGGTGATTGCTGCTGAGAGGTAGGAGCTCCTTCCTTCCACCCACCCCCTATTCTGAAATGGAGGCTCTATGTCTAGGTGCAGTGGCCAGTAAAAATATTGGGGCCTTAATGTCAACCCAAGAACACCTGAGGCTACTGCTCCCTCCCCACCAACTGAGCACTCAGATCTAAAGCAAGGGACACATTGCCATATATACATTAATATGTATAAAATAGATGACTATTAAGAAAAAAACATCAAATTGTACACTTTAAATATATGCAGTTTACTGTATGTCAATTATATCACAATAAAATTCTTTTTAAAAGGAAAAAAATAAAGCAAAGGACACTCAGAAAAAAAAAAAGTATTCCATTGTTTTTACCCTCAACCACAGAGCTCTGGATCAGAAATTTTTCCTGGAGGGAGAAGTGAGCCATAAAACAGCGCCCAGCCTCTTCTCAAAGGAACTGACTTCACTTACTACAGTGTGGAAAAGCTGAAGCCTAAAGGTGCTCTTGAAAACAATGGAGGTTGTGGTGAAAGGTAACTGGGAGGCAATTGACAGACTCACTGGACATGGCTAAACTGAAGGCCAGTTAGTTTGTCTAGGAGATATAGGAAAATCTTATAGATAGATGGGAAGAGAGTGCTTAAACTCAGAACAATTAACAAACACTAACCTAGGGAACTGTTCCTTTTAAGAAGCCTGAATTTGATTGGTTCAGTTTGTGAAGCAATTTATTCTCCAGGAAAATGCTGAAAACAATAGAGTAATCGGTGAGCAATTAATGGAGTTGAACAGCTGGATGTGGTTCAGGAAAGAGGTTAATATTATCTGACAAAACCAGTCAGACATCACAAAGAAACTACAGACCAATATCCTCTATAAATATTAATGTAAAATCATCATCAAAATACTAGCAAACTGATTCCAACAACATGGAAGGAGAGGTGTGGGGTTTGGCAACACATCCTTATCTGCCTATCTGTGCTACAGTAAGTGATGATAAAATCTTAAGAATATGGGATCTCTCTCCTAGTCATTGTATGTTGGCCGTCTAGAAACTTAAAAAGGGTAACTGCCTCTCAGACTTGATCTAACTGTCACAATTTTCTAACCCTCACAAAAGTAAGAAGACAACAACATATAAAAAGAATTATATACCATGACCTTGTGGGATTAATCCCAGGAATGCAAGGTTGGTTTAAAATTAAAAAATCAATTAATGTGATATACTAATGGCTTTTGATAAATGCTTTTGACAAATAACACAATCTTTTATGATAAAAATAAGCAACAAACTAGGAATAAATGTGTAATTCCTCAGCCTGATAAAGGGCAAACATGAAAAATCCACAGTTAACATTATACTTAATGGTAAAAGACTGGAGGCTTCCTCCCTAAAATTAGAAACAAGACAAGGATGTTTACTCTCATTAATTCTGTTCAATATAGTACTGGCTGTTCCAGGCAGGATAATTAGGTAAGAAAAAGAAATAACAGGCATCCAGATTGGAAAGGGAGAAGTAAAACTATCTCTATTTGCAGATGATATATATTCTCATACACAAAATCCTAAAAAATCACCAAAAAAACTATTAGAACTACTATATGAGGTAAGTTGTTTTAACAAAATAACTACAAGACAGGAATACAGAAAACTATAAAAGATTGTTGAAAAAAGTTAAAGAAGATCTAAATAAAGAGAGAGATCCATGTTCAAGGATCAGAAGATTTAATATTGTTAAGAGGCGCTAGTCCCTAAACTAATCCACAGAATATTGCTGTTACAAACATTGCTGTACGTGGTTTTTTGTTATATACGTGAATGCAATTCTATTGTGTACACAGCATTCCCACACTTCTAATTACTATAGTTGTATATCATCTTAATTTCTAGCATGGAGAGTTTCTCAAAAATTTCTTGAATATTTTTGAATAGTTTTTCTAGATGATTAAACAAAATCTTTCCAGAATTTGTGAAAAATCTCATTAGGATTTGTATTATAATCATACTGAATTTTTTATTTAAGTCTTTAGCAAAATTTTATAGTTTTCTTAATACAGGTCTTGCATATCTTTACCCATTTGTATTTCTGGTTAGTATATAGTTTTCTTTGTGAGTACCATTTTTGTGTCGTATGTTTTAGCTGGTCATTCCTGATATGTAGAAATACTATTCGCTTTTACATGTTGATTTTGCATATATGCAATTTATAAGACTCCTTAATTAGTTCTAATAATTTTCCAGTTTATTCTCTTGAATATTCAAGGCATAAGGTTATAATATCGGCAAATACTGATATCCATTCGGTGTCATTCATTTGTTTCCAACACGTATACCTTTTACTGTTTTGTTTTGTTTTACTGGACTGGCTAAGACCTCACACACAATGTTGGACAATAATGGTATCCTTGTATTGTTCCTGATATTCAGAAGACAGTACATATTTGAAATCCTAAACTCTATAATAAATATTAAAAAATAATGACGTCATTTATGACTTCTAAAAATCTTTTCTTACAATTATGAAATTGTATTTTTGAACAGGTTCATCTATGGATTCATCTGTAAAAGTGTATTTGTGTGAATATTTTTCAAGAGATCATAAATATGTTCAACACCATGACTCCAACATCTTTTTACTTTAAAGGAATATCATGTGACTGAAATTAAAGAGTAAGACAAGAAAGTATGACAGCCAATTTAATTTAAAATGTTTTGTTATTTGCTTAAAATTCTCCTTGTTACATCAGGACATTATATTAACATTAAAGCATGTGCAGTGCTCTCACCTACACATGCTCTTGGGTGTCTTAACAGGAGTGAACAGGGGGTGGGAGAAGAAATCAGTCTGTATTAAAAAAGGACTTAATTCTTTTTCAGGGTAAAAGGCAAACCCAAAAGGTGTTACTGTACAGAGTTGCATGAGAACAATTTTTAGTTAGGGTAGCTCCTACCTCACTTGCTGTGTTTTATAGTATCAAAAAGCGTAATATACACAGGAAATGTAAACCTGAAAAATTCATACAGCATTCCTGATGGAAATGTTAAGGATTAGCTAATCCTGCTGTTTCAGTTATATTTCTACCACACAAAGTCTGTACTTCTGATTTTCAAAATCTCTAACATACTGTCACTGATAAATGTTTTCAGCAGTAAAATTTAAGCATACACTAATTTTTTACTTTTCTGAGTTAGAAACTTGAGAAAGAATGAACTAAAGAGTTTCACAGAAAAACAACTGCCTTAGGTTCAACAAATATACAAAGAAATAGAATTAAATAAGAAATAAATGGACTGCGTTAAATTAATTACAACTGGCTTTTCTTTCTATTGGCCTCTTGCTTTGCAATAAGAAATTACTGAAAGGATTGGCAGTTATTCTACATGATAACGTGCATATTATTTACTGATACTACTCATTTAACTATAATTAAATTTAAATTTTTGTAAATATTAACATTAACAAATATTTCCCTGAATAATATAACATTATTTTTCACCATTCTCAACTTTTGCTCTAATGTATTGAATCAACTGCATACTAAAAGGGAAAAAGCATATTAACATTTAAAATTACCTGGACCAGAAGTGTTACTGGGCCACTTTTGTCCACTTCTAGTATTTCACCATTCTTTGTGCCAACTAAAATATGACCATGTCCTAATGATATGGCACGTATAGATGGGTTATCTTCCAGGAGAAGACCTAAAATGTTAAATGGAGATGTTCTTCTAGGTATGAAGTTACTATATTACAAGGATGTATATATTGCCAACGATGCTATTTTGACAACACAAATCATGTTACAAGCTTGCTTTCTCCTCTATTTTGAGTATTCTAATAAATATACCACATTTTCCCCAATCATTCAATTTACTAACCTCAAAAGTAAGTAACACTTATATACTATAATTCTATGATTCTATATTACCCAAGATCCCCTACTACCAGTCTGACAACTGTTTCTTTTCCTTTTATATTTGCCTCTCATCCACCTCCTGACCCTCCTAGAGCATGTACAATATTCTGGTTAGTAATTTTAATTCAATTCGATTTAAGATTAATTCATTTCTGTTTACTGTGCCCTAGGCAGGCTTCAGAGATATAATGGTCAATGTGATAGAGCCAAGCTCCTGCCCTCACAGAGCATACAGTGAGGAAAACAGACCCTATGTGAGGAGCATATTGAAAAAGGAACCAAAGGGAATTTAGCCTTTTGGCGGGGGAAGAGGGGAGTGAAAGGAATCATTCTAAAAGAAACAATGTTTGAGATCTGAAAAATGAGTATGTGGTCAGGTAACTGGAGGACACAGGAGGGAGGAGAAAGGGGGAAATTCTAGGCAAAAGGGATAGCAAATCGTAAGGCCTGGAAGTCAGAGACAGAGTGCTGCAGTGCCTTAACGCACAAGGACAAAGGGCAAAGGAAGAAGGGCTTGCAAGGCTAGAGAGGGAGGGTCAACAAAACACTACGGTGAAACAAAAGGCCAAGTTTGAAAATAAATCCCTGACTGGTGGTAAATGTGACACTCTCATGGCGATTTTCTTTGAAAAATTAAAAATGTTAAAAACTAATATTAATAATCTTGTATTTGTTTATATTTTACTGTGTATCACTGAAAATAGATTTTGAAAGGACAGCAATGATTCTAGCATTCAGTTAAGTAGCTTCTCTTATTTAACTCTGATGCCTGTCTAGTAAAGAAAGAAAAATATACTCCATGTGCTCTACCTTAGTGACCACCACATTCATGAGCAATTAATATTTTTTCCTACAAATCTCAACATCTCAAATCACCTTTAGATCCTGGGGCCAATGCAGCTCTTTTTATAGCATAGGTCTTGAGACATCTTTCAAAGGAGTCATCCCAGAGAGCTACTACCCCATCTTTCCCTCCAGTTACGAATCCCTAAGAAAGTAAAAGTTAATAAAGATCTAAATATTTAAAAAATAATAAACTTCTTTTACATTGAAAAACCCTAAAGAAAAGAATATTTATAACCAAAAGTTGCAGCTTGTAAAAATCAGAAATTAGCATAGAATCCATTATGCTTTTTTAAATATCAACTTGGAATGTGCGAAAATATTTACTGTGACACAAAACATTCTACTTTCAGACTAGGACTTTTAGACAGTCTGCAATTTGGAACCATAAAGTAGCTCTATCACTTTCAGCACCTTCTCCTGGAGGCTTCATAATCCCAACCTTTAAAAAGAGAGAATAATGATAGCTATCTCACATGATGTGGTGATGACATATAAAGTACTTAATTTTTGGCACAGTGATTAATAAATACTAAGTTAAACTTTTTTTTAACAGCAGGCCTAAATCACTCTGGGTTCAGGAGTTTGAAAAAAGGAATAAAATATGGTCAGGAAGACTCTAGCTCACATATTATTATTGGGTAGCTCAGCTAACTAGAAAAGTAGTGCTCCTGTACTTGTGAAATGTTCTGTATTCCATGATCAAATTATGTTTAACTTAAAATTTGTTTAGGTTACTTACTTTTTCCAATGCATGCATACTGAACACGGGCCCATCGTGTGCTTTAACTGTCTTTACAAGAAAGATGTCTCTCCAGATACACACGTCTCCTGTGGATGTTCCAGAAAAAGCCATCTCTTCAGTCCATCCATATACTGCACACATCATTGTGTCATTTTTCCCCAGTGTGCCTACGTAGCCTTTTCTTCCAATCAATCCTCCCCCTGGTTCATAAAAAATATTATAAAAGTACCACTTTCAAAACATATAAAATTCAAAGCAATAAAATTTCTTTTCTACTGCTGTTCTTGTTTAAAGAGAAAGACATGTAACAGTAAGGAGAATTAAAAAGAAAAATACAGGTCTCTCAATCAGTGACTTGGGCAACACCTTGCACAGCTAAGGCAGCCACACCCACAGCTGCTTTCAGGTCACAGCTTTTCGGATAAACAAAAATATATACTGAGTCAGTTTAAATCCACCTTTTGATTAATTTTTAGAAAAAATTATATTATGTCATATTTAATACAAACAGTATAAATACAATAGTCTTCTATATCCATTATCAACTTACATAAAATTACTAAAACAATCAAAATGTATGCCAATCCCATCTCCCTTCTTTACCCCCTACTATTCTGAATGTGGTGTTGACTATTCTCACCCATTCCCTTGTATATATTTTACCACTTATTTATGAATTCTTAGGTAATGTCATCATTTTTCATGTTTAAAATTTTCTATGAATATTATCCTATATGTATTCTTTTGTAACCTTCTTTTTTTCATCAACAATTTGTTGTGGACTTTTATACATGTTGATTTGTACCCCTAGAAAACTAATTTTCATAACTATATGGCATTCCATTATATAAATATATCATTTTCCTATTAATGGGGACTTAATAAAGTTGCTTCCAAGATTTTGCTATTGCAAACAACGCTGCTTTAAACATTCTTGCAAGGGCCTCTTCTATAAAAGTGCAAGAGAGTCTCTAGGAATGCTTAGGAATGGTCAAAGGATAATCGCAAGAGACACAGCATATAGATGAGAGGTATCATTTCTGTTGCCAAATTGTTCTCCAAAATTGGTACACCAACATACACTCCTATTAATAGTGAAAGAAGTTCCTGTTGCTTCCCACCTTTCATGAACACTTGATATTATCAGACTGGGGAACGTGAAATACCAACTGAATTTTATTGTGGTTTTAGTTTACATTTTTCTAATTGTGAATGAGCTTTATCATCTTTTCCTGTTTTTACTAGTCATTCATTACCTATTGATATCTTTTGCCCATTCTTTCAAATGAACTCATTCATTCATTCATTTATGAATATATATATCCATATATTCAAGAAATATATATATGTATATATATATATACACACACACACACACACACCAGACAGTATGCAAGGTAGTGGGGGCAGAGCTATGAACAAAACAGACACGACAACAAAATTCCCTGCTTTCATGGAGCTTCCTGGGGAGAGACACTCAATAGATATGACAAATAAGTAAAATGTGCAGTTTGTTAGATGATGATGGGTGCTATGGAGAAAATGTAAACATAAAAGGGAGATAAGAAATGAGAGGGGTCCATTTTAAGGGTGGTTAAAAAAGGCTTCATTGAGAAGGTGGTATCTGCATGAAGACCTGAAGGAGGTAGCAAGAGTAAGCCACGCAAAAAAGAGTGTTCAAGACAGAGGGATCAGCAAACGCAAAGGCCCCAATGTAGGAATGTGACAAGAATCTTCAAGGAACAACTAAGGAGGCCAGTATGGAGTAGCAAGAAAGTAAGGGAGGTAGTAATGGGAGATGTCAAAGGCAGCATTACAGGCCATTGTATGGATTTAACTTTTACTCTATATGAGACGAAAAACATTTGGGTAGTGGAATGACAAGACTTGGCATATCATTACCAGGTTCATTCTGATTTCTGGGTCGAGGGAAATCTGAACTAGTGGCAAGGAGGAAAAGACTTAGAAGGCTATTCAAATCATCTGGGCAAATGATAAGGGTGGCATGGGTCTCGTGGTAGCACAGACAATGATGAAAAGTAGTCATATTCCAAATGTATTCAGAAAATTGTCTTTTCTTAAGAAAGCAGCTAGAGTTGTTAGTGCGCTTGCAAGGGCAGTTAAGTCAAGTGGTGTGGGGAGAAAAACAGATTAGACTTCCCTCAATAGAAGGAGAAGAAAAATCACAAATGTAGAGTGTAAACAACTGTTTAGACATGTTTTAGTGCATAGGTGAGAAGAGAAACTGATTAGCAACTGGAGGGTAGAGCTGAAAGAGGGTTTTTGTTTGGCTTTACTTAAGATGGAGAAATAACACCACATTTGTATGCTGAAGGGAAAGAGCTGGTAGAGAGGGAACACTGATGATGCAGGAGACAAAGGGAAGAAGAGTTGGAGTGACGTCCTTGAATAGGTGAGAGATGGGATCTAGTGCACAAATGGAGGAACTGGCTTTCACTAGAGCACAGATTACCCATCCAGAGCTGGGTCAGCAAACTATGGGCTGTGAGCCAAATCCTGCCACTACCTGTTTTTGTATGGTGCCTCCTGGAGCACAGCTACAGTGGTGACGTCTGCTTCCTTTTCTGCTCCCAGACCTTGCCTCCCTGACTTCTGGCTGCCAACTAGCAGCTGCCTGGGGCCTGAGCTGGTCACATTCACAAGTTGAGGATTTTGCTATGGCAACTGCTGGGCACCTACCAGTGAAATCACAGTCCGGGAGTTGCCTTGCCTCTGGCCATCTGCCCAAGTTGAGAAAGTAGGGCTCTCCAGGAGGAGAAGACACACTAGAATGTCACTAGAGCACAGTGAGGCTGACTATGGTCCCAGTGTGTCACTAGAGCACAGTGAGGCTGACTATGGTCCCAGTGTGTCACTAGAGCACAGTGAGGCTGACTATGGTCCCAGTGTGTCACTAGAGCACAGTGTGTCACTAGAGCACAGTGAGGCTGACTATGGTCCCAGCCCCAGCCCAACCTGCCAGTCCTGTTTGCTGTAGCAGGCTGATCTTGGAGGGAATGTCTCCAGTTAATGGCAACTGGGTGCAAACTGGGTAAGGCAAGGCAGGAGTTTTCTCCCTTGTTCTGTAAGTACCTACACAATATTCTTGATTTTGTCTCTGGGTCTGGGAAGTCTAAAATACTTACTATCTGGCCATTTACTGAGTTTTCCACCTCTGGTTTAGATAATCATTAATGAGTTTTCTGACAGACACACATATCATGTTCATATTGTACAATGTCATGTCATTGTTGCATTTAACAACTTTCAGTGGCTCCCTGCCCCACCAGCCATGGAATAGAGTTCAAATTCCTTACGGTAGAGACTGATAATTAATAACTTGAAATTCTCAAAGCCTATACCTGGGATAGGAGGTAAGAACCTCCCTTTTAGCCTCAGTCCTAAGTCATCTTTAACTTAGTTTACACAAAGCTATGCATTTAGAGTGTAGACAGATGATATTTATTCAGATTAATAAAGTGGTTACTTATTTCCCAGTTGACCAGTAAATTCTGGGTCAGAACCCTCAAAGTAAGGAACATTGAAATGCACCAAAGTCTTAACATTTATCCTTTTATAGTTCAGTTTCAGGTCTACTTTATGTCTAATCAAAGTTAAGGAAAAAAGTTATTCAATTGCAAATCTTTTCATTTTAGGGCTATTTAAGTCTCTTATTTCAAACAAATTTATAGTTTTCTTTCAATACCACAATAATAAGCATTACTTGCTGGGTATCTGCAATTCCAAATGACTAAGATACTCAAAAGTTTTGTTTAAATGAATGGGAATGAAAATTACAAATGTGAAGATACTTCTTTTTATTTTGTAAATAAAGAAAGTATTTATAAAAACAAGTCTGAAAATCGACTTGTGTCCTAAGTAGTTTACAATTTGACAGCTAATTCAACTTGGAATATCTTCACTGAGCCTATTCTTTTTAAAAAACATTTATTTTTATTATTTTTATTTTTTTTGGCTACGTCGGGTCTTAGTTGTGGCACACAGGATTTTTTGTTGTGGCGCGTGGGATCTTCGTTGCGGTGCATGGGCTTTCCTCTCTAATTGTGGCGCACAGGCTTCTTTCTAATTGTGGTACATGGGCTCCAGAGCGTGTGGGCTCAGTAGTTGCGGCATGCGGGCTTAGTTGCCCCATGGCATGTGCTATGCTAGCTCCCCAACCAGAGATTGAACCCGTGTCCCCTGCATTGGAAGGCAGATTCTTAACCACTGAACCACCAGGGAAGTTCCCAAGCCTATTCTTTTCTAACCTATGTTTCACTTCTCTCTATAGCTATGTTTTTTATCTGAAAGGTTTAAGTGTACTGAGATTTTGTCAATTTGCTGGAATTTAAAAGTACACTATTCGATTTGGAAAAGAGACTTTTTAAATTTTAAAACGTGAACTTCTACAGTCACTAATTTACTAAATGACTAAAGTAATATAACATTTCATTTCTATGTCATTGTTTAGCATATAATGAGTCTGACACAATTTCTCATTTTTAGTTTAGACTAAAAAACTATGTCTTTAACAGAAGAAGGGAGTCTGGAGATCACTTGACTAATCTCATAAGTTAAACTCTTTTGCAAATATGAATACTATATCAATGAAGCAAATAAATATGATAAAATAAATCTTAACATTTGTTTAAAATGTACCAAGATAACTGTGAATCATTTTTTTAAAAAATAAACTTTTCATTTTGGAAAATTCTAGACTTTCATAAAAGATGCAAAGATAACATATAGTGCTCTCATACACTCCTCGCCCACCCAGTTTCCCATAACATTAACATCTTACAATACTATAGAGTATTTGTCAAAGCTAAAAAACCAACATGTTTGATACATTACTATTAATTGAACTCCAGACTTCATTCAGATTTCACCTATTTTTCAACTAATGTCTCTTCAGTTCCAGGATCCAATCTAGAATACAACATTGCACTTAACCAAATCACTTTTAAAAGTAATAGTTTCTTAAATTTCAAAGGAGCAAAAAGAAGCACTTCCTTACCTGCTCTACGCCAAAATTTCATGTGTTTAATTCCAGCTGTAATTAACTTATCAGGCACGTACGGGTTCATCTTTACAACAAAAATCTTATCTTTACTTCCTCTGAAATAAATACCAAAATGTTTTAACTCTGAAGATAAATCTCTCCTGTAATAACCTTTTGCCTAATCCATATCCTATCTTGATTAATCCATTACTAAATGCTTGGCCCACTTGTCTCTCTGGTTTGGGCTATGTAATCATGCATCTGTACATTTGTTATTTTGTCATTATTTTAATTTATTAACTCTTCTCAACAGAATGTTAAAAGATAGGAACAGTGAGAACTGAACTTCTTTTGGATAGTACCTACTACAGTGCTGTGCATAGAGAATGCCATTTGTGGCATGAATGAGTTAAAGAAAAAAAATCTTTTACAGCACTCTGTTATAGCTTAATATAGTCTTTCCAAATACAAAATCCTCTTAAACTATTTTTTATTTGCATACTGTCTATATACTCTGAAAAAAGCATTTATGTGTATTTTAAAAGTGCTTTTATGTATCACTGTAGGGAACAGGAACTTAAAAAAGTAGTCTCTGACACCGTTGACTATTTCTTCCTTTAAAGCAATTGCTAACATTTTTTATTATTATAGAAATAATGCTCACTGTAGAAAATTTAGAAAAATGAAAACTGTAAGAGAAAATAAAAATAATCTATAACTTGTGATACATGTGTGCACATATCTCCTTTCACTCAAATATATGAGTATTTCATCATGTTTTCAATGACTATAGAATAGCTTATCTTACATTTATAGGAATTAACTCTACCTATAAATGGAGACATAGATAATAGCTACTTCCAACATCATATTATAGTTAAATTAAAAAGTGTGTTCACAAGGGATAAATCTACAAAGAATCCTGAAATTATTTGTCTTTTTACCACAATTACACGAGAGTGAGTCAAAAATTATCCACACTCTGGCTGCAGAATTTATTTTAATTCACTTTTAGAAAAGACAAATATATCATTTTCAACATACTCTCCCTGCTTTTCAATACACTTTATCCATGTGTCAACAAGCTTTCAAATTCCTTCATTTAAAAAAATGTTTTAGGCTGAGCTGCGAGCCACAAATGCACCACTGTCTTCACTTCTTCATCAGAAGTGAATCTTCATCCTCGAAGGGCTGCTTTCAGGGGAACAAACAGGTGAAAGGTTGATGCAGCAGGATCAGGACTACAGGGAGGATGCTTTAACACCTCAAAATGAAGTTTCTGCAGAGTGTCGACAGTGTGGGCAGAAGTGTGCAGGCGTGCACACCCTCAGACCACAAAAAACTGCACGCTGCTCTTCTTTCGTGCAGATCACAAGTGGGGCATCCATTTTTGCTTGCACCACAGTTACAAATGAACTGATGTAACACGTTCACACCTGCACAGCAGTTACTGGGGAGACAGTAGCCTTGAACGGAAAGTGCTGACAAGACAGTGCAGCCAACACAAGTTTTAATATAACTGCAGTGCGGATACTCCTTGACTCACTCTCATATTATGTATTCAATGGTAATAAAGATGGCAACAATTTTAAAAGTTTCGTGTTTGCTTGATTTCAAAACTGCTATGAGTCAAAAAAAAATTTAAGTCCAAAGTAATTTCAGTATTTTGTCAATGTGATTTCAAGTTTTTTCCCTACCTTGCTATTGAAAGTTTCTCTCCTTTTTTCCAGTCCCACAGCACAATAGTGTGACTATCATCTATTCCAACTGAAGCCAAACGTTTCCCATCCGCTATGAAAATTAATCAGAAACAGACTGACCATCAACGTTCAGAAGATAAAAAATACTCAGTACACATTCTGATACCACAGCTCTATATTTTATTTATTTATTTATTTATTTATTTATTTTAGCACTATATTTAAAATTTTGTAAAATATTGTTAAATGTTAGGCATACATACAAGCTATGAAAAAAAAAACAGAATTTATAAGGATGGGGAAGAATAGTTTCTCAACACATCTAAACCTATCTGCTGACTTTTTTCTCTGACTTCATTTATCTCATTTATCAGCTTAAGACAGCAGAAAGGAGGAAAAATATTTAAAAGATGAGAAGGAAAGGGAAAACTAAGAAAGAAGGAAGACGTGATATGCACCAATGAAATCCACCATAGGAACTCTACTGTGATATAAGAAGTCACAGGGATTACAAAAAGATAATCAAATGAAAAAGACATAGGTTACAAACACATCTTGCTGTTAATATGACTGTTTGTAGTGAAGGTCAATTATTTCAGTTGTTACTACTATCAAGCAACAAGTAATGACTATTAGACAAGTGACTATGCTAAGCCAGTCATGCTGGCAGGTGTGCATGTATTTGTAGGTTGTAAAGGCTCAATCTGTAATAAAACATTTGCCACTCTGCCACACTTTTTGCAAAGCTCAATTAGTTTGTTATTGCTACCAGTGGTATGTTTCTTGTTGACTCCTTTACCAATCAGTTTCTTCACCTTTGGCAGATATTTGTATGCATATATACATTCCCCCCACCCCCCAAACTGTACTATGAATAATTCACTATCACTTCAGTAGAGCAGCAGAAAGCACATATTTACTGTTTCTTAATATAAAATTCTCTATTAATGGTATTTCTCCCTCTCTTCCCTATCCATACCCTAGCTTTCATTGTAGATCTATCTGTGGTTGTTAAACTTCTATATATGTAGCAAAGAGTTAACATGATCTGAAATTATTTTAATAAGATAGACTGGAATTGTCACTTCATAGAAATGCTATAAAACAAGTATTTCAGTTCTCACCTCTTTCCTTCTTAGCTTTCACCCTAAACATTTTCAAAGTTTACTCTGTGGCTGCAAAACATTAAGTGAGATCAGGGTTTGCCCAAAGTGGGAGATACATACCACTGGTGGTAACTGAGACAGTTTCAGAGGTTATGTAGACAAACATTTTTTATTTTAACAGAAACATCTTTAAAATAACGGGTATTAAAATTACACTCATTAAATTATAGTTATAAACCACCCAGCAAACCCACACTTTCAGAGCCTTGATTGGTTAGGACAACAGTGTGCACATTTGATAAAAAAAAATTGTGAGAGTCAAGTTTAGGCAACACTGATTTAGACTAAAATGCTATGTACTGCCTCTGCATTTTGATCATTCTTACTGAGACAGAAAACTGTCTTACCTGAGAAATCAACAGCACAGACACCATATTGGTGGTAGCCCTTTAATACTGACAATGGTTTAATGGTCTCTGTGTCCCATATGTGAACTGAGGGATCCCTACCTACCTAAAACAGAAAGAATTATAAAGGTCATTTTATGCAATTAAATCATTTATTTTCATACCTATAAAAGGAAATAAGAATTTATAGCCTTTGTCATATTTGCTACAGATATTTATCAAATAAAAAATATAAAGCAGACTATATATGCAATCAACATTTTCCCCTCACATTTGTTGAAAAGCTAATGAGACTAGGCTCAGTGTTTCTAGGGATGTTCTACAACTACGTAGCTCCTAAATCTTATACATACTTCATCAATAAAGATAATGCTTACTGAGCATCTATTATTGGCAGTGTGACTATGCTAGGTACAATGAGCACTAAGACAATTAGATAAACTTTGCAAACTCATTGGGAAAATGAGATATTTTCAGTTAAAATAAGAACATCTGATAATACATGCTTAATGAGAATGAAAAGGTTGTAGAGAAAATCTTCATGGAAGAGATGCTACTTGACCTGGGCCAAGTGCAGGTCTTGGATAAAAAGAGAATCAAGCAAGCATATTCTAGGCTATGATAATGGTGTAAACAAAGATAGAGAGTTTAAAGCACCAAGCAGGTTAACAAGACTTAATTCTTTATTCCTTTAGACTCAAGTAATCAGTTTCTTTATACAGATTAAGAGATATAATAACTTTGCCTATGAAGGCAACTCCTGAAATAACTAATACAGCTGCCAATTATTAATTTTGATATTGATTTTACATACAGAGATAACAAAAAACAATACTGCAATCAGTCAATATTTCACTAAGTTATTAACTGCTTTCCGCTGTCTGTCATTTCTCTACAGATCTATTGTTTTCTATATAAGCTGGAAATCTAAACTACCATTTTGAGTTACTTTTGGTTTAGGTTTCTCCCAAGTGATATGAATTACACCCATTAATAAACTTTTTGTTTTTCTCATTAACCATTTTTTTTGGGGGGTGGGGCCATGGCGTGCCACATGGCTTGAGGGATCTTAGTTCCCCAACCAGGGATCAAACCCAGGCCCCTTACAGTGGAAGTGCACAGTCCTAACCACTGGGCAACCAGGGAATTCCCCTAATCTGTCTTTTTTGTTAGAGTCTCAGCTAAAAGCCTAGCACAGGAAGATATCTTTGGATATCCAGGGATGTCCTGTGGGCATAATGACTTTTAATTTAATTTGGCCCAAATTCCCTAAAATTCCAGAATCATGGTAGTAAATGACTAGTTCTCACAGTTTTCATTCCAGTGGTATAATAATGTCCACACTCCTTGCCACAGCACAGTGGGTACGTAATTGTGTTTTAAGAGGAACCATTTGGTGCCCCTTGAGGCCCCTGCCAACCCATTTAATTAGTTCTTCCACTAATGTCCATCATGCACTCTAAGATCTGAATACTTTGGGCTGCTCACAGTTATTTAAAGAAGCTATGTTTTATTTTTTGGGTTTTTTCCACCCTACTGTTACACATGATATAGCACACTTAAAATACTTTCCCCAACCTCACCTCTGTCAGGTAAACTGCTCAGCTCAAATGTCATCACTTCTATGAGTGTTTCCCTGATTCCATTAGGCACGATTAATCAGTCCTTTATAATATTTCAAGAGCACTTTATACATATCTCTACCCTGGTGGTTCTCAGCAGGGGGTGACTTTTGCCTCCCAAATGCTGTCTGGAGACATTTTTGGTTGTCACAACTGGGGTGGGTGGTGTTACTGGCATGTAGTATGCAGAGGCCAGAGATGCTGCCAAATATCCTATAATGTACAGGATTGCATTGTATACAAAAATGCAATTATCTTTACAACAAAGAATTACCTGGCCCAAAATGTCAATAGTGTCAAGGTAAGAAGCCCTAATCTAAACTTATGACCTTGTTTCACAATTTTCTGGCATGTCTGTCTTCCTCCACAGAGTATTAATGTTTTAACCATGACAAGAAGATGTTTTATTTATATCCAGAGTCTTTCCTAGTACACAGCACATGCTCTATGAATGTTTTTGAATGAATGGAAAAAAGGAGGGAGAAAAGGAGGGAAGGAAAGGAAGGAGAGAAAGAAAGAAAGAGGGGAGATATAAACAGAGGGAGGGAGGAGGGGAGAAAGAAAAAGGGAAGAGTTTTCTCTTCTTTCAGGGAAGCTACATAGGATGATGCAAATTGCCTACCCCCACCCTCAATACATCCCAAAAGGTATACTTACCCCGTGTTTAAAGCCAAACACGGGGTAAGTATACCTTCTGGGATTTAGGCTTTACCACTTATTTGCGGAGAGATTTTTGAGAAAATTATCTGATTTTTTTAAACCTAAACTTCCTCATTTATAAACTGGGGGAAACGGTTTCACTCTCATAGATGTGAGGTGAGAATAAAATAAATATACATTAAGAAACTAGTAAAGTGCTTACAGTAAGAATTTATAAATATCACCCTTTCCCTTCCTTCTCTAAGAATATCCATGCAGAGAGGTATCAGTTACGACTTTTCTCTGTGTTCTCTACTTTGGTAAACCTGAATAGGTTACTGTCATGATTGTAAAATAAAAACATAGTCATCCTGTTTGTCACAGAACATTTCTTAGATAACTTACATTATTTTAGATAATTAAAAAACCAGATTTCTAGTTGTTATGTTTTTTATAATTTTTACTCACAAATTAAAAAATTTATTCATCACAAATTATCCTGACAGAAAAAAGTTAAGCCAGAGCTCATAGTTTCAAATTCAAGCTACAATAATGATAAGTAAAACAACAAAACTCTAAGGAAAACTATAAGAGAAAATTTTTATTAGTAATATGAAAATAAAATCCCATTTCTAAAGAATTCATTTCCTAGAAAACAAAAGATAAGGAAAAAAATAGACTAACCTAACTTTAAACCCAAACAAAGGTCTCACCTATCTTGCCTGTTGTCACATAGTCTTTCAAAGGACCTACCTGGCCTGTTGCCACGTAGTCTTTCAAAGGATGAAGAGCCAGGCAGAGAATATCATCGTCATGACCCAGGTAAAAGCGCTGTGTGTTCTGTTGTCGATTATAAATGACACCCACTGCTGCCACATGGTACACAATTTCACCAATTTGAGTATAAAACAGATTACTTCGACAGTCATAACCTCTGTAACTAAATTTAGAAAACAAATCATACAACATTAACTCTGAACTCAATGATAAATATGGACTATTTAGATGACATTCAATTTCCAGTTTAAGATACTGAACAATTTTTAAAAAATACGAATATCTCAGATCCCATAAACTTTTGTGAATTGCTCTGATTACAAACAGTTAAATCCAAGCTACAACGACTCAGTGAAAAAAGGTGCAAAAAAGTGTATACTGTACACTACTATTTGCATAATACTAAATATACTATAAAGCAAAAAGTTTTTTTATTTTTACAAATGAAAGGGTATAGAAAAGAATACATATTTGTATTTGTTTGTATTATATTATGCATAAATATTTCTGAGACTAAATAACAGTGATTCCCTTTGGGTGGGGGGAAAACTGATGGCTGGGAGGGCAGAGGTGAGAAAAAGATTTTCAGAGTGCATCCTTTTATACACATTGTTGAACCATGAGAATACATCAACATAGATTACAAAAATAAGTTTAAACAACAATTTCAAAATATTATACACATCTAGAAAAAAAGTTGCCAAATCCTCTCAAAAATGATCAATACAATTTCATTCTTCAGGACTTTCTTTGCACTTCAAAGAAACCCAATTCATAAAACGTAACTGCAGAGAAATACTGCCTATTTTAGCCATATGCAGCAACATGGATGGACCTAGAGATTGTCACACTGAGTGAAGTAAGTCAGACAGAGACAGACAAATATCACATACTGCTTATATGTGGAATCTAAAAAAATGATACAAATCAACTTATTTATAAAACAGAAACAGAGTCACAGACATAGACAACAAACTTATGGATACCATGGAGGGAAAAGGAGGGGAGAGATAAATTGGGAGATTGGGATTGACATATACACACTACTATATAAAATAGACAACTGATAGGGACCTACTGTATAACACAGGGAACTTTACTCAATACTCTGTAATGGCCTATATGGGAAAAGAATCTAAAAAAAAGAGTGGCTATATGTACATGTACAACTGACTCACTTTGCTGTACACCTGAAACTAACACACTGTAAATCAACTATACTCCAATTAAAAAAAAAAAACACAAATGCTTCCAAACAAACAAATACTGCCTATTTTAACAATGGAGGAAAAAATACTTTTACTAAATATATCTGTTTACTTTTTCAAATTCTTGAAAACATTATAAGCCAGGTAAGACAGCGATTACTAGGTGAGGGGAAGGAAAGAGCTGGATTGGCGACTCTGTTTTCCCAGGGTGAACTCTGAGACCTGTTTTGCCAGATGTTCTAAGAGAATCCAGAAACTGTATTTTATTGAAATTAAAATATAAAGGTCAAAATGCTTAGGCCAAAACAAGCTACAATATCATTCCAAATCAGACATATTTAGGGGAGATGATAATCTCTCACATTTCACTTATTTTTGTTTGTTTAACGAGATCCATTTCTATAAATATAACACTAAATTTTCATGAGACAAATTAAATTTTTATTTAGTAAGCACTTCTATAGCGCTTATTATGTGCCAGACAACACTCTAAATCACAAGTATTGACTTATTTACTCCTTGCCAGAATCCTATGAAGTAAAGTACTGTTATCTCCAGTTTACAGATGGTGAAACAGAAACACAGGGAGGTTAAGTGACTTGCTCAAACTCACACAGCTAGTAAATGTGAATCAAAATTCAAACCCATAAATGCCCATCAACAGATGAATGGATAGAGAAGATGTGGCACATATATACAATGGAATACTACTCAGCCATAAAATTGAGTTATTTATAGTGAGGTGGATGGACCTAGGGTCTGTCATACAGAGTGAAGTAAGTCAGAAAGAGAAAAACAAATACCATAAGCTAAACATACATATAGAATCTAGAAAAGTGGTACCGATAAACCTAGTGACAGGGCAGGAATAAAGATGCAGACATAGAGAACGGACTTGAGGACACAGGGAGGGGGGAAGGGAAGGCTGGGATGTAGTGAGAGAGTAGCATTGACATATATACACTACCAATTGTAAAACAGATAGCTAGTGGGAAGCTGCTGCACAGAACAGGGAGATCAGCTTGGTGCTCTGTGACTACCTAAAGGGGTGGGAGGGAGGCTCAAAAGGGAGGGGATGTGGGGATATATGTATAAATATAGCTGCTTCACTTTGTTGTACAGCAGAAACTAACACAACATTGTAAAGCAATTATACTCCAATAAACATGTATAAAAAAATTCAAACATATAAATGAAAAGTAGTCATTTTATACCCGTGAACAAAGTGTAATCGAATACTATTTCCTGGAGGCCGCTCTCTTCTTTTAGAAGTACCACTTTTTTGTTTCTCTTTGTATTGTTCTTTAAGCTGAGGTAGATCTTCTTTGTAAACCTTTAAATAATGTACATAAGTAGAAATATTCTTAGAATATAAATTAATAAAAGTGCTGTAAATTCCTAATGTAACTTCAGACATTGTGGTTATCACTAAAGTTTTAACAACTGTCTTATATAGGAAGATTCTTTATGAAATTTACTTCCATGGAAAGACAAACTTATTTACATTTTCTAAGTATCACACTGACAAATATATATTTAGTTTCCATGAAATTTTTATCCTTTGTAAGAGAATATTTTAAAGCAAATAAATGGAAGTGTACTGAGACAAAAAGCACATATAACATATAATAAAATACAATACAGGCACAGTTAGTATATCAAGCACATACTATAAATAACATTTTACACAAGTATACTTTAACTCTTAAAGGGGGAAACAGCCATACATTTCTTGGAAAATTAAAAACCACAAAAGATAACAATCGATAAGTAAACAACAGGGAGCAAGATCAAGAAGAAACTAGACTTTTTTAGGAAAAAATCATGTGGTAATAAAAACTACCTGTCGACGGTAGGTGAGCTGTGTCTCTTGCTCAATTTCAGAATCCAGTTCTGGTACATCAGACAGATCTGAATCTGATTCATCACTATTAGAGTCAGCCAGACTTTCTGTAATTTAAAAAAATGAAACATTACTTGCTCAAAGAAGATTCATTTTCAAAACAGCACAATAAAATTAAAGATTAAGAGCTGACTGTGCCAACTGACATGGAGACAAGCCATGAAACAATCAAATGAAATTACCTACTCAAGTGACACAGATGTCAGTAAACTGTACTACCGATTATCCTCCTCTCCACTCACTGCAAACTCAATAGTTCCTTTAAATCCCTTCACTGGCTCCCCAATGACCGCTACATCAAATTTAAATGTCTGTGCAAATATAAGTGAATATAACCTATAATAAACATGAAAAATAGCTAGAAATTACTATATGCAACAGATGAACTGACATTAGATAATTTTTCTTTGTCAAAAAAACCATACATGAAACCTAGATACCCATCTACCAGAGAATACGTTGTTTGCTTTACTAATGTATGTTTTTCACTCATCATTTGATAGATTAAAGTGTAACCAAAAGTACTCTGTGGTCCATGTTCTGTGACATCTGATTTTAAACATTTAGACTTAATATTTTAATTTAAAATTTACACTAATAATAATCTATACTGTTAACAAATAAGGCTTGTGTACATTTCAGTAGTAAAATTGTTATTTGGGGGTTATTGAAGAGTTATTTGACAGAGAAATTGTTTAGGCAGTGTGTACTACTCACCTTGGGGTGCTATGTGAAGAGCATCTTTTAGTTTTCTTTCAGGAATAAATTTCCACTGAAAGACAGAATGATCTGCTCCACCAATAGAAATAACCCACTGATAATCATGTGACCATCTGACATTAGTTACGTGAGCTGAATGGCCAATGTATTTTTTAAACTTGGCCCCTATAACAAAAATATACCTTTAAATTGATAAACAAATGCCAACATACACACAAAAAAACCACTATAAACAACAATTTCTATACCTGAACCAATGCATCCTACTTTTACCACCTTAATTACGAGCAAAGGGGAAAAATGTTAATTCAAAAATTCACTGAGTGAACAAATGAATGAGTGTACATCAAGGGATGTAAATCTCTGCTCTACTGATTCACAATATAATTTGGTAAGAATCACAAGGGCTGTGACACATTATCTTACTACTCTGAGAAAAGCCTGCAGCCACAAGGGGATCAACTGTTTTCATATTAAAATATTTGAATATTTTGGCCTGAGGCTTTTGGTCTTAAGTGCCATTGACCAATCTACTCCCCCACTATTCTCAGCCCTAGCTGAGAAGATCCTTTTAAAACTTAAATCATCAACAAAATACTAGCAACATATGAAAAGGACTACACACCATAACCAAATGGGATTTATGCCAGGAATGCAAGATTGGTTCAATATACAAAAATCGATCAATGTAATATACCACACTAACCAAAATAAAATATGTCCAGTTGTCCCAACAACTATCTTTTATAGTCATTTTTAAAACATATATATTTTGTATAATGTCCTTCAGTGTGGGTATGTCTGATGTTTCTTCATTATTAGATTCAGATATGTTTTTTGCACAGGCAATATTGTGTCCTTTTGGATACATCATTTCAAGGGGTACAGTTCTATCATTAGTGATGTTAAGTAGTAGCATTTGGTTAAGGTGTTATACACCAGATTTCTCCAACTATAAAGGATTTGTTTAACTTTCTGGCTAATTTTTTAAAAATCTGTGTGATGATAGGAACCATTTTTGTGGTTCTAAGTTCAGAATACATTTTCTATATCCTGCTTAGATAAACTTGGTATTTGGCAACATGTATATGTCCCTGTTAGAGTACCCTAAACACAATAATGTTTGGCTTCATTTTGATAATGTTTTAAAAGTTTTATATGTTTTATAAGGCTTGTATTTCAGGATGGCAAAGATCCATCAATTACAAATCGGAGAAAAACTTTCACCTTGGCTATGAATTTAGGGCTAGACATCTTAATCAAAGCATAAAAGATCTGACCAAAACTATATAAATTATAATTTACTGCTGCCTAACACTAATGCTATTATTTTAGGAATTAATTTTTTATGTAGCTTAATAGAAGTCATAACCTTCTAGATGGGTAACTTGTCACAATTCACTCCACAATCTGATAAGGTAAGATTCAGTCCCATTCCT
This sequence comes from Hippopotamus amphibius kiboko, assembly GCF_030028045.1. NCBI lineage: Eukaryota > Metazoa > Chordata > Mammalia > Artiodactyla > Hippopotamidae > Hippopotamus > Hippopotamus amphibius. Next base: position 172,672,380 of record NC_080189.1, read on the forward strand.
CTTATATGAGAATGCATTATTTGCCTGTTAAGAGGGCTTTGGCTATTACTTCCTTTGATGGGGCCCTTTACATACTTAGGCACCAGAGAGTCTTAAAAGGTAAAGCCAGAAATTTCAGCAAATAAAATTCCAAGTTTTTAAGATGTACTAATTTTGTCATGTTTAAAGCAAATGAAGAGAGTTATCTGAGTGCCTATTCTAATTGACTATATTGGGTGATAGCTCCAAGAGAGGTGTAGATAATCCTGTAAAGCCTTTCAAATTATTTTCTCTGTGACTTTTCAAAGATCACTTCCTCTGGAAGAACAAAAGCAATTCAACAAGAAAGCTATGGAATAAACCTAAGGGAAGCCAGTTATTTCTAATCAAAGTGATTTTATTAATAATTATTCAATAACCAGCACTGTTTATCTAACTATGATAAACAGTTTATTTTAAAAGTAAACCTAGAGGATTTCCCTGGTGATGCAGTGGTTAAGAATCTGCCTGCCAATGCAGGGGACACCGGTTCGATCCCTGGTCCGCGAAGATCTCACATGCCACAGAGCAACTAAGCACATGTGCCAGAACTACTGAGCCTGTGCTCTACAGCCTGCTACTACTGAGCCCATGTGCCACAACTATTGAAGCCTGTGCACCTAGAACCTGTGCTCCACAACAAGAGAAGCCACTGCAATGAGAAGCCCGCGCACCGCAATGAAGAGCAGCCCTGCTCACCACAACTAGAGAAAGCCTGCGTGAAGCAAAGAAGACCCAATGCAGCCAATAAATAAATAAATATTAAAAATAAAAGGTAAACCTAGATATCACATCTTTTAAGAAGGGACCATGATGTACCAAGACCAACCATATCCTCTTACATGCTTTCAGAATTCCCTGTTATTATCCCATGTGATTATCCTTATGACACTACAATGTAATAGTCTACTTACTTGTTAACTCCTCTAATAACTATAAGCTCCTTCAGGACAGGATGGTATCCTCTTTCCCATACATCCCTAATGCCTGATATACAGCAAACATGCATTAGGTATTTGAAGAAAGAGAAAGAAAGGAAAAAAAAAAAGATCACATTTTCCCTCACTCTACCTATACACTTGAGTTGAAATGCTAGATTGTAGAGAGGGAAGAAGAGTAGTGAAGGAGACTGAGAAAGTATGAATTCCAACCCTTATGATTCACTGAAGGGGACAAAAAGTCTGACATAAAGAATATTAGCGTTGAAATCAAAAGCCTAGAGCTTCAGTGTCATCTTGACTACTTAATAGCACAGGAGCTTGAACACATCACTTAACTTCTCCTAGACTCTATTTCCATTTTAGTATAAATTGGATTATAAGCTCTTAAAGTCCCTTCATTATTAAAAACTGACCTATGATAGGAAATGATAAAAGAACAGTTAAGGCCTAAACAGTATGTCATCAATTAGGATTAATACCTCAGAGAAAAGATTTATCAAAGCAAGCTAGAATGGTCACAGAAGCTTTCCTAATTTAAATGAGAAGAGAATGATAATTCTTGGTGAGAATAAAGCAATATACTGAAATATTTATGTTTTAATGATCCCATTTCTTTCCCAATTTATTTTAGGTATATTTTAACACAAAGTTAACATGAGCTAAATCTCTTCAATAAATTGTTAGCAATACGACAAAAGATTTTTTTCCCATTTAACATTTTGATAATCTTAAAACTTCTAGATATAAAATGTATGAGAATATCTTTTTTGACCCTAGTAAAAAGTAGAATTCCTTAATACACAAAACAGCACTGCTCAGGGAAAAAAAAAGAGAAACTGATGTGACTGCACTGAAATAAAAACTAGTCAACAAAACATCCTTAAGAAAATAAAAAGACAAGTCACAAACTCAAAAAAGGCACTTGTAATCCATAAAAATTACAAATCATTTGTATCTATAGTATATAAAATTACTTCCATAAAAAAATAGAAAATAATAGACTAACAAAATATGCAAAAGACATGAACATGTTAGAAGAGGAAATGCAGAAAATCAAAAACTACTGGAAAAGATGGTCAACCTTATTAGTAGCTAGACAAATATAAATTAAGACAATGTGACATGATTTATACTAACTAGATTTACAAAAATAAAAAGTGTGGCAATGCCAAGTGCTGAAGAGGATGTAGATCAACAGGGTTTGTAAAATGGTATTTTTACAAAATTTGTAATTTGGCATTTTCTTATATCTCTATGACCCGGCAATTGCACTCCTAAGTATACATCTTTAAAAAACTTGTATATCATAACAAAAGACTGAAAAGACCCCAAATGTCCACTGACAGGAGAATAAACACATGAATTGCATTACATTTTCACAACAGTATTTTATAGCAATGGAAAACAAATACACTAGAGCTACATGCAACAATATCTTAGAAATCTTAGAATCTTATAAAAGTGGCATTAAGTCCCTATCACAAATCTGTTTTACAGTTTGATATTTGTTTTGTTTTTTCAAAGAATTTTCTCCTGGAATCTAAAAAATATTTTTACAAAATATAAATTTTCATTGGTCAGTAAGAACTGAAAGAGTCTTGGCAATTATTAACAGTCATGAAGGTGCTAGATTAAAGCAACCCTGTCTTCACCTCTCCATCCTCCCCCAACCTGCCTCCTCACCCTCCACCACAGCCTCTGTGCTGCTGCCTGGGAAGAGTCTGATTACTTGAGAGAGATTATGGTCAAGAGCAGGAGAATCTAGAGAGAAAGAGGATAATAATGAACAAAAAAAAGAAAAGAGAGAGAGAGAGTAACACTTTGGGCTGGGATTTGAGGGGCTAAATGTAGAAGAGGATCATTCTGGGCTAACCTCGTACATTCTGTGTTTCAATTACAATGACTCTGCAACATAAGCCACTTCTATTATTTAACTTCTTTCCACGTTATGTAAAAGCTTCATTTCTTAGAATGTAATGCATATTACCTAAGTGGATATCTAAAATACATTAATACATCAGACACAATCTTTTCCCAAACTTTAGTTGGATCAATAGTACAACTTACTATAATGAAATAATGTACAACTTCATAACTAATCTAAAAGAGAGATAATTTTTCTAACAATACTGCTAGCTTTATGCAACTATGTAAATTCAATAAATACAGAATTTTAAAATACTTCTACTAATCCTTTAAATATGGGCAGTAGTTGCCTGCCCATAGTCTCAAGCTGACTCACAAGTGCCTAGAAATAAAAACCCTTATCATAAATTTCTAACAAAAATCTAAAAAAAGAGAAAATAAGAAAAATAATTTATACTTATATTCTTGAAGCAGTAATTGAACAAACTAACTTTTCTTAAAGACTTTGGTAAAATATTCCTACAGCAATAAGAAGACTACTACACATTTTATAAATGAAACAAAATAAGCAATAAAAATACTGTCTTCCCTGTTGCAAAAGATAAAACTTATGAGTAAATCCCATTCATTTGACAAAGAAAACTCAGAAAATTACTTTTTTTCTGCATAGAGGTCAGTATATGAAACAGTGAGTAGAAGCAATGTGTAAGATTAATATCATCATGATTAATCATATTGATTCTCACACCTTCTAACTAGGCAAGTATCATTTTCATGAAATCCTTCACCAAACAATCAGTACACATATTTTAAAAAGCATAAATCCTCTTATTTATCTTAAGACAATGTTCTGCAAGAAGACTTTTAAGAGAGAGGTTAATTAATAATATTTTGAAAGAAAAGATACCTTTTCTTAAACAAGGATATCGAAATAGTTTTACAATTCCATAGTCATCAGCTGAAACTAAAACTTGGCCAATATAGTTTCCATCCACTGAGTTTATATCATTGATATCTGAATATTTGGGCCAAATTCCATTTACTTCAAGGCCTGAGACACATGTCCATGAAGCCCAATGAACACCTTTTATTTCTTCTTTATTTGTCATTTCTTTTCCTCCTAAAAATAAATCGGAGTTTTAATTTAAGAAGTTATTTCCTTTGATCTTTATTGAAGCATAAACTGTACTGATAACATGGTAAACTTCAAAATTTAAATATCTTCCCACTCCAGTTAAAGGAGAATACATAAACAGGTAGATGAATATAGTAAAGAAAGGAGAAAATTAAGTGCAAGGAGTTGTTAAAAACTTGAGGATGGAAGATGCCTTAGGGGACTGGGATGGGGAGGGTGGGGGGGACTCGAGGGAGGGTGGGGGGTGAGTCGAGGGAGGGAGGGAATACGGGGATATGTGTATAAAAACAGATGATTGAACTTGGTGTACCCCCCAAAAAATAATTAATTAATTAATTAATTAATTAATTTTAAAAAAAAGAAAAAATATCAAATTGTACCATTTAAATATAGGCAGTTTATTGTATGTCAATTATATCTCAATAAAAGTCCTTGAAAAAAAAAAAGCCACTACCAAAATTATACTGATTCAGAGACACACAGATTTGATGATGATGTAGCTTAGCAGGTTCACATATGTGGACAGTAAAACCGAACCTTATTAAAATCATGCTACTCATTAGTCACAACAGGGTAAGTCAGGAAAAGTAAAAACTATAAGAAAGTGGTAAATCAGGTATTGAAAAAGAAACCTAAGAAGATACACAGTTGAGAAAAAGAGATAACTGAAAGGATTACAAAGGAAGACTGAGTGGCAAGTAGTACATTTATGTTAGGATACAGAACTTTAGGATTCAGTCAATCTTCATCACATATAGATTGTTAATGAAAACTTTTGGGGAGATGCATTAATTTAATTATGCAGCTAGTCTTGTAAAATAGTGACTAATTCAGCAACCATCATACTATATAAAGCACTGGGAGATAATATTTTGATGATTCTGTTTTTATTCTCTTTTTAAATCTTTGATGAAATTTCTGTTTTTCAAAATTAGTTTGTTAGCTATATTATTAATATTGCAAAGTTTGAGGTAACCACAAAAGCCCAAACAATTTATGGTCAGACATTTGTATCAATTATATTTAATTAATTAGTTGCACCCATTACAAATGGCATTTTGAATTTCTAATATACACCAGGACTTTACCATATACTACTCACATGGCATGGAATTCAACACAAAATAGGTCTGTCTTAGACCCTTCAAGCAAGTAAGTTTTAGTTAAGAACCAAAAGGATTTCAAATGATAAGGCAGCCTTGTAGAAAAGATCACAATGCCTGAAACATTAGCTCAGAGCTTCTTTGATTTCCTATAATCAAATGTAACTTACACTCTGTCTCTAGTGAAATTCTAAGATATTTTAAATGAACTAAAAATCTACAAGTTATATATAATTTATAGGAAATTTTTACCTGGCATCCTATAAAAAAGTCTTTTACCATTCCCATCATTTGTTTGTAAATATCTACTGTCTGAGGACCAGTCCAGATGAGTGATGAAACTAAGTGATCCAACACATTCCCCAAACTTTTTATAACGCTGAGCAACTCCATAAATATCAACTGAGCTGTCATTGCATCCAACAGCAAGATAACTTCCATCTGGTGAATATTTTAACTCATGAATTGCCTCCTTCCGATCTTTAATATGTACAACTTCCGTCATATCTCTGTGAAGAAAAAAAAAATGACACCATATGAAAAAAAGTCACTACAGAATTAGTTCAGTTTTCAAATGTGTCTAAAATGACTGAGGCTGTATCAAGTATTTATAAACCATAAAACAAAAGTAAATGAAATGACTAGTATTTATTCAGGAATAATTTTGCTGAACAGAAAGAAATACATGAGGACAATATATGCTGGAAATAGAGAAAAATGCTAAATCTCAATTCCTAAATTACTTAATTTTAAGTAGTTCAGAGATTCATACTAAATTTCTGGAGTCATACAATAAAAGAAATAAAGTCATGGATTTTTATGATAAAGTTCCTTATAAATACTAGTTTATGAAAAATGCTTAATTAGAAACACTATGATTTTCAAATTAGATTTTTGTAATGAACCAAATGTATGAAATTACATCCAGGAAATAAAGAAAGGAGAAATTGATTTGTATTATTTCAGTAATACATCTGAATGTATATCTTTATATAGCTACCACTAGTTATTTTTATTTCAACTTCTTTGACCTTTTTTAATAGAATATAAATTCTTCCCAATTAGTGACCATGTCAACCAGCGAAGTTAAAGATTTTTTTCAATAATGTCTTATAACCGATTTTTCCAAAATAATACAGGTAATTGCTAATAGCCATAAAAATGGATAAACACTTAGTTACACACCACTGAGTTTCGAAACGTGGAGTTGGTGGAGAGGTGGAGAAGAGAGAGGCAACAAGGGAGAAGGAGCAGGAGGAAGTGAGAATTCTATTTTCAACTAGTGCCAGGGACTTTTTTCCAAACAAATTTTGCATTACCCATGTGAAATGCTCCCAATAGATTATTTCAAGAATAGAAGTTTAGAGACTTCCCTGGTGGTCCAGTGGCTAAGACTCTGAGCTCCCCATGCAGGGGGCCCAGGTTCGATCTCCGGTCAGGGAACTAGATCCCACATGCTGCAACTAAGAGTTAGCATGCTGCAACTAAAGATCCCGCATGCTGCAATGAAGATCCTGCATGAAGCAATGAAGATCCTGACTGCCGCAACTAAAACCTGGCACACTCAAATAAATTAAATTTAAATAAATACACACACACATACATACATACATAAGAACAGAAGTTTAAATGGCTATTTCCCAATCTTTACAGCTATTAAATGGACAATTTAAAGCAATCAAACTCATATTTCTTTCAGTAACACTAAGTATTTAACTTTGTTTTATATACATGGGATAAAAAGATGAACTCATCTTCTGTGAGAGACAAAGACAAAGAAATTATACTTTATAATTGAGAAAATGTAGTGAGTGCTCAAAAGGTTATCTGTGAAGTTCTATAAGGAATACTGAAAAAGGGTTAAGACTAAAGGCAGGAAGGGACCAAGGAAGAGTGATACCTATTTGAGCATAAATACTTACCCAACCCCTCAGGTACCAACCCTGAGGGGTTGAGTAAGTATAAAAGAGGAGCGAAGGTTTTCCAGAAAGAAGACGTAGCATAAGCAATGCAAGTACATGGCACATTTGAAGAATATTAGATAATACAATGTGGATACAAGATAAATGGGGAAAGTAGTGACTTGATGGGCTTAAAGAGACAAATTGAGGACAGTGGGTCACAGATCCGACATGTTGCCAAGGAACTTGGTTTTTACCCTGGTGTTAATCACATGAAGAAAGAGATGAAAATCATCCCCTTCACTATAAAAGGGAATCAGAACAAAACAAAACAAAACAAAACAAAACAAAACAAAACAAAACAAATGAAGGAAAAAAAGTACCTTTTAAAAGAGCTTTCCTGGTCGTCACTTTTGCCTTAGACCCTGCAACTTAGAAGGTTCTCTTCCTAAGCATAGACTAATGTAGCTACCTCTACCTTTCCCAGTGACTTCTTTAAGTTTTAATTAAATTCATGCATCTTATCTCCCTTTTTCCATATCCATTCATCCATCCATTAATCTATCCACCCATTCATCTATATCTATATGGAGTAAGATTTTTAAGAACATATCTAAGGCACTATTTGATAGCTTTTACTCTTTATGCTTTCTTTATTAAATATATAATCATTCCAATATCAATCACAAACATTAGTTAAAATGATCCTGGAAAATTCTTCAGAATTATTTTGGGGTTTTTTTTAAAGCTTTTTTGTTCTAGAGACTTAACTGCTCCCAGTTAATGAGAGAAACAAGTGTGGATATCTCAGGTTGTCTCTTGCTTTCTACCACTATGCCCCTGCCCACCAAACACAAACACACTCACACACACAGAAGAAACCAACCATGATGGAAAGAGAGATTCTGATTGACTGATTGGTTTTATAGTATGTATTATGTTATTACATCAACACTATAAATTGTAACTATCTTCTCTGACCAAGATGTTTATTTGACAAATTTACATGAAACAAGGCTATTATTAGATGAAAATGCATTGATTTCTAAAATTTCTCAATTAAGTCTTCTAGGAAACCAGTATGTGAATTCTATGATTTAAGAGGCAGAGGGAAGCCAAAGCCTGGGAATACTCATATATTAGCAGTTTGTAATACATCACAAAAGTAAAAGTACACTGCACTCATAGAGCATATAATAGCAGAACCGTTCCTAGGTGAAGGAGTTATCAGAGACAGACCAAAGGAAGTGGAGTTTAAACTTCATTCTGAGGAATTAATGGGACTTAGCTCAGCAGAAGACAGGAACTGGGAGGAAAAAGGCCCATAAGCAAATCTAACAAGTATGTGAAATTGCTGATGTCAAGAGACAGTATTCAAGCTCAGCCTGAGAAGCCCAGTGTAGTGGTACTGACACAACCAAAGAGGGCTTTGGTGTGAGCAGAGTCTGGTGAGGGAGCCTAAGGGAAATTATAAAAGGCCTCACAGATCTTAAGATTTCCGGCCTTAATTTGTAAATACAAGCTAGGGTGGGATGAATCAATCAGATCACTAATCCGGTTCAACAATAAAAAAACAAATTGAAGGAAGGAGTATAATGGCAGGATTAAGACCAATTAGAAGGCTACTACAGATGGTGGTTGCTAGACTTCAGAAAGAAGTGAAATGATTTGAAATATGCAGTATTATATAATCCATACTATTATATAGTATATAGTGTATGTTAAAGATATAATTCTAATCTTACTCACAAACCTTAATTAAAATGCTCCTAGAAAATTCAACAGGCAAGAAAAATCAACACGATGTGGTGATGGATTAGAAATGGTGGTTAGAGAGAGCGGTATTAACGATAATGCCTAGGTTTTTGGCTTATACAAGAACATGGACAGTGGTGCCATTCACTAGAATAGGGCCCAGAGACAGAAGATAAGTTTGGGAGGGGGGATCCTGGGTTCGTCTTTGGATGTGCTGAATGGCAGATCCCTTTGAGATACCCAAGTGATGTTAAGTAAGCAACTGGATATGCATGGCTAGAGTTGAGAGGAGGTAACAGGGCTAGAGCTATGCATTTGGGATCATCAGGCTATGGGTAGTAACTGAAGCTGGAGGCATGATGAGATTACCTAGCAAGAAAATACAGAGTAAAAAGAGCAGAAGGCCTAGCTGCGGAGAGCGGGGGCTACTCTTCATTGTAGTGTGCGGGCTTCTTATTGTGGTAGCTTCTCTTGTGGAGCACAGGCGCTACATGCTAAGGCTTCAGTAGTTACGGCATGTGGGTTCAAGAGTTATGGCTCTTGGGCTCTAGATCGCAGGCTCAGTAGTTGTGGCGCATGGGCTTAGTTGCTCCGCGGCATGTGGGATCTTTCCGGACCAGGGCTCGAATCCGTGTCCCCTGCAGATTCTTAATGACTGCGTCACCAGGGAAGCCCTAGAATCTGAGCTTTGAGGCACTTCAATTTTACCAGGTAGGCAGAACATAATTAGCCTATAAAGAAAATGAAGCCAGAGAGGTATGTTGAAAAGAGAAAGACAATTAATATCCAAAGCCAGGAAAGAGAATGTTTTGAGAAGCAGCAAGTGGTTAAAGGAGTTGAATTTACTGCTAAGAATCAATTTAGATGAGACCTGAAAAATATCTCCTGATTCCAGTCACAGGGCATTACTAGTGAGGGTTTTTCAATTTAAAGATGAAGGCAAAAGCTTTATTGGAATGGGGGCAGAAAGTTGGTAAGTTAATTGGGAGGAAAGAGAGTAAAATAGGCAGTTTTTCGAGAACTTTACTGTGAAAAAGAGAGTAGAGATGTGATAAAATTAAAGACGGCCTCAGGCTCGAGATAGGAACTTTAAGATAATAGTGCTTTAATAGTGCATGTTTTAATAGTGCTCTTGGTGAGGACAGAGAGACAAAAAAAACTTTGATGTGAAAAAATAATGGACATACCCAGAGAAAATCATAATTCAAAAAGACACATGCACCCTAATGTTCATTGCAGCACTATTTACAATAGCCAGGTCATAGAAGCAAACTAAATGTCCATCAACAGATGAATGGATAAAGAAGATGTGGTACATATATACAATGGAGTATTACTCAGCCATAAAGAGGAATGAAATTGGGACATTTGTAGAGATATGGATGGACCTAGAGACTGTCACACAGAGTGAAGTAAGTAGAAAGAGAAAAACAAATATCATATAGTAACACATATATATATACAGAATCTAGAAAAATGGTACAGATCAATTGGTTTGCAAGGCAGAAATAGAGACACAGATGTAGAGATCAAACATATGGACACCAACGGGGGAAAGTAGTGGCGGAGGAGGGATGAATTGGGAGATTGGGATTGCCATATATACATTACTAATAAGAAAAAAAATCAGACTGTACACTTTAAATATATGCAGTTTATTGTATGTCAATTATATCAATAAAAGTTCTTAAAAAATAATGCATATATACAAAGAGTTACTTTTTTCAGTCAGGAAACAACTTCAGAACTTATTACTCCCATAAAATGAGGCAGACAAAATATAAATATATTGAAAAAACTTTAAATGAATGTGTGATTAGTTAGGAAAAAAACTATCTTAAATCCTTTTAAAGCTGATGTAACTCAGCAGTGACACTGTCAGAAAAGACAAATGGCTAGCTACTGGTAGAATCTAAAATGGCAATGTTAATGTTTTTAGAACTAAAGTCTATTCCATACCCTGCAGGAAACCTTACTCCATCTTCAGCATAATCTATTAACCATGCTCACCAAGCTCTTCCACTGAAGTCTCTCCAACTACTTATGAGAATGAATTAGCTCTTCGGAAGAGTCTGATGTTGATGCAGCCCACCATAAGTCAAAGTTTTATATATACATAGATCTTCTAATTTGAAAAATATTTGCAATTTTTCATTTGACTCCATGCTATTAGTGCTTCTTTTAATATAAAGTTGTTAATATTTTTATCACAAGGAAAAGAGATGTTTTAAGAAGTTATGTGATTTTGCCCTGGCCATCACCTTGTACCCCAATTTAAGAATCAGTGTGTTACAAAAACAGAAATGTAGATCAATGGAACAGAATAGAGAGCCCTGAGGTAAACCCATGCACATATGGGCACCTTATCTTTGACAAAGGAGGCAAGAATATACAATAGAAAAAAGACATCCTCTTCAATAGGTGGTGCTGGGGGAAAACTGGACAACTACATGTAAAAGAATGAAGTTAGAACACTTCCTAACACCATACACAAAAATAAACTCAAAATGGATTAAGGACCTGTAAGGCCAGACACTATAAAACTCCTAGAGGAAAACATAGGCAGAACACTCTATGACATACATCAAAGCAAGATCCTTTTGGACCCACCTCCTAGAATAATGGAAATAAAATCAAGAATAAACAAATGGGACCTAATGAAACAAAAGCTTTTGCACAGCGAAAGAAACCATAAACAAGACAAGGAGGCAACCCTCAGAATGGGAGAAAATATTTGCCAATGAAGCAATGGACAAAGGATTACTCTTCAAAATACACATGCAGCTCATGCAGCTTAATACTAAAAAAGCAAATAACCCAATCCACAAATGGGCGGAAGAAGACATGTCCAAAGAAGACATGCAGATGGCTAACAAACACATGAAAAGATGCTCAACATCACTAATCATTAGAGAAATGCAAGTCAGAGCCACAATGAGGTATCACCTCACACTAGTCAGAATGGCCATCATCACAAAATCTAGAAACAATAAATGCTGGAGAGGGTGCAGAGAAAAGGGAACCCTTCTGCACTGTTGGTTGGAATGTAAGTTGGTACAGCCACGATGAAAAACAGTTTGGAGGTTCCTTAAAAAACTAAAAATGGAACTACCATATGACCCAGAAATCCCACTACTGGGCATATACCCAGAGAAAAGCATAATCCAAAAAGAAACATGTACCATAATGTTCAATGCAGCACTATTTACAGTAGCCAGGACATGGAAGCAATCTAAATGCCCATCAACAAATGAATGGATAAAGAAGATGTGGCACATATATACAATGGAATATTACTCAGTCATAAAAAGGAACGAAACTGAGTTATTTGTAATGAGGTAGACAGAACTAGAGACTGTCATACAGAGTGAAGTAAGCCAGAAAGAGAAAAACAAATACCATACGCTAACTCACATATATGGAATCTAAAAAGGTGGTACTGATGAACCCAGTGACAGGGCAAGAATAAAGATGCAGATGTAGAGAATGGACTTGAGGACATGGGGTTGGGAGGGGGCAAAGGGGAAGCTGGGATGAACTGAGAGAGTAGCACAGATATATATACACTACTGTATGTAAAATAGATAGATAGTAGGAAGCTGCTGCATAACATAGGGTGATGGGTGATGCCTTAGAGGGCCAGGATAGGGAGGGTGGGAGGGAGTTGAGGGAGGGGATATGGGGATATATGTATAAATACAACTGATTCACTCTGGTGTACCTCAAAAACTGGCACAAGAGTGTAAAGCAATTATATTCCAATAAATAGCTTAAAAAAAAAAATAATCAGTGTGTTAGTTTCTAATCTATGCTATGTTCCTCTAATTATAACATAACCACTCCTGTGAGGACAATTTACTGCTGCTATACTTATGAATTCCGCTCTATGATATGGAGAATATACACAGCAAACCAAGAAGAAACAGTTACCAGGTAAATTAAGAAGGATTAGGAATATTTTATTTTTTAGGAATAGCTTTCGAGGGAGTTCCTTGGTGGCCTAGTGGTTAGAATTTCAGGCTTTCACTGCCATGGCCCGGAATTCAATCTGTGGTCGGGGAACTGAGATCTCGAAAGCCATGTGATGTGGCCAAAAAAAAAAAGAATACTTTTGATTTGCTAAAATATTGACTTATTAGAGATAAGAACTTATTTACCCAGTTTCTTGCATATAAGAATTGAAAGAACAAGTAAATATACAAATGAAAAAATAACAACCACTATTTTTAATGCATTACCAGCTATCTGATAGAAATTCTTAGGTGTTTTACATGCATCTTAAATTCTTGGTGGTAAAACAACACAAATGTATTTAATTAAAAAAAAAATACTTATGTATTTGGTTGCACTGGGTTTTAGCTGCAGCACGTGGGATCTTTAGTTGTGGCATGTAAGATCTTTAGTTGTGGCATCTGGGATTTTGTTTTTTAATTTGCCGCATGCGGGATCTTTTAGTTGTGGTATGCAGGATCTAGTTCCCTGACCAGGGATTGAACCTGTGCCCCCTGCATTAGAAGTGGGGAGTCTTAACCACTGGGCAACCAGGGAAGTCCCCAAATGTACTTAATGACACTGAATTTCACACTTTAAAATGTTTAAAATGGTAAATTTTATATTATGTATATTTTATCACAATAAGAAAATTAGTTTGAGAGAAAAATCTCAGCATATCTCATTATAGACCCTGCCCCAGAAAGAAGAGTCATATCTATAGAAGCTCAGAAGTACAAGAGAACATGACGTATCTGAAAAAGTGAAAGATGTTTTATACATGTTAAAAGAAAGAGATTGAGGTAGAAAAAAATAGGCTGGAGAGATGGGCACAATAGGCTATGTTAAGAATTACGAACTTCATCCTAAGGATGATGCAATGCTTTTAACATACTTTAGAATGAGGAGGGATGCAAACATGTGTTTTAAAAGGCATTACTATAACTATAGAGTGAAAAAAGGACTTGAGGAAGCAAAACAGGAGGTAAGGAGACCAGCTGAGATGCTATTCCACCAATCCAGTTAGGAGATGGCAGAACTCTATACAAGGGATGAATGGTGAGAATGGAAGGAAGTAGATTAATTTGAGAGCTATTTAGGAAGCAGGTTCTCCAGAATTTAGTGATAAACTACACATGAGAGAAAAAAGAGAGAAATGAATCAATGGTTTCTGGATTGGGCAATTGCGTGGACAGTCATCCATTATATATACCATATATAATAGTATATATATAGTGTGTGTGTATATATATATATATATATATATATATATATATACTGTGTGTATATATATATATATATATATATATATACTATTCACTCAACTAGATAAGAAAAATTTCAGATATCCTCATGAACATGTGCGGATCTATAGCAAATTTTTAAATGGCTGCATAGAAGTCAATTGAATGCACCATATCTATAATTCAACAAAATATGTTAACTGCTTTAATAAATTCTTTAAACTTTTCTAATTACCCAAAGGAAGAGAGGTAGGCATTTTTTTTTTCAAAGCATAAATTTGAAAATAGCAACAAAATTATTCACTCATTTTTAACAGTTTCAAGGTTTCCTTCTTCCTCTTCTATGGCAGAAGCTCATTACTGAAAATCAATACTACCAAGAAATGGAAATCAAGACCCAAATTTAACTCAAAATTTTAGTCATTAATCTACCACGGATTCTCAATCCCCAAAACCAGGTTTTTAAGTCAACTTAATTTTCTGACAAAGCCATTTTTATAAATATATTTTTTACATTTAATGAAACTAATATCTGAAAAAATACATATTACTAAGAAAGGAGGGAAAAGGAAATGGGTAAAAATAAGTATTTTACACTCTATCTCACCTAACAGAAATTTACTATCTGTTTCTATTTCTACCCTAATACATACCTTACTCTAAGTACAGTGAATGAGCCATCCTTCATTCCAAGGGCAAGATGGATCCCATCTACATTTACAGCTGCACAACGAATTGGTTCTTCCATATTACACCTTGCTATTAGTGCATGATCAACTAGGCTCCATATCCTGTAACATTTAATTGAAATAAAAGAATAGTTAACCAAAGTATGCTTAAAAAATGATAGACTATGAAAAAAATGTTGGTTAAAATAATTTCATTTTAAGGAAGAGAGGTAAATCTGGATTTTTAATTGTATGCTTTGTGGCAAGGAATTCTTACTACGAAAATAGAAATATTGTTAATGCTTAAAAATGACAAGGCCTAACAAAATCTTTTATTTTTAAGATAATGTAATGTGTTAATTTTTTTCCAATCATTCATTTTAGGTGGATGAATTCTCCTCATTAAAAGGGAAATACATATATAGTGTGTATATATATACATGTATAGTACAGTATAGTGTGTATATATATATACATACACGCATGTATAGTATAGTATACACCATATTTATAGTCTTCTAATTTAAGAATAACACTTAAGATTATACAAATTCAGTCTTTTCCAGACTCTAATGTTAGAAAACTGTAACAAGTAAAAAATACCCATTGTTTGAAAGTTAAGAATTATACTTCCAAAGAACCTAAAGGATAAAGACCAAAATTCTAATGAAAACTAGTAATATTTTGAAGTAAATTATAACACAAGTACTTCATACAAAACTTGTGGGATAGAGCTGAAATAGTACTTAGGGAGAAACATAAATGTGTGTGTGTGTGTGTGTGTGTGTGTGTATGTATTTGGCCACACTGTGCTGACAAACACTTCTAGTCTATAGCTGAATATAATGAAGAAAAATATAATGGTGAAAGTGAGCATCACTGTCTTCTTCCTGATTTCAAAGGAAAACTTTCAATGTTTCAACACTAAACATATTTCCTGATGACCTTCTATGCCCACAGACTGTAGGCCACACTGGGCCCATTGCCTGTCTTTGTAGAGCTACAAGCTAAGAATCGGTTCTGCATTTTTTAAACTGAAGTATAGTTGATTTACAATATCATGTTAGTTTCAGGTATATAGCATAGTGATTCAGTTGCTATTTTTTTGCAGATTATATTCCATTATAGGTTAGTACAAGATACTGAATATAATTCCATGTGCTATAGAGTAAATCCTTGTTGCTTATCTATTTTATGTAGAGTGGTTTGTATCTGTTAATACCATATTTCTAATTTGTCCCCCACCCCCTTTGGTGACAGTAAGTTTTCCATGCATTGTGAGTCCATTTCTATTTCGTATATAAAATCATTTGTATTATTTTTTAGATTTCACATATAAGTGATATCATACAGTATGTGTCTTTCTCTGCCTGACCCACTTCACTAAGCATAATATTCTGTAGATCCAACCACATTGCTGCAAATGGCAACATTTCATTCTTTTTTATGGCTGAGTAATACTCCACTGTGTGTATATGTGTGTGTGTTTATGTATGTTTGTACACACACACACACACACACACACACACACACACACACACATCATATCTTCTTAAGCCAATCATCTGTTGATGGGCACTTGGGTTGTTTCCACGTCTTGGCTATTGTAAATAGTGCTGCTATGAATACTGGGTGCATGTATCTTTTCAAATTAGAGTTTTTGTTTTTTTCCAGATATATATCCAGGAGTGGAACTGCTGGATTACATGATAACTCTATATTTAGTTTTTTTTTTAAGGAATCTCTACACTGTGGCTGCACCGATTTACATTCCCACCAACAGTGTAGGAGGGTTCCCTTTTCTCCACACTCTCTCCAGCATTTATTATTTGTAGATTTTTTGATGATAGCCACTCTGAGTGGTGTGAGGTGATACCTCATTGTGGTTTTGATTTGCATTCTTTAATAATTAGCAATGTTGAGCATCTTCTCATGTGCCTGTTGGCCATCTCTATGTCTTCTTTGGAAAAATGTCTATTTAGGTTTTATGCCCATTTTTTGATTGAGTTGTTTTTATTTTGATATTGAGTTGTATGAACTGTTTGTATATTTTGGACATTAACCCCTTGTCAATCGCATTATTTGCTAATATTTTCTCCCAGTCTGTAGGCTGTCTATTCATATTGTTGATTTCCTTTGTTATACAAAAGCTTGTACATTTGATTAGGTGCCATTTTGTTTATTTTTGTTTTTATTTCTTTTGCTGTGGCGGACTGATCTAAGAAACTATTGTTACGATTTACATCAGAGGATGTTTTGCCTACGTTCTCTCCCAGGAGTTTCATTTATCATGTCTTACACTTAGGTCTTTAAACCATTTTGAGTTTATTTTTGTATATGTTGTCAGGGAATGTTTTAATTTCAATGATTTACATGTAGTTGTCCAGCTTTCCTAACACCACCTGTTGAATAGACTGTCCTTTCTCCAATGTATACTCTTGCCTCCTTTGCTGTAGATTAATTGACCATAGGTGCATGAGTTTATTTCTGGGCTCTCTATTCCATTCCTTAATTAATCTTTATGTCTGTTTTTGTGTCAATACTATGCTATTTGGATTACTACAGCTTTGTAGTACAGTCTGAAGTCTGAAAGGATTATACTTCCAGCTTTGTTCTTTTTTTCTCAGGATTGCTTTGACAAATCTGGGTCTTTTGTGGTTCCACATACATTTTAGGATTATTTGCTCTAGTTCTGTGAAAAATATCATGGGTATTTTGATAGGGATTGAATTTTTTTTTATCATGTTTTTATTTATTTATTTATTTTATTTTATTTTATTTTTTGGCACACGGGCTTAGTTGCTCCGCGCCATGTGGGATCTTCCTGGAGCAGGGATTGAACTCATGTCCTCCGCACTGGCAGGCAGACTCCCAACCACTGTGCCACCGAGGAAGCCCAGGGATTGAATTTAATCTGTGGATTGCTTTGGGCAGTGTGGATATTTTTAACAAGATTAATTATTCCAATCCAAGAGCATGGTATATTTTTCCATTTCTTTGAATCATCTTCAATTTCCTTTATCAATATTTTATAGTTTTCAGAGTATAGGTCTTTCAACTCAGTTAAGTTTATTCCTAGCTATTTTTTCTTTGATGTGATTTTGAACGGAATTTTTTTCTTTTTACTTTCTCTTTCTGATATTGCATTATTAGTGTAAAGAAATGCAACAGATTTCTGTATATTAATCTTGTATCCTGCTACCATGACAAATTCATTTATTAGTTCTAGTAGTTTTTGTGTGAAGACTTTGGGGTTCTCTATGTAGAGTATCATGTCATCTGCAAATAGTGACAGTTTCACCTCTTCCCTTATAATCTGGATACCTCTTACTTCTTTTTCTTGTCTGACTGCTGTGGCTAGTACTTCCAATACTGTTTTGAATAGAAGTGGCAAGAGTGGGCATCCTTGTCTTGTTCCTGAATTTAGCAGGAAAGCATTTAGCTTTTCACCATTGAGTATTATGGTGGCTGTAAGCTTGTCATAAACAGCTATTATGTTGAGATATGTTCCCTCTATACCCACTTTGGTGAGAGTTTTTATCATGAATGGATATTGAATTTTTAAAAATTTTTTTCCTGCATCTATTGAGTTGATCATGTGGGGTTTGTCTTTTGTTAATGCAGTGTATTACAATGATTAATTTGAGTATGCTGAACTATCCTTGTGACCCTGGGATGAATCCAACTTGATCATGGATTCATTTAATGTATTCATTTTAATGTAGGATCCTTTTAATGTATTGCTGGATTCGGTTTGCTAATATTTTGTTAAGGAATTTTTGCACCTACATTTGTCAGAGATTACTGACTGGTAATTTTCTTTTTTCTGTAGTGTCTTTGTCTGGTTTTGGTATCTGGGTAATGGTTGCCCCATAGAATTAATTTGGGAATGTTCCCTCCTCCTCAATTTTTTGGAATAGTTTGAGAAGGACAGGTATAAGGTTCTTTGTATGTCTGGCAGAAGTCCCCAGTGAAGCTGTCTGGTCCTAGACTTTGGTTTGCAGGGAGACTGTTTTTGTTTTTTTTTTTATCTTTTACTACAGATTCTATCTTACTTCTAGTGATTGGTCTGTTCAAATTATATGTTTCTTCTTGACTCAGTTATGGCAGTTATGCTTCTAGAAATTAGTCTATTTCTTCTAGGTTGTCCAGTTTGTTGACATATAACTGTTCACAGTATGCTCTTATGATTTTTTTTATTTCTGTGGTAACAGTTGTTATTTATTTCTCCTCTTCCATTTCTTATTTTGTTTAGTTGGGTCCGCTCTCTTTTCTTCTTGGTGAGTCTGACTAAAGGTCTGTCAATTTTGTTCATCTTTTCAAAAAATCAACTCTTGGTTTTATTGATCTTTTCTATTGTTTTTTTTTTAATCTTTTATTTATATCCTCTCTGATCTTTATTATTTCCTTCCTTCTGCTGACTTTGGGGATTGTTTGTTCTTCTTTTTCTAATTCTTTTAGGTGGTAGGTTAGGTTGTTTGAGATTTTCCTTGTTTCTTGAGGAAGGTCTGTATCCCTATGAAATTCCCTCCTAGAACTGTTTTTACTATACCCATAGATTTTGTAAAGTTGTGTTTTCATTTTTGTTTGTCTCTAGGTATTTTATACTTTCTTCTTTGATTTGATCATTGACCCATTGGTTTTTCAGTAGCATGTTGTTTAGTCTCCAAGTGGTTGTTCTTTTCCTGTTTTTCATTCTGTGTTGATTTCTAGTTTCATACTGTTGTGGTCAGAAAAGATGCTTGAAATAATTTCTATTCTCTTAAATTTGTTGAGGCTTGTTTTGTGACCTAGTATGTGGTCCACCCTAGAGAACATTCCATGCACAACTGCAAAGAAGGTGTATTCTGGTTTTTTTGGACGTAGTGTCCTGAGATACCAATTAAGTCCAACTGATCTATTATGTCATTTAGGACCTCTGTTGCCTTACTAATTTTCTGTCTGGATGATCTGTCCATTGATGTCAGTGAAGTGTTAAAGTCTCCTACTATTGTTGTGTTATTGTCAATTTCTCCCTTTATGTCTGTTGTATTTGCTTTATATATTTAGGTGCTCCTATATTGGGTGCATATATGTTAATGAGCGTAATATTCTCCTCTTTTCTTGATTCCTATATCACTATATAATGCCCTTCTTTATCTTTATGGCCTTTGTTTTGAAGTCTATTTTGTCTGATATGAGTACTGCTATCCCCACTTTCTTGTTGTTTCCATTTGCATGAAATATCTTTTTCCATCCCCTCACTTTCACTCTGCGTGTGTTTTCTGCCCTGAAGTGAGTCTCCTGTAGGCAGCATAGTGCACGTTTTTGCTTGTTTTTTTTTTTAATTTAATTTATTTATTTATTATTTTTTGGGGGGTACACCAAGTTCAATCATCTGTTTTTATACACATATCCCCGTATTCCTTCCCTCGACTCCCCCCCCACCCTCCCTCGATCTTGCTTGTTTTTTAATCCAAGCTGCCACTCCACGTCTTTCAATCAGAGCATTTAGTCCATGGACACTTAAAGGAATTATTGGTAAGTATGTACTTATTGCCATTTTAATCCTTGTTTTCCAGTTGTTTTTGTAGTTCTTTATTTATTCTTTTTGTTTTTCCTTTTATAGTTTCATGATTTTCTTTTGTAGTATCCTTGAGTTCCTTTCTTTTTGGTTTTTGTGAAGCTACTGTATGCTTTTGATTTGTAGTTACCATGGAGTTCAAGTATGTTGACCCATAACTATATCTACTTGCTTTAAACTGATAGTTATCCAAGTTCAAACACATTCTACAAGATCTACGTTTTTATACTCCTCCCCTACATTTTATGATTTTGATGTCCTATTTTACATCTTCATGCTTATCCTTTTACTGTTTATTGTAATCATAATCACTTGTACAATTTTTTTTTTTTTACTGTTTTTTAATCTACCTCTGGCTTAAGTGACCTTCAATCTTTACTATATATTAGGCTTTCCTATTGTGATTTTTTCCCTTTCCTATAGATTCTTGCTTTGTTTTTTTTTTAAGCCTTTATTGGATTTGTTACAGTATTGCTTCCATTTTATGTTTTGGTGTTTTGGCTGCAAAGCATGTGGGATCATAGCTCCCTGACCAGGGATCGAACTGCACTCCCTGCACTGGAAGGTGAAGTCTTAATCACTGGACCACCAGGGAAGTTCCCAGATTCTTGCTTCTTTTCTATTTAGAGAAGATCCTTCAATATTTCGTTTAGGGTAGGTTAGTACTGCTGAAATCTTCTAGTTTTTGCTTGTCTGAGAAATTCTTTATCCCTCCTTCTATTCTAAATGATAATCTTGCTGGGCAGAGTATCGTAGGTTGCAGGTTTTTCCCTTTCAGGACCTTGAATATACCATGTCATTCCATTCTGGCCTGCAAAGCTTCAGCAGAGAAATCATCCATTAGCTTTATGGAGTTCCCTTGTAATGGACTCTTTGTTTTTCTCCTGCTGTATTTAGAACCCTCTCTTTAACTTTTGCCATTTTAATTATGATATGTCTAGGTGTGGTTCTGTTTGGTTTCATCTTTTGAGACTCTCTGTGCTTCCTAAACCTACATATCTGCTTTCTTCTTTAGATTTGGGAATTTTTCAGCTATAATTTCTTCAAATACATTTTCGATCCCATTCTCCATTTCTCCTTCTGGAACCCCTATTAAGCATATGTTAGCACATTTTATATTATCCCATAGGTCTCATATATTGCTTTTTTTTTTTTTTTCATTTGTCTGTCTGCTGTTCTGATTGGGTGATTTCCATTTTCTATCTCCCAGATCACTTATTCATTCTTCTGTGTCATTCAGTTGGCTATTCATTGTTTCTAGATTGCTTTTTTACCTCATCAATTTAGTTGTCTATTTTTTTAAATTGTCTATTTTTGACGGGTTAATCTTTAAGGTTTCTAATTCCTTGTTACAGTGATCTGCTTTCCTATCAATAATCTTTCTTAATTCAGTCACATTTTTATTATCATCTATTTATTTTTTTAAATAAAATTTTTTATTAGTTATCTATTTTATACATATTAGCATATATATGTCAACCCCAATCTCCCAATTCATCCACCCACCACCTGCTTTCCCCCTTGGTGTCCATACGTTTGCTCTCTGCATCTATGTCTCTATTACCACCTTTTTAAACTTGGGGTCTGGTAGACTGGTGAGCTCTGTTTCATTATTTGTTCTTTCAGGGAATTTCTCTTATGCTTTTAATTGTGAGTAGTTCCTCTGCCTTTTCATTTTACTTAACTTCCCCTGTCTCTATGAATTGAGGAGAAACTGTTATCTACTATAGTCTTACAGAGATGTTTTTATGTGGGAGTGTCCCTGTGTAGAGTGTGTATCCAATGCCTTCAGTGTAAGGGCTGGTTTTGGTATGAATGTCAGCCACATCTTTCCTCGGGGTATGCTGGCCATGATCCCCTTGATGGGGGGGGAGGGAGGGGGTTAGTGGTTGGTGTTGAAAGATCTAAAGCCTGTTCAGGGTATAAGGCAGGACTTCCTCTCTCCTCCATGGCTACTGCTAATTCCTCAGTTGTTGGAGTAGAAGCCCTGAGGGTCAGGCTTGACCAGGCTCTCCTGCCCTTCAGCGTGTGCCCTGTTCCAAAAGAAGTGACTGCTGAAGCAAGTGAGGCCTGTGTGCTCACAGAGGACCTACACGCCCACCTGTGTAGGCATCCACAGCTCCACTTAGAAGCAGACTGAGGTTGCCTCCCTTCCTCTGTTGTGTTTGTCCCAGATCTAGTGCAAGGCTGTGCTGTGGAGCAGGCTGGGGCTGGGGGTCAGGGTATTGTGGCTGCAGAAACTGAGGAGGCTGTGCTGCTGCCAGAGATGTGGGCTGCCTCTGTGGCAGTCTTCTCCCAGGACTTGTTTGCCCCAGATGTAGCACTAATATGCAGTGTGCAGTGAGTGGGGCCAGGGCACCCTCGCTGGGAGACTAACTGCTGCATGCTCCTGTATGTGCTGACAATGGTCAGCACCACCCCAGGCCCTACAGTCTGTCTGTGTCTTTTCCCAGGGCCTGGTTGGCCCAGATCTTGTTCCAGTCTGTGGTATGGAGTGAGTGGGGCCAGGATGTTTGCCCCATTCAGACTGGAGAGTGTGGTAAGGTGGCAGCCACCAGTGCAAGGCTCTATCCACCCTGACAATTGGCAAGTCAGCATGTACACACTCTTCCTAAGTAGAGTCTAGGCTTCTCTAGCCCTCTGTCTGTCCCAGTGGTTCTCCCAGAAGGTAAGGGGGCTTGTCTCCTCTACATAGGATCCCAGGACTGGGATACCCAGATTGTGGTTCAACCTGCTCACACTCCACGGCAAGTGTCCTCCCATGCAGACCCTCTTCTTTCAGATACCTCCCAGGGTATCCCACACTGATATCTTTTTTTCTATCCTACTCAGTTACATGAAAATCTTTCTTGCAGCTTTGGTTGTATAGAAACTTCTGCCAGTTTCCAGTTAGTTTTCCGTGAGAATTAATCCACATGTAGATGTATTTTTGGTGTGTTTTTGGGGGGAGGTGAGCTCCATGTCCTCCTACTCTGTCCTCCTATCTTGATCCCCCCTCCTTGTTTTTATATTTTTAAATGGTTGAAAATTTTTCTCAAAGAATAACATTTTGAGACATGAGAAAATTATATGAAATTCAAATTTCAGTGTCCACAGATCAAATTTAATGGGAACACAGCCACACTGTTTTATTTTCATACTGCTCGTGGCTGCTGTCATACTACAGAAGCAGAGTTCAGTGTTTGCAAAACAGATGGTAGATGGTATGTGACACACATTACCTTGCACTGCTTCTTTGGTGCACTACAAACTGCAGTGACACAATTATAACCTGACAGAATTTCAAGTGCTATGTGTATTTTGTCACATCGTGGCATTTTATTATTTTTTATTTCTAGTACATATCCATCATGTCAAAACAAGAGAAAAAAGAGAAAAGTGAACTTCAAATGTTACATTTTAAAGGCATAGTGTAGTGTGGATTACACCACTATTGAATTAGATGGTAAAGCATTATGTTTATTATGCAATGATACCATAGCTGTCCTAAAAGAATACAAAGATACATTTACATCACCAGACTAAGTACTCATCACAATATTTTCAACTCACATGAAAGCAATAGTCAGAAAAATTAGAAAATTTGAAATAAAATATCTCATTGCAGCAGAACTTCTTTACACATTTAAAAATTAAAATGATGGTTTTACTTACAAAAGTAAGTTTCCGAGTGGCTTATTTGTTAGACAAGCAAAGAAAGCTGTTTATTGGTAATGGATTAACTAAATCATTTTAGATTGCAGCAGCTGGAGAAATGTGTCCAGAAAAAATAAATTTAAGACAACTAGCCTTTTGTTGAGAACAGTTGCTAAAAGAGTTGAGGGTGTTGGGAATAACAACCAACAGTTAATTAAAAACACAGCAAGTACTTTTGAGTGGTTTTCCTTGAGCCTTAATAAGTCAACAGATGTTACTAATACTACTCAGTTGTTTATTTGAGGAGTCACTGCCAAGTTTGAAGTGATAAAGAATTAGCTTCTATGAATAGTTTGCATGGAACAACTACAGGCCAGAATATTTTCAAAGACATTAGTGAGAAAGTGGTACAACGTAATATAGAATCACACTGGGGTAAAAAATATGTATGGGGGAAAACGGCTTAGACAAATTTACAAAGCCCGTAAAAACATAAATTGTTTAAAGCTTATGATTATTCACTGTATTATTCTTCTGCAAATATTGTGTTGCAAAATATTTGCTTGCACATGCACACACACAAACTTGAATCATGTGTTTCAGAACCAATAGTGTCAACACTGAATTTCATTTTCTCCAGTGGATTAAACCATTGTTGGTTCTGAGTTTTTGTCAGAAACAGAAGCTAAAAATCCTGACCTGCCCTACTACACAGCAGGTTAACAGCTCAGCAATGGTAAAGTTTTATCATGATATTTTTTTAATTATTATTATTTTTTTTTATAATTTTTTTGGGGGTACACCAAGTTCAATCAACTGTTTTTATACACATATCCCCGTATTCCCTCCCTTCCTTGACTCTCCCCCCCTCGAGTTCCCCCCACCCTCCCTGCCCCAGTCCTCTAAGGAAGGGAGTCCAACTCGAGGATGGAAGATATCATGATATTTTGATCTCAGAGCCAAGACTGAAGTTCTTCTAAACCCTCAACTACCATTATTATTATTATTTTTGGCTTCATCGCATGGCATGTGGGATCTTAGTTGCCCAATCAGGGATTGAACCCAGGCCCCCTGCACTGGTAGCATAGAGTCTTAACCACTGGACTGCAAGGGAAGTCCCTCAACTACCATTATTAAATACCAAATGGGGGACTTCCCTGGTGGCGTGGTGGTTAAGAATCTGCCTGCCAATGCAGGGGACACAGGTTCGATCCCTGGTCCAGAAAGATCCCACATGCCATGGAGCAACTAAGCCTATGCACCACAACTACTGAAGCCTGCTCGCGTACAGCCCATGCTCTACAACAAGAGAAGCCACCACAATGAGAAGCCTGTGCACCACAACAAAGAGTAGCCTCTGTGAAAGCTCATGCACAGCAACCAACACCCAATGCAACCAAAAAATAAATTTATTTTAAAAAAAAACCAATGACTTTAGAAATTAGTTTTTACTGTAGATTTGATACTGTTTCTTAATAAAGTCAATCTAAAATTATAAGGCAAAGGCAGAACTTATTTGAAATTTTCAGGAAGAAAGAAAAGAAAAGAAAAAAGAAAAAAAGGAAAGAAACAAAACAAAACAACAGGCCCAATATGGAGTTACCTGTGCTAAGCCCCACATCAACAAACTGAAACTTAATAACTAACTTCACTTCAATTTCAGCTTCTCCCAGGAGTGGAATTTTAAACCAGTCAGTATGGAATTTCCTGATCAACACTAATGAGGTAATCTGCATGAGAGAATGACAGATACCCCACCCCCCCACACCCATCCCTCAAAGGAAGGTGACCATGCCTGAAATAATCCTTTCTTTTGTTTTTGACTTTCTTGTCCCAGCCCTTTCTGTCTTTCAAAACCTTCCATTTTGTACAGCTCCTCAGAGCACTTTTCTACTTGCTAGATGGGATGCTGCCTGATTCATGAATCATTTAATAAAGCCTATTAGGTCTTCAAATTCACTCAGCTGAATTTTGTTTTTTAAACAACACTGTGGTAAAGTTATTGAAACAAATATTAATGCTGTTTGAATAATAATATCAAGCTTCTGTATACACTTCCTGTGCAATCAAAACTTGAAACAAGATCTCCATTCCCACACACATTTGCAGGGGTATTTTTTCAGAGCCTAATCTATAGTTCTAGCAAGTTGTGTTGGACTACTCTCCTAGGGCAGGTCCTGGGTCTTGACTTCTGCCCCTATGCCCCAGTAGAAAGCCATAAACAGAGTCCAAGTTTAATCAATGGAAGAAAAATGCCCTCAGTGCAAAAGTGGCTTTAGCCCACTAGTGCTCTGAAATTCCCATTTTCTTTCACAATTTAGCTGATAGTTCCTTACTATCTTGACTGTTCTTTGAACAGTTTAAAGGTGATTTATATTTTAACCAGCATTTTTAGTTGTTTTCAACGGAAGAGTATCTTTCTGCATAACATGCCCACCAATAACAGAAACAGAAGTCTGAGCAACGGTAAGCAGATAGGGTGGGGGTCCCCAGAGAAAGTGAACCAGGCATAGCTTTCTTGACAGAAGTCATTTTTGGCCTAAGTCATTTTTTGATCCAAGCCTGGCTATAATGCTTGTTCTTGTACAGGTCTCAGTAATTAATAATCGTAAGGAAACAAAACAATGCAAAAGCAAATCACTGTTATCAATAGCAAAGATAATAAAACAACTGTAAAGTCTCCCAGTTCTGTTTCAGTGGTAAAGGTTACTCAGAATGCTCAACCAGCAGATTAACTGCAACCTAAAGGATGATGATTGTGACCTTTTATGACCCTCGTGACTTCAATCAACTAAAGCTTGGACTCTTGTCTACCTCTGCCCTAATTCTATGCTGAATTCTCTTCTGCCCAAGCCCCTTCATGAATACGTACCCTTAGCTTAAAACTTCCCCAATTTTGCTATTTGGAGAGACACTGGTTTAGGAAAGATCCTGGTGTTCTTCTTACTTGCTGCAAGTAATAATAAATCCTTCCTTCTCCTGATCTTTGGCTTGATTGTGTCTTTTGGTTCGACACCCACCATGAGGTGAACCCACTTTTCAGGTAACACAATTACTCTTTAAAGGACCAGTTGTTCTTTTTTCATAGTTATACAGCAGCTAGTAATAGCAGTGCTCCTAAAATGGAAGAAACTATAAAAAAGTTCCTAGCAAACCACGTGGGTGAAGTGTAGCCCCATAGCAAGCTTCCATGTGGACCCAGAGCTGTGGCATCTCCCACCTACATAAAACCAAGTAACACAAAAACAGTAAATGGCATGATTGATTAACAAGCCATTTTAAGTATCAGTAGTTACCTGTAAAGAATTAGGTTGCAGGCCCACCTCACTTCCTATACTAAAGTAAACTTTACACAGATTAGGAGTTAAACATAAAAAAATAAGCCCACTAATGTACTAGAAGAATACATTGGAAAACTTTTTAACTTTAGGGGAGGATTTCTCTATTCCAGAAAACTTAGAAGTCATAAAAGAAAATGTTGATAAATTTAGCTGCATAAAACTAAATAACAACACAATAATGGCAAAAAAAACCCTAAACAGAGTAAAACAGCAAGTAACAAAGTGGTGAAAATTATTTGCAACTTACATCACAAAGGTTTAATATTCATAATATATAAAGAGCTGCTAAAATAAAGGAGAAAGAGATCTACAGAAAAAATGGCAAGAAATGTGAATAGGTCATAGAACAGATTCTATGGGACTATTTTTTAAATAGTAAATGTGAAAGAATTAAGCACTTTTCTGCTTTTTCTGTGCAAATTGTACTAAGGATAATCAAACAGTTAATGAGGATAAATTCTCTTTATAGAAATATGGTAGCTAACAAATGAATAATGAATGATAAAGTCGGAGTACCACTATTTGAAACTCTTAATAACATAACAGGTCTAGGTTATGCATTCTCAACAGCGGTAATACTGCCCCAAAGGGGCTAAAAATTAGTTCTTAGGGGTAAAAATGTTAGATATTACAGTAGTTTGTGGTTCTCTTAAGGGCAATGGTACAAAGACACACACACACACACACACACACATATCCACACACACAGTTTTTTTTGTGGTGCTAAAATTTCATAGGTAAGGGATGTGATCAGGGAAAAAAATGTCTAAAAAGTCTCACTAAAAGCAACAAGTTTTAAAAAGGCTGAGAAACACTGATCTAGATAACAACCATCAATGGCTGCTAGTATGACAAAAAAGAGATGATATATTACATACCATCAAATAGGGACACACATTACCACCTAGGAAATATTCTTGGTGAAAATTCATAACTGCATCTCATCAAACTCTATATCTAACTATCAGTTTACAGGATATAGGGAAGGCAGAATGTGTTAAAATACACTATGAGTATTCAATTAGCCAAAATCAGAATGCGGGGAACTCTAGAGGGCAAATATTTAGTTTCTCCAACAAATAAACTGTAAGAAAAAAAATAAAAAAGGAAAGGAGGGAAGCTATAGAATAAAAGAGATTTAAAGGACATATCAACAATTGCAATAAATGGACCCTATTAAAAGCCTAATTCTAAGAAGCCAAAGGATACTGTGATAACAGTATTGTGGTGATGTTTAGAGTTAACTTTTAGAGATACAAATGGAAATACTTACAGATGAAATGGGGAAAATAAGACAACATCAAAGTGGAAAAAATACAGTGGTTCCCAAACTTTAGTGTATATCACAGCTACCTGGAAAACCCCAAATAGGTAGATTTCTGATACAAGGTCCTGTATAAGGCATGGTAATTTGCATTTCTTACAAGTTCCCCTGTAATAATGATGCTGCTGGTCCAGGAATCACACTTTAAAAACCACTGTTGTAGACAAAAGGCTAATTGCTGCTTTCATATGTAGATAAGTATTAGATCCTATATTAAAATAATTAGAAAAGACTAATGAACTGGTCAATGCATATTTTCTATCAATGAACTGATAGAAAATACGCAAAGAGCTTGCAGAGACAGGTCAAAGAAAAGGAAATACAAATGTCCTCTAAACACATGAAAACATACTCAATACCCCTCAATGTGAGAGAAAAGTATGTTTTCAAAACATAACATCATTTTTCACCTTTTGGGGTAACAATTAGTGTTGGCAAGCGTGTGGGAAAACAGGCACCGTCACACATTGCTGATAGGTATGTAAATTGTTATTGCCTCTGTGGAAGGTATTATCTATCAAAATTTTAAATCTTTTGAACACTGCTAAGAATTTACCACAGAAATAGTCATATTTACACATGTACAAAATGGCAAAGTATAAAGATATTCACTGCAAGCATTGTATTTAGAAGCACAAAACTGGAAGACCTAAACTCCCATCAATGATAGACTAATTGAATAAATTACAGTACTCAGTGGGACATTATTAGCTGTTTAAAAGGAGGAGGTAGTTCTGTACATTTTGATATAGAACAAACTCCAACTTAGGTTTTTAAGAGAAAAACCCAAATCTTATAAGTAGTTGTTAATTCTATTTATTTTAAGCACCTATCATGTTCCCTTGTTACACCATAAGCTGATAAAATTTAAAACTAAGGTTTTCTTTTTTTAAGTTTCTCTAAAGACAAATTCCAGCCTATGCAATTACCTTATGAATTGCTTACCTGACTGAACGATCATCACTTCCAGTCACGGCCAAAGGTTTAGTAGGATGGATGGCAAGTGCCCAAAGTTCACCTTCACAATGCCCTTGCATAATTAGGAAAGGTTTGTTTCTTTCATGCACCACAATTTCAAAAATTTCGCTGTCCTGTGTTCCAACTAGAATGTGGTCACCTCGCCAACAAACACTCCTTACAGACAAACCTAGTCAAAATTGAATTGTATTTAAATAATTACTGTAATAACAGAATGCCAATCTGCCTAAACCACTATTAATTTTTGTACCTTTTATACCTTAGATGTAAGATAAAAGGAATCTGCAAGTCTTGGATCCATATATTTTCTTCATTTATCCATACTGTTTCCTATGTGGACTATTTTTCTTTTTACATGCCTAATTTCCAACCATCCTTCAAGACATACACCTGATCACTTCCTCAGCCAAAGTTTTATAACACAGTGTGCATCATCCCACAGAGTAATTGTTCAGAATTCATTGAACTGTATTATTTTTCTCTTATAATAATCTAACTTTTCATGTGTCTATATTTCATTTCTTCAATGTGCTCATAAAATCATTAAGAAGAGAGACTTCCACTTTTTCTGTATACAATCCTTTTTGTAACCTCAGGAAAGCTAGTGTTTTCCTCAGTTTTCTCATCTATATGGTATGGTCAACATTAAGCTGCAGTGTAACTTACAATGTTACACTTGTGAGAATCAAATAAGAAAAAGTGTCAAATTATTTTGTAAACTTAAAAGTACAATAATGTTCAGCAAGACTAATGAAAACAGTAAAACAGTTAACACTTACTGGATGATCATCATGTGCCAGACACTTTTCTAAATATTCTACATACGTTAGCTCATTTAATCCCCTGAGATAGTTATTCTATTCTCATTTTACAGGTGAAGTATGTAGCCCAAGGTCACACATCTAATAAGTGACTGAAATATGGCTTAAATATAGACCTGTTTAACTTCCAAACCTACTCTTATAATACCACACTAGTGGATAATATGTTTACTTTTATAGTGAAAGCTTCTGTTTTATTACATCAATTTTTTTAAATCCCCCAAAGAAAAAATTATCTCCTGATTGCTGACCAATCTGGATGAAGGAAAAACACATATACATGCATTTAAATAATCCTAAACAAAAGTTTCCCTAACTCTCAACACAGTATTTTCAATAGTTTATTTGCTAAACAATTACATTTAGCATTCTAACAGTAAAATATTTTCAAAATTCAAGGTTACCAAAGTGAGTACCTATCACAACTCTCTGTAGGTCTTATTACAGGCACCAGACATGAAAAGAATCTTTGTCGTAACAGTAAACCTAGACGGTCTTCAGTCAAAATTTCTTCAGCAGAAGGATTTTAACTAAAATGTATATAGTATGAAGGAGCAAACATCAGTCTCATTTATACTTACAAAACATACTTTTAAATTTACTGGAAGAAACAGACAACTCTTAGTACATTTAGAATTTGCCTAGTAATGAGATATTTGTTTTGTTATTACCTTTGTATCCCTGGTCTGTTTCCCTGAGATCAATTACAGTAATTGGTTTAAAAGTTAAATCCCAAAGACGAATACAGCCATCTCTGCCACCAGTAGCAAAGCCTTCTTCACAAGCATTCATGCTAAAAATTCCTGCCTAGAAGAGGGAATAAAATAATTAAAGAAAATATACTTCTTAAGAAAATACACTATATGACAGTAGAAAACCACTTGAAAATTTTTTGATATGCATAGGAATAACCAAATGCATCAGAAAACATAAATGATAATCTAGAAACAAATCTATGTATATGTAGGAACTCAGTATATGGTCAAGGTGGTATTTAATGATATGGGCATAACATAAAACAAAATTAGGTAAAACCTTATACCATATATAAAAATGAATTAAAAAAATGAATTAGGGGTGGGATAGGGAGGATGGGAGGAAGTCACGGGAGGGAGGGGATATGGGGATATATTGTACAAACACAGCTGACTCACTTTGTTGTACAGCAGAAACTGGCACAACAGTGAAAAGCAATTATACTCCAATAAAGAGCTTTAAAAAAATGAATTAGACAAAAACAAAAACATACAGACAAAATTCTAATTATAAAAAATAAAACAAATATGTTAGAAAAGAGTCAGAAGAACACATGTAATTCTGGGCTAGAGAGAACTTTTTAAGCATGACAAGTTGCCCATAAGCCATAAAGAAAAAATTTTCAATCTTTCACATGGGAAAAGATATCATAAGTAAAAACAAACAGACTGGGGAAATATCTACTATGTGTATGACTGTCAAAAGGTTAATATCCCTAACATACAAACGAATAAAGGAAAGAAAATCCAACAACAACAATAACAAAAAAACAGCAAAGGATAAGAAAAGCCATTTAATAGAAAAGAAATTCAAGTAGTTGACACTTGAACAATGCAGGAGTTAGGGGTGCAGATCTTTGTGGAGTCAAAAATTCTAGTATAACTTAGAATTGGATCTCCACATCTGAGGTTCCTCCATATCTGTGGTTCTACAGTATCCATGGATTCAACCAACCACAAAGTGTGTAGTATTGCAGTATTTACTATTAAAAATAATCGTATACAAATGGACCCTTGTAGTTCAAACCTATGTTGTTCAAGGGTCAACTGTAATCAATAAATATATGAAATTTAACAGATAGGAAAGAAAATTAAATAGTTATTGTTCTTCACCCAGAAGACAGACAAAAATTTACAATAGTGGTCACATCTTGTGCTGATGAGTATGAGGAAGAAACCAATATTTTTATATATTGATAGTAAAAATGTGAACTGCTACGAGTTTTGCTAGAATCTGTTACTTCTGGCCTTTAGGCATTTTGCTTAAAGCAAGTCCTGCTCTAAGCAGTTCTTGAACATACCTAATATGTAATGTATTATATTTAATAGTGACCCATATTAATGAATCTAATAGCTTTTTTCTAATGTGTATTTTAAATTTGATAGAGATTGCCCTTCCAAAGAGATTGTACCAATATTTATTCCTACCAACAATTTATGAGAGCACTTCCCCACCTCCTGCCATATTCATCACTAAATTACTTTTGAGATGAAAATATCCCATTGTTCCTTCCTTCCTTCCTTCCTTCCTTCTTGTTTTGTTTTTGGCTGCGTTGGGTCTTCACTGCTGTACGTGGGCTTTCTCTAGCTGTGGTGAGCGGGGGCTACTCTTTGTTGCAGTGATGCACAGGCTTCTCATTGTGGTGGCTTCTCTTTGCTGTGGAACTCAGGGTCTAGGCAGGCGGGTTTCAGTAGCTGCAGTAGTTGTGGCACAGGGGCCCTACAGTGCGTGAGCTCAGTAGTTGCAGTGTACAGGCTCTAGGGAGTGCAGGCTTCAGTAGTTGTGGCACTCAGGCCCTAGAGTGCACAGGCTTCAGTAGTTGCATCATGCGGGCTCAGTAGCTGTGGCTCGAGGGCTCTAGAGCACAGGCTCAGTAGTTGTGTATCTAACAGCTTTTCTACCTGAGACCTTCCTGCTAACAATATGGCAGCTCTGTGCTCTCTAGCTCCCTTCACTACATGAGGGACCCAACGAATAAAAGGCCCAAATCAAAAAACACTAAAAGGTTTTAACAACAGCTTTTTTCCTCCTGATTTGGTAACTTAGTTACATGAAAATCTCATGAAGTACAAAAATTAAATTCCTCTGCCACTCACTTAATGAATCACTGATATTAAGATTAAAAGGTTAATTTTATTCTAGAACTATCCCCACATTTCCCACTGGTAAATTAGCTACAAAAGCACAAGTTTTACTCTAATGTGGTTAATCTAGAATATTTTTAGGTTAAATTTAACAAGCTCTTTTTCAACAATGAGAAAGACACCATACCAAAGCAATGGTTTAAACAAAATACTAATTATACTAATTTAATTGCATAATGTTTCTTCACTGAAATCTTGAAAACAGATAGACAAATTAACTCAAATGTAATAGCAGTTTTCAAGTAGCTTAACTGATTAGAAAGGCTGCTACATTATGGAACCTTTCGTTCTCAGACAAGAAGTTAATTAATATCTAAAAGTGTTAAAAATATTTAAATATACTTACCGTATGAGCTCCTTGTATTGTTCGTATAAGATTGATTCCTTTCCAAACATATATATCCCCATTGAGTGCACCAGAATATGTTAATTCATCCCTTGCACAGGCCAGGCACAATATTGTCTGAAGGTCACCAGTCTTACCAAAGACCCCTCGTTTTGGGGTCAGAGCATTTCCACATAAACTCCAAAACTAAAAAGTACATAGTATAATCAAAATACCAAAGAATGCTCATAATATAACCAAAAACATTTCCAATACTTTGATGCTATATTAGAGCAGCAGACTAGAAATTACCTAAGAAATTCCCATACGATACAATAGCATTCAACGTTCACATTCTCGTCCTAGTGTTATTACCTATGCTATAGCAGATAAATCACTGGTTTCAATCCTTAAAGTAAGAATGGGGGTGGGGGGGGGTGTTGAACTAGACTATTTAAAAAATATGTTGTGTTTCCCTTAGGTTTCTGGGGAAAAAGAACTGCATAAACTTAAGATTAAAAAGTTAAGAATGGGTTAGCAATGAAAATGAAGGTAATATTCATTTCTTCAGCCACACTGGCAGTCACATTTTAAATGCCCAAGAGTCACATCTACCTAGCGGTTATTCTATGGGACAGCACTTATCTGGATTCTAAAACAATGGTTCTTCACTCCTGCTGAGCATTAAAATTATTTGGATACCTGGGCTTCACTCTCCAGAGATTCTCTCATTTTATCTCAGTGAGGGTTCAGGTATACTATGTTGGTAATTTCCCCCAGGTGATTTTAATATGTAGCCAAAGTTGAGAATCACTGATTAGAAGAAAATAATAGACTGAAATTGGGACTTACTGAAAGGAAGAGAACTAGCTATACTTATGCACAGAAATCATGGAACTTTTAAATTTAAAAATCATAAAGTTTCACTGATTAAAGCATTCATTAGCTACTTGAATGGATAAGTCAATTTTTAGTTCTTTAAGGGTTTAAACTTAGATTTTTAGGTCTTAGAATAAGATCTTGAAGATCAGGTAAGATCTTTAAGTACATAATATTAATAAATTATATTATTTTAAGTGGTAATTTACTCATAAAGTTGAACTTATTCTCTGGCCCTAATTTCTTTATGCAGAATTATTTAATGGTATACCCCTGCACTGCCCCATATCATTTATTTCTGTTTGCAAACATTAAAATTTACCTGAATCCACATAAAAGAATAAAAACCCTGGTCATGAGGATTTATGTTTGAATTCCCTATCTTCTTCCAAAAATGAACAAATTATTCCAAATGTGTATCTCTCTTATTTTTAAGCTTTACAAGTAAAGGAATTGCTTAGCTTTGAAAATATCAGACAGCAACATACTAATCTTTTTTTATGCACCTCTCTCTGTGTATATATATATATACCCACACACATATATATCCTAAATTGTAGACTGATACATGCTTAGTGGCAGAGAGTAAGTAATCATGACTATTATAAAGCAAGACCCTCCCAGTACCTTGATATGCTTTACACCACAGCTGACAAGTTTATTTGGCTGGTACAAATCCCAAGAAATATCAAATATCTGTAAAAAAATCAGATTCATTGTTAAAATACTTATTTTCGGAATCATTTAAGAATCCTGTCCAAAAGCCCAAATAGCCCCAAACCCTACACATCACAAAACAGTATTTCTCAACAAATAATAATCAGAATCGTACTCTTCAAAATTCTATGAGAAATAAAGTAAGTATGTAAATGATAAGGAACAAAAATTATTTCTTAGTTTCTATGAACCATAGGAAGCAAATAGTGGAGTGAAAATTAACACCTCTATTTTTAATTTTTAAAAAATTTTGGTCTATAAATAAGAATGTTTCAACAGAACCAGGGCACGAGGCAGGTAACTACATAATTTCTACAAAGAAAAGATAATGAGCCATATACTTAACACCTATACAGCTAGAAATAGAGAACATTTTTATAGCTTTCTTTTTTTTTTTTTTTTTGGATTGCAAAATGTACAGCATTTATTCACATACAAAAAGGCACAAATTCTACTAAATAGTTCAACAAAAAAATACAGCTGTCCTCAACTAGTTTTATAAATACTTTCAAAAAGAGGGTAGAAATAAATACAGGATTGGGCCATATAATATAAAATAGTCATCTCTACATATACTTTGTTTAATTCTGATTTT
The DNA here is from genome assembly GCF_030028045.1 of Hippopotamus amphibius kiboko. Classification (NCBI taxonomy): domain Eukaryota; kingdom Metazoa; phylum Chordata; class Mammalia; order Artiodactyla; family Hippopotamidae; genus Hippopotamus; species Hippopotamus amphibius. Next base: position 172,708,080 of record NC_080189.1, read on the forward strand.
TAACTCTTCATGCACCTTTTTTTTTTTCAATTTTAGCTGAATGGACACCAAGCTAGGCACATAGTGAAAAATCCTCTATACAAGGTTACAAATGTAATGACAAGTTCGTCTGTTTCAAAATAATTAAGATTTGTACACAACACATGTAACCCTTCATTTAGATTTTGTGTTTATAACCTAACAAATGACATTCCAGGCAACTTTACAAAAGTTTAACTAGCCTACATTTTGACATAATACATTGATCATAATCAAAGATACTTCTTGGTCAGGATGCACAAAGAAAGATAAAGCTTTAAAAAAAAAGAAGAAAAGAAGAGCAAATGGTTCCATACTCAGAATGCAAGTGGGCAGGTTGGGTTGGTTGCCGCTCACCGCCACCTCATACAGAGTTCCCAGCAGGACACGAAACTAACTTACAAAGCTATCATTACACTGTCAGAGAAACCCAGCTCTGTACCATTTGCATTTCAAAGCAGGAATTAAAACTGTGGGCTTTTTGTTTTTGTGTGTTTTGTTTTTGTGTGGGTTTTTTATTTTTATTTTTTGTTTTGTTTTGTTTTTTTGTTCAGCATAACTTGGAACATTTGAAAGCTCTTCAACCTAAATGTGGTGAAAAAACAGGTAAGGCATTATTTTTGCAAAAACTAGCATTCCTAATAGTGCAAATGAATCTGGTACCTCTTATAATGGTGAGAGGTCATATACTTACTAGAATTCATTTAGATTTTTCTATGGCTTGACAAATTATCCCTTTATATATTCTATTCTCACCAAGAGCTGTTGCTGTAGTCAAAAGATAACTGTAAATAGAGTCTACCTTCTTCTGTATCCAGCAAAAGGATTTTTGCTCATATACAAAAAAAAACCTGTTTTTTAAATTATGCTCAGTTAAAGTTTATCTGGACAATAGTCTTTGAAAAATGACCCCCACAGCTCAAAAACAGTCAATCTAAAAACCTGGGTCATTCTTTCCCCTCCCCTGAATTAGCTACTAAAATGTATTGGAAAAGTTAAGACTTGGTTTGAAAATGTCATACAGACACTGGGGATGTATCAGATCTACTATTTGATCATCTGATAAAACTTGCATAGCAGATGGAATTCAATAAGGCTTTTCCTTGTTGACAATCATCTGGAAGACTTGAAAGTCAAAGAGTTACTCATTAAGTATCAGAATGTGCCTGCCACGTGGAAACAAATGTATAAATGAATCAGGAATCTGATTACTGATATTAACAAACTAAGGGATAATTTAGGGGAAGTTGGGCTTGTTCCAAGGGCCCACAATTCTAAATCTCATTGCTACTTAAACTTTCCTTCTCTTAAGTTTGAGTCACAACTACACTTAATTCCCAAAAAAGAAAATTAACAGGACCTTAACACTATTCACTGTCTTAATACATAATGCACTACAGTGAGTGCATAAACAGAACATTGTACTCAAATTTAATGCTAAATTTATTATTGCTGATAACTTACCAGTTATTGCCATTTGCAATTAGAATTTTATAGCATTCTATCACACAGAACTACTTACATAAAGGATCCAAACATTTATTTCACAGTAAAAATTCTGTTTCTAGTCTTCAGCATTTTTTTTTTTTTTTTACCATTTTTGGGTCAAACAAAATTAACTTAAATTTTGGAGATCCCCAGACTTCACTATTTTCTAAGATTCTATAAATTATAAATACGCACACTTTTTGTTACAAAATCAAACAAGAGAAAACCCAGGTGAAATAAATATGCATTAGAAATATATACTTTGATAATAAGTGAAAGAAAAATTAATGTTTGAAAAATGATTTCATAGCAGAAAAAAAACAATTCTGCTATCTGGTAGTCTTCACCATGCTTCTTTGACAACCTGCCTGTATAATCATCTAATATGCTTACTATCTCTAAAAATTTACCAAGTGATAGACTTTAGCAATAAGAAAGACTACATCTTATAAATAAACGTTTAACAACTCACCATAATACAGATTAAATGAAAAACATACTGATGCACCTTTAAAATACTAACCACAAAAATTCTTTTAAAAATTCCAACGACAGTATCATTTTTCACAGTAATCAGTCTAACTAAATCCAAAGTACTAATGTGTGAAATGCTTTGATCTAAGTAAGTCAGAATACATAATTGTCTAACACTTTAATAATTATCTAAATTGTGCTTGTGTATGACAGGCCCCTCTGAGAATCTGCTAAAACCAAGTTTATTTTCCGGAATGCAAATACACACAAAAATTTTTACACAACTTTCACAGATTCGTAGACTCTCCCCAAACAGAATCAACGACTATGGCTCCTGTGCTGGTTCAGGTTAGGATTTTACTCTATACCAAAAAATCAGACATTTTTAAGAGTTTATGAGAAAGTATTTGTTATACTAATTTCATACAACTTGGAATAAGGAATATATTTTTAACAAGTTTCCAAAGTAAAAAATACTGTCTCTAACATAATTTAAAATTCACACATGCAACCTTATTCACCTTAACTATGATATATATGTAATAAATCAGTGATAAACCAAACTGAATAATAAATGGAGCCATGGAATGAACCATTCAGTTTTTAAATTTAGGTTTGGATAACTTAAAACTCATCATTTTTGCTGAAGCAAACACCAGGTTAAAGGTTTTATGTTACAACTATACATATCATGTTTTTGAGTACTACAATACATATATGCATTCTAAAATTTTATGTGTTTATAATTGCATTTAAAATTTTTAACTACCTATGAACAACTGGCAATAACAAAACACAGAAACAAAATCCCCTGACTCTGACTTTTACCCACCCAGTACCCATTAGAAACTCCAAAGGAGAATACTTACTCTATCTGTGTGACCTGGAGCCATAGATAACATTTTTCCCCTTTTCCAATCCCAAACGCAAACTGCATTCTTTGAATCAAGTCCAACTGAAACCAAGCGCTGAATTATGTCCAAGAAGTCCAGGGGAGAGGGGAATAAAAAAGTAAATAAAAAAGGAACCAAATTACAAATGGCAAACACATTCTACTCATGGGTATTACAAACATCAAAACTGCACACTTACATTCTAAAGACCTCATAGAGAAAGGCTGAATGTATTTCATCTTCTTAGTATTTGCATATACGTGTAGTTCTTCACATTAAGAAAGAGAAGAAAGATTTCCACTTCTAACTGTAGGACTGACAAAACACCCTAAACATCTCCTGCCAAAAACTAAAAATGCTAGCTAAAATGTAAAAACATCTTTTTAAATGCACTGTTAAGCTGTCAAGGAATTAAAAAATCTGAGAACAAAAACAAAGTGATTTCCTATGGGAATCCTGGAAGTAAGGGAGCTCCTATACCTACTTTACTCTAAAAGTATCAGCTAACTCCTGGGCAAGCCTGATTTTTGTTCTTCAGGCTGAAGAGGAATAGGAGATAAAGTTTAGGGCCTGCCCAAGGTAGGATCTGAATTGCAGACCTTTGACTAAAGCAGTGAACACCTCAGAGTAAAGGAGAACAAGAAACCATCTCTTTTCAAAGAAAGGGGCAGCAATACACGAAGGGAGAGAAAAAACCCCCTGAAAATATGTAGCCACAGCAACCCTCACATGGTTGTAGGGCCTACGTCCACATTAATCATGAATCCTTTAAATGAAAATTTTCATTCAGCGTGGTCCTAAAGGTTGCAGAGTTTTCAAGCATTTCCAAGAATGTGACACAGGCAAATATAAATCCTACATGGAGGACTGATACTTCAATCCATCCCTCAAAGAATTCCTACCAGTAGGAAATACAATAAAAATAAACTTAAACAAACAACCCACACACCCAACAGCCAGAGGAAATAAGGGATCATGAGTGAAAATCTGCAAGTTACCACAAACAACAAAATCAGTCTTGAAAAGCATCACACATTGGAATTATCAGATAATATAAAATAAGCTTACTGTGAGTAAAGATATAAAATGAGGGCTTCAAAATATCTTCTTATGAGAAAATAATCAGAGACTATAAAAAATACCTCTACAAATTTAAGGACGCAAACAGAATTTCTATAAATGAAAAACAAATGAAATTAAAAACTCAGTGGAAGAGTTATATAGGAGATTAGAGGGAGATGAAGAGGCAGAGTTGAAAAGAGGGGAGAGTGAGACAGGAACTATGAGAGAGGTTAAGAAACATGAAAGATGGTCTTTCAGTCATGAAGTACTATCAGGGTCTGAGCTTTCCCCCTGTACAAAATATATAAAACAAATGTTTTCGGACATTCTTAACAGGAAGCAAAGCACTGTAAACCCTGGATGAAAGGGAAGCAAAAAAGGTAAGTTCTGCAATTGCCCCAGCCTTCATCTAGGAGGCAATTTCCAGACTATCACACAGAAAGGTGGAATTCAAATAGAGCCCAGAAGACTTGGCAATTTGAGAAGATAGAGCCTGGAGGTCAGAGAGGCCAAGATGGCTAGAATTTGCAGAGCAGAGAAAGAACTCTAGAAAATCTGTTTACAGGTCCTCTTGAGAACATAAATCCTTGCATGCATAGGGTGAAATCCATAAGGCCACACAAAGAACAAATTCTGAAAAAGAATAATAACTGGGGAGCTATAGCCAAACAATTCCCTGAGATCACAAAGGATCAGGATAACTCAAATTCCCAATAGCATGAATGGAGCTATATCTTCGAATTCACTGTGTATTCAGTAGAGATTCCAGGAGCGTCACACGACAGTAGTGAAGCAGTAGTCCTAGAGGAAAAGCTACTCTAGCTGTGACCAAAAAAAGCTTGAAAGCAAGTTTTTCAAAAGGACCAAACAAATCCACAAGGAACTTAACTACCTATAAGAACAATGTCCAAAATGCTTTAAAGTGCTACAACAAAATCCAGCATTTAGAATGTAATATATACAACATCCAGCATTTAGTAAACAAATTACTGGACGTGTTAAAAAAAAAAGAAAAATGTGACCAGTAAGCAGGAGAAAAACCAGTTAATAGAAACAGACCCAGGAATCACAGAGATGATTAAAATTAGGAGACGCTGGCTGTTAAGATGGAAATGTTCAAGATGCTCAAGAATTATTTTAAAACAAGCATATAAAGAATAAAAAGAGAAATGGAAGATATAAAAGAAAAACATGTTGAACTTATAAATACAAATGTTAAATCATCTGAAAGTTCATGCTGAAGGATTAACAGCAGCTTAGACAATGAAGGAAAGATAAATGAACTTGAAGACACAGAAATAGAAACTATCAAAAATAAAGCACAGAAAGAAAAAGGAAAAAAAATTAACAGAGCCTCAGTTACCCTTGGAAAAATTTCATGTGGTCTAATATACAGGTAATTGTGATTCCAAAAGAAGAAGATGGAAGAAAAGAAAAACAAAACTGAAAAAATAATGGCCAAAATTTTCTCAATTTGATAAAAATATAAACCCACAAATCTAAGATGCTCAATAAACTTCAAGCAAGATAATCACACACACAGGAAAAAAACGTATCAACACACATGGTTATCAAACTGCCAAAACCAGTGCTAAAGAGAAAAATCTTAAAAGTGGTCAGAAAAGAGAGACAATTTTTATGTGTAGGAACAAAGATTTAAAAATTATCCTGGGTTTCACATCTGAAACTATGCACATTAGATGACAAGGAATAGCTTCTCTAAAGTGCTGAGAGGGAAAAAAGTCAACACAGAATTATATACCTACCAAAAACTATCTTTTGAAAATTGGGCCAAATAAAGTCTTTTTCAAAAAACAAAAGATGAGAAAAGTAATCATCAACAAATCCTCACTATAAGATATGATACTGGAAGTTTTTTCAGGCAGAAGGAAAATGATACCAAAGAGATTAATTTACACATATGAATGAAGATTACCCAAATGGTAAATATGTAAATAAGGCTTCTCTTGCTTTTAATTTTCTTTGAAAACTAACTGTTTAAGGTAAAAATAACAACAGTTATTATGGGGTTTACAAAGCATTTAAAATGAATGAAAATGAAAGAAGTAAAATGAAATGACAACAATAGCACAATAGACAGAAGGAGAAAAAAGAAACAGCAGAATACATATTTTTCTGCATCTTTTCAGAGTGCACAGGAAACCTCATGATGATCACAAAATTTTGAATTACAAAATAAGCCTAAGCAAATTTTTAAAAATTAAAATACAAGAGTATGTTCTTTGATGAAGACAATTAAATCAGCATAACAGAAAGTTATGCAGAAAATCCTCCAAATATCTGGCAACTATCAATACAATTCTAAGTAACTGAAGAGTTAAAGAAATCACAAGGACCAACCCACATCGCATACTTTGAAAAGAACTGGTTTAGAAGCAGGGTTAGGCAAATTACAACCCTCAGACCTGCAACCTGTTTTTGTAAATAAAGTTTTACTGGAACACACCCACACCTGTTCCTTTACAAGCTTTCTATGGCTGCTTTCACATTACAGTGTGGACCTGGAGTAGCTATGACAGAGACCGTATGGCTCACAGGCTTAAAATATTTACTATCTGACTTGTTATAGAAAGTTTTGCCAATCTCTGGTTTAGAGCACAGATTCTGGTACCAGACTGCCTTGGTTTAAACACCAGCTCTATCTCTCACTAACCGGATGCCTTTGGGCAATTACTTAGTCTCTCTGTACCTTAGGTTCCTCACCTCTTAAGTAGGGATAATTTTAAAAACCTCCTAGGGTTAATATGAAAATTAACACATAAAAAGGGGTTAGAAGAATACTTGGTATATGCTTAATGTTATATATATATTTGCTATCATTGTCATTATTATTATGTTTACCATAACCATAATAAACTCTAAGAACCCATACCCTCTACCTGTCTGAATGAGAAACACCATTTAGTGTACCTGCAAGTTTCTGCAAAGTAGAATTACTATTTAAGTCTCCAAATGGGTAGAATGAATGACCTACATAAAAAGATACAGAATATAGTTTGTATCTGGCTCTCCATCAAGTCACACTAGCAGAAAGCCCGAGTGAACTAGAGGAAATGATTTGCTCCTCCTAAGAATCTTCAGTATTTGGAACTAGAAGAGTATCAGCAAATATCTAGCTAAAACAAAGATATCTACCTCTTGCTATAGCATACTGTGTAGAGATTAAAATTTCACAAGACAACTATAAACTGAGGAATAGTCAGAGAGGCACAGCCCATTCTATCAACGCCTATTCTCTCTGGCTAAGCTCATCACACACTCAGTGAACCACTTTTGGCCAAAAGCTTTAAAACTCCATGTACCTCAATAGAGCCCCAAAGCATCTAGCTCTGCACAGGCAGTAACAAAACTGGCCTGGGATATTTATAAATATATTTATCTGTAGCCCTGATAAATATGTCATGGCCAAAACAACCTCCCTAACCACAGGTTAAGCAACAGCAGAGAGGAAAAGGTAGAAATAATCAAGCAAATACTACCCCCCTCCTAGCTCTCTATCATTTTTTACTTTATCATCCTTTCTCACAGGCGAGGAAGAGCATAAAGAAAGTTTTCCAGTGAAAGTAACACTTGAACCATATCCTAGAAGACAGAGTAAGACATAGTTGGGTAGAAAAATAAGAGAAAATGCAATTCAGACCGAAGGATACCAAAATTACACAGATCATGGTGCTTTCAGGCAAGAGCTAGTACTTTGGTGTGGCTGCAGGGAGAGGTTGCCAACTGGGAAGTGACAGGAGACAAGACTGCAGAGGTAGGCCAGAGTTAAGAGAAAGAATAAGCTTTGATTTTTTTTTTTTTGAATTGGCAACAGAATGATATTGTTTATTAAGTGCTGATTTTTTAGAAAGGCATTACAAGACAACCTTACCATTAAACGTATAAGCTTTGCTTTTTAATGAGTTAGAATAAAAAGAGAATTCAGTTTTAAACATGTAATAAATGCTGTATCTATACGACATTCAAGGAGGGTATATGGAGTTGAGGAGAGAAGCCAGGGCCACTGTTAACTGACACAGGAGTTAAAGTCATGGATCTAGTAATCATCTAAAGAGAATAAGCAAAGTGAGGGTTGGGGGAGGAAGACTACAGACTCCTAGAACACTGACATTTAAGAAGCAGACAGAAGGAACAGCTCAAGATAACTAAGAAGTAACAGATACAGACAAAGAAAGCTAGATAAAGAAGCCTCTATCCAGCTTCCCAAATTCCTCCCTGATCCTATTCCTAAACAAAATCTTGGCCATGTCCATTAATTAAACTGGAAGTATAGTTGACCTTGAACAACATAGATCTGTTGGGTCCACTTACACACAGATATTTTTCAGTAGTAAACACTACAATACTATAAGTCCACGGTTGGTTGAATCCACAGATGTAGAGGAACCGTGAATATGGAGGGCCTACTATATGTTACCCCCTGCATTGTTCAAAGGTCAACTGTATTTATTAAAAAGTTCTAGCACACTAAATACTCAAATGAGAAAAGTATCTTAATAGGCACAGACACATTCCATGAGTTCCCGCAAGTGTGAAACATATTCAAATAATAGACAATCAAACTTAAAAGATTCTAGTATTGCGGGGGGGAGGGGGCGGGCATCCTTGTGATCTCAGCATTTATTAAGTGAGGACTAATTGTTACAAATGTTACAAAGTAAAAATCACAAATTTTGCAAAATATCCAGGACTTAGAGTAAATATTGGTCAAATCATACAGAAAGTCATCAGAAATTAGGATCTGGCAGAGCAATGGAAGAGATGAAAACTCAAAAATAATACAATAAGCACTTGAGATATGTCTAGACATCAAGAGATTCTAAAAGGCCCTTAGAAAGACCAGTGAACTCTTTTAATATTTTTGCAAAAATATCTCTCTTCATAATCACGCGCCAAAAATCAAAGGCACTAAAGCATTTTATTTTGTACCAGCATATAACTGACAAAATTAGGTTAAAAAATTAATATTTTATTCTTAGTTAATCCTATAAATTGGCAAAGTTTTAACTATAACTTAGATTTTGTTAAATATGGGAATATGTTTTTATAAATTATGGTTATATTTTCAAGATAAAGTATCAAATTCCCCTCCTCCTACCCCCTCTCTCCCATTTACTATGAAATTTTAATCCCTGTTTGATGTGGATTTATACAGCCTTTTCATACCCTAATTATTCTCAATGAGGTAGACTTCCAGTGTTAGCATGGAGAGTCGATCCATTTAGAAGAAACCCCCTGGGAAAAGAAAATTCAACATACTACCAACAGGGAGACTAACTCATTAGATAAATCTTAATTGATAACTTACAGTTTCAAATCTAGTAGAAAATGCAAAAATTATACAATATTTCCTAATTGTTATTTCATAAACAGTTTATAGATATTAGTGAATAGATATATTCACAAGTAGATTTTTTAACTAAAGCATCTTCTCATTAACATAATTTCAGAAATACTCAATCTTTAATTGGTAGCAGTTCCTTACAAGTTTTAACTGTACTTAAAATGGATGAATTCCTTCTGAAATTAAATAACCACCTCCTAAGTTCCATGTTTGGGAGGCAGTAGAGCATTGTGGTTAAAAACATGAGCTTTGGAGTGTGACTGACCTGGGTTCCCGCTCTGGCTCCATTTACTAGCTGTGTAACCTGGGGCAAGTTATTTAACCTCTCTAAGTCTCAGTTTCTTTATCTGTAAAATAGAGATAATAATAGTATCTATTTTATAGGGTTGTTGTGAGGATTAAATGAGATAATGTAGGCTTAGCACAATGCCTGCCACTTCGTATGTGCTCAACAGCTTTTAGCTATTATGTTTTTTATAAGCTTACATTTTAAAGTAACACATTCTTATGAAGATCTGTGATAATAAAATGCATGTAACCAAGACTTTTCTTATAAGTTGCCTAAAATAAGCAAAATTAAAAGCTTTCAACTAATAAAAGCTATGGGCATGACTTCTCCTTGTATATAAGAGAAATTTCTCAGCAATGCAATACATTACTTTTAGAAAGGGCAATTTTAAAAGTAAGAAGAAAACATCTATATTTAAAGTATACAGACATTTATAGTTAAACCATCTTGGATACCATAATATCTTTGGTAAACAATTTTTAAAAACAAATTTTTTGGTTTGTTTCATAAAATATAATCTCCTAGGAAGTAAGTAAAGTATTATTCTCTTCCTTTTAAAAAGGAAAATGAAATTCTGATATGAGGACATTAAGAGAGTTGAAAAATAATAGCAAAAATGGGACATGAATTAAGGTTCTGGAATTGCCAATCTTTGCCACACAGTGATTCTAAACCTAGAAGTACATTCTTCCCCAAATGAGAGGTTCGAGTTATGTCTTTATAGATCTCTTTCCAGACTCTTATCAGAAAGTCATATAAATCTATGATACTCAAAGAAGCTATTCCTCAGAGTTACACATAAAACATCTACTGGCTATCATTTCAAGTGACTAGAACAAAATGTAACTATTTCTGTAAATACAGATCTACAAAATTAATTTTAAGAATTAAAAAGCAGACAACTAAAATTCTTCTAAAAGCTAAAGTAATTTTTAAAGTCTAATTTCACTGTAAAACTTTTAAAGAATATAAATTAACTAAATCTGCAAAATCCAACTTCTTACCACTTCTTAAATATGTTTCAGGTATAACAAGTTCCATGAAAGCACCACTAAAGAGCTGTTGACTTAATTTCTTAAAAATTGATGACTAGAAGTAAACAATAACTTGGGAATTGAACAGCAAGTGGAATAATGATTATATATTTTGTTATGAACTTTGATTTTATATAAAATAGCTCATCTTATAAGAACTGCCTCATTATTTTCAATTAAAATATAATTTTAATAGAAACCTCTAAAATAACTAAAAATTAAAATGTTTACAGAGCTACTTAGAGAAACTTAATTTTCCTAAGATATCTTCCATCATTCCTATCAACATACAATACCTGGAAAAGAGTTACATGTAAAATTTTATAGAACCACCAGGTAATGTTCCACTGAGTCAGAATCACTTTGGCTCTCATAGCAGTAATTATTTCAACTGAAAAGTTCTTGATACAATGAAATAAAAATTCCTTATTATTCTTATTTTTCTTATATAATCTACCACCCACTCCATCTACCCACCTCTACCCTGAACAATTGCTTTTTGCCTACTGCTTTCTAATTTAATATTTATAGATTTATAATAATTTCTTACAGTACACACTTTAAAAACACAGTTTAAAAAAAGAGAAGAAATTATCACATACCTGTCCATCTAAGTCGAATGCTAAGCAAGCTATACCATGTGTATGAACATCCTTGAGAATTGATATGGTCTGCACAGTGTATGAATCCCAAACACAGATATAAGGCTCTTTCCCAACTTGTCCTGTTGCTACCAATACTCGTTCAGGATGCAGTGCAAGGCTGCAAAATAAATAAATAAACAGATTTAAAACTGCTTATAGAGCTATTATATCAATGTGAAAATTAGACTTTAATTATTTATCCACTTAAAATAATTTGGATTTAAAACTTCCATAAAATCCATGCTAAGATATACTACTTCAACGGTATATGTAATAAACAGTTATGACAGACTTCATAATCCCTGTAATATGATGCAGTGTGTGTAAACTTCTCAAAAAAATAATTCTCACAAGTGGCCAACTGAACCACAGCAACAAGTCAGTAGCAACCCTACCTACCACATGCCATTTTCTCATTTGGTATTCATCTGTTTTTAAGCCCTCTCTCCCATTTACTCTTTTATTGTATAAAGTCAGACCAAATCTTAGTGTCCAAAAATAGCATTTAGTAGCACCCCTATGATAACATTAATTTTAAATTACAAATCTCATTTTAAAAAGCAAAAAAGTCACCCATAATTCACAGAAAGTAGTCTGTAAGTCCTCAAAAACAAGACAACAACCAAATAGTTGGTAATGGTTTATGTACATCAGCAGAAAGCAGGGAATGAATATAAATTTCTCCTTCATAAATTTTTCTACAAGTATACTTAGATGATCAGATTCTCCTTTGGGAGAAAAAAAAACCACTCCTGGCATCAGAGTGGAAGATGAACTGAAAAAGGGAAAAGTTAGGAGGGCATTAAAACAGAATTAACAGAGTTGATGTACAGAGTAAGGGAAAAGGAATAGTCTAAGATGACTCTTTGGTTTCTGGCTTGGGCATCTACATGGCCTGAGGTGGTATCATCAAGTCAGGGAATACTAAGTAAGAAACTACTGAGAGGAAAGACAAGCAGGAATGGAAGTTGGTTCAACATATTAAAGTCAATCAATGTAATATGTATATCATATTAATAAAAGACACCCAAACCTCCACACACGTTCATCTCAATAGATGCAAAAAAAAAGCATTTGACACAAATCCAACCTCTTTCAAAATAAAAAACACAACAAACTCAGAATGGAAGAGAATTTCCTCGACCTGATAAAGGGCATCTATGAAAATGCACAGCTAACATCACATTTAATGGTTAAAGCCTGAAAGTTCCCCTTATAAGTATAGGAACAAGACAAGGATGTTGGCTCTTGCCATTTCCCTTCAACATGATACTGGTTATTTTAGCCAGGACAATTAGGCAACGAAAAGAAATAAAAGAGAGAAGTAAAAATACCTCTACTTGCAAATAACATAATCGCATATATAGGAAACCGTAAGCAATCCACAAACAACAGCAAAATAAATCCCAAGTAGAGCTAATAAATGAGTTCAGCAAGGCTGAAGGATATAAGATCAATAAAAAATATACATTGTATTCCTATATACTAGCAACAATCTGAAAACAAAATAAGAAAACAACCCCACTTACAACAGCATCAAAAAGAATAAAACAGGAATAAATTAAAAAAATACAAGACTTAAACACTAAAAACTACACAATACCATTAAAGAAATGTTAAAAGACCTAAATAAATGGAAAGGTATCTTGTTTTTTAGATTGGTAACATTGTTAAGATGGTATTACTTCCTAAATTGACCTACAGAGTCAACACAATCCCTGGCAAAATACTAGTTGCCTTTCTTGAAGAAAAAGACAAGCTGATTCTAAAATTCAGAACAGTCAAAACAATCTTAGGAAAGAACAACACTTGAAGACTCATACTTTTCAATTTCAAAACTTACTTACTGCAAAATGACAGTAATCAAGACAGTATGCTGATCAATGGAACAGAACTGAGAGTCCAGAAGTAAACTGATATATTTATGGTCAATTGACTTTCTATTAGTAAGAAAGGTTTTTTCAATAGATGGTGCTGGACATCTGAACATGCGAAAGAATGAATCTGGACCCATACCTCAAACCATATACAAAAATCCATTCAACATATAAGAGCTAAAATTATAAAACTCTTAGAAGAAAACATAGGCAAATCTTACTTAACTTGGATGAAGCAATGGTGTCCTTTGATATGACACCAATAGCAGAAGTGACAAAAGAAAAAATAGATAAAATGGACTTCATTAAAATTAAAAACGTTTGTGCTGCAAAGAACAACCATCAAGAATATAAAAACACAATCCATAGAATGGGAGAAAATATTTGCAGAGCATATATCTGATAAGAGACTTGTGTCCAGAATACAAAACAAAACAAAACAACAAAAAACAAACAAATGAAAAAACTCAACAACAAAACCACAAATAACTCAATTTGTTTAAGTGGACAAAAGATTTGAATAAACATTTCCCTCAAGGAAATTACCAGTAATGAAACTCCCAACAAGCGAAAGTCCAGGACCAGATGGTTTCACAGGTGAATTCTAACAACCATTTAGAGAAGAGTTAACACCTATCCTTCTCAAACTATTCCAAAGAATTGAAGATGAAGGAATATTTCCTGAACTCATTCTTTGAGGCCAGCATCACCCTGATATCAAAACCAGACAAAGATATCACTAAAAAAGAAAATTACAGGCCAATATCACTGATAAACATAGAAAATCCTCAACAAAATATTAGCAAACCATGATCAAGTGCGATTCATCCCAGGGATGCAAGGATTTTTCAATATCTGCAAATCAACCAGTGTGATACATCACATTAACAAAATGAAGATCAAAACCCATATGATCTCAATAGATGCAGAAAAAACTTTTGACAAAATTGAACACCCATTTATGATAAAAACTATCCATAAAGTGGTCACAGAGGGAACACACCTCAGCTTATAATATTAACTGTCAGATATGACAAACTGAAAGTTAACATTATACTCAATGGTAAAAGTTGAAAGCATTTCTTCTAAGATCAGGAACAAGACAAGGATGCTCACTCTCATCATTTTTATTCAACATCATACTGGAAGTCCTAGCCATAGCAATCAGACAAGAAAAGGAAATGAGGGCTTCCTAGGTGGCGCAGTGGTTAAGAATCCGCCTGCCAATGCAGAGGTCACGGGTTCGATCCCAGCTCCGGAAAGATCCCACATGCCGCGGAGCAGCTAAGCCCGTGTGCCAAAAAAAAAAAAAAAGAAAAGAAAAGAAAAGGAAATGAGGGACTTTCCTGGTGGTCCAGTAGTTAAGACTTCACCTTCCAAGGCAGGGGGTATGGGTTTGATCCCTGGTCAGGGAGCTAAGATGCCACATGCCTTGCAGCCAAAAAACCAAAACATAAAACAGAAGCAATACTGTAGCAAATTAAATAAAGACTTTTAAAATGGTCCATATCAAAACAATGAAGGAAGGAAGGAAGGAAGGAAGGAAGGAAGGAAGGAAGGAAGGAAGGAAGGAAGAAAGAAGGAAAGAAAGAAAGAAGGAAAGAAAGAAAAAGAAATGAAAAGAATCCAATTTGGAAAAGAAGTAAAACTTCACTGTTTGCAGATGACATGATACTATACAAGGAAAATACTAAATATGCTATCAGAAAACTACTAAAGCTCATCAATGAATTCAGTAAAGTTGCAGGATACAAATTAACATACAGAAAGCTGTTGCATTTCTATACACTAACACGAACTACCAGAAAGAGAAATTGAGGGAACAATCCCATTTACTATTGCATCAAAATGAATAAAATACCTAGGAGTAAATCTACCTGCAGAGGTAAAAGATCTGTACTCCATAAACTATAAGATACCGATGAAAGAAACTGAAGATGACACAAACAGATGGAAAGAGATACCATGTTCTTGGATTATGGGAAGAATTAATACTGTTGAAATGACAATACTATCCAATGCATTCTACAGATTTAATGCAATCCCTATGAAAACACCAAAGGCATTTTTCACAGAACTAGAATAAACAATTTTTAAATTTGTATGGAGACACAAAAGACCCCGAATAGGCAAAACAATCTTGAGAAAGAAGACTAGAGCTGGAGGGATCAGGCTCTCTGGCTTCAAACTAAGTACAAAGTTATAGTAATCAAAACAGTATGGAACTGGCAAAAAAACAGACACATAGATCAATGGAACAGAATAGAGAGCCCAGAAATAAACCATGCACTTATGGTCAACTAATCTATGACAAAGGAGTCAAGAATATACAATGGAGAAAAGACAGTCCCTTCAATAAGTGGTGCTAGAAAAACTGGACAGGTACATGTAAAAGAATGAAATTAGAACATTCTCTAACACCATATACAAAAATAAACTCAAAATGGATTAAAAATCTAAATATAAGACAGGATACCATAAAAATCCTAGATGAAAACATAGGCAGAACACTCTTTGATATAAACTGCAGCAATATATTTTTGCATCCATCTCCTAAAACAAAGGAAATAAAAGCAAAAATAAACAAATGGACTGTACATCTGAAACTAACACAATGTTGTAAATTAACTATACTCCAATAAAAGTTTTTTAAAAATTAAAAAAAAATGGAATCTAAACTTAAAAGCTTTTGCACAGCAAAGGAAACCATCGATAAAACAAAAAAACCTACTGAATGGGAGAAAATATTTGCAAATAATATGACTGCTAAGGGGTTAATATCCACAATATATAAACAGCTCATACATCTCAACATCAAAAGAACAACAACAAACAAACAACTCAGTCAAAAAATGGGCAGAAGACCTGAATAGACATTTTTCCAAAGAGGACATTCAGATGGCCAACAGACACATGAAAAGAGGCTCAACACTGTTAATCATCAAAGAAATGCAAATTAAAACCACAATGATCTCTAATAAGTGGTGCTGGGAAAACTGGACAACTACATGTAAAAGAATGAAATTAGAACACTCCCTAACACCACACACAAAAATAAACTCAAAATGGATTAAAGGCATAAATGGAAAGCCAGACACTATAAAACCCCTAGAAGAAAACATAGGAAGAACACTCTCTGACATAAATCACAGCAAGATCTTTTTTGACCCACCTCCTAGAGTAATGGAAATAAAAAACAAAAATAAATAAGTAGGACCTAATGAAACAAAATCTTTTGCACAGCAAAGGAAACTACAAACAAGACGAAAAGACAATCCTCAGAATGGGAGAAAATATTTACAAGCGAATCAAAAGACAAAGGATTAATCTCCAAAATATATAAAAAGTTCATGAAGCTCAATATCAAAAAACAAACAACCCAATCAAAAAATGGGCAGAAGACCTAAATAGGCATTTCTCCAAAGAAGACATATGGATGGACAAGAGGCACATGAAAAGCTGCTGACCATTACTAATTATCAGAGAAATGCAAATCAAAACTACAATGAGGTATCACCTCACACCGGTCAGAATGGGCATCATCAGAAAATCTACAATCAACAAATGCTGGAGAAGGTGTGGAGAAAAGGGAACCCTCTTGCACTGCTGGTGGGAATGTAAACTGATACAGCCATTATGGAGAACAGTATGGGTTTCCTTAAAAAACTCAAAATAGAATTACCATATGACCAAGCAATCCCACTACTGGGCATATATAACCCAGAGAAAACCATAATTCAAAAAGACACAGGCACCTCTATGTTCACTGCAGCACTACTTGCAATAGTCAGGTCATGGAAGCAACCTAAATGTCCATCGACAGATGAATAGATAAAGAAGATGTGGTACATATATACAATGGAATATTACTCAGCCGTAAAAAGGAACTAAATTGGGACATTTGTAGAGACATGGATGGACCTAGAGACTGTCATACAGAGTGAAGTAAGTCAGAAGAGAAAAATAAATATAGTATATTCGGACTTCCTAGGTGGTGCAGTGGTTAAGAATCCACCTGCCAACACAGGGGACACAGATTCAATCCCTGCCCCAGGAAGATCCCATATACCACGGAGCAACTAAGCCTGTGTGCCACAACTATTGAGCCTGCACTCTAGAGCCTGTGAGCCACAACTATTGAGCCCATGTGCCACAACTACTGAAGCCCATGCACCTAGAGCCTGTGCGCCACAATAAGAGAAGCCATCACAATGAGGAGCCCACGCATCACAATGAAGAGTAGTCCTTGCTTGCCGCGACTAGAGAAAGCCCATGCGCAGCAATGAAGACCCAATGCAGTCAATAAATAAATAAATTTATTTTTAAAAAATCGTATAATAATGTATATATGTGGAATATAGAAAAATGGTACAGATCAGTGGGTTCACAAGGCAGAAATAGAGACACAGATGTAGAGAACAAACATATGGACACCAAGGGGGGAAAGCGGGTGGCAGCTGGGTTGGGTTGGGATGAATTAGGAGACTAGGATTGCCATATATACATTACTAATAAGAAAAAAATATCAAATTGTATACTTTAAATATACACAGTTTATTGTATGTCAATTATAGCTCAATAAATGTTCTCAAAAAAAAAAAGAAAAAAAAACTGCAATGATGTATCACCTCACATAGGTGGGAATGGCTATCATCAAAAAGAATAGAAATAAGAAATGTTGGCGAGGATGTGGAGAAAAGGGAGCCCTCATACACTGATGGTAGGAATGTAAATTGGTACAGCCACTGGAAAACAGTATGGTGGTTTCTCAAAAAACTGAAAATAGAACTACTATATGACTCAGCAATTCCTCTCCTGGGTATATATCCAGAAAAACCAAAAACATTAATTAAAAAAGATACATGTACATAGCCGCATTATTTACAATTGCCAAGACATGGAACAAACCTAAGTGTCCATCAACAGATGAATGGATAAAGAAGAGGTGATACATATAAATACAATGGAATACCACTCAGCCATCAAACAGAGTGAAATTTTTGCTATTTGCAGCAACATGGATGGACTTGGAGGGCATTTTGCTAAGTGAAATAAGTCAGACAGAGAAAGACAAATACTGTATAATATCACTTGTGGAATGTAAAAACACAAGCTAGTGAATATAACAAAAAAGAAGCAGACTCACAGATACAGAGAACAAACTAGTGGTTACCAGATGGGAGAGGGAATCGGGGACGGGGAACACAGGGGTTGGGGATTAAGAGGTACAAACCATTAGGTATAAAATAGGCTACAAGGGGACTTCCCTGGCGGTCCAGTGGTTAAGAGTCTGCACTTCCACTACAGGGGGCGCTGGTTCGATTCCTGGTTGGGGAACTAAGATCCTGTATGCAGTGTGGTGCAGCCAAAGAAGAAAAAAAAAGCTATAAGAATATATTGTACAACATGGGGGATACAGCCAGTGTTTTATAATAACTATAAATAAAGTACAACCTTCAAAAAATAAATTAAAAAACCCCCCGTGAGTTCATATTGATGCCTCTGATTTTAACTCAAAACCACAGGGTTCATTCAAGACTTCTCCCTTTTCTTATTTACAGGCATACCTTGTTTTACTGTGCTTCACTGATAGTGTATTTTTCACACATTAAAGGTTTGTGGCCACCCTGAATCATGTAAGTCTATCAGTGCCATTTTTCCAACAGCATGTGCTCTCTTTGTGTCTCTGTATCACATCTGTATTTGTAATTCTCACAATATTTCAAATTTTTTCATTATTTTTATATTTGTTATGGTGGTCTGTGATCAGCGATCTTTCATGTTACTACTATGACTCACTGAAGACTTAGATAATGGTTAGCATTTTTTAGCAATAAATTATTTTTTAATTAAGGGATGTATACTGTTTCTTTAGACATAATGCTATTATAGACTTAGACTACAGTATAGTGTAAACATAACTTTTATATGCACTGGGAACTAAAAAATTCGTGGGACTCACTTTGTTGCTATTTTTGCTTTATTGCAGTGATCTGGAACTGAACCTGCAATATCTCTGAGGTATGCCTGTATAATTTCTTCCTCCAAGAGTGGAAAGCTTATTAGGCTCCATAATCTAAGGTTTATTTATTTAATTTTAGTATATACAAAGCTGTTTCAGAATTGCTAGCCCTGTGAGAAACAATTCTACTAACCAGATTATAGCATTATCTACAATTCTTTCTGTCTATCCTTACAGTATTGAGTCAAGATAATTGTTTTCAGTTTTTTAGGTTAAGTTGCTCCCTGAAAAGTCCAGCAGTAGACAGAAGAAAGCTTGTGAAACTGTGGTTGGAATCTGTTTTTCTCTTTTCACTTATAGTTACTTTTCAGTTTTGGTATTCTTTGTTTAAATAATGGTGAGACTAGGGTTTTGCACAGGAACATCATAGTTGTGAAGTGAATTCTGCATTGTTTAGGTAAGAGATTCTGTGAGGTTACTACATAGCTGCCTCTGTCTTCAGCTACCTGGAAGTTTGAAAAGTTTTAATTTTAATGAGGCTCAATTCATAATTTTCCTTTTTGTAAGTCATGCTTTTTATGTCCTATTTCCTATACTTTTTCCTACAAATATTATAGTGTTAGCTTTTATATATGACACATGACTCAATTTGAGTTAAATTCTGTATATGGTAAAATATAGTTAAGGTTCACTTTTTTTCCCCACATGGATATTCAGTTGTTTTTAACATCATTTGGTGAAAAGACTACCTTTTGGGCATATTTTATATACTCTCAGAAATCATCCAGTAGAAAAATAATCAAAAATCAAAAATATTGATACAGGAGACAGAGAATTTCCGGGACAGGCAAAAAAGGATGGGATTTGTGCACGAGTGGAAGGATTACTGTGAGAAAGGAGCAGGATGTATTTTTGATGGATGGGTGGAATCTGAAAGTTTTCTGATAGCTCCAAGTTGTTTAATGAGAAATAAAGCGTAAGTGTTTTTCTAGTATTCTTGAAATTAACCTAGTATCTTATAGTTAAGTTTTATTCCACATATTGCCTGCTATATTGCAGAACATATAGGGGAACTCAACAATGCTACAAACTGATTTGGGAGAAAGATGACAGAAGTAACATTTCTATCCTAAAACATTTAATTAAGTGACTACCGATCCAGATTGTGACATCAACATTTGAAATACATGGAAAGAACAGATTCTTTTTTAATTTAAGTTCCTTTTCCTATTACTATTCCTGAATATTGGAAATTAACTAGGTAAGAGCACTGTCATCAGATCCCATAATCACAAATAATTTTAAGCATTTAATCTCTAAATTTATCATAACAATAAAGTAGTAACACAATAAACCAATATAAAGGGGACAGTCTCCTTCCTTCAAGGCAGTTATCTTCATATATTTCCCTTCTTACATACAATTGTGCATCAGGGTTTCTTATATTTATCACCACAAATCTTAAATGTGCATTTTTACACTATTACATAATCCTTTTAAACACTTAGCTGATAAATTTTGCATTCTTTCCCTCAACCTCCAAGCTCCCTCATGAACACAGTCCTCCAACCATCAACCTCCTCCTTTGCAGCTAATAAGTCTGTCCTGTATTCAAAGAATAAATATAGATGGAATCAGAAAAGATATTTTGCCCTCAACAAATTCACTAACCTAAGTGTAACTGTTACAGCCAACTCTGACCTCCCTCCTGTAAAACAGAAGAAATGTCTCTGTTCCACACACTCTTCACTTGTGCTCTGGATCCCATTCCCTTCACTTTCAAGTACTTTATTCCTAGAACTATGTTTTCTGGAATTATTGCTTCCTCATTACTGAGTCATTCCCATTAGCACTCAAATACACGTATTGAAAAAAAAATTCACCTATCACTCTATTTTCTTTGCTCCCCATTCACAGCAAAACTCCTCAAAACAGCTGTCTAAAATTTTCCACTCCCTTTACTTTCTCCACATACTCCAATTAGGCTTCCACTACTTCTCCTTTACTAAAACAGTTCTTTTCAAGGTCATGTGTGACCCTGTCAAATCTAATGGTCCATAGTATGTCCTCATTTTCCAACACTTTTCAATGGTATTTAACAAATGACCACTTTTTCTAAGAAACACTTTCCCTCTCTAGGCTTTCCTGACTCCATTAACCCATCCTCCTCTTTCTCGTTTGTTAGGTCCTATCTTCCACACCCAACCTCTCAATGTTAAAGCGTCTGAGGGCCTTGTCTTGGCTATCTTCCCTTCCTTTCCCAGATGATTTCATCCAATCTCGTGTCTTTAAAAGCGCATATGTAGCGATAACACCCAAATCTATATCTCCAGCCAAGAGCAAATGATGTGTTATGGGCAACTCATATTTAACCTATCCAGAATTTTTTTCCTCCTCAATTACCCTCCAGTCCTCTCCTCATCTTAGTAAATGACATCACTATCCACTCAATTGCTCAGACCAAACAAATTTAATCCTCATCACTTCTCTTTTTCTTATTCATCACACACATTCTACTGGCCTGTCCTATTGACTCTATCATTACCCCCATCTTCTCTGCTACAACCCTAATCTAAGCCACCTGCCCTTCTTCCTCTATTGCTCCCCTTTAGGGCTTTCTTATCATAGCCTGCGTGATCTTTTAAAACAACATAAGTTTCACCTAGTTAAAATCCCCCAACAGCTTCCTATTACAATTAGAATAAAATCCAAACTACCTAATATGGCACTTACAAGCCTCTACAAGATATACCTTCACTTTCTTCTCAAACCTCAACTTAAACTATTCTCCCTTTTGTTCACCACACTCCAGCCACACTGGCCTTTCTGTCCCTTGAAAAGGCCAAATTCATTATGTTCTCAAAGCCTTTGTCTAGAATGATCTCCCAAGTTTTGCTTCATTCATATCATTCATGCTTCAGGTCAAATTTAACTTGCCTAGAGAAACCTTCCTAGTCATCCTAACATATTCTACTCCATTACCCTATTTTATTTGTAGTAGTAATCATTGTCAAAATTACTATTGTGCACTTATTATCTTACCCTCTTCCACTAGAATATGTACATCGTTAGGACAGAGGCTTGCCCTTTTTGTTCAGAACAATGATGAGCCCACAGCAGGTTTTCAATCAATATTTGTTAACTGAATTTCCAAAGAAGCTGCTAGTGTTAAAAGAAATTTTTGAAATGAAATAATCCTCAATACAGAAAAATCCTTATGTATAGCTGTTTTGTTCCTGCATCCTTATTTATAACAGTAAAAACCTGAAAACCACCTAAATGTCCAACATTCAAGAAATGGTTAAATAATTATGGTACACTCACAGGATGGACTCTCATGTAGTCATTAAAAATGTGTATGAAGATTTTTCACAATACTGGGGGAAAGTTATGCTATAATGTTAAATAAAAAGCACAGAATCCAAGATTTTACATATTGTGTAACCTTAATTACATTAGAATACATATATCAGACACAATCTGCCAAACTCACACAAGAAGAAATCGATGATCTGAACAGGACTATGTCTATTAAATAAGTTGAATCAATAATTAATAACCTTTAAAACAAAAAGCATCAGGCTCATCTGTGTTCACTGGTAAATTCTACCAAACACTGAAGGAAGAAATCATATCAATTCTCTACAATCTCCTTCAGAGGACAGAAGCAGAGGGAATGCCTCCTAACTCACTTTATGTGGCCAGCATTACCCTAATATTAAAACCAGACAAAGATATCACAAGAAAAGTACATTTCAATATCTCTCATAAACACAGATGCTAAAATCTTCAACAGAATATCAGCAAATCGAACCTAAAAAAGTATAAAAAGAATTATACAGCACAACTACGTGAAATTTATCCCAGGTATGATTAAAAAATCAATTGATGTGGTCCATCTATCAATGGACTAAAAAAGAAAAATCACACGATCATATCAACACACGCAAAAAAGGCATGTGACAAATGCCAACACCCATTCATGATAAAAACTCTCAGGAAACCAGGAATGCAGGAGAACTTTGTGTCAACCTGATAAAGAGTATCTACAAAAACCCCACTTCATGGTGAGAAACTCTAAGCTTTCCCACAAAGATCGGGGACATGTCATGAATGCACCCTTTCACCACTCCTTTTCAATACTGTACTAGAAGGCCTTGCTAATGCAATAATTCAAGAAAAGGAAATAAAACGTATACAGATTAGGAGGGAAGACATAAAATGCCTTTGTTTGCAGATGACATGATCATCTATGCAGAAAATCCAAAAGAATCAGCAAAAAAATTTCTGTAACTAATAAGCGACTATAGCAGGGTTGCAGAATACAAAGTTAATATACAAAAGTTAATTGCTATCCTATATGCTGACCATGAACAAGTGGAATTTGAAATTTAAAATGCAATACCATTACATTAGCACCAAAAATTGAAATAATCAGGCATAAATCGAACAAAATAGATACAAAATCTATATGAGGAAAACCACAAAACTCTCATCAATGAAATCAAAGAAGAACTAAATAAATGAAGAGATATTCTATGTTCATAGGTAGAAGACTCAGTACTATCAAGATATCAGTTCTTCCCAACTTATCTGCATGTTGGAGGAGGTCATTGAGAGGACATGACCACCGGCTGACCTGAGAACTGGACTCAGGCAATGAGAGGCTCCTTACCTTCTCCCCTGTCCTTGGGATGTACATTCTGCCCACTGTTCTCATACAAGGAGACACTTCAAGGACACAGCCTTGAGAAAGTAATGTGCTATTGAGACCATATGAACTATATACATGACTGAACTCCATTAAGGTCTCTATATAAATGCTTAAGATTCTGGCAGGTGGGTACAGAGATCTATTTGTCATGCAGCTGCTCAAGGCATGCCTCATATGTAATAAGTTCTCTTGTTTATTAAAACTGCCATCTTCCAATCTGGAATGGTCTGTCTTTCTTCAGTTCCTCTTTGCCCTCTGTGTAAGGAAGCCAGTTTCAAATTTCATTCAGGGAACTCTTGAGGGTGTGAACCAACAATGCAGTGCCAATCAAAATCCCAGCAAGTTATTTTATGGATATTGATGAAAGAGAGTCAAAAGACCCAGAAAAGCCAACACAATATTTAAGAGGAAGAACAAAGCTGAAAGACTGACACTACCCAACTTCAAGACTTACTATAAAGCTATAGTAATCAAGACAGTATGGTATTGGGGGAGTGGTCAAGATGGCAGAGTTGGAAGACCCTGAGCTCACCTCCTCCTATGGCACACCAAAATTACAACTATTTACACAGAACTATTGATGAGAAAAACTGCAATACTAGCAGAAAAGGTCTTATGCAACTAAACATATAATGAAGTAATCACAATGAGATGAGCAGGAAGGGTGGGAAGGTAGCATAGTCAAGACCCATACTTCCAGGTGGGTTACCAACAAACAGGAGGATAATTATAACTGCAGAGGTTCACCACAAGGAACTAAGCCCCATATCAGGCTCCCCAGCCCAGAGATCCTGCACTGGTAAGATGAGACCCCAGAACACTGGCTTTGAAGGCTAGCGGGGCTTACTTTTGGGAGAGCCAGAGGGCTGTGGGAAATAGAGACTCCACTCTTAAAACAAAATCTTACACACTTCAGGAGGACCCAGGGCACAAGAAGTAATTTGAAAGAAGCCTGGGTCAGACTGATCTACTGATCTTGGAGAGCCTCCCAGAGAAGCAGAAGGTAACTGGAGTTTATCCTGAGGACAACGACACAGGTGGCCGTCATTTGGGGGAGCTTGTTTTACTACATGCTGGTAAGCACCGTTTTTGAACCCTCCTTCTAGCTTATCAGTGCCAGAACCCAACCCTACAAACTAGCCTTTCAGCACTAATACTGGAATGCTTCAGGCCAAGCAGCTACCTGAGTGGAGACACAGCCCTACCCACCAGCAGGCTTGCTGCCTTAAGGCCTCCTGAGCCCACAGTCACCCTGGGACCCAAGCCTATTCACCAGAGGGCCCAGGACCCAGCCATGCACACCAGTGGGCTGGCACTAGCCCCAGAACCAGCCTCACCCACCAAAGGATAGACAACAGCCCCAGGATCCTCTGTGCCCCGGCCCCACCCACCAGTGGGCAGAAATACTAACTCTGGAACCCCCAGATCTGCCCACCAGTGAACAGGCACTAGCTCTGGAATCCCCCTGGTCTCTGCTCTGCCCACCAGCAGGCCAACACCAGCTCTAGGACCCTCAGGCCTTGCAGCCAGAGGCCCCAAGGTCCCAGCCCTGCCTTACCAGCTGGCTGATACCAGCTCCAAGACATCCTGGACCCCTCAGCCAGCTCCCCCAAGATCTAGCCTCTCTCACCAGTGGGCCAACATCAGCTCTGGGACACCCCAGACCCTGCAGCCAGCTATGTCTGGAACTGGCCCCACCCATCTGCAGGCCAACACTACATTTGGAACACCCCAGCACCTCAATCACCCACTCCAGAATCCAGCTCCAACCATCAGTGGGCCAGCACTAGCCTCAGGACCCCCAGGGCCACAGTCAGCAGCCTCATGACCCATCCTTGCCCACCAGTGGCCAGCATCCCCAACACAAGGCAGCGCCTGGCAACTAACTGGAATGCGGGCCAGCCACACCTACCAGATGCCCATAGTAGTTAGCCTGCCACAACAGAAGGACCCACACAGCCCACATAAAGGGCACCCCTAGAGCACATAGATCTGGTGACCAGGTGGGACTATGCTGTTGGGACACAGAAGAACTAAGCGACAGGAAACAGGCAATCTAGCCTATAAGTTCAAGGTAATGATTGTAAAATGTTCAAAGAACTTGGAGAAGATTGGATGAAATGAGCGAGAAGTTATAAGTTTCTAACAAAGAGTTTAAAAATATAAAGAAAAACCAGAAGGTGAAGAATACAATAACTGAAATGAAAAATACACTAGAAGGAATCAACAGCAGATTAAATGATACAGAGGAATGGATCAACAAGCTGGAAGACAAAGTAGTGGAAATTACTCAAGCTGAACAGGAGAAAGAATAAAGAGAAATGCAGACAGCTTAAGAAACCTGTGGGACAACATTAAGCATACTAACATTTGAGTTAAAGGGGTTCCAGGAGAAGAGAGAAAGAAAGGGGCAGAGAACATATTTGAAGACATAATAGCTGAAAGCTTCTCTAACCTGGGAAGGGAAACAGACATCCCGGTCCAGGAAGCGCAGAGAGTCCCAAACAGGATCAACCCAAAGAGGACCACACCAAGACATAAAAATTAAAAATAGAGAATGTTAAAAACAGCAAGGGAAAAGTAGCAAGTTATATACAAGGGAACTCCCATAAGGCTATCAGCTGACCTTTCAGCAGAAACTCTGTAGGCCAGGAGGGAGTGGCATGATATATTTAAAGTGATGAAAGGGATAAACCTACAATCAGGAATACTCGACCTGGTAAAGCTTATGTTCAGACTTTATGGAGTGATCAAAAGTTTTACAGACAAGCAAAAGCTAAAAGAGTTCGGCACCACTAAACCAGCTTTATACAAAATGTAAAAGGGACATCTTTAAATGAAAAAGAAAAGGCCACAACTAAAAACATGAAAATTATGAAAGGAAAAAATCTCATTGGTAAAGACAAATATATGGAAAAGATAGTAAATCAGCCATAGTAACAAGG
Organism: Hippopotamus amphibius kiboko; assembly: GCF_030028045.1. Taxonomy (NCBI): domain Eukaryota; kingdom Metazoa; phylum Chordata; class Mammalia; order Artiodactyla; family Hippopotamidae; genus Hippopotamus; species Hippopotamus amphibius. The sequence continues at coordinate 172,734,845 of NC_080189.1, forward strand.
TTAAAAGACAAAAGTCATAAAATTATCTATATCCACAATAAGTACTTAAGGGATACATGAAACAAAGAGATGTAAAATATGAAGTCAAAAACAGTAATCATGTGGGGTGTGGGTAAAAAATGCAGCATTGTTAAAGTAGGTTTGAACTTAAGAGATTAGTAACTTATATACGCACACATATACACACATATACACAGAAATATATAAAGAATGTTATGTACAGTGTCGGAAATACAGTCAATAACTGTGTAGTATCTTTGCATGGTGACATTTCTTAACTAGATTTATCATGATGACCATTTTGAAATGTATAGAAATATCAAATCACTATGTTGTGTATCAGGAACTAATATAGTGTTGCAGATCAATTATGCTTCAAAAACAAAAAAACTCATAGAAAAAGAGATCAGATTTGTGGTTACCAGACGCAGGGGGAAGGGTGAGGGATGGATGAGGTGTTCAAAGGTACAAATTTCCACTTATAAAATAAATGAAACAATAAAAGTGGAAGAAAAAAAGACAATATGGTATTTGCAAAAGAGTAGACAAATATACCAATGGAACAGAATAGAGAGCCCAGAACTAGATTTCTATAAATATAATCAACTGATCTCTGACAAAGGAGCAAAGGCAATACAATGGAGCAAAGACAGTCTCCTTCAAAAAACAGTGCTGGAACAACTGGCCATCTACATGTAAAAAGTGAATCTAGACAGAGACCTTACACCTTTCACAAAAATTAACTCAAAATGAATCATAGACCTAAGTGTAAAACTTAAAATTCCTGGAAGACAACTTAGGAGAAGATTTAGATGACCTTGGGTATGGTGATGCCTTTTAAGATATAACATCAAACACAGGATCCATGAAAGAAATAACTGATAGGCTGGGCTTCATTAAAACAAAAAAACTTCTGCTCTGTGAAAGACAATGTCAAAAGCATTAGAAGAAAAGCCACACACTGGGAGAAAACATTTGTAAAAGGCACATCTGATAAAGGACTGCTATTCAAAATATACAAAGAACTCTAAAAACTCAACAATAAGAAAACAACCCAATTAAAAAGTAGGCCAAAGACCTTAAAAGACTCCTCATCAAAGAAGATATACAGATGGAAAATAAACATATGAAAAGATGCTCCATATCTATATCATTAGGGAAATGAAAATCAAAACTATAAGATTCTACTACATGCCTATCAGAATGGCCAAAATCTGGAACACTGACAACACCAAGTGCTGACAAGGATGTGGAGCAATAGGAGCTCTGATACATTGCTGGTGAGGATGCAAAAACAGTACAGCCACTTTGGAAGACAGTTTGGTGGTTTCTTACAAAACTAAACATAACCTTACCAAACAATCCAGCAATTGTACTACTCTTTGGTATTTATGCAAAAGAGTGAAAATTTATGCCCACACAAAAACCTGAACATGGATGTTTCTAGCTTTACTCATTAACACCAAAACTCAGAAGCAACTAAGATGTCCTTCAGTACGTAAATAGATAGATAAACTTACATCCAAACAATACAACATTATCCAGCACTAAAAAGAAATGAGCTATCAAGCCATGGAAATATACAGAGGAACCATAAACACATATTACTAAGTGAAAGAGGTCCATCTGAAAAGGCTACATACTGTATGACTCCAACCACATGACATTCTGAAAAAAGACAAAACTATGGAGTCAGTAAAAACATCAGTTGTTGCAGGGATGGACAATATGTGAATAGGCAGAGCACAGAGGATTTTCGGGCCGTGAAAAGACTCTGTATGATATGACAATGATGGATATATGTCATTAAACACTGTTCAATCCCACAGAATGTACAATATCAAGAGTGAACCCTAAGGTAAGCCATAAACTTTGAGTGACTATGATGTGTCAATATAGGTTCATTTTTGGTTAAAAATGTACCATTCTGGTGAAATGATACTGATAACAGGGAAGGCAATGCATGTGTCGAGGCAGGAGTATATAGGAAATCTGTACCTTCCTCTCAATTTTGGTGTAAACCTAAAACTTCTCTAAAAAAATAAAGCCTTAAAGTCTTGTGATATACATGCAACAAAGACTTAAAAGGAAATAATCTAAAGCACAATAGTAATATCTCTAGATTACAAGATTATGGGTAAATGTTTTTCTACTTTTTCTACACTTTTCTATTATAAATATGTATTAATAATTTCAAAAATATAATAACCACCCTCTAAGAGGGGGCTTACCAAATCTCTCATACTCCCTATTATGTCAGACTCCTACATAGTCTCTTTGTATGCTGCAAAAATTGTCTTTTGCAAGTGCATGTCAACCTGCAATCTAAATCTAACAACCAGGTTCCAGGTAAAACTTCTTACTATGCTAGTAGTGCCACCCTCTACAGTGCTTTTCTTTTTAAGTACATTATTTATTTATTTTTAACTTTTTAATTTATTATTTATTTATTTATTTTGGGGGCTGCACTAGGTCTTCATTGCTGTGCGCAGGCTTTCTCTAGTTGTGGCAAGCGGGAGCTACTCTTTGTAGTGGTGTGCAGGCTTTGTGCGGTGGCTTCTCTTGTTGTGGAGCACTGGCTCTAGCTGCACAGGCTTCAGTAGTTGTAGCACATACGCTCAGTAGTTGTGGCACGCGAGCTCTAGGGTGTACAGGCTTCAGTAGTTGTGGCTCGAGGGCTCTAGAACACAGGCTCACTAGTTGTGGTACACGGGCTTAGGTGCTCCTCAGCATGTGGGATCTTCCCAGACCAGGGCTCAAACCTGTGTCCCCTGCATTGGCAGGCGGATTCTTAACCACTTCACCACCAGGGAAGTCCTCTATAGTGCTTTATGTGCTATATATATTGTCTAGGATTAACTAATAATAAGAAAAGTCACACGGCAACCAAGTAATGATGACCAGTCTGTGGACTCTGTAATTAGTTATCACCTACTTTCTAAGACTTAAAATACCCTTCCACTTTCCACTCCTAACTGGGAATTATGCCCTGCTCCCTCATCAACTTTAATATCTGTAAAGATATGGACACTGAGGTGGTTAGACCTGGTTATATCATCATCTTGTGGCTAATTTAAATAATACCACAAGCAACACCATACCGAGTAAAAACTGCAAAATTCTTAGGAGTAACTGTCTGTGGCAACTGCCATTATGCTCTGCAGGCTGAAATGAATATCTAATGTGAGTTTCTACACCAGAGGCAGTAGTGTCTAGTGCTATATTCCTGACAGGACAGAACGTCCTCTCATAGTAATGAAAAAAACATAGAGAATGAATGTCCTCTTCGGTTAGGAGATATAATAGGTACATGATTCCCAGGTACAGAAAGCAGCAGGAATTCCTCAACAAGGAAACCTGTGGCAACCGTGCATCTCAGTTCTTCAAATTGATTTGAGGAATAGGCTATGTACACTTGTCTTACCAAAAATTTATTTCTGGGCCTTTAATTTCAATTAGGTGCTCCTGTTCTGCCACATATTCCACGTTTTCAGTACCCATGACTATGACCTCTCCCCTGCTTGCGCTCCACTAAGGGGCTGAACACCATCCACACCTCGACAACGATACAATCCGTAATTCTCACCTCACATCCAACCTCTTTGCTTTATCCCTATATTCCCCAGCCTCTGTATTAAAGTAAAATTAGGTATCTCTCTCTGATTGTGAAGAATAGGGAAACTTTTAGAGTGAAATCTGAGTTAACACCTCCTACAATCATAACCTCTTATTAGCCAATCCAGCATTAAAAGCCACTCATCCCAAAAGGAAAACAATACATAGAATTTAGTGGTGTTATGATAAACTGAGCCTCCCTGTGGCCTCAAAAATAGCTAGATCCAGAGTCCAATGTCCACCTTCAGTCCCATTACCTATTCCCTCATTCCAAGAGTTTTTTAGTATTTTTCCACCATGCTTACTAATTCAGATGGATATGCATGCCAGTGTTGTAAGGTGGGTACTACATTTCACTCGATTTTTTAACAATCCAATCCATGTTTAAATTACACTAACCAACAGTGGATGATATTATAGACAGGAAATCCAGGAGCTATTAAGGCTTTCATACAAGTTCTTGCTGTCTTTGGCCAATATGGTGATACCATGTGCCATCTTATAATTCAAATAGATACCACTGCAGCCAAGGCAGCTTGTTTACACTGCCAAGGCATAACCCCTTGCCAGTCCTATGCTGTCTCAGAATACTGACCCATATTGAAGACACAATGGAGGACACTTGCTGGCCTAAAGAGAAGTCAGTCAGCTGTTAGTGGCTGCTTCATGCTTGGTTAGTGGCAACATGCGGTCTCAAGTCTTACAAAATGCAATATCCCAGCTACCTTGCCCTCACTGGACATGAATCTAGAGTGCTATTTCATCTGTCCTTGTGAATATGTCCACTTTAGAATTTTACAGGGTGGGGATGATCTGTCCTTCTGAGGGGCATTTATATACCTCTTTAACTATTAACATATTGGATATCTGGTCTATTTCTGACTGCAGATCCTGGCTCCAAAATGGAAATTTATTAACGGACAATCTTGGGCTTTCCATGGTCCAAATCATTAAGCCAAACCCACTGCAACTGATCCATAAGTCTGTGAAATCGTCACCTGGGGCACTGGGTTACACCTCACTTGGTACCACCCAAGATGCACGTAATTTTGCCCATTAAGTGAACCTTCCAGGTCCCCAGTAAGTAAGCACTTTTCTGGAGTGATGATGCAAGATATCTGTCTTTTCATGTTTTCAGCCACTGAAGACACTGGGCAGATCCATTAATGAATGGCCATACTAAGCACTGCTTTCTTTGGTAAAAAATCTGCAAATGGACCTGAGGTAATAGGCCCAAACTTTTTAAAGGGGTGTCAATACTTGGCAAATGACCAATATTGTGATATAATGCATAACAGGAAATGAGTAAATCTGGGTAGGCCCTGAGTTTTTTGGGTTTGACTTCCTAACCCACTGCCATGAATTACTTCTATACCTAGAGCAGTGGTTTTCAACCCTGGCTGCTTACTGGAATCATCTAGGAAGCTTAAAAACAGATGCAAACAGCAACAAAGAAACTATTCCTGAGACCCACCCTGAATAAATTAAATTAGAATTTCCAGGGATGAGACTCAGCCATTGCTGGTTTTATTATGTTTGCTTTAACTCTCCAAGTGATTCTAACATATAGCCAGGGTTGAAAAGCAAGAATCTAGAGTAATGGTTTTCAAACGTTAGACTACATCAATATCATGTGGAAGTGATTAAAGCGGATTGCTGGGCCCCACATCTAGAGTTTCTGATTAGGCCTGGGGTGAAGCTGGAGAATTTGCATTTCTAATAAGTTTCCAGGTGATGCTAATGCTGCTGGTTAAAGGACTGCACTTTGAAAACCACTGATCCAGAGTGTGCTTTTCAAACTTTAATACCATAACCTACAACTTTAATATTTCAAACCCATAACATTACCTGAAAATGTTGTTAAAATTCAGAGTCAAATTCAGCAGGCCTGGGGTGAGGTTTGAGATCTGCATTTCTAACAAGCTCCCAGGTGACGCTGAAGCTGCTGGTCTAAGGACCTCACCTTTGAAAAGCAGGGATCTAGAGCTGCCAGCCATGTGCCATTTTTAAAATAACCAAGCAAACTAGAAGCTGCTGGAGCAAATCTTGAGGGAGGCCAGTTTTGTATACTAATAATGACATGACTCATTTTGATGACTTCTTTTTGCTCCCTCTGTTCCCCTGATCACCTGAACATACACAGTCTCCTGGACAGTCTTATGATTACAATGTAATTACTGCAAAACAGCTAACATCTCCACTAAGGTGAAGCACTACTCACCTTACTTGATACAGCTGATCACTTTCTTCTCCCTGAAACACTTTTTACTTGACTTCCTTGACCCACACTCTCTTGGTTTTCCTCCTACCTCTCTGGCCACTTTTTGGTCAGTTCTTTTTCATCTCCCCTATATTTTTCAGATTCTTTATCTATACTCCCTCCCTCAGTGATCTCATTCAGGCTCATGGCTTTAAATACTATCTATATAACCAAATTTGTACCAGCCCAGAATTGCTGCCCTTCCATGTATGTTCAACTGCCTAATGTACAACACCACTTGGTTGCTTATTAGTATCTAAAACAAAATACTGTACTTCTGAAACAGCTCACGATCTTCCCTTTCTCCCGAAACAGAAAATTTGCTCTTACCACAGTCTTTGCTAATTCAGTAATTGGCAACTCCATTCTTTCAGGTGTGCTGGCCAAAAACTGCGATCATCACTGACTTTTCTTTTCTGTCACAATTTTTACCTGGTCCATCAATAAATCATGCTGCCTCTATCTTCAAAATACATCTAATCCTTTCTCACTGCTTCCATTGTTACCACTCTGGTCCAAGTCACCAATATCTTGGAACAGTCTCCTAAGTGTTCTCTGCGTTATTCTGCCTCTCTTCCTCAGTCTGTCTCCAATATAGGAGTCAGAGTGACCCTGTTAAACCATTAACTCAAATTATGTTACTCATTTGATTAAACTGTTCCAATGGCTTCTAATCTCCCTCAGATGGGAAAGCTAAAATCCTCTCAATAACCTATAAGGTCCTACACAATCTGCCCCCACCACCATTACTTCATCAGACCTCATTTCTTTACTGCTTTCACGTGACTTCACTGCACTCCAGCCATTATTTCTTACTGTTCCTCAAACATACGAGGCATTCCAGGGCTTTTGAAGTTGATAGTCCCTTTGCCTGAAATGTCCTTCCCTCAGATTGCCACAGAGCACATTCCCTCACCTCCACGTCTCTACTCAAATGTTACATTTATAGTTTATAGTTAGGCCTTCCTGGCCAGCCTATCCAAACACCTACCTAAACTCTTCCTAATAGTCTCTCTCACTTTCCTGCTTTTTTTTTTCCTTAGCCTTTACATACTATATACATACTTACAGACAGATATACACATTATATGTAAAAATTATAGATAATATGTATATGCACATACTATATACATAATTTTTTATGTATATAAATATGAAATTTACCTTGTTTACTATCTCCCTCTAGTAGATATAGGTTCCATAAGGGTTGGGAATTTCACCTGTTTGGTTCACCATTGTAACTCTAGTGCTAAAAATAGTCCCTGGTAAATACTAACAAGTGCTCAGTAAATATCTGCTGAAAGAAGTGAAGCATGAAGTAGCTATGTTTACACTAAGATGTGTCCCAGACACCACTTAAGAAGGTAAGAGCAACCAGCTGTGGCGAATGATGATGCTAAATCAAGTAAGGTTAGAACAGAGAACTGACTGCTGGATACAGTGCTGTGGAGGTCACCGGTGACCTTGACAAGAGCTGCTATGGTGAAACAGAGTAGAGCCAAGACTGAATGGGAGGAAAAAAGCTGAAGATAATGAGCACAGCAACTTTTTCAGATGTTTTCTCCTAATACAAGACCACTGCATATGATGTTACCGCTTCCCAGAATGCTACACCTACACTCATCTTCTGATGACTGTTCCTCCCTGTTTTTCCTTAAAGACCCAGACAGCTTAGATAGTGTATTCACTAGGAAATTCATCACTGTACCTGTTATGTGACCATGTGCATGCCATATTCCAGACACACGAATGCTACCCCTGGTACACACAGTATTCTGAGTGATTCACTTGATTGATTGTATTTTAAACTCCTAAAACCTCAAGGCTGAGACCTTTGCACAAAGAAGATGCTCAATAAATATTTCTTTGATGAGTGAAAAGGCCTTGAAAGAACAGTAAGTTAATAGTTTAAAAACTATTCTTATTTCTTAATAGTTTCTAAGAGTTTATTTTCCACAATTTATATCCAAAATATATTTTGTAATCTGCAGATTTAGTAATCTGCATATTAGATGATACATTATAAAATAATAAAGGAAAATAGTTATAATACAAAACTAAAATGTCTTTTCCATTAAGTACATAATGAAGATACATTTAATGTATGTTTATGATGATTTGAATTATTATTCTAAGTAATTCCAACCTTTGCCTGAAGCATCTGTTAATTCCATCTCAAACTATGCAGTGGGACCTCCTTGGTGGTCCAGTGGGTAAGACTCTGCGCTCCCAAAGAAGGGGACCGCGGTTTGATCCCTGGTCGGGGAACTAGATCCTGCATGTATGCTACAACTATGAATCCACATGCCGCAACTAAGAAAAGATACTGCATGGCACAACTAAGACCCCACACAACCTAATTAAATATTTTTAATATTTATGCAGTATTTGATAAATAACCATAAATATTTTGATATCCAAATACATAAAATGAAATCTTACAGAATTATTAATAGTCTGTGAAGGTTAAGGTCACCAATTCTAGTTACTTAAACACGGGGACATTTTACTAAATCTGGATGTTGTCTAATACTTTCTGAAGTACAGCTTCTAGATATTACACAATACTTGAGAAAATTCTGGTATCAGGTTTGAGGGGAGGGTTTATACCCATTTCTCAAACTGCTTATTTAAGAATTCTACACATGCATATTTTGGGATACATGTTTCCTAAACAGAATCCTCTGGGGTACCATCTGAAAAATGAATTTCTGGAATCCAGCTCCAGAAGATTCTGACTTAGTGCCTTTGATGAAAAGGCTAGAAATTGGCAAAAAGCTCCTTAAACAATTCTGATGATCAGTCAGTTTTGGGAAATAATGACCGTATATCTGGAAACGTTAAGTAGACAACAAGTAGGTTTGCAGTAATTCCTGTCTGACCTTAAAAAATTGCGACCCTCAACCCATAAACACAAAAAATATTGATCCATCATGGAAACTTCATACATTCTGAAATGCTTTTCCAACTACAATGTTGACTGATGCTGAATAAATGAAGTTTCCATATTATAAATACAAGGCTGTTAAAAACCACTTTTACTAGATTATGGTGAAGCTTGATCAGTTTTCTTAAGAACACCAGCTACCACAATTGAAGCGCTACTATACCTTTCATTTTGTCAAAAGAAAAAAAAAAGTAGTAACAAAACGCACTAAGAAAACTATATTCCATCAATGGTCTTCATTGGTGATATATGATTTGAAAACTATCAATAACATGCACTACTTCCAGTACAAACCTGTCAAAAATGTATTAATGGGAAGACATCTGGCAAAAGTTTCAAAATATAGACTAAGCTACAAATGTGCATCTTATATTAAAACTGGTAGCAGTCTATTTTATAACTTAGTCTTAAACCCATAATAAACACTTAATAACTAGAGAATTTTATCAATATAATTTGGAACAGAAAAAAAAAGAAAAAGTGGCTCTAAAATTCCTGTATTATTTCTGATAGTGAAACTAATTTCTATATAAATTAGCAAAACTGAAATATAAAGGACAAATTTATACACACACGCACGTAGTAAAAAGAAGACAACTACACACAACACAGATAAAATGATAAAGACAAGTTATGTGGCACTACCACTGGCAATGCTAGATGCCGTAAGATGATAAAACTGGTAAGCAAATGATAGACTGGTCATTATTTAGTCTTTACAACCAACACAGCACTTACATTTTCAAAACCTAAGGGCAACGACTTGCTCATTCTGGTATAGTCTTAGCTTCAGACTAAGTTATATTTAACTAATAAGTTTTACCTAAGTTTCAAGCAAATATGAAAACAAAACAGATGATAAAAACAGTAATGACTTTTTATTACTAAGGCTAACATTACAGCAACATTGTTTTCCACAATGCCATCACATTTATGAATATTAAATTTTCTGCTGTGATATAATTGAAAAATTACTGGAGTAGTTACTGTACTTGTATTTCAAACACTGAATGGAAACAAATTGGAAAGCTTTGAACATTTGCCTGATCTATTTCACAAACAAGAATGATCTCTACAATTATTGTTTGAAACAAAATTTACACAACACTTTGATTTCTAAGTTATAGTCTTAGTACTGTATTAAATTTGTACTACAATTTCAGGATGCTATATATTCAGATTTTACTACCCCACTGCAATTTTCAAGAAAATTTTTATTATTATAAATTATTTTAAGGATGAATCATTTGCATAAAATCATAAGCAAGTATCCTATTATGGCAAAAATTAGAGTAATCTATCATTTTGAAACACTGTGAGATACTGTATGTATTGTTGTGTAACTATGTATGCCAAACTTCCTTACAGTTTACTGAAACAATTATAAAAATTCAAGCAGTGTGATATATAATATAGCTTCAAATTACTGCTGGAAGAATAAACAGAACATCATTTACCCCATCAAATAAATCACATCTAGTTTCGGAAGATCTTCATACCATATCACTCTCAACTACCAAGGAGTAAAAACAATAGAAGTGCACCTCAAAATACTTCACACCTACCTACCCCATCTCCTGAATCCAACCTAACAGACTGAATATCTGGAGGAGGGCTTCAGTAAAGGCTGCTTCAACTAGATGAGGCTACTACCCCCTGAACTGTCCGAAAACTAACACACGGAAAAGAAAGAAACTGCAAAGGATCAGGGAAAAAGACAAAGAACTGGGGTAAAGTCTACTCCTGGGGTGAACGATGAACCCAAAACTGTCTCATTTCCTACTCTACAATCTCAGTTTCTGCTCTTATCTTTACTCCATCTTGCCTTAACTATTGTTTGTCCTAGGCCTCTTTTCCCTCTTACATAGCATAAATATACAGACATGCAAAATAGAAGATCTTTATTTACGGAGTTTAAGTACCAGAGTTTTTTGCCTACAAGACATCAAACCATAATACTGGATTTGAAATGCACAATTTAAATTCTGTGGAACATAGATATGGGGATAAAACTGAATAACCAAATCCAATCATAGAATCTCTTTAAAAAATACCCAGAAGAAGCGCATACACACACACACACACAACACAGTGTCAAAGTGTTTTAAAATACATTCTTCATATATCAACGACAAATATGCTGTGCTTGAGACAATAATCAATTGCCTGGAATAATTTCTGCAGCTTTTGACTTTATTCGCCACAAAAGTTCTGCTGAGACACTGATTGAAAATTACATTTCAAATACACCGCTCACTAAAGAAATGTAAACAAGCGCTGGGACCAACTTTAAGATACCGCCCAAAGAAGAATTAAAAGGAAAACAAAATTGTGATTTAAGTGAAAAAATACAAAAGGAATCTTATTTAGGAGTGCTTTATTGAAAAAGAAACAAGATGACTGCAAATCAGAATTATTTTTAGCACCTTCTTCGGATCAAACCTACCCCCAAATTGCCTTGAAGGGTGCAAATGTTCAAGTCCACTGAATTGCCTGGAGGTTGCCGGGGTTTCTTTCTATTTGCTGATAATAGCAGGCAATGAAACCTCAACTAATTATTATGGCCAAGAGATGACTGCCCTCCAGGGTGCCACCCTGCGTGCGCTCCCCAGGACAGCCTAGAGCTTACGGGACTTTTATCAGTGCTCTCCTAGGTAAAGGACTTCCCTCTGGAGCTTTAAGAATTCGTTTAATAAGAAATCTCCAACGGGATTTAAAGCAGTAGAGTGCTACCAAATTAACCTTTTTGCAGATTTCATACAGTTGATGGAGGGAGAAGGGTACAATGCCAGAAAACCGAGCGCCCAGTGGATCCGCGGACTTGGTGTTACCGCACCGACCCCAGGGAGAGACTCGAGAAAGCGAAGACGCGGAGAGGCGTTTATCCGGTGTTAACAGAGCGGATTCGGGACCAGACGGTTGTGGGTTTCTCTCCAGGGCGATGCGCCCTACAGGAGCGGGTCACGGGCACCCGGAAGGACGGGCAAGTGCGAACTCGGCGCGCGGGTGGCAGGGGGACGGCGGCCGCCCCCGCCCCTCCGTACCTGATGATGTCGTCGCTGTGGCCCCGGTAGAACTTCTGCCGGTGCTCCCGCGGGCTGTACACCACGCCGACGCCCGCCACGAAGTACACGATCTCCTTGGCCGCCGTGTAGTAGAGGTTGTTGCGGCACTGGTGGCCCCGGTAGCCGTACACCCACTCCAGCCGCAGGTGGCAGCTCGGGGCACTCCGGGCCGCCATGTCGGGGCGCCCACCCCGCCGCTCCGCTCGGGCCCGCGGCGGCGGCGGCGGGCGGCGGGAGGCGCCGGCGGCTGCCGCCGGGCGAAGCAAGCCCTCCCGCGGGCGGCAGGGACTCGCCGCCTGCCGCGTCCTCTAAGCCGCGCTTGGCAGGTGCATGTCGCTTCTCCTGGCCGCCGCCGGCGCCGCCTCAGCCCACGGGCGGGAGGAAAACCCTCGCCTCGCGGAACATGCTGAGGGCCGCGGGCGCCGCCGGCCGTCAGAGGGGTGCCACGCGCCCTCCCTCCGCCCGCCTCGGTAGCCTAGTCTCCTCAGCCCTCAGCGCCCAAGCCGCGAGCGGGGCCGAGCGAGGCGCCGCCTCCACGCCTCAGCCGCGGCCCGGGCACCCTGCTCCTCGCCCGGGTCACCTGCGGCGTTCGCGTCCCGCCGCGGCCTCGTCCCTCAGCCCGGCGGGCCCGCGCCGCGCGCTCCCGAGCCCAGGAAAGCGGCGAGCGCGCGGCCTCTCGCGGCCCCGCCCCCTCGCCGCCGTCGCCGCCGCCGCCCGCGCGCGGCCCGCCCCGCCCCTCCCAGCGGGGGAGCACGGAGTCACCTGGAGCTCCCGGGTGCAGTCGCCTTGTGGCCGTTCCCTGGCGCTCGCTCTCGCCTAACGTTTAGTCCCGCTATCCTCAGTCCCGGGCGGACTCTCGGCGACCCTCGTCCCCTGCTGCTCGGCGGTCTCGCCCGGGAAGCGCCTGTCTCACAAGGCCCCTATACCCGGCCAGGGCTACGCTTATGCGTGGTAGAAACACCACCAGGATGTTAACCTTTTTTCTTTTTCTGATGTGTGTGTGTGTGTGTGTGTGTGCGCGCGCGCGTGTGTCTGTGCGTGTGTGTTTCTGGCTGCTTCATAGTGCTCACTATTCCAGATACTGAGTGGGGATAAAGCCTGACTTCCTAAGTGCGCATTTTCTTATTTGTGTACGTGACCTCAAAGCTAAAAGTAGAATTTAAATCGTAAAATGACACACCAGATGCGATTTCTTTATAAATAGCCATGGTACCCGAATTTTTTTAAATTACTGTTTTGAACACCAATAAACTCTTGCTATTTCTTGCACTGTAGTGATGCCGGAGATGTCTTGAGTCTTATGATCCTGGAGAGTGAGACTGTAAACGCCAAGTTCTGGCAGCGATGGCTTCCTGTCAGTTTCCCTCCTGCTTCGTTTTCTAAGGGCCCCCTCTCTCACGGGGTTTACCAATAGCCATAAAATACTTTGAAATCCATATTTTAAAAGATTTTAAATGCAGAATGGTAGCCACAAAGTTTACAACAAGAAATAATAACTTATAAAATACAGATACAATCTTTTGTGTCTAACAAAAAAAATCAGTTTGAATTTCCCTGGGGAATACCAAAACTTGGAAATCTGAGAAAAGCTAGAATAAACTAGCATCCTTTCAAGAGAGGTGACTGCACAGACTGCGCAGAGATGCTGATTCCTAGATGGCAGCCATACCTTGGCATGGATGTTACCCAATCTCTACTTTCACAAGGATGCAAATTACCAATGTGGGGCAAGAGGATACCTTTTCAGTTTTGGTTATGACTTCTAGTCCACATGCAGGAAAGAAGGGCCATCTGAGAGGAAGGAATTTGCATAAATGTCATGAAAAGTGAACTCTGAAGGAGTGAGTAGATTTGGTGAACCCCACCAGGAAGGCTGAAGGTAGAAATCCAATCCCGTGTGTTCACAATAATCATCTAACAAAGTAGTAAGGAAATACAATGCAGGAAAATCTGACTGTAAGAACTTCATAAAATTTCCAAGCTTTCAGATGTTTTTAATTTTCTTATTTTAGCTGTTCCCAGAGTGATTAGCTATAAAACTATCAATGGAAATATGCTTAAACCAAACTATAATAGAAATAGAAAAGTTTTATTTGAGCCAGACTGAGGACTATGGCCTGGGATACACAGGTTCAAGAAGCGCTTGACTGGGACATACTGAGAGAGTAGTATTGACATATATACACTACCAAATGTAAAATAGATGGCTAGTGGGAAGCTGCTGCAGAGCACAGGGAGATCAGCTCCATGCTTTGTGAAGACCTGAAGGGGTGGGATAGGGAGGGTGGGAGGGAGGCTCAAGAGGGAGGGGGTATGGGGATAGATGTATACATATAGCTGGATCCGCATTGTTGTACAGCAGAAACTAACACAATACTGTAAAGCAATTATACTCCAATAAAGATGAAAAAAAGAGGCACTTGAATTGTGTTCTACAAGACTACAAAATGGTGGCGGCTTATACAAGCAAAAACTGCAAAATTACATAAATTGTTTGTCGAGATTAAGATTGGAGCTGGTAAGAAGTAAGGGTGCTTGGTAAGCATGGATTGGTTAGGGTCCAGAATGGTTGCAGAGTTACAGGGGAGACCTTGGGAACATAAAGTTGCAGCTGACAGCCAGCAGATATTGTTTTGAGAACGACTGGTGGTGTCCTTGAGACTGATGCAGTTCAGAAAATTCAAGTTCTCAGTGATGCAGGAATATATCTGAAACCACATCCACAATGGCTACCCAGCTCCATTTTGGATGCTTGAAACACAGTTATTCCATTTTGATTTTTAAATGCATTCTTTTCTTTAATGGGTAAAGCAGATGTACAGTGCATTTTTAAAATTAATTGGCTGCACAGGCTTTCTCTAGTTGTGGCGAGCTGGGGGCTACTCTTTGTTTTGTTGAACGAGCTTCTCATTGTGGTGGCTTCTCTTGTTGCGGACCACAGGCTCTAGGCACATGGGCTTCAGTAGTTGCAGCACACAGGCTCAGTAGTTGTGGCCCATGGGTTTAGTTGCTCTGCGGCATGTGGGATCTTCCCGCCCAAGGGATCGAATCCATGTTCCCTGTACTGGAAGGCAGATTCTTAACTACCGCACCACCAGGGAAGTCCCTGCAGTGAATGTTTAATAGGCCACAAAACAGGCTGTTTCAGTTAGCATAAGGTTTAAGTTAAATCATATATGAGCCAGAATGACCTCCCTATACCTCTGTATGTGAAAATTTCTTCCATCAAAACTCTTGGGACTTCCCTGGTGGCAAAGTGGATAAAGTTCCGCGCTCCCAGCACAGGGGGCCTGGGTTCGATCCCTGGTCAGGGAACTAGATTCCACATGCATGCCACAATTAAGAGTTTGCCTGTTGCACCCTGGAGCTGCAACTAAGGAAGCTGCCTGCTGCAACTAACACTCCGTGCAAATAAACAAATTAAAACAAACAAACAACTCTTGTAATGAGGGCAGCCAAAAATCAGAAGGGGGTGCTGAGCAAGGCTGGGGGAAATGTGACACACTCAACAGCTTGCCTTTGATTTGGGATAACAAGAATCTCAGCAGAAACAGAAGAGGAAAGAAGATTAGGCTTCTGGCACCTGCTGGGAAGAAAGAAAGAACTCAGGCTTGAGAAGTGGCTCTGAAGCCATCAAAGTGCCTGTGTGGGGTTCCCTGGACAAAGGCACACACAATTTCTCTTTGTCACATGTATTTGTTTTTTAGTAAGAATACGTTTGCTAACTCACTGCTGAGGTTCTTGAAAACCCCATGTGAGAAAAAGAAAAAGTTCTTGGTTATTTAAATTTAAGAAGTGAACTTAGAAAAGATGAAATATTTTGTTGCTACACAATTGTGGTACATTGATTTGCTTCTCACGTGTAATTTTTATGAGATGGATGGTGAGGAATAAAAAGTACATTTGTCTATGTTTCAGATTTTTTCACTATAGTGTTTTATGGATCCCTTGATATATACTTAAATACTCATATTAATAACAGATTTAAATAATTTATTTTTCCATTATCATATTTTCCATTGCAATTTTTAATGACCCAAGGGTGGAGTGTAAAGCAAAAACATTCTTAATTAAACCATCCTCAACTGACAACTCAAGACCAAAAGGGACAGCTAAGGCACAAGGGTGACTAAAAAGTAAAACATTCATGAATATTAGAGGGGAAAAAAAAATAACCTGATTAGTTCTTACCCCTACAACTTTATATATAATCTGTTATTACTAATGTCATATCAGGAAGCTCAATCAGGCTTTTACTGCTAGATGTGATTTTTCCATCTGCACCTTTTGAAAGTAATGCAAATGAGGATGCAGGAGAAAGACCCCCAAATTCTACATATCAGTGAGTGGGCATTTGTTAGGCATTTTATTTATTTATTTTTGGCTGCACCTCATGGCTTGCAGGACCTTAGTTCCCGGACCAGAGATCAAACCCAGGCCTCTGGCAGTGGAAGCACAGAGGCCTAACCACTGGACCACCAGGGAATTCCCTTAGGCATTTTGAATATAAGCTGCAATACCTTTGGTAATCTATATTTCGAAACTTGAGTTCCTACTATGGAGTTTTATATTCAGAACATTTGAAACATTAAAATTATAGCAAATAATTTTTTCTGGCTACTAATTTTAGCTACCCTCAGGTTTTTACAAAAGAAATAAAAGGCAAAGTATATAAAGCATAAAAGCCAAAATTCATGCTATTAATTCTAGCTAGCTAATTTAGCCAACTTATGAATTGTTAAGGATTTTCTAATATGCCATCCATAAAAATGTTTTGGTAACCATACCTTCAATTTATCTGTTTTATGTACAGAGCCTAACATAGTGCCTGGCGCTACAGTAGATGTTCCATACATATTTGTCAACCATTAAATATAAAAAAGAATGCATGTGTAGTCACAATAGGATTCCTCTTAGTCTTATCTTGGATAGTTTAAACTTTTGAAAAGAACTGAAAACAGAAAATTTTTTCTGATCTTCAGTACTGTATTAGTCAGGACTAACACAGTTATTAGCTACATATTACAGAAATCCACTCAAAATGACTTAAGATAAAAATGGAATTTTAATGCCAAAAAAGGACCGCAGCTAGAACTGATATCAATGCACTTGGATCCTAGGGCTCAAGAGATAACATCAGAATCAGGTCATCAGAATGAACTCAGTTCTGTTTTCCTTTGGGTTGACTTCATTGCCAGACCAGCAAAATAGCTGCCCACAGCTCCAATTCTACCATCTTATTCTCTTAGCCATCCCTGTGGAAAGAATTTTTCAGCAGTTACCCTGGAAGTGCCTTGACTTCAACCCCATTGACTCTGATTGGCTGACTTGAGATACATGCCCACCCTCAGATCCATAGAGTAGTGCCAGGTGTGCTAAAACCACAGGAAGGGAGGGTGGGTGAAGGGTGATTCTCCCAAGGAAAAGTGAAGTAGTATTATCAGAATGAGAAGAAATGGATGCCAGCAGTGGCTATCCAGGGCTGACCTGGAATCTTTAGTGTTCTCCAATCTCTGTTTACATAACTAAATACACATGCAATTTACTTTAAAACAATAACAAAAACAGGTGTTGCTAAAAAAAAATGCAGCTTTAAGACAAGACTTCTTCTAACCAGGTTGTCACCCCAATGCCCTGCTTTTAAAAAAATTCTAAAGCTAGCCCCGTATTTGAGGGAGGCAAAAATTACAGATGTTACAAAAATTACTGGTTTACCCCACCAGTAAACATATTTCCAAATGCCTATTAGATTCCACTTAAAGCCATTAAAAAAAGGTATATAATTCAAGTTAAAAAAAAAGTCTCGAACCAAATTACCCTACTCTACACATCTACACACCTTGTCATCTTCTCTTTCTATGTTAGCAACTTCAGTATTCCCCCAGTTAGGCAGGTTGGAAAGCAAAGCAGTTTCCTTTGGTTTTTTTTTTTTCCTCATTTTATTTATTTATTTATTTATTTTTTTTGAGGTACACCAAGTTCAATCATCTGTATTTATACACATATCCCCGTATTCCCTCCCTCCGTCGACTCCCCGCCACCCTCCCTGTCCCAGTCCTCTAAGGCATCATCCATCCTCGAATTGAACTCCCTTTGTTATACAGCAACTTCCCACTGGCTATCTATTTTACAGTTGGTAGTATATATATGTCTATGCTACTCTCTCACTTCATCTCAGCTTCCCCTTCACCCCCTGCCCTCCCCAAACCTCGAGTTCTCCAGTCCATTCTCTGCATCTGCGTCCTTGTTCTTGTCTTGTCACTGAGTTCATCAGTACCATTTTTAGATTCCGTATATATGAGTTAGCGTACAATATTTGTCTTTCTGTTTGTGACTTACTTCACTCTGTATGACAGACTCTAGGTCTATCCACCTCATTACATATAGCTCCATTTCATTCCTTTTTATAGCTGAGTAATTTGTATATATGTGCCACATCTTCTTTATCCATTCATTTGTTGATAGGCATTTAGGTTGCTTCCATGTCCTGGCTATTATAAATAGTGCTGCAATGAACATTATGGTACATGTTTCTTTTGGGATTATGCCTTTCTCTGGGTAATGCCCAGTAGTGGGATTACTGGATCATATGGTAGTTATATTTTTAGTTTTTTAAGGAACCTCCACACTGTTTTCCATAGTGGCTGTACCAACTTACATTGCCACCAACAGTGCAGGAGAGTTCCCTTTTCTCCACACCCTCTCCAATATTTGTTGTTTCCAGATTGCAGTTTCCTTTGGTTCCTCATTCTTACCTCCCATAATTGGTTAGCAAGCCCTTTTAGACTCTATTAGATGCATTCCCATCTTTATATCCACACCCTCTCAATCTCTATTTGCCATTCAACTTCTAATTATCTTTTCCCGAAATTCTGCAACCTCGGTTATCTATAAAGATCATGTATCTGATCATGCCACTCCCCTGTTTCAAGAAACTTTTCTAGAAGCAATGAAGGCATCTTGAACCTTGAACATTCTTATCCTTTGACTCAATAATTTCTCATCCGGTTATCTGTCATAATGTAATAATTAAAAATGCAGATCAAGATTCATGTACCAAAACATTTACCATGGCATAATTTAGAACAATAAAAATCAGGAAACCTAACTGTCCAACCAAAGGGAAAACTAAGTAAATTGATTCAGCCCATATGAAAAAATATTATAAAACCATTGAAAATTAGGTTTTCAAATATATTTTGGCAACATTGGAAATTTCCCATAATGTAATATAAGAAATTTCTTAAATCCAGTTACAAAAATTATATACAGAATGAGCCCAGTAATGAAATATATTAAAGACTGGAACAAAAGATACCAAATATTAAGCTTTATAATATAACGGGTAATTTTTACACTTTTAATTGGTGTGTTTTCTAAGTTCCTTAGAGAGAAGGAACTGAGAAGAAGCGAGAGAGTGGCACAGACATATATATACTACCAACTGTAAAATAGTCAGTGGGAAGTTGTTGTATGGCAGGGGGAGTCCAACTCGAGGATGGAAGATGCCTTAGAGGACTGGGGCAGGGAGGGTGGGGGGGACTCGAGGTGGGGGCGTCAGGGAAGGGAGGGAATATGGGGATATGTGTATAAAAACAGTTGATTGAACCTGGTGTACCCCCAAAAAAATAAAATAAAAAAAAAATATACGTGTAATGAGATAAGAAAATTTTATTTCTCAGAGTTCCTCATGGGAAGAGAATTATATTTGTTTGGGAAAAAATACCCAAATGAGATCCCAAAGGAGTTGAATGTAGGCAGAACTCGTCCATGTGAGGAATGAGAAGTGATTTCTTGCTCCAGGAAGATGAGGAAGGAATGACATCAGAGAGATGGCAAAGCTGCAAATTTTGCCATGCAAGCCTCTCCAAAGCCTCTCAAATTTTATAGTTTCTAAACACATGAAATGTTAGTTTTGTTTGTTTTGTTGGTTTTGTTTTTTTGTTTTGTTTTGTTTTGTTTAGTGGAAACTGAAGAAACAGGGATTCTCATCTAGATTGATATAGTAGGAAGCAACACCCCATGAACAGAATTATAAAGTTGCTGAGGAGGGAGCAGGGGAAGCCCAGGATTCTAACAGGTGGGGTTCAATCCATGTTAACCTCTCCAAATGAGTGGTAGGGAACTCCCAACTGACATGTCAGTTACACACACAGGTTGCTTCTATAATTAAGAAGAAGAAACAAAAGTAATCTTTAACAAACATTGGGTAGCTTCCAATGGACTATAGAAAAAAGGACCAGGTCCTCATTGGGACACATGAAGCTTCTAACATGTTTGCCACAATCATCTCCAGTCAGGTCCTCCCTGCCTTTCACTAGCCCTACTATCTAGCCACACTAGATTCTGGTCTTTCCTAAAATTAGCCAGACCTTTCCAAAGCTCCACACACCCATATGTCATTCATGATGTGTATAATCTCAGCTCTCCACTGTCAGCCTGGCAAACTCCTCCTGAATATCTGAGGTCCAGCTCAAATGTGCCATCTTCTTATGGGTCAAATTGTGTCCTCCCAAAATTATATGTTGAAGTACTGATCCCTAGTACCTTAGAATATGACCTTATTTGGGAATAGAGTCATTGCAGATGTAATTAGTTAACATGAGGTCATACTGGAATAGGGTGGACCCCTAATCCAATATGACTGGTGTCTTTATGAAAATGCAAAATTTAGAGAAAGACAAATATCAATGATATCATTGATATGTGGAATCTGATAAAAAATGATACAAACGAACTTATTTACAAAACAGAAACCAACTCACAGGTCTCAAAATCAAACTTTTGGTTGCCAAAGCGGAAACGTGGGGGGGAAGTAATAAAATAGGAGATTGAGATTAACATATACACACTACTATAAACAAAATAAACAACAAGGACCTACTGTATAGCACAGGGAACTCTACTCAGTGTTCTGTAATAACCTATATGGGACAAGAATCTGAAAAAAGATGTATCTATATAATACATCTATATGTATATATATATATATATATATATATATGATTCACTTTGCTGTACACCTGAAACTAACACAACATTGTAAGTCAACTATACTCCAATAAAAAATTTTGAAAAGTGGGGAGGATTTGGACACACACACCCACACAGGGAAAATGTTATATAAAGATGAAGGCAGAGATCTACATGCCAAGGAATGCCAAGGATTGCTACAACCACCAGAAGCTAGGAAAAAGGTATGGAAAAGACCCTTCCCTCACGGCCCTCAGAAGGAACCAATGCTACTGACACTCTGACCTTGAACTTCTTGCCTCCAAAGCTATGAGACAATAAGATTCTGTTGTTTAAGCTACTCGGTTTGTAGTACTTTGTTGCAGGAAACCAAACAAATATACACCTCTTCTCTGTGGTTTGCTGCAACATCCCCATCCACTCTCCAGAATTAGTTGGCTTTTGTTTAAGTTCCTAGCACATTTTATAAAATCATACATATTTCTGTAGTAGCCCTTATATTGAATTTCTGGAAATTGTTTATTTATGCTCCTAGAATGTGTGTTCTTGAGAGCATGCTTTTACTTGTTTATTCTTTTATAATGTAGTCCTCCTTCTTTACTTAGCTACTACCTTAGCCTGGATTCTCAAAAAAACTGAGACAATGATTAAGTCACGTCTCTTTCAGCTGGGAAGGGCAAACCCAGGGCAGTGAGATTGAGGAAAAGGAAGTGAGGTGAGAAAAGCTGTGAAACAATGTGTAGTGCTTTACTGCCTGGCTACTACCTGAGAAGAAGCCTTCAAGAGACAGAGCAGGCCACTCTGCAGGTGCATCTACCAGGAACGCAGGAGTTCCCTTGATGGGCTGCAAAGGCAAAGTGTGGCTTGGAGTAGTCTATGGGAAGGAGGAAGAGGAAGGAGGGGGAACTTCTTTGTCCAGCTCCCTCCTGTCTCCTCTTTCCCACTGGTTCAAGTTCACCCCATGGGGAGTTGGAGTGAATGCCCACACTTCCAGGTTGCATCATCCAGTTTCTTCTGTGACCTCTGGGCCTCTGGCTCCCTGAGGCCTGATTCCCAGAGGGTAATACAGAGAGGGCCGCATAGTAACTACACAGACACACAGACACACACATACACACACACACACACCACAGTGAGTTGCATCACACAGGAGAGGAATCTCAACCAAGGTCAGGGAACCTAAATCTTTTATAATGGGCAGTAAGCCTATTTGACTTTTGCCCTAAAGGGAGATATCATATTTATTATACTGGACAATAGACAGACTTACCTTTTGCTCCAAAGGGAGACACTAACTTTATCTTCCAAGGTTGTTCACTACACAAACATCCTTGAGAAGATAGTATGGAATAAAGGCAGTACTATAGTGCCTCTGTAAACAAGACATGCGGAAACATGGGAGACCAATAGAGCATTGCTCCCTAATACAGATTCAACATGCTGTTGCCGAGTGCTTATTTCCTGAGTGGAAATGCTACCAAATTGTGATCAACATGTAAAATACATTTCTGCAGCAACTGCAGGTAATGCAAGATAATATTGTCAAAGACAAAGCTGGACAGTAGTCAAAGCTGTGAGGACAGATTTTATTCAGTGATGCTATTGCCATAGGAAAGAGGGTCCCATGCGAATGGAACTCAGCTTCCCTGAAACAAAGGGCTGGAGCCTTTTAAAAGGCTGGGTGTGTTCAGGGAAAGGCACTGCGAGGTATCAAGAGGCGTTAGTTTATGTGACTAGGACACCTGGAGTTGTTCATTGGCGTTTATCCGGAGGAGAAATAAACCTCTCCTGTCTTTACGACAGGAGAGAGTGGTGCAGGTTGAAGCAAGGCAGCCAGTGAAGTTAGCCCCCTATCCCCCACTTAGCCCTTATCATATTGAATTTTAAGAAATTATTTATGCAGATGCAGGAACTGAGGGTGAGAGCGTTATCTCCCTGGATGTTAGCATTTCAAAGAGACAGCTCTCAAGTCTTTGAAGAAACAGTTTTGGGGGGCAGATTTACATCTCAAAGGGCAAAGAAAGGATTTATAGTTGCAAGCGTTCTCAAGTAACTGCTCTAAGAGGGAGCTCAGGAGTCTATCACCAGGTTTTGGCTCGAACAAACAGTAAATTCTCCTGGCAGCATTGAGCTTTCTCAGGCAAGCATTTAAGAGGGGTTGGGGTCCTTCTAGGGACATGGCCTCAAGCTGCTAGAGCCAAATTAGAGTTTGTTAAGTCTCTCTCTCTCTTTCTTTTTTTTGGCTGAACTTCGCAGCATGTGGGATCTTAGTTCCACGACCAGGGATGGAACTCCTGCCCCCTGCACTCTGGGAGCGCAGAGTCTTAACCACGGGACCACCAGGGAAGTCCCCCTAGAGTCTGTCAAATCTCTTAATGCATAGGTTTGGATGTAATTGCTATACACCAAGAGTTCTGCAGTTTTCAGTATAGCAGTTGTATAGCTAGCTACCAGTAAGAAATAAGAAGCATATCTTGACATCAATCTAATAACAGAAAACATGAGAATTTTTTGTTCAATGAACTTTTAACAGACGCTTTCAGGATCATGAATAATTCTACTCAAACAGTGAAGTAACTGTAAATGCTCACACAGATACTGAAGACCTTTTTATATACTGTAGTAGCAATTATTCTGTAATTATTATTGAGTTATTTGAAGTTGCTTCCTGTTTCTAATGCCTTCAAATACATCATCAAAAATTCTGCTACTCGAAAGCATGCCACAGAAAGAAAAAGGTTAAGAACCACCAGCATAATCATCCCTAAACATAAACTGAGTGCCCACGTGTGAATCACTGGGCTTGTTACTAAGAAGGGGTAATGAGGGAAAATGAACTCACAGTCTGTGCTTTGAAGAATTTATGTTTGAGAGAAGAAAACAAAGACATAAGGATCTTTAAAACAAGTGAAAAATATATAAACAAGTGAATTATATATATACACATTTTAATACAATTAAATGCCATCACTAAAATATTACAAAAGGATTATAGAATAAACATGCTCTTATCAAAAGAGACTCTATTGAATTCTACTCATCATTAACACCTACTACGTTGAAAAGATGGATGTAGAGACGATAAGAAAGAAAGTAGATTTACCATAGGTTGTGTAAAAGAGTAAACTTAGGTGCAAAGTATTTGTGAAAGGAAGAGTCTTAAGCTGATTTTGATGTAGGAGGACATTTCCTAGAGAGGAAAATACAGTCCAGTTGTAGACAGGACAGTTCTAGAAAAAGGAGATATGATGACTGGAGTTAAAAGAAGACAAAGCTGGGACCCATAAAGGACAGGACAGTAGTAAAATGCCATGTATATTTTAAAGTTACAGACTTTACTACATTGGAAAAAATGTAATAAAGTCTGCGAAAATGAAGTAAATTTTAGTCAACAAATGAAACAATGTCTCTAAGTAATATCTTTACATTTTGTAATATTTGTTTTTATTTTAATCCCTGCACCCTACCAGTATTCAATAAATATTTGATTTACATATCTTGTAACTTTTTAAAACTAAATATACATGTTGCAAATGTTTCTGAACACGGATTTGCTCATAATTTATTTTGCAATATAATGCCACGTAATTAAATGTGACTAAATAAGTTCATTTAAAATTTCTTCTGAGTTACAACTTATGTCTGTGCCACATGGTGTGGAGGGGTCAGCTGCCTGTGCCCATTCTATAGCCAAATACAAAATATTGGCATACCAATGAGTAGTTCAAATGTTGTTTACTCTCTTACTTGTGGTCCCTTCTAGCCCATCTTGTTTATAACTTCAAGAACTTGAAGGCTTTAATATGTAAAATACAAACATTATAGGATCTGAACTGTAAGTTACATAAACATTATTATTTTTGTTGTTGTTGCAAATCTAACTACGATTACTTCTCCTACCACCACCAACACTAACTTGAAATTCTCTAAAGGTTTCCCACTGCTTAAAATAAATACCAAAATCCTTAGCAAGGCCCAGGATCCCAGTGGGGTCCTATTTCTCCATCTCCATTTCAAGGATTAATGACCTTGAAGTTAAAGCATTAGAAAGTGTCCAGGGACTTTCCCGGTGGTGCAGTGGTTAAGAATCCCCCTGCCAATGCAGGGGACACAGATTTGATCCCTGGCCCGGGAAGATCCCTCTTGTGGCAGAACAACTAAGCCCATGTGCCACAACTACTGAGCCTGCGTGCTGCAACTACTGAAGCCCGCGTGCCTGGAGCCCGTGCTCTGCAATAAAAGAAGCCATTTAAGTGAGAATCCCCGACTTGCCACAACTAGAAAAAGCCTGTGCACAGCAACGAAGACCTAATGCTGTCAAAATAAATAAATAAGTAAATAAATAAATGAATAAATAGATAAATTTTTGTTTTAAAAAAGTGTCCAAAATGAAGCACAAAGAGAAAAAAAGAGTGGAAAAAGGAGCACGTAAGAGCTGTGAGACAATATCAAATTGTGCAATACACATTTAATTGGAGCCTCACTAGGAGAAAAGAGAGAAAACAGGGATGAAGACACATTTGAAGAAATAATTTTCAAAATTAATGAAAAACTACAAATGAGATATCCAAGAAGCTCAGAGAATCTTGACAAGGATATTAAAACGTATGCACACATACTCCTGGACATATCACAGTCAAACCATTGAAAATCAAAGATAAAGAGAAAATTTCTGAAGAAAAAAAGAAAATTGCATTCAGAAGAACAAAGGTCCTAAAGAGTCTACCCAAAAAACCTACCAGAGCTAGTAAGTGAGTTTAGAAGGATCACATAAACAAGATCAATATATTAAAAAAAATTTTTTACTAATGATTATTATAATTCAAAAACAGTTCGTTAAATTTCTTTAATGAAGTTCTTTGATGAAGCATTAAAAACAATGTACAAGCAAATAGTCAACTTTGCAGAGGCATGATTTCTCTAAGGCTCTATAAAAGTTTTAAGTACTCTAATTTGGATATCAATATCAAATGATTTAAAGCAGTATTTCTCATTCTGGGGCCTTCAGATCATGAGAAGGCTGTGAAAGTAATAATCTTTCAACTATAGAAAGGCAACTGTATTCTTTCCAGCACAAGTTAAATATCAACTTGTTTTGGACTGGATCTCACCTTGAATACAATTGTTACTTAATTTCAATATGAAGTTTTGTGTTCTGATTTTTAATTTTAACTTTGAAATAATTTCAGACTGATAGAAATGATGAAAGAATTCCTGTATATTTTAATTTTTATCCATATTCCTGTTACCCTGAATATTAGCACTTATATTCCCTTTACCATTCTCTCTCTCTCCATACACGTGTATGGAAGTATGTATATACATATATAGGTACATACATAAATATGTACACATATACATGCATATATATATATATATATATATGTATATGTGTGTGTAAATGCTTTCAGAGTAATTTGTAGACATAATTCCCCTTTTTTAGTGTGTGTTTTTGTT